>NC_067197.1:22841846-23513866 GCF_000699445.3 Schistosoma haematobium
AACAAAATTCATTCATTCATATATATTTCAGTACATAACATTATATTCTTTGCACTTGGATCTACTTTGTAATATATTTCTGTATAAAAGAAAACTAGTAAACACATTGAAGAAGTAACTTCTTGATAATGAATTTTTTATTATTCTTATTTTTAATTTTTCAATTAATATTTATGGAAATGTAGTCAATTAACTAGAACAATCTGTACCTTTTTGGTGTTAAATAGTGTATCATAAAACAATATTTGATTTATGTACAAATGAAAAGCGAAAGTATTTCTAATAATCTTTTTTTAAAAAGAAAATATCCATTGAATAGTTTTATGATTAAATCTGATTAGATTACATAACACTGTAAAAGTGAAATTGTAAATTTCTTTTTATAAATAAAACCTAATATAATATCAGAAAAACTAGTATTAAATTAGAAAAATGCAGAGAGAAAGGAAGAGTGTCAAAGAAGTGATTGTTAAGGTAATCATTCAAATTTAACTATTATGTATAAAACTTTCTTAATCACTCTGGAAATCGAATGTAATATTACAAATAACCTGTTACAAACTGTATGAATTCCCACTTTAATAACACTTTGACCTAGCTCTTAGCAATTAGATACATCTTCACAACTAAAACGACTACGGAGGATGAAAGAAAGAATGTACAAGTAGAAGAACTCTAATGAAGTTCGTAAGCTAAATGGTCTGATAAACCTAGAGATTAGACGTCTCAACTCTATGTTTACTCAAAAACTCTTGTCTTGCAAAAACCCTCCAAGCATGTGGAAACTTTGAAGAACTTACAGGTGACAGACAGTTTAGAAGCGACAACCAGCTGAATGTTTGTGACTTAAATAAATCTTTTGTACGTTAGTCATCTGATGTGATGCTCCCTCTATCCACAGGTTTAAAGAATAGCTGTGTTCCTAGTTTCACTGAAACTGATGTACGAAGATGTCTCCAGTCACTTAATTCATCCCGATGTTTACGACCTGATAGTATCCTAAACCTCCTTCTTAAAAAATGTGCTGATGTCCTATGTTATCCATTCACGACTACCTTTAACAGGAAAAACGCCTACGAGACAACTTTTACCCACAAAAGTTTATTGACAAATATAAAAAGCGTAAAGAAAACAATACTAAAGTCATTACGGTCAATAAAAAACTAATAACTATAAATTTTAGCTCCAAAGGTGATGATGTTGCAAATACAATCAACAGGAGACTGAATACTGCCCTAGCCAGAACTTATCCGGCGGCCGAACTTCTAATTCTGCATAAAACAACATGTTCAATAATTCAATCAAAGGTTAATAAGCATCCTTTTCATGTTACCGCCAATTGTATTTATAAATTTACGTGTACCTGCCAAAGCAGCTATATTGGCCAAACAGAAAGGAGGGCATATCGCAGATTTTTGAACATGTTCCAAAAAGCCTCAGAACAAGAGAAAGAAAGACTCTTAATAGTGCAATCACCAAACATCTCCTTGATACAGGAAATCAGGTCGATACCCCACAATCTTCAAGGTGATTAGTAAGCAGCCAAACTCCAGTCTTCTGAAGTTTGCTGAAGCAGTTGCTATCAGACGTCAAAAACCTGATTTATGTGTTCAAAAGGAGATGGTTATTAATCTTTCCTTGCCTTGGTGACTAATATTCCTTCTCTGTATCTTAATATTTTTTTCTTTTTCTTTAAACTCTTTCTTGCACTTACCACATCATTGAGTTTTATTCCAACTATCTTCCAAATTAATAATCTTATTTTATCAACTGAACTCTACTCATTTTATTCCTATCAATGTTTACTTGTTTCTAGCCGTTTGAACTGTTGTCACAATGTTCTTTTACATAAGGTTTATATTTACAATATTCAGTCTATTACATTTATTTACACCCTTGCTATGCTATACGAATATGTCTTCAATATAACTTCCAATCAAACTCTTTCATGCAAGTAATTTAAACCCATTATGTAATTATGATTTTAAACATCACAGGTTGTAAGCAACTGACGAGAACCAACGAAATAGAAATGAACTCATGCTATTCTGCTAGAATGTTTGTTCTTGCTCTTTTCAAAACCAAATATATCTACCGTTCCAAAAAATTATTGTCCTTAAAATTAAAATTCCTAAATGATGCTACCGGACACATTGTGACTCAAACGTTAAAAGGACGGTACAAAAAACATTTAATGCAGCCAGACTGATTGCCATCTTCTGCGACCGCCCTACAATAAGAACTGTTAATAAATACAGATTGCCTGAATTCGCCACATCCATTTGTATTTACCAATTCAACTGCTCGTTTGGAGCCAATTATATAAGGCTTAAAATTCTACAAGTTTGTCATCGTATAGAAGAACATCATCCGTCATGGTTGAGCAAAGGATAGGTAAGAGAGATTAGGAATTCTATTCTCGCTCACATGGCGGTTACAGGTTATCAAGTTCACTTGAATCAAGTTTTCAAGGTTATTGACCGAATAACATCAGATTTACCACACTGTTTACGAATTTATTTTGTGCATATTGCTGAGGCCATCAAAATCTACGTTCACAAACCCAACCTTTCCATCCAAAAGAAGTTTGTACAACCACTCCCGCTACCTTAACCATCGGTATAGAAGTAAAGTTTTAGCTAAACTATGACCGAACCTTTCCCTTTAAAAATATTTAAACTAGTTCCTAGTTTCTTCCACTTTTGTAATATACATACTCTCAATATTCGTCCCTTGATTCTTGCATAACTACTATAGTACTCGCCCTTCATAAAAATATTCTATTAGTTCCTTCTTTTTATATACTCAATGCTATTTTATCATCATTGTGTCATTTTATAATTAAAACGCAACGTAACTACTCGATGAGTGCTATTGCATTGTTGTAGAGCATATATAAACGATGAAATTTGTTCGCTCGATTCGTTCTTTTTACTAAATGTCGAAATGGGAATTTCGACAAAAGAATATTACATGATTTATAGTAATTCCAACCGAAAAACATACTTAAGAATCAGCTAATAAGGATGAGATTTCCAGGTGACTGCATTTTACCTTAAAGACGATATTTGAAAATTGCAAAATAATAATTTAAAAAGGTCTCTTTTTTGATTCGTTTTCAATTCAATTTTCGGGAAATATTACATTTCGCAACAAAACTTCTGACACTCAAACTGCATTGCTTAATCAGTGATTCTATAACATATTTAATTGTGAATCCTCAATAGATAAACGAGTTACATCTAAACTGTAGTGTTAAGTCAATTCATATAGTAATATTAATGCCTAGGTTTAAAATGGTGGTCTAGCATTAACTGACTCATGAATTCAACTATTAAATTACTATAATATCAGAAAAGGGTTTTGTGAATATTATGGTAATTTAATAGTTGAATTCATGTGTCAATTAAAACTAGACCACCATGGAAAACCTGAGTGCACTAGACGGCCGTTTCGTCCTAGTATGGGAATCCTCAGCAGTGCACGTCCACAATATCTAAAAAATCCCCTTTCTGATAAAATTATTATTTTTACTAAACTTGATTAATAGTGTGTTTTTTTTAAGGAAAGAACAGTGAGTAACTAATTGAACATTGTAAGTTGTTAATTAGTGAAAAAAGAGTAAATCATTTCAGTTCTAATTATTTCATTGAAGAAAAAAAGTTAAAACTGTTATATTATGTAGATCGATTTATAAAGTTTAATTTCTTAATGAGAACAAATTCTTTATTTAATATTATCAGATAAAAAAATGCATTAAATTCTAGAAGGGGTTTTGTGGATATCATAGCAATTTCAATAGTTGAGACCAAGAGTCGGTTGCAGCTAGATCACCATGGAATACCTGGGAGCATTGGATGGCCGTTTCATCCTATTGTGGGACTCCTCAGCGGTGTACATCGACGATATCCAAAAAATCCAGTGCTTCCATGTTTTCCATGGTGGTCTAGCTTCAATTAACTCATGATCTTAATTATTAAAATTACATCAAATTTTGTTCTGTCTTAGTTACTTTGAAATCATGAAAGTCATAGTTTACTGATAGGATGTGGAAAATACTAGGTAATTTTGTATTTTACAGTTATTGTCTTACTTCCGTTTCTCATTTTCAGTGGTTGATAGTTTCTTTAAAAACACGAATTTCAGCAAAAAGGATTTGTTTTTAATGAATTTATTATCAAGCTGTATAATCTTACACATATTAAATGTTAAGTCTTAATCTTTTAAGAATACAAGAACACTGAATAAACATAATGATGCAATAAGGATGTTATAATATTGCATAGTATAGTGTAAACAATAATAATAATAATAAAAGAGTATGTGTGAAAATAGAAAGCCTTGTCAAGCTAATAATCTAACTATGGATTACAGTGTGAACGGGGTAAGATAATTAAAATGTTACAGTCGTAATAATTAAAGGTAATATGGAGATTAACTGCAATGAAATGATATCAGAAGCAATTATGAATAAAATCATATGGATATCAAAAGTAATTAAATAGAGGAGGGATATTTTCCAATATGGAATAAAATAATAATAACGACAGTTTAAGGTCATGTGAAATATAAGGACAAGACGTACTTCTTTTGTTCGAACAGTTCTGGCTTCAATTTATAGATGACAAGAGCTTCTGCTTTTAAAAGGAGGATAAGAAGAAATCTAGATAGATTTGGATGAGTTGTATAAACAACCTTGAAATCAACTTGTGGATCAATGGAATGGCTGGAGTCAATTAAATGCTCGAGAATGGAGCTTTTAACTGCTTTTCTAACACCTTTGTACAACCATACTGAGATGTGTTCTCATATCCCAGTTGAAAGCAAGCTCTGACTACCGCCTATGTGCCTTGCTCCAAAAGAGCGGGTGAACTGATAGATTCATATAGAGAGGATTAAACGAGGGGGAAACCAGAAGCGAATTTCTACTAATGAACGTTAGTCACACTTTTGATGCATAAAACGTTATTTCTATTGCTACCGTTAACCGATTTTGAAATACATCAGGAGTTTGATCACCTCTTAAATTTCAAATTACCGGATTCCTTGCTTCAACTTCCTCTCTAGTTCTTCTCCATATAGCGCCTTGGATAGCCGTTTTTAGAGAAACTTTTACTGAGGAATGCAAGTTCATCAATAACACATTCAGTACTACTACGTATATGGTAATATACAAGGTGAATAAGATTCCTATTTCTGCTTATTGGAACCTAGCTGCAGACTTTGGCTAGTTAGTCGTTCTATGTTTATTTTTCGTAAATGAACACTTTAAAGCATCTATCACACCTCCTCATCAGAATTACATTGAAAAAATGAAATGCAATGACTCACTTCATTTTCTAACGTGAAATTTAAGGAAAGGTTACATGTATTGAAAGAATCCAATATATCGATTAAGCTAACATTATCGTCTCAAATAAAAAGGTGTCATCCATATATTGATTGATAGTAGAACTATGTTAGTTTTTAAGCCTAGACATGAAACAGTCTGCTAGAATTGTGCTCAATGGAGACCCTATTACAATCCCACACCATTATCTATATATTCCATTGTCGAAACTGAGCTAGACATTAATTTTACAAAGTAACAATAGCTCTTTCAAGTGGTTAACCGGCAAGCCTATAGACATGTTATTTTTAGCTTTTATTCATTCTTTAAAATATCAAATAATTAGCGGTCAACAACATTTAATATACAGTTGTGTGTATCTATCTATTTTGTCGCACATCACATTAGAATCAAGATGAAAAAAAGGAAATTATCGAGATAAAAGGATAGTGAGGGAAGAAAATAATAAAGGAAAGTTAGACATAAATAATATATTAAATCTAGAATTTTGAAGAAAAAAAGTCCATGTAAGTACGCTAATGTGATTGAATTCAATTCATGTTACTTATGGTTTCTAACCACAAAATATGATTTATGTGAGGATCACTGCACTAAATAACAAGGTTGAAAACAGTAATCAGTCAGTCAGTCAGTAACAACGTAGAACTTCGTACGTACGTACATCAGTTCGAGTTGCCACACCACATTAGCACAGAGATGCAGTGGTCGATTCAAATCCCGTAGTGGTAGAGGTAATAAGAGTATAAGCAGTAATCGGGAAGATTAGTGTGTGGAGATGTTACTTAAAGAGTATAATACAGTGAAATAAATTTGAGAGGAGAAAAAAAGAGACAAGTAGGAATAAGGAGATCAAAATTTGGGAGAACACAGAGTGGATGCACCTGCGCCATTGCAAACGATTTTGAGCCATGTCATTCAGGGTCTCTAACCATCGGTTGCTATCATCTCGTGGTCCCCAACCAGGTAGTCTACACCTACCGACATGACTCAGACCACTTGTCAGTGACTTCATGGACTTGTGCCATGTTTTGGTCTGGCCGCCCCTAGCTTTCTTCCAACCTACTCCTATACCACTGAACATCGCACGTCGAGGTAGTCGGTGGTTGGGCATACGTAACACGTGTCCCAGCCATCTCAACTGATGAAGTTTCACTACGTCATCAATTGATTTGCCATCCTTACCTAGTACCCGTTTTCTAACAACTGTGTTACTTACTCGATGGTCCCACGATATACGAGCAATATTTCGAAGACACCTATGATCAAATACTAGTAACCTACGGATATCCTCTACTCTTACCGGCCATGTTTCACTGCCATAAAGTAGGACGGAACGATCTGCTGCGCAGTAAACACGTCCTTTGGTTGATAGACGGATATCTCGCCTTCGCCATAAATGACGCAAGTTGGCAAAAGCTAGTCGAGCCTTCTGTATACGTGCTGAGATTTCGTCACACACCAGACCACAAGGGCTGATGAGACTTCCAAGATAAGTGAAGCGATCGACACGCTCAATTACTTCACTCCCTATCATTAGTTCGGTTGTCAATGCAACCCAATCCTGAAGCAACATTTTGCATTTCGAGGGGGAGAATCGCATCCCGAACATGCTTGCATTGTTGCTTAAAGTGGTCAGAAGACTCTGCATTTTGTCAGTGTCTTCGCCAAATAAAACTATGTCATCAGCATATTCTAAGTCAACAAGTGAACCTCCCGG
Organism: Schistosoma haematobium; assembly: GCF_000699445.3. Classification (NCBI taxonomy): domain Eukaryota; kingdom Metazoa; phylum Platyhelminthes; class Trematoda; order Strigeidida; family Schistosomatidae; genus Schistosoma; species Schistosoma haematobium. The sequence goes on from NC_067197.1 coordinate 22,848,914, forward strand.
TAGAAGTTCAACCCCTTTAAATTTAGATGAGGAGAGCGTTATCTCTAAAAATACGTCAATGACAAAGTTGATATTATAAACTAATGTCATGTTCTCATTTTGTTGTCTTTCAGTTTCTACTTATCTAATCCCATATAAGTCAGCATTACCCGTCTAGATAAGTAGAATCGTATATAACAGCTAATTCTAAGACATGCATAGTAACACTTAAAAGATTTTAAATTTATCCGCCAATAAAAAGTCATTGACAGTGTTATACAACTAGTTCATATAGAGTCGAATAAAATTTTGTTAGTGCATAAGAATAGCGAAATTTTCAATCTTAATTCTATCATAAATAATAAGACTAATAATCAGCACAAAAATAAGTCATAAAACATGGTCAGCTTATGAAAAGTCTGTTTATATGATTAAATAAATTTTAAAACCACAATATTAATAAAAATGATTTAAATCCACATTGAATAGTAAATTTTAGTATTTGAAAGGTACTGTATACATATCATTAAACTCATAATACTCATTAACTTTGAATGAGATATGTATATAAATCATTAGAAACACTAGGAAAATATTGTTTTCAAATTTAGGTAATCAGTATGAAGTTTCTAAACTAGATACCGAGTTTGTTCTTGACCGTAGCTGCTACCTTGACGCGGTGGCCGGGCTTGCCTATCGTGATGACCCAACCGAGCTATACTGACTGAAACATATGTTCCTGTAGGTTCTACCATACCAGGCAGGTCGATTGGAGAACGGTAAGACTAAAAACAGTAACTCGAGGTCTGAGGGCGAAGTCGTACTGCTGACTGTAGAGGGGTGTGATAGCAGTAAGGTGTTTCTCTCGGACAACTAGCATCTGCAGCGTTGCTGTCTTCTCACAAGGAAGGAAAGGGTTAGAAAAGGTTGACCCTAAAAATGTCACACCTCACCTTACCTCACGGATTTCCATCTCCGGCGGTAAGGCCCTTTGAAGAACGGAGCTAACACATTAAAAACCCCCCACTAAAAGGCCATGCGCGACCGGCCTCAAGCAGTTGTCCTTGGGCTCTGCGGTCACGCTCCCAGGTCGTTAAGACCAACACTAATCCAACTTCCCTTTCAGGTTCCTCAAGAAATACCCTTTCACGGTGTGGGCAGCCGGGAAGTGACATCAGCCCCATACCCGTAACAGCACACGAGACCAAGTTGGTCACATTAAAATCCTTCCTGACTACCGAGTTTGTTGGAAGCTCGTTCGTCATTATATTAAACTAAAAGAAACTTAAACTTCTACAGGGTCTCTTTAGGGTCATTCAGTAAAAATATGGTATCGATTCAAATCTCATAAATTACATTAGTATAACTAGAGAAGAAATCCACATGACAAAATTCGTAGAATCTAAAATAACCCTATCAAGGTTAATGTAAACTAGACAAAGAGAAACTAATCCGAAAACAATGAGTTTAGTTGAAAGGATTAAATTATGAGTAGGCTATCATTTGGTTTTTATAACTATGTATTATAATAGTGAATTATGATAGTGATATAAACTAGGAAATTTACACCTTTGAACATGAATGATATCAACAGTCAGTAATACTGGTGACCTACTTGAATACCTGAGCTACCTTTCCCTGCCTTTTAGATGTTTCAACTACCTATCCGCTTTTTATCAGTATATGGTTGTTTTGTTTCCTTTAACACATCATTATGTTTATTAATCGCATAACCTATTCGGGCGTGTTTATGAAAACTTTGCAACCTTTAACTATACAAGTTACAATCAGAGACATCGTGGTGTGTGGCAGTATACATTGAAAAGAATGAACATTATTCAGATGTCAATTCCTGAATTGTTAACATCTAACTGGTGACCCCTCATTATTTATCGTCGGGATCGATCAAGAAATAAGAAAAAAACTTGCTGGAATAATTTGTGCTGAGAATTTTATATTGTAGCAAAAATGTAATATTGATTAAAACCATTAATAATAATATTAATCGTGGTATAATATTATTTTTCAGTTTGCTGGAGCGTACTATACATAACTTATGAAATATAATGGTTTTTGGATTATAAGAAAACTAAAGACTACCAAGGTACAGGGAATAAAAATAAATTTTTTCACTGCCATATCAGCTGGAAAATTAATTAAAAATCATTTGAATTGTGTGCTGCTTTTTAATTCAATTGGAAATTTGAATTGAATTAATGGTCTAGCGGTTTCATTTAAACCATTTTATCAAGAATGTCTTCAGATTTTTTAATGTAAAGTTGCTTTTCTTGAAAATTTCAAACAAAAATTGAAAACTAATGGTTTGAAATAGCATTGACCATCAACGCGAATGAACTATTGTGACCTATTTCATTCTATATCATCCAACACTTTCGACCAATGATGAGAACCACCGCACTGATTGAAATTAAAAATTATGAATCTTCTTACATAGATTTGATTAAAAGTCAATAGCTTCATAAACTGAACCCATGTCATAATACTCACTAAATGATTTGTGGACGGATATTTTACATACATCAAAAGTGAATCAAGTTATTGGAAACTAGATAAGCTTACTGCATTCTTACCATAAGTTCATGAAAACAACAACCTACTGGAGCTAATGAAATTTTTAAGGCAATTTTAACTATTGTACAACTGTCCGCCAATGTATAAAATAGTCATTTGTTATACAATTTTATGACCAGTTCTATGTACATTCATCTATGGTACTAATGAATAATGATTAATTCTTTCATTTTCATCTATTTATGTTAAACTTTTCTTTGTTATTTTCAAGTTGTTTTTCTTTAATTAAAAAAGGATTTTTTCGTGTTCTATTTAGCTTATATTTACCTATGTACTAACACATTTAATAATGATCAGTTCAATAATATATTTTTCAATACAAAAACAAATAACTATAATACAATAAAGTAATTATTTACTATTATACTTTCTTTATGTCTAAAACTATATAACCAATATCAGTCTTTTAACAAACTATCAAAACAATTTTAGTTTAATTCATGATAATGAATGTAACAAATAAAAGATTTTAATAATCATTCTAGTTTATTAGAAGGGGTTTTGTGAAGATTTTAGTAGCTTAAATAGTTGAAATCATGAGTCAATTGAAACTAGACCATCATGGAAAACCTGAAAGCACTAGACAGTCGTTTCGCCTTAGTATAGGACTCCTCAACAGTGCACAGCCACGATCCCGCCCCCTCCCCGAGATTCGAACTCAGGACCTTCCAGGTTTTCCATGGTAGTCTAGCTTCATTTGACTCATGAATTCAACTATTGAAATTACTGAAAATCTCCACAAAACCCTTTCTAATAATAATCACCTACTCACTAGTGACTGACTTCAAGAGGTATTTCCTGGAGTTCTAGTGTGAAGCCGTGACAAGTGGAGTTCAACCAGGTCTGTCGTGAGATATTAGCTCACTGAAGACAACAGTGTACGGCGGCGCATTCTAGTTTAATCTTATAGTTTTAAAATCAATATCAATTAGGTTTGCTTTGTTTGTTTATTGTTTTTTTGTTGAAAAAACCCATTAGGAATCCTCTAATACCAAAAAAACTTTAATCTATTCTTTTTTTGTTTAATTATTTTACTAAAATGTATCATAAATAATTAAATATATCTTAGTGATAAATTTTAAAATATTCAAAAAACCCAGAAAATTATATTTTTTTCACTTCTTATTCTTTTTACGTAATTGAATTTAAAAAAAATTTTTTTGGACAATACTGTAATTTAATATGAAATCCTTAAATAAAATTTATTCAAATATTCTTTTTTAAGAAAATAAAATGAAAGTGAAAAAATGAAAACAAAAGTAAAAATTAAAATATAGAAATGAAAAAACGGTATAAAATGTTGACTATCGATTATTCTTTACATCATTTAGTGCTATCCAGAGACTATAGTGTCAATGAATGTAATCTGATTATTAAACTAGATAATAGGATATCACAATCTTGTATATTTGAAGATTAAAACAAAAATGATAAGAAGCTTTTTAAAAAATGGTAATAAATGATTTAAAAGAATAAAAAGTAATGAAATGACAACCATTCTAAAGAAACTAATGAAATAGATATATTGATGTGTTAATTTTGAGAAATTCTCAAAATTCAATTATATTATAACAAGATATTAACATTCAGGATAAAACATATTCCTGGATTGGTTGAAGTTAGACATTAACGCCATTGGATGCCGGCTAAGTGGTCTAGTTGGTGAGGCGCCTGGCGCGAGACTGATAGATCCTGGGTCCGAATCTCGCGGGGGGCAGGATCGTGGATGCGCACTGTTGAGGAGTCCCACACTAGGGCGAAACGGCCGTCCAGTGCTCCTAGGTTTTCCATGGTGTTCTAGCTTCAATTGACTCATGATTTCAATCTGTGAAATTTCTAAAATCTCCACAAACCTCTTCTGATAATAAAACACATAACCTAAACTAACTTTTCTACATGTAAATGAAGTTCTAAAACGTGTTTCATGATATATCTTAAATATATAGATTAACTGTTATATATCAATTTGTTTTCGTTGTTAATGATAGTTGTTTCAGATTCTATTATTTTACTTCGTTTTGACTATTTAGCCATTCTTACTTAGTAACATTCTATTTTTGATGTGTTCAAAGTTAAACAACAATTATTTAACTATAGAATTATGTAAATTTGTTTAAAATGTGATTATATTGTTTTCTGAAAAGAATGTACTTTACATTTCAAAAACCAATAGTCATTTAATTATTATTTATTATTTTCTGTCACTTTCTAAGTTAGATCTCTATTCTTATTTCCTAAAATTGATCACTAACTACAGTTGGTACCATAAGTATCATATAAAAACTATATTATAGATTATATTTACTTATTAATAAATAGTTACAACAGCTTACCGTCGTCATTGTCAGTATTACTGTTGACAGAGTAATGATAAATGTTATAATTGTCAATGTCATCTGATAAAGCTTTATATGCGATATTTTGCAAAGCATGATAAGCTGTATCGTTGATGGTGGATATTCCAATATGAGGTGGAGATAATAAAGAAGAAGAATCCTGGAAATGCATAGAAAAAAGGAAAATTTAAAGTGAACATTTGTAAGTATTGAAGTAATCATTTAAAGTATAAAACAGTAAAAGTTTTGTAACTATAAAATTATAAAATCATCATATAGTTGGCTGGGTAATATTTCTTTTTAATTTTTGATGGTAAAAATCATAACTTGAACAAAATATAAGATTATTTACCATAAAGATAGATATATACCACTAATTATAGTGCATAATCCAAATTATTAATGCAATAAAACAATCAGTTGTCTCTAATGGTAACATGTTTGTGTTTGTACACATAACTCACTGGTTAAATTCAAAAATAAATTAGAATTAACTATTACGTAATGATTTCATAGCAAGATAGAAAATACTTCAACATTACGTTCTCTACAACATTTATTGAAGTAAATTTTTCTGTTTAAATATTATAATGATGAGATAAATTAAATTAAATTTTCATGATTTCATTATGAAGAGGTTATACCACGTAACTTGAGAGTATTTTATATTACATATAACTAACAATATATATATACACTAAATGTGGTAAATTTTAAAACGTTATTAATCACTTATGAAGTGTAACGCTCTAAATAGTGTTAAATAAAACTTGTCACATACAATATAGGTCTCGGAACTAAAAAAAACGTCAAGCTAATTATTATAGTTGAGATCATGAATCAATTGAAGATAGACCACCATGAAAAACCTGGAAGCACGATCCCGCCCCCCACTGGATTCGAACCCAGAACCTATCAGTCTCACGCGCGAACACTTAACCTCTAGATCATTGAGAAAGCATCCATTGATGTTAATGTCTAACTTCAACTGATCCATGAAATCGGGAGACACATCCACCATTGTCTTCAGTGAGTTACTATATCACAACAGACCCGGTTGAACTTCACTGGTCACTGCTCCTCATTAGAACTCCAGGAAATATCTCCTGAAGTCAATAAGTGCTTCCAGGTTTTCAATGGTGGTTTAGCTTCAATTGACTCATCATCTCAACTATTGACATTACCATAATGTCCACAAATACCCCCTTTGATATAAAATAATTTCTTAATTTTGTTTTAATTCTTAGCTACATTCAATCTAAGTTTATTATGACTGGTCGTTTATTATTTCTTATGTTAAAAAAATAACTTTTGATAACTGATGTGTATATTGGATTGCTTTCTCAACAAACAGGTATAGTAAGTAAAATGATGCATGTAAACATATGAGAACAGTAACAGTATAAGATTAATGTAAGAAAATGATTTACTTAATATAGGTTAAGTTAGTAACGTACAAAATTCCTAATGTTATGTAACGAAAGCGTTAACAGAAAAGAAAGTTCTTCTTATTTTTTGAAATAAAAATCAACAGAAGCAGACAATTTTAAAAGCCTTCAATCGTGCAACACACTGGAATGCCGAAATTCTGTAGTGTGTAGTACAAAAAGTGTAAGGGACAGTGGTAAGAGTTTTAAAAATGAACTAAGAGAGTGTTCAAGATATTCAACAGCGTAGATTGCTAAGTATTTGTAATGTCTGTTGCCACGTCAAGCCCACATAGCTTATTCTAGCTTCCAGACAGACAAATTTATTCATTCTTCTTCAGTCACATTTTGACCTTCTTGATTATTCGCTTCGCCTTTGTCTTGTCTCGCCTCGCTCTTGCCTTAACTTGCATTGCGTTGATTCGATTCGGTTATAAATATTGAGAAACGCTTAATTAAATTGAGTTGGCTAAGACGCCTTCTCCGGTCCGTTTCGCTTTGCTCTCTCCTCTTTTCTTCGTTTCTCCAATTGTCTGTTCTGATAAACGATTGTACAAAACATACGTATTCAAAACTTTATTCTCGTACTTGACTTATTTAATTCCGCTATTCACTAACGCCAGTTAGGTCGACAATTATATGCGAGGACTGAGGATGTGTATATTTTGAAAGCATTCAGAAACGATCTATTTAGAGTCAAATAAAGGACCACTAAATACTCACTAATTTCTAGGTATAAAAAATAATAATGCTGCATGTTTATTAAAAAGTAAAACCAGTGCTATTCTTTTCCCCCAAGTGCTTTTCTTGGTGTTTTTTGAAATAAGAATCATTGTCAGAACACATTATTTATATGACGTGAATCGAACATAGACTTACAATAACAGACTCTTAAGTAGATTTGAAAGAGATAAGATTATTTACATGATCGCTTCAGGGATGTGAATAAATTATAGTTTTATTCAACCTTGTAAAAGTAAATTTAACACTAAAAATTTTGAACCTAAACAGGAAAAAACACGTATTCATAGTTCCCTATGCTAATCAAGGTCCAACTCCACAAACACATATTTATTGTTATAAGTATTTAGATCAAATACATTAGGGGTTTATTGTCAGGAAATAATAGAAATTGATCTAAAATTTTAAGTCTACGCATTGTATTTCAGTTCCCATAGATTAATTACTAGGATCTGTTGTTGTATAAATTATATCATAATTTGCATCACGGTCAAATCGTAGTTGGGTAACCACTGAAAACCGGGAAGTGGGGAATAAAACACCAGCCCAGTCCAGTTCGATGGTCGATCAACTAAGATCATTCCGTACTGTAGACTGCAAAACTACGACGATAACCGCAAGTCCCCTATACTAGTAAACTACATAAGTTCAAAAAACCTTTTTCAATGTTATTTGCAAACTGAAAAATTAACAATTACCTATTCTTACATGTTTTGAGTTGAAAATATAAAATCTTTGTTCGTTCTCAAGAATGATGCAAAATTTTTTCACCCAAACGGGACTAGGAAGATTGTAAGCAAAGTACTTCCATTCAGAGTAACAGTTCTCAATTGAGTCAACATCTGTTAGAAAGTTTCAAAATCACATTTACCAATGACATTACCCCAAACGTCTAGCCACGATTCAAGACGTATAGGAAAATCCTTAAGATACGACATCTCTATGAAAATCGGATAGATTTAGAAACTTCTGCACTTTTCGATAGCGTTGTCTTCAGTTCTTTATAAGAATTGAAGCATAATATACATACACAAAAAATCTGAAAGAGAAAGGCAATGTGTAAAATTGATCCTTTACATGTGAATTAAAGAATCATAGGAGAAGAACTTAAGATTTTTGTCACACATTTCCTGACATAAAAGTCGAACTTACATATCAGTAAATGAAATGTATGTATTTACTCACTGTTCTACACTAGTGTGATTATGACAATAAAATTACAGCTCTGTGAAATATCACTCTTTGAATTGATTTACAATGAATCGAACTTAGGTAAAAATCTGATTAAATATGACAAAAAGTTATTAACATTGACAATCTTCTGGATAAATTACAGATTCAAAAGTTTTTATTCTTCAAAGAGTACCTTGCTTACACTGTGATAAAAAGTGTCGTTTTAAGTAGAGAGCTATAAAATTAAAGTGTTTTATGGTGTTTCATCGTTCCACACAGACCTTAGAATTTACTGACAGCTGGTTATGGAATTGACCACTTTCCAAAATTTAAGAAAAGCAGTTACAATGCATTTAGTTAGTTATTTACAGTCTAGTAGAATGAAGGTGGTCCAAGGTCCTAATATAACTAGCCATCTGCTAAATAATGTGTCCATCAGAGAACAGTAAACTGCCCAACTTAAAACTTTGCAAGTTGAGGTCTCGAACTGAGGTAGGATATCTTCAAGTAACTGAAGAACTTAAACTTATCATTCAATATAACGAAGATTCATTGAGAAAACAGAAAAAGCTACATATCAATTAAAACTACTGAACTATAATTGTGACAGAATGAAAAGCAAGACATTAAGCTAATCATAACGTCAATTTTAGGTTCAGAATACATGACTGATATTGTCCCTACAAATCTCAGCAAGGCAGAAATAAATTCTTTACCAATCACTTTGAATGCGAAAATTAAGTCTAATTTGGATTTTGTTTGTCTTGATTTGCAGTTAGACGGCAAAAACCGTTTTGATATCTAAAACCTGGGATTAGTATCACTTTAAACGTTTTACATGGGGCAAATAAGTTAAAAAGACAAAATACTCGAATGTTCTGTTGGGCATATTCCCGAGGACACAGGCTTAAAATGATAGAACAGAGAGTTGAAGTCCGGTGCGCGTCAGTCACTGACGATAAATTGGTATAAATATGGAAGTTTACCTTGGCATTATTTAAACTTATATTAGCCAATATGATGAAAGATAATTGTCTTCTGTCAAAGATTATGTATACTTGACATTAGTTTCTTTTAATCATAAGGTACATAATTATTAATCAAGTATCCATCTAGCTGTCATTTGCTTAAAATTAAACAAAGTAAATGATACCGAATTCCTATTAAAAACACTCAGAGTAGCCATACCCGTTTGTTATCAATAACAAATGGCTCGAAGTGTTTCTGTCAAGATTGTTGCAGATAACTGTTATGTAAATGACCGAAAAACTGAGAAAAAACCACCTATTTCTAAAGTGTCGTTTTTCAGTCGTAACGGAGTGAACGTTCATTTATATCATCAATACCGTACAAATACTTTATGGTTAAAATCCAATAGGAATGTGATAAACAGATGCGTTGAAGGTTTTAATGGTATTTTTCGAACATTGTTAATCGTATTTTGAATTAGACATGGTTAGTAAGCTGTACAAATAATATCCAACTTCTGCGAGATGCAGCTGAAATTTTAAAGTAAGATGTGTTAAAAGGCTTTTCACTTAATATATCAACAAACAACTTTCATCAACTAATGTAAAACAGTGTTGTGTAAGCTAAAATGTAATCAGATTCTAGTGACCATTCGGACTTGTTAGTCTTTGGTTCAATAAACAATTTGAAGAAAGTTAATAATACTATAATGCAGTGTCGGGCTATAGACATTAATGATAACGTTGTGACTTGTTCGCCTTAGTCTGGTAAGACTCTGAGGAAAAGTTAGCAACAAAAGTTGTTGAATGAAGGCTGACTCAGTAATTTATTTTCTCAAATAACTTCAAATGTTCGCTGGAAAATAAATAGATCAGCTTTGCAAAAAGTCAGTTTATTTTCAACATACAAATGCTTTAAAATATCTACCGCCAAGCTGCTGAAAGTAGATAGAATTTTGGTTTTATTCTCATTGACTAAACCTGATAATATGAGGTGATAACTGATAAAACCCAGCAAATACTTACGTCTAATTACAAAAAGTCTCAGAATGTGTTATCTCAGGTGAGAATAACTTGACCCCAACACAAAAACTTTCGAAGTGAACTCGCTATAAATCACGGTTTTGAAAGCAAACTTGACCCACGGTGAGAAATAACGCTTCAAGAGTTAACCATCTAGAGTGAAAACGTACTTGAGTATGCAACATTCCATTTTACTTCAAGGATAAACCGGACTCTGTCCACAGGAAACGCAAACATAAGGACGAAAGCATTTGAGTGCTGCTTTTAGTTGAAATATTTTTGTGGTACACCTTACGGATATATTTTGAAGTTCTATTGCCGTTTTATCAAAAAGAGAGGAAAAATAGAAAGGTTGATACTCAAAAATCCCTACTATAAATAAATTATATGCATAATATGACACAACCTGTAGATAGTACGACAAGATACTGACAATGTCATTATATATAACTTGTCAAAATAGGCGAAATACTTAAACATCCTAATTTTTGTTGTGACATATTTTAAAAGTTTATTGTCTACTAACAACGCGCTTGAAGCTCATAATTATATTTAAGACATAATAACACGGAAATAAAAACGGAAGTATTCAGTTACAGAAATAATTTCAGCCTAAACACGGTTTCTACAACCAAATGTCGCTTCATATTTTATGACTCAGTTACCGTGATACCTGGACCACTAAACAACCCTTTCAAGGTCACCAAAATTGAGGTTATGACAGTTAAAACTACAAATTTTAAGTTTATCATGGTACGTTTTCGCCTTTCATCATTTGTTCCACCAAAACATCCATGAAACACATGACTGTCATTTTGTACATCATGACTGAATGCAAAATTATAAAAATCAAAAAGCGCTATAATTATGTACTCTGGAACACTAAATACCACTAATTTTTATTAGATTTGTTCTGTTTCACAAATAAAGTCAAAGAGGTCAGAGTTAAAATTTTTCAGGACAATATTTCTCATCATTATCATAACTGTACGGATTTGTTTTTCAATTTATATGACACGACCTTTCTGAGATAAACATGTAGTTCGTTTACGAGAATTCGTTTTCAAGCTGAAATGCAAATAAGCTGATCGTTTAACTATTTGCGTTCACTCCACTAGCGTACATATAGCATGGTAAATGCCACTAGAAAATTAACAATAAAAATGAACACCACAAAATCTAAAACTAAATCACTTACCTAATTTCTTTCTATTCGCTTCCTCTTTTTCCTGTTACCTTCAGGATTCTACATCAGAGCTTACATTTTGATGATTTCAACAATGCAGTATTTTTTCCCCCCTAATTTCCTCTTTAGATGGAAGCTGGTTTGTTCTCTGTCATAGTAGGTTGGTGCTGATGTTATATGACCAACGAACATTGAGTATTTTGCATAGACAACTTTTTATAGGTACTTGCACCTTTTTGACCATGTTTGTATTGGTTTTCCAAGTTTCAGCCCAGTACAGTAGAACGGTTTTGACGTTCGTATTGAAGATTCTGAATTTGGTGTCGACTGACAGTGTTTTGAGTTCTATATTTTCTTCAGTTGTTGGAATTCTATCTTGACTTTGAAAATTCTTGCCTTCGAGTGTGAAAATTTTGTTTGTGGCTCTGTTTGTTAGAGGAGGACATTGTCCCGATGACTTTCGATCAATACTGGCTTTCACCATGAGGTGTCAGAAGTCTTCTAAATAAAGATCTTTCAACTGGCATGTCAGAAGTTAAATGATTTAAATTACTTACTCTGCTCAGCCCTTTTAGCTAGTCTGTCTTCTACAAGACAAGGCTGTTATTACCATGTTCAACCATCCTCCTTTATTCGGGCTTGAGACCAGTAGAAATCCTGAAAGAGCTGCAGGTACAATTGAGAATAAATAGCATGGAGGGAATTCCAACCACGATTTCTAAACCAACTAATATTACCAACAAGGTTTGCACTTTTTTAACGAAAAGACCGGTCACAACCAAGGATTTGTACCAAACTTTTAAAGCCTCCACACAGCGCAAACAAAACACTATCCTCTATGTTAAAATAACTAATTTCGGCCTCCTTAAATTGAATAAATTAAATACCTGTTTGAACTACGAGTACATAGAAACATTTAGGAATAGAAGAAATGACTTCGAATCGCTGATATTGAGCCACATAAACAACTGACGAAGCGAATACGATTAGGGGAACCTAAGTGTCAATTTCATAAAAGTCCTCAGGCGTACAATGTCTTCTGAAAACACGACAATCAGGTAAGTTCACAACCGTGTAGATATAATGTGACTGACTAATTTCTCAGGCTCAGATTTTTATCAGCAGTCCAAATTTGTTCCTACGATTTCAAAGGAAATGATGTTCCTGTTTGAAGAAACAAAGTTTGGAAAAATATTTAAAAATATGCTATTGTTTGCACTGCATCTGGTGATACCTCGTGGTTGTCCATTTGGTTTTATTACTTATCGCAACAATCTGTACATTTTTTTATACGTTGGGCGGTATTTGGAGTATTGAAAGTAAACAGCTTAGTCTGGTCTCACATACATTGATCCATTCTCTATTTTTCCCTTTAACTTCACAACCAAGATGATCTCAAAAAGAGATAAATTGACTCATTTCATTCTGTCAGCCTAAGAAGAAAGTGTTGCGAGCGTATTATTATTGTAACTGAGTCAGTCAGACCTAAACTGACCAATCAGCCAGTTGGTGGATATCACTGTCGGTTAAGATCCCAAAAAAAGTAATAAATTCTCCTAAGCTTTGCTATTCAACATCACTTACGGTTATTAAAGCATCATTCCTCCTAATTAGTAAGTTTAATGCCATTGGATTTGATTATAACACTTTTCCGTATCAAATATCGTCTATGTATATCAAAACAAAAGAAACACTAAATTTGATGGTGATAATATTGGTTCTTGTAACTAAAACACTAGACATGTGAGTTGTAGTAGTGTTACCAATCATCAAATATTTAGCAAGATAAACAGCGGCATCGAGATTATTAAAGCAACCGGATGGTGTAAAGATTATTACTGATAATTTCAAAAGCAATTTCTCAGAGCTAATCACTACTAACCCATTTGTGTGGTGGGCACATACACCTGGATGGTAATAACACTGAAACGAATATAACTATGATTGCTATCACTGAGTCAGTGGAAACAACAATAGTAATAGAGTCTCCGAATATTTTAGAGCACTGTTGAGTAGCACATATTAAACTTACAACATAAGTCATAATATTTTAAATTGGAAGAAATAAAAAACACAAATACATCATTATACCGTCGTTAATTATCGTGTTAAGTGGAAGACTATGCATGTCGTTGATAGTGACTTGGGATAAAGTGATTACTATTTGTCTTGTATGACACATTTTTTATTATAACTGATCTTGAGAACCGAAAAATTGTCTAATTCAGAACGAGGAACCTGACCTCCATTTAAGTATTTCCATAAGCTATACTAACATATCGTTTGAACTCGTAATAATTGTCGTGTGAGTGTTAACATATCAGTAAATAACTGTGATGAGATTGGGAATAGGATATAAATTATCAACGCCAAACGCTGGAAGTTGGTGAATGAACAACAGTTTACGCTTCCGTGAATGGATAATAATTCGAGATGAACAGGCAAAAAAATATTTATGCTTGAATGATATTTGAAAACAGTAATGCCTCTGTGCATGCATTTTTTTTAAAATCAGATTTTGTGCCTGAGAAGTGTATGGTTAAGCTTATTTTGCGCAATGTCAGTAGCAAATGTTTTGTAAGTATGCAGTCATCGAAATTATCGTTTTACTTTATAAATTTAATCTCGTAATATCAACGTGAAAGTTTTAATCTTTGGGGAATGAAAAATTAAAGCGCTCTAATTCGTTAGTGTTTAACATATGCCACGCAATGTAAAATTTGTGGTAAATTGTAGTTTCGGTTATTATGTTAGGCCCATATACCTTATTCTAGCTTTCGGACAGGCGAATCTACTCATTTTAATTAGGTCATGTTCTGACCTTGGTCATTATTCACATATAAAATTTGACTGTTTTTATATGAGCGTATGTGTGTACAGTTGTTATCGCGTTATTCATCACATGTATGTAACCTATTTTTGTGTGACTATAAATAATGATTAACGCTTGATTGAATTGAAATGGCTCACATTCCTTCCCCACTGCACGTCATTTTGATTCCCTCTCTATTGTTATTACTATTCGCAAACATCTTATGGGTGCATAAGTGTTGTGAAGAAATTATTTCGGGTTTCTTCAAAAATGCAATAATACACATGTTTCAATAACGGAGTAATAATAACAGAATAATAATGACAAATCAGGTTCTGTGTAGTTGAGAAGAATATTGAATTGAGTTTAAAAAAGTAAATAGAGAAAATAGGGGAACAGAAATAAAGGAGACGTGAAATATGCAAATAGTTTAGTAGGCGTGTTTATGAACACAGAAAAAGGATAGGTGACTATGTGTGTATCATGAAATTAGTAACAAAAATAAAATAGAAAATAATTAAGAAGAAATAGCTTATTATGACAATAAGATATGACACTAGAATACATTTTTGTGCGGTCATAGTTTGGAGTGAAGCTCTTCGCTTTTGTGATATTTTGTCTGTATCAAAGATTCGAAATTCATTCTCGTATTTGACTCATTTAATTCCGTTATTAACTAACGCTATTTAGGTCGATGAAATATACGAGGATAAACGACATATACGTTTCTACGGAAATCCTTCAATAACGAACATTCATACAATCAAATAAGAGTCGTATCCTGGGCCACTAAAGTGGTGAGTCCGTCGGCAACATCGTGCAGTCTAATTGATGTCAAAGGGAAGGGCCACTAAAAACCAAAACTTAACCTTGCTAAGTTTTAGTAACCAATCGCATTTCGTAGGGTCAGGGTTCACAGGCACTCACACTCAAAATATTGGTATATCCCAATGATAAGTCTTGAAAATTGAACGCTATATTCGTTTCCTAAGCTATTCTGTAACCCCCAAGCTAGAACTATACAGTGACCTGAACACTAGAGAGAAGGCGCAAAGTATACGAGAAGTGCTTTATTCTAAAGGTTCATTTTGCTACAGGAAATATAGGGTTTTTATAATATTTTAAGTGACCTTGAGTTGCTCGAAGATTTTGGGATGCTACTGAACAAAGTAGTAGTATAGCAACCTCTACATGTGGCGTTTCACTTCCTTGATGTTACTGGCCAAAACTTTAAGTGAACGATGATTGGATGAAATGCTCCTCAGTGTTTCCTGATCCTTGCTTGTCTTTTCCGAGAAATTTCCTTGATGAACTCAACACGTAAGGTAATAGAAATCGCTTGTTTACTAATGCTAATATAAATTAGACTGGAGAAAGATAATAAGGGCTTTGCAGTTTTGAGACTGAACGTATTTTTGTGTTTTCATATATCAAGGAGATCGTTTAGTTCATATATAAGATGAAGAAAATGTGTAGCCATTTTCCACCCTCTGTGGAATGGATATGATGCATGTCTAACGAAATCACGTTCAAATAATAATATGTACTACATGCACTAGAAGACTGTAATAAGTTTACCATTTTTATTAGTTTCAGTTGGCAGGATTTAGCATCGCCTAAACTGAAGGTCATACAAGCGTCACCATCTATCGGTCTTCACAATGTGATCAATAGAATCATAATCACCTACTAGTCACCATATCAATGTGCACTCACAATTTCGATGCGCACTACCACGGGCAATAGTTTTGTAACCTACAATACGTGAAGTCCGAATATTGAGTATTCATTGTAGCCCATCATAAACAATACGAAAACGTGACCTCCATCGTCCAACAGATTCTTAGGATCCGTCAGGTGTTCTACGAACATTACTTCAAGATACTAATTTTGTAAACGGCTTCTGATAACCATGAAAATGGGGATCACGAACCGCATAACGACGATACGTCTCCCTTTCATAATTTCTGGCGGCTCCATTTGAGGCCTCAAGTGACTATCAGATACAACGTACTCAAGAACGCGTTATTAGTATACTGATAACATTCGAAGCGATATGATTAGTATTTTTGAATTAATTTACTTTCATAGTCTAAAGAGAAGATGATCAGCAGATGAATATTTACGTTTCAAATCACATTTCGGAAATCACTAACTAATAATTACTATTTAAAAACAGTCATTTCACTTGACAAAGTGAGATGGAAAACCTGTCGTCAAAAGTAAAAAGATAACCGTGCGATAAAAGATATTCGCCGCTATTTTATTACTACACTTATTTGCCTAACTCGGCGAACATTTGTCCGCCTTTGTATGCCCATAAATGTTTGAAAATTGTTTAGAAACCTACAATATATGTTTCAGCCACCTAAAGCACTGAAACGATGCCTTGTCAGTAGTCCATAATTTCAACTATTTTGATAAACTTATGAAACGGTAATTGTCAAAATGTTGTCTTTCAACAATATGTGATACATAGAAAATCGTGTGAGACAACAGTTCGTCTAAAAATAAACACAAATGAGTCTAACATTACAAAAGAAGGGAGGATGGAGTTAACATCTAGTAATCATTGGTGGTTATCCACCCATGTTTGTGGGGCAGAAGATTTTGTTCGTTTTAGGATCTTTATCACTAGAGATGAGGCACTCAGTCAGTAATAATGAAGTTGTTTTTTCACACCGGGTACAAATTATCATGTTCCCTATTTTATACAGAGTTCGCTGCTCTATTAAAATGATAAGTAACATGCTAACTCAGACTAACATTATGAACTAGTGGCTGGCATTTGACGAAAAAATATAACTAGAAAGCTATACTTACTAAATTTTTTGAGCACTCCACTCGCTTTTTATACACGGTCGACTCTAATAAACAGCCTTACCGACTCTAAGTTCGACGTGTTCTCTATCATTTGGACCTATTTCACCCCCTTACACATCACAACTTATTAGTATTTAGTTCTTCATTCTTATTCTGGTAAGAGCAGTCAGTATGAATTTCATTTACTCATTTGCCATATATCTGGTTATTCAACTACAAGCTACTAACAATTTATAGAATTAATATTCGAATACCGTACTCCTTCATTGTTTGTCTTTCAGAATTGCGTTACCAGTGTGAAGCTATGGAGCTTCTTACGCCTGAAGCATACTTAAGGTACTATTTACGGACTAAAATCTGCTAATCAAGAAACAGCATTCACAAGCGCGCTGACGTAATATTATATATTCCAGTCATACTACCACTAATATTATTTTAATGAACCAAAGTTCATTTCCCTGTTACCATGACGAATGCATGTTTTCACGTATCAATCTATCTGAAGACTTTCTGCAATAAAACCTGTATGATTTGCTACAAATTCATTTTGTCTGCAAATTTATACGCTTCGAGTAGCCTATTGTCGTCTGAGAGTAAATTATTTTTACTTCAGTTATTACCATTATTGATAAGTGATAACAGGCCACGGAGAAGTGGCGCTCATCGTCATACCTTCAATAACACCCGGAATTTAAAGCAAAGAAGCTAAAAACGTAAGGTGATCTTAGTTGGCAGATACCTGTGAACTGTTTTCAGCATGCCTATTACATCAGTAACAACTGTGAAACTTTTGTACTCACCTTATCTTTGGCGTACCATGACCATCCTCTGCAGAAAACACAGGAAACTAGCCGACCTACTGTCCAAGCATGGCGTATATCGAGTTAAAAATACTTGCCATCAGACGTTAGAAGGTTGGCTAAAAATACTGAAATTAAAAGTGTCACGCGGGAACATAATCGTGATTTCAAATACCTCCCCAATATTTTAATTAAATACATTGTTCCGTTATCCGGGTTCCACTCGTTCTCCAAAGATTCTTCAAGTAATATGACGTCCCGACAATCGACAAGAGGTTAGTCAAGAAAAAATATGGTATGACCGCCGCAAGATCACATGTATTAGAAAGTCACACCACAGTTAGTCAACAATTCTAAGCCAAGCACACTAATCTGGTTGTATAAGTAACCGTGGTTCTTAATTTGATGGACTTCATCGTATCGTCCACTTCTGGCTTTTATAATTAATCCTCTCGAATCAGTCATAACATGTGGGGCGGGAGACAGGCTGCTGATCGATAGAAGCTTAAGGTATCCCCAGTCTTAAGGCTTCGTTATATACACACCTGAAGCTTTCAACTCGCAAATAAAGCTGAAAAATAAAGACGAAAAATTGTGCAAGCTAACAATAACAAAGAACAAAAAATTAAAACTAAATAGACGGAGTTGATGTCTTGGTCCAAATTTACTTGCTGTGGTGACTATCGAATTGCATCTGTCTGTCTTGACACTACTCAACATCATTTGAGCACCCGTAAGTGAACCTAAAAAAATACCACTTAAAGGCAGGCTAACACACTACAGAGAATGTCTTAATTTGATTCAGATATACGTTGTATTCAGGTTTTCTTGATCAGGTCGAGTGGACTTTGACAGACGACCAGACCCCCTTTAAGCGAATTGTATTTCATTACAGTCCAAAGATTACCCTTTGGGCAAGGCAGTTATATTTCTTGATGAGAATGTTTCGCTAATATCACAGAAAAATACACACTGTCTAAGAAAGCAAGTCAGCCACTAGGTATTTCATGAAGCAAACCATACTATGGAGAAGTCCATGAGAACTGTCTATGGAAATCTTTACGCAGTAGCATATAACTACCAGGACGTGCCATACCAGTCGTCGACTCAACATCAGCCTCAAAATCTAATGGTTCTTCTAGCATTTCTTACAACTAGTAATTAACCATAGTAAAATGTATCGTATGAAGGTCATCTTTACTCTATTCAAGATGTTTTGATTTAACATATTCAAGTGTACAGCATTCTCTTGTTATTCCGAATAACGAAGCTATGGATACAAAGGTAGAGTCACGCACCCTTATAAAATAGTCACTAATTTACGGATATTTACATGACTCAATGTATGGTCCAAAATGAAATAAAATATCGTACAACATAATATCATAATAATAACACAATAATATCCGATACAATACACATTAGTCTTAATGTACGTAAACGAAAAATTCCTAGTCTCTCTGTTAACGCTACCTCAAGGTAACGTTCAACAAAGAATTCTTTGTTGAATATGCATTCACATTACTAACTAAAATTTTACCGGCTTTACAAAGTGTAACATTAACACTGAAATAAGCGCGAAAGTAATAACAACATTAAATTCCACAGTTTTATTGTTTTGGTATCTTTGCTTTGATTACAACAAATAGATTCAACTGTCATTACTAACATAATTTATGGATAACTTCCAGGTTGAAGAATATTTCTACGTTAGCACCGTTTCTGAAAACATATTGATCCAACGTAGATGTTTTCCGGGAGCAATTGTAATTGAACCTTTAAGATCAATGACGCAAATTAAACCAAATCCAGCCCAACAATGAGCGCGTTACGTTATTCCTTACACATACTTTACTGGTAAATATAGGTGCTTAACCAAACATCTTCATACACACACTTTTAATTTCATAACAAGACGTTTTCCCACACAACAAGTGGCTTGTCACACATCCGACACAAGCGTTCTGCTTACTGAGAGTGTTTTGGTTCTATATTATGTATAAGTGTCCTCATAAGAGAGACTTTATTAATTGTTGAAGAATAGTGACATATTACTCCAACAAGTTGACTCAGAGACCAGTTCACAGTATATTTCGCAAGATTCGAAATGTCAACTAATCTCAGCTTATTGTCTCCATCTCCCAAGGAAGTGCTTATTTTCACAGATTTTGCGAACGGCCGGATAGACAAGCTCTTGACTATCTTTATTGCATTTTTCTAATATATTACTGTATAACTCCTAGTCCACCACTAAATTTTACTGTATGAACGATTTATTTTGTCTGTTCATTTTCTAATACATAGATTACCGTCTATTCTTATACAGTTTCGCAAAAATACTCATTAATATGTTTGCAGTTTTCACTCTCATTTCCTACATTTTTTAAATTAAAGTCAACTTAGTATTCTTTTAAATTTCACAGAATCCGTTTAAATATGGCATATAATGTGTAAACGTTTTTGAAACTTGTATATAATTGTTTCTCTATAATACTTATGTATCAATAAGCTGCTCGTGTACAACAATAGTAACAATATTGTTGACGGTTCGACTTCTATCTCATGGTCACAAACTGTAAGTTCTTTTCACGTTTTAAGAGATAGTCGAAAAATGAAATAACGCAATTGTCTTTCCTCATTTGGTGACAATAATTATTGGTCACTTCACATAGTCCATTGACAACCATAAAAAATATATCGAACCTCTGTCTCAGTATCCTTCTTACTTCGTCATAAATTTCACATGGTGGCAAAAGTTCACAATTAATTACGCTTGCTTCTTCATTGTTGCACTGTCCAGCTACGTACATAGACCTCATCTCTTAGAGCGATCTATCAAAGGATAGTAGCACTCTCAACCGTTAGATGATGTTTATAGTTTCTATCGCACTTACCGTACGAATTATCAGGCATGTCAACACTAACAATACAAACCTTATGTCGACTATATGGGTCGGCGTGCGTTCTTTTAGGTTAATTTTTATCGGCTGGTGGATATTTAAGTATCCTATTCAGCGATATGTAACCGTAGATACATAGGTGAGCTGGTGTCTAGAAATGTAGTCGACTGCTTTAATGGCGCAACAGTGGTCCCTAGTCAGTTCAACCCAAGGTCAAAACTGCCATTTTAATCATCCAGAAAACTGATCACATTAGAAAACGGGACCGAACCAGAAGGAATAGGGACTGATTAAAGTAAGAATAAAATAACTTACTGATGAGCACAGGATATTACGTAGTCCTCTACAATTCCTTAAGGAACACCAAACATTTCACTTGCTAGGAAGTGTGGTTTTAGAAACGACATCAAACTGTAAACGGCTATTTTCTGGAGACACCAGAAATAAAAGATTCTCATCAACAGACAGGTTATTAAAACGTCATATAGGGTGACATACAATGCGTACTGCTTATTGTATCGCTCCAGTAAATAAAATTTTAATTCAACCAAGTAGGGGTCAATTACTAGTGGGTCAGTTATGCCGACAGTCGTCTTTCACGGACAAAACCAACCTTATCCAGTAATGTTTTTGCAACATGAAATGGATAATCAGTTGTCTATCAGCTTTAACAGCCCTAAGACACCATCTTGCTTTCCACACTCAAAATCATGCAACAGAATAAGTAAGAGGACCTTGTAAACGTTTTGTAATCAACGGCTACCCTGGTATAATTATGTTCACTGATGTTCCTTTTTTATTTGGCAAAATATCAGACAGCAAGAAATCTGCGAACCATTCAGTCGCAAATCGCATTCATAACAAAACATGCTCGCCGCCCCTGATATTAGCCAAAGATTAAAATAGGCTGTAACACAGTGTATACCATCTTCACTGACCACAAGATGTGTAACTAATAAGTGATCTACGCTCACAGCCTCGTTAATACGATCGAGGTGGTGGACTATGTACGTAACGTTAACTCACATAGAATCACGGTATGTTAAACCTACACAATATAACAATGTATTTCGTTTGGTTTTTTGCCAAATGTTTCGGTCGTAAAATATTTCAGCCGCGATTATTTGTGAGCAATGAGCTGATATGCTATTCTCTATTTTTCCTCATGCTGTATATAAATGGTGATACACAGATATTGTTGAAATAGGACTGAAGTGTATAGCGTAAGAGATTGAGCGTCATGTGGGCGCTGTGTTGGAAAAATGAAATTTCGGTAATATATAATTCAAATGTTATACAATTCATAAAACAGAAAACATTTTTCAAGCAGTTTATGTTTCTGCCAAGCCCCAGGCAGCTGCTATAACAGCCTTAGTTGTATAAAGGATTTCTACCGAGGGAATGAAGTAATGAGTATTTTTGAGTCGTGTTCTGGATATGTAATTTAGATCGTGTACTCATTTGTCAGACGTGATATTATGTACATGGTTTTTTAAGTTCAGTTACTTGCATGGATTTGACAGGATCACTGCTGACACATGGTCCGTAGTTGCGATGGGCAAAGTTGGTGCTAATATCTATGATTTCTGCAGGAATAACCGGTACAAAGGGTCAGGAGTGTTGCTGACGAAGCATAGAGAGCATAAACATTTGGAAACTTCTCGAAATTCTTTTAGACTTGGGAGACCAGGATCATTAAACGTAACATACAGCTTGTAGTCTCCCCAAAACTCAAGGTTATTGTATAGTCCAGTACGAACATAGCCAAAGTATTTTGGTATACCCCATGAAATATACTTTTAAAATTTGAAATATTCCCATATTGTAAATTTAGAACAACATATATTTTTTTCATACCCCTCTGACTTTTTGTTTATGAAGTATATATTTACTTGCTTAGCCTGACGTTTCGGTATTGATATCTTAATCATAGGTATGGTGCTTATTCATATGGTTTTTGGGCGAAGTATGAATCAGTTACTTAAAACTCTCTTAAAGAGGTGATTAGTGGCACTGATTAATGTGTCGAAGTTTTCTAGGGTTATTTTGCACATCATGTGAGCGCTAGAATTCGAGTGCACTACTAGCTAACCAATTAACTTGGTTTCCTCTATAAGTTAAAATTATGAATAAAGTGGCTTACTGTATGTATACGCATGATCCAACTGAGTTTATTCCAAACGATAGAAAACTTATGTGGGAAGAGTTTCCATTGTACATTAGATCTACATTGCTGATTTTTGACTAACCTAGTATGGTTACTTAGTTTATAGTTGAGCGTATCGGTTAGCCTATGATTGTTTTTGAAGGTTGTGGCGATTAGTGGGCGAGCTTGGATTAAAATATAAACAATAAGCTTAACTGTCTTTTTCGAAAAGGCTCCAGTCCTAATGTGTCACCCTGTGCAAAGTAACTCTGATCGTAATTCATTACTAAAGTCGTTTTTGAGAAGAACCTCTGTAGTTTCCAGCTTATACGAAGACCATTCAGTAAAAACGGACAATATCCGGGCACTGGGCGGACAAAGACTTAATACAGCGTTGGCCTAGACTAGTGGATATTGTGATTTATACAGCCCATATGTTTACGTGCCTCTAAGCCGATTGACGTTTTTCGTTCCTAGGAATTTAGGTCATTTGAGTACCTTGAGCCAAGGTCTAAGATAGTAATACATTTGTAAACTGGCATACCATCAACTTCAAAACGAGGTCCCATATTGCTCCATCCGACGTTAATCCAGCTGCATTTATGAATATTAAATTGACGTCGGTACTTTCCACACCATACTGCAGCCTTGTTTAATTCCTGATGCATACAGTAAGAAGAGTTATACGCTTCTTGAGTATAAGACCTTCATGTAAACTCAAAATGCCACATCATGCACGACCAATCCGTTAAGAAACCGTATTGTAATTTAGGAATAGAATTTCCAGTCACTTAGTAAGATGACATGCTGCTTTTTCAACGTTCTCAACGATTCGTTTGTTTTGCGACGGACGTCTTTGGAGAGATTTGGAGCGTGTGATTATAAAGAATATCGCGATAATAAGTTACAGTATTGCCGAGATTTGCTATATTCTTTTATATCGTCTTAAGCTTTTCTTTGACAAAATAAACATTAATGCTGCGGTCATCTAATGATCTCTACAATACGATTTTCAGATGAAGCCAGTTCGTCTACAGCGTTACTTCGGAATGAAACGAGAACGTTTACATCTGTTGAGAAAGCTTTGGTAAGAAGTTATCTAAAGAAGTCCTTGTCAAACTTTTCTTGGCTAATGAACTCTCTCATACGTGGCAACATCGCTGTCACCGAGTTGTGTTGCAACCGTCTATTGTGGAGTAGCTGTTATAAACTTTGCCGATTGGTGTTCTTTTACTTATATCTTCCCATTGTTATTTAGGATTGCAATTGATCAGTCTCATGTTGGCATATGTGCGTCCTGTGCGGATTGCCTCGATATTGCCTTAAGTCACAAGCTTTTTGAGAAAAGATGGATGGTGGCTAACATTGGAATCCAGGATGCACGATTCGTCCTTTTTGGGACTCGTCAACTGGATGTGTCTGCATCCCAGAGTTGAGTTCATAGTGTATTGGCTATATCGAGGCAATCCGCACAGGATGCACATATACCGACGTGAGACTGATCAATTACAGTCCTAAATAATAATGGGAAGATACAAGTAAAACAACACCAAGCGAATTCAAACTTCACCCCATTGCACAAGCAGGTAGTTATCAGGAATCAGTAGCTAAGTGGATAATGCGATGGCGTTGGAGGTGAACAGTACTGGGCTCGAGTCCCGGAGTGAACATCAACTCTGGGATGCAGGTACAGCCAACTGACGAGTTCCAAATGGGACGAGACCCACGCTGTTAGCTACTATTCATCTTTGTTTTGTCGACTGGCCAGGTCTCCGCATTTCGGCATAGCCCTTTTCAAGCTACTGTGAGCTTCAGAAATCTCACTAGTAAATATATTAAGTGTAGCGTACCTGCTAAACAGCGCGGTAGTACGGTCGCTGCTGTGAGAAATTATGCGACTGGGTTCGTGCTACTTATATTGACATAAGTATTAGATAACGCGAGTCAGGAATGTAATGTCTGGCAGCAGAAGATTGGGAAGATCAAGAAATGAAGAACGGTAATAGAAAGCAATTAGTATAGAAATGCAAGAACAATGAAGTCCGAGACAACCATTGAACATTTTGCAAATTAGGTATTATAGTATGGTTTCTCTATTTTACCAAGTAACTCTGTAATGTTGTGCTAAATATAATTCAGTTATCCTCACCTGTGTTCTCCTTCACTACAAATATATTAAGTGTAGCGTACCTGTTAAACAGCGCGGTAGTACGATCACTACTGCGGGGAATCATGCGACTGGGTTTGTCATGGAAGTTATGGGAGTCAGCTTCTGAGTAACAAAACCAGGCTTAGATATTATCAGGTCAGAATGACATGGCTTGAAAGTAAGGAGCGCAGCCTTAACGTTTAATGTCTTGAGTGTCTATTCGGTCGTAATGGAACTGTGCACTGTATTTATTTAAGATAAATGACGACTAGCCACTAAGTGCTATTTATCATATCATTTATGTACCTAGTAGATGTTTATGTACTCAGTTTTAAGTTACACTGTTTTTATGAGGGTCGTTCGAACCAAAGCTGACCGATATGACTTGACCTGTGACCCAGCAGAAAGTTGTGTATCTTAGTTACTTGGATATCCAAAATGTAAACACAGCATCACACCTCAAAACGTTCTTTGCACCAATAATTTTATACCTTTTAATAACTAACTATAATATTTGAAGTGTTGGGCTGATGAGCGCAATCGAATGAAAGTTCTGGTTTTAAAATTTCTACCCAGGAACGAAACATCGACAACTCTGAAGTGCCACACATTCCATAAAAGACTTAAAAACACACTTCACTGAGGTTTTAGGGTTTCGAGTGGACCCAATTCCTTAATAGTGATAAATATTAACCTAGGTGGTTACTATAGTTCAAATCCTATTGATAAAGCGTACTTTTATATAGTATCCTATAAAATTAAACGACATTCTACGTCAAAACATTTGAATATTGTAGCTTTGAATAAATAAGAGCATAAGGATTGGGACAAACTGATTAAAAACACATCGGTGTTTTCTCCTTATGATGAATTGCAGCACTGAAACTCCCACAATGTCTCGGATATGAGTTAAATTATACTTACCTCTTTGGAACTAAATAATCGGCTCGATGCGTTCGGTTGAAGTACCTAGCAAAATTTAGGCACAATATTATTATACATAGAAAAATGATTTGAACTTTGTCTGACAATAGCGAATAATAACCGTCTGGTTTAACTGAATATGGAACTGGAAGCGACTTTAACACCTAACATTCATCAATATGTAGCTTTCAAAGTAAAAGACTTTTTTAGAAAATAATTTTATTGGCATTTCTTGGGAATGCTATTGCATCTCGAATGTTAGCTATTCCCAAAACAAATTGCATAAGACGCTCAAAGCCAAGACCAAAACCAGCATGGGGAGTACTACCAGTACCACGTAAATTAATGTACCACTGTGATTGATTGGATTTCATGCGTGTTTGTAAACGAGAAGCAACATTCTCACGGACACTGGCGCCAACTAGTTCGCCGATCCCTGGAAATAACAAATCAGCACACTCAGCTTCAATACCATTAATTGACTGACAGTAAAATGGTTTAAGTTCCATGGGAAAATGAGTAATGAAGACAGGACGATTCCCGCCAACCCAATCTAGGATTTTGTACTCCTCTTTTTTGTTCAAATCCCGAGGTTTCGAAGTAGTAAGATCAGCTGTACCCATTTCTTTATTCAAGTACTCTATGGCTTCAGAATATGAAATGCAAACAAACGGTTGTTTCAGCATTGTTTCCAAAACATTTCTGAGCTCCAGAGCAGAATCAACTAGAAAACTTTGGGAATGGCTATCAGATTCAGATTGACTTCCAAGGAATGTTCGAATCAACACTAAATCATTCTGAAAAGTAAGAAAATCAAAGGATAGAAGATAGGAATCAATAAAAAATCAGCATTGGAAAGACCTTAAAGTCCTCTTTGTGAACTGTATATACCTTTTGAGTAAAGTGTGTATATTAGTATAAATTGATGAAAAATTGCAATAATGTTTTACACATATTTAACTGATTAGTACAAAGCATGCACAAAATTAGAAACTGATATGAGTAGATCCTTATTTCAGGAACAGAAACGTTTCAAATTAGAAAAAAATAAATGATAGATGTAGCAATGAAAATTTAGTCGATGTTCCTATGGTTAACGCAACTATTGACTATTATCAAAGATAACCGGAGAAGGAAATCAACATTTAGTTTCTTACATATAATTCACAATTTATGGCTTAATCTTTCTATCTAGAGAAGAATAGCATGAAATAAAGGAAGAGTACACAATTTCTTACAATAACAATTCCATAATCAAGAGACGAAGTTTTACTATTACGTAATGCATATATATGTATATCCTGCAGCCAGATTAACCGGTTTTTAGGTTTCTCTATATCTTACATTTGTATTATGCTAAAGTCAGTTTCATGTAATTGGTTCACTCAAATTTACACTTTAAAGTAAATATATTCATACATTTAGATTTTTCCGTTAAGAGGTCATCGAAAAATAATATTAAATTTAAAAGTGTACTATTAGATTCCTGAAGATGAACTAAATCGTTACATTTTATACGAAAAAGACAATAAAAGCTATGTAAGAGAAATTTATATAAAATATGACTGCATAAATAATAGAAGCAAAAGACATATCGATAGTAAACTTATTCGTATATATTTCATTCGGATTAAAATACATAATAATCAAGCAGTTTGAAAACCAAACTCTGATTAAGTATAGATTATTTGGAGAGATTACAATTTAAGGACGAAACCAGTCAAACTTAGGATAACAAGTATTAGATTTTGGTGAGAATCGATTCATAAATTTGGCTAAATGGCATTTTGTCATTTTAGCTGATGTCAGTTCATGATGAAAACCCTAAATCTAATTCCTAACCCTAATTATCAACGGTAAATCATAATCCTTAGACCTCATATCGGTTTATAACAATTATTTAGCTCTATTAAGTAGATGAACACTCTCAAGATCACTCTAGCTTCGTTCAAAGGTGATCCATAAATTATAGCCTGAGATTATTCTGCACTATGAAAATCATCACTTCTACTGAATAGTATCACATTCATTCTGATAATGCAAAGACAAACCTGTTTGTCGAGTAGGACTGATATTTAACGCGTACTATTGAAGAACTATATATACAACACAGTAAAAATCTAGACAATAACATTTTTTTCAAGCGGAGTACAGGTTGTTCGTATTGAGATTTGAGTCATACCGTAAGTATAAAAGTTAGAAAGAAGTATTACTAAGCTATCCAAACAAAAAATTTACACAATTCGAAGTTGCAAAGTTCTAGACGATAATTGAATGATTTTTATCTCCAAGCTACGAGTTGTAAAAATTAATTTTAGTACTTATTCATTGAATATAAACTTGCAATATTGAATTTCATATAAAAACTAACCTTAAATATGCATAAATCCATTAAAATTACACATTTTATAAATTGGTAATTAACTGTCACTATTAATCATGGAATTGAAAAAAAACCCCAACAAAACAAATACTCTTTCATTAAAATGAACGTCAATTTCAAAACATACTATAAATTCCATTGTTACAAAAAATGAAACCATGTGAATTTAGTTGTTTTCTACAAAATGCATAAAATAACCAAAATATTTTTTTTTTAATTTTTACAAAAGAAATAAAAACTATATCTTATCATGTAAATAATTGATAATAAGCTTTGAGTAGTAGGATAATTAGACTATACAATCATGTGAAATTGTAAAACATATAATCTACAATTGGATCAAGTGAATTCTCTTGCTCTTTTCATCCCATTTGTCTTAATTATTACAGAATTACTATGAAGCATGTGAGATACTTTAAACATCTGCTCTATGAGAATAAAATACTACTATTAATAGTATTGTTACTTGAATAGAGAAATTATTCTAAAGCATGAAACAAAGAAATACTACCTATTCCCATTAGAAACTTACATGCAAATATTTACAAATACCTACAACTTTAAGTACAAATATACACAAGTATGTATATGTGTATTGGATAAACAAAAAATTAATTATTGACTAATGTAATAATGAGGAAGGATGAATTTCATAAGTGTAAATAATAGATTTCTATACAAATGATTAGAATATACAAAAAGCTTAGTAGGAAAGAAAAACTACTTCACTATTGAACGATTGAAAATGATCAGAAATAAAGTTTAAACATTTAATTATATGGATTAACTTAACAATAATAATAATAATAATAAAGGAATTAGAATATCATTTAAGCTTCATTAGAACAAATCCATCAGAGATCGAATAAAGATTAAAAAAAGGCTTTTACTTCTTATAGTATACACGTTTATGGTTAGTGAAGGTCGCACTAACAATAATAACACTCAAGGTTATTCACAGAAACGAAGAACAATAAAGGTGAATGAACAATTAATAGATAAATGCAAACTGGTAAAGTATGTAACGAAATAATTAGTTTCTGGTAAGTAATTTACACAGAAATTGTTGTATACATGCTAAACACTTTCTGAGATATGAAACGAGAAAACCATGTGAAGTGTGGAATCTCTATTTTTTTACGAAATTCAAACCATTTGAAGATGCTGTTGTACAGACTGAAGCCGAACATTATAGAATAAGTCTTACTCCGTTCACGATTAAGTTAACTAAATAATCATAGAAGAATAAACAAATTCACGTTCACTTCATTCAATAGAATTGTTCAACATTTTGAAATGTCCATCACAGCAATGCAAATTCTATTAGAGAACGGCACTTTATGGTTAATCAGAGTATGTTCACAGGTTCACTGCATGAATCAGAATTATCCAATTAGTAAAAAAAAATAGAAATAGATCTACTTCTACGTATTTGGTAACAGAAACTGTTATCAACAGATCCAATCAAAAGTGGTGACCAGAATAAATGATCGGAAATTAATTAGTTCACTTAAAACTGCACATCCAGAAAAGATTATGTGATCTGACAAGGAAGTGCTTTTCTGTGTAACCATTGTATAATTAATCTTCATTGAACTAAAGATTTTGATAGGATTGCCGGACAGTAGGAATGTTGGATATCAAAAGTGTTTTGATTTGAAAACGATTTTTTAAAAAAATCATTAACTTAAAGGGCTGTACATTACCGAAACAATGCAATACGTTCTAAGATTTGCTGAGTCTCATACTACCATTCTACAAACCACTTATTTGACCTAGTTGGAGCATAAATAACAAGTATACTAGAAATAAGTAACTCAATCGAAAAGTCATAAAATACAACTTCAGCTGCTGTATCAAGGTAGCAGTTACAGATAAGTCTTGTAATATTGTTGGCTTGTATTTTATTCTCAATTGTTAATAATAAACAAATATTTAGTTTTAATCACTGAATAATAAGATTGAACTCAATAATTTAAACTACCCAGGAAATCGAACAATAATTCTTTGAAAAAGATTTCTTTAAACTATTTAACTACGTGTTTTGATACTAGGCTGCAATTTTTATTTATTATGTGTGGAAAACAGCAAAAGTAGGAAGTGCTGAATTATTAACTTTTGACTTAGCTGAAACCAATAAAGCATAGCGCTACTAATAAATCTCCCCTTTAAAAAAACATAACCTATTACTAGCAATAATAAAAGAAGGAACATAATGAGAAACAAAGAATACATATATGTATATATAATTATTAATTACAAATTAAAATAGGTTTTATACATAATAAAAATGAATTGACCAGATAGAACTTAAGAATTGTCGTAAATTCCTTGAGTTGAGAACAATAAAGAAACAAAGAAATATTCAAAGGTGTTTTTGTACTAAAAACAATGGAAAATATACAGTAATAATATAATCCTTTTCTATTGAAGGGGAAACAAATGTATGTATATTAATTTATTGAACAAAAAAAGAATGGTTTTAGTAACTGAACGGTTAATCAATAGTGTCAGTGATTCTCATTTGTGTCATGATCAAGAATTTTCGTTAGAATGTCCTAGATTAAGATGAAATTAAACAATCAAAATCGAAGACAATTCATGATTTAAACAAAATTGCTATCAGTAAAGCAAAACTATTAATTTTTAATCTTAAACAACTTAAATTGAAAAAGATAATCATTTAACTATAAAAGTTTATAAGAAAGCAATTACTTTAGAACAGTTGGAAAATTTTTTAATATAACCGCCAAATATTTTTATTTATTCATTTAATAAATAATACATATTGGATGAAATCAACTTACCTGTAATGCATTGAGTTCATTACATCCTGAGATAGGATAAATTTCTAAACATTCATTTAATATCTTTTTAATTAACATTTCAATTTCTCTACATAATGAATTAATATTATCTAAGTAAATTGACTCTGCTTCAAGCATGTAAAATTCTGCAAGATGATGTCTTGTACTTGAATTCTCAGCTCGAAATGTTGGATTCAATGTATAAACCTATTTGTTTTGAATATAAAGAAAAATAAAATAAAACAATCATTGAGTGTATAATAAAGAAAAAGTACTTATTTTTGAAATATCTGTAATTCTAGATAACGTAACAGGTAGCAATAAATGGTTTTGAAGTTTGTTTACATTTTAGTTCGCTTTCAACATAGATCATCACTTTATGCTTTAGTTGATTTCTTCTCTTCTTATTTTCATATGAAGATTTTAAATTTTGTCAAAAGCTTGTATGGTATGTGTTTTATTAATAATTATATATTTGCGATCATGATAGTTGGAGAAGGTTGTATAGTGTTAAAATGGTGCATTTAAAAAGATCTTCAAAAGTACGTACTGATAGGAGTTTTCAGTCAGTTAGTAATAAGTGGGGTTCTTCAGATTTAAAAATTGTATATTATGAAAGAATTCCTTGTGTTGTTAAGGATCCTGATAGTGAAGTTTGGCAACTAGTAGTTTTCATAGCAGTTTAATGGCTAGATAAGATTCCATCTACGGATTAATTCACTATAGATACTCTAATTTTTTTAATAATAGTAACTTGTCAGTTCAGTCGAATCATGAATGAGGACAAATCTTCATCAACAACACGTCGACTTTGCTTGCAAACTAACTCAAACTTGAAAACCCAATCAATTAAATTTTAATTGATTATGTTGTAACGGGTGACTGCAGGTTTGATAAGCAGCGTTTTATTGACCGATTCGGTGACAATGACACGTAAACACGTACGGACGACCTAGAGTCCCGATTGGTCCCGCTTCCCTGTCTAGCCCAGCCAGTTGAGTCTAGAACGCAAGTCACAGCTTCTGAGTTATGAATCATTGTATTTCAGACATACTCTATTTATATACCAAACAAACAAACCACATCATACCATAAAACAGAAAACAACATTTATACAATATGTAACGAATGAATTAAATAACAACCAATAGGGGATGTACATTTAAAATCCAAGGCCACCATAGACTTAACACGATAATTATTGGTATATTATTCTGCATCCATAACACCTCCCCCTTTTTTTGAAATTCCGGAGTTGATATCCGGATTCTAAAATTTTCTGCGTCCGTCCTCCCCCCGCGAAACAATGTTGGGTCCTCATATACCCAAGTAACAGTTAGTCTGATTCTATTTAAAGCATATTTCCCGCATTGAGTAAAGGGTCCACTAGAACTGACTAGATGATGAGGATCAGCGACACTAGATATGAGGTCATTAAGGTTTGATTTTTGTGAAACATATTCATCAGACCTCTTCAAAATTCCATTAGTGGATAATAGATCACTAAAATAAACAGCATCTTTGAAACTCGTATTAGATTTCTGACCATTATTTGATGCACGGGACACATTTTCTGGCACGAGAGGTTCTTCTTGTGAGCTGGATGACTCACTGTCTGTACATCTTTCGGGCACAGTGGGATTTGAACCCACGACAGGGCATGATTCTGGACTGGACATTTCTGAATCGCTGGACGGATCATGAGCAACTGCCTCGTTTGCATTACTGATCATCAGGGATTCATAGAGGCTTTTGTTTTCATATTCATACGTCCTGCAGTCATTTTCGAGTTCAGTATGCAAGTGAGAAATCAATTCACCAATTCCTTTCACATCTCCGAAACATGGGAGATTTAGCAGTCGCATGCGTAAATAGTCCAAAACATTCAACTGGCTCTCTCTGAAACGCTGCTGCTGGCGATCAAGTAGTAGCTGCAATTGATCGGGAAGGATAGTCATTTTCTGAATCAGAAGGGTAATGAGAAATACTGTAATCAATTAACAACCAATGACTTCCAAGAACACCGATGACAAATCTGGATACTGATTGGTCGAAACAACTAGGCTGAATCTCGTCCAATTACAGGGTTCAAAATTTTCTCTACCCCGTCGCCAGATGTTATATCTTGAAAAGTTGATTTTTCTTGATACTACCGCGTATAACAGAGCACCAGAACACCAAAACCCTTCCAAGTCGCAATAATAAGACAGAAGACTAACGAAAGGAATATTATTCCAAAGTGTCAATCATAGTACAAAAGTGTCAGGTATTTATAGTTTTTAGTGAGAAGGAAATCATCATTACAGTCTTCCAATCCGCATACAGGGGGTTATTAGCATTATCCAATCTGGAAGCTACATGTTGGAATTCTAGAACATTCTTCCGAAAGGTGATTGGATGGGACGTCTTCGGCTCCTTCTGAGCCTCTTACAGCTTCCTCGAGTTCACCGGTGGTCCGTCGTCACAGATTATTTAATTAATAAATTGCTGGTCAAATGAGACAATGATACCAGATTCGGACAAATATAAAATCAAAAAAGACTTATACTAAAGAGTCATGAAATAAAAAGAGGGGATCTCTAGTACTGGTCACCCAGGTTTTTTTTCAAAAATACGACAGTTGTTATTTATCTACATAACCTAAATGGTGAAAAGTTTAACATGAGTTGAAAAACACCCTTTCAGTGTTCACGCAAAAAAGCCTACGGTAAAATATATGGACAGCATCCATATAAAGTAACTATTAGGCAATTATTAGTCCACTCAACTGATATTAATATAGGTCGACCAGTGTTGTCGCATTATATCAGTAGAGCGAGATAAAGTTATTAAGATGAATAACAAGTTTGAAGTAGTATCAGTGATTAGATTCGACATCATAATGCATTTCCCGCGAAAGCTGTTGAGTAGTTAGAAAAAGGGGGAAACTAATTTATTGCTCATCGTCTGTTCTAGATGATTTATATACTTCCGAATTAATGAAACCTTTGCGAAAAGCACTTGAAAGAAATTAAGATAAATAGACACAAACAGTTCAGATTATCATATACAAATTCAGTGGGTGTGTACAGTCTATTAATATAACTTCAAGGTTACGGATGGAACGGATGGACACTTAGGTTGAGCCGCATTCCGATGACAGTAATACCCTTGGTAGTTTATAGACGAAATTGTGTCGTTTATGATAAATGGTTATTTTTAAATTATATCCGGATTAAACTGTCTAGAAAGGTAATGAAAACTTCAAGGATAAAACATCCAGATCAGAGAACAAAATTCACTTAAAATCCTCTCCCTAAGCTCAAAATCTTCTCCATAATCACAAAATGGTCTGATATTTTAAGACCAAGAAGTACATAACAATATTAGAAACACTTATAATCTCATAGTTCCATGAGTAAACAACGAATTAACTTATAAACTAAACTATTAGAATATAATCAATTAGGCAGACATATTTAAGTAAACAAAATGTGGCTTGGTAAAAACATGGAGCACAATGTTGAAACGGAATTAGATAGCAAGCTTCAACTAACCGGTTTGTTATTGAATAACATAAACTACAAGATCTACAACAAATGAAATCTTACACCTAAAAAATAGTAATAACTTGGTGAAATTCCAAACTGGTTTGTTACTATGATGCTACTCGTTTAACATCAAAGTCAATATGGTAAAGCAAGATTAATAATGTAAAATTTTAACTTCTTTAGAAATTTGATAACAGCTTGATTGACAGAGTATCAAGTTAATACTCCGTAAATCACTGGTTGGGACACGATCAACAGCAAAGCCCATACCTTAAATTAATAATCCAATGATTTACCACTTTTATATCATGTACTGAACAACATTATAGCAAAAGTCGACTTAAAATCAGCAAGTTGGATCAAATTTTAGTAAAGAAAATTTAATGATTCTTCAAACTTATATTCATCAGCAAGCGATGCAAAAGTAATATAAAGAGATAACTAATCAAATATCCAATCGAGACGAGTTTTAAAAGATAATTTACGAATAGTAAAATAAATGCGGTCATAAGCTTTCTCTACGGTATGAGCTGGCATCCAGATATTTGATAAAAAGCAGTAAAGAATATTCCCATTAAGGTTATCACTCATAGCATTAAGGCTGATAGAACCAAAACAGAGATAAAACAGTTTAAACCGCAAGTAAAGGGGAATTTATCACAGTAATCATTAACAAAGAAAATTATACCAACAAGAACGTATAACTGCAAGATTAAAATGTCACGAAATAGAACGTGTGAGTTTTATTCACCTTACTTAAACCCAGAGCAAGAGATTCCAAATGCATCTGAGCACTACCGGTTAAATATATACTTGAACTATCGGATTCTCTAGTCTCATTAAGCGCAGGTGCTTGAACTTGGAACATCTGACCAGTGCCTTCACAATCTGTTGAAGTGAGGATCGGAGTATCAACCTGAAATGTTATTTTAAAAAGAACGAAAAGATACTGAGCAAAAAACCTGAACTTTTCTGTACATTTCAGACTTGATAATTAATGACTTCATACACTGATTTAACATTTTCAAGGGGCCACACAGAAATCCCACCACAAAACATGACAAGAAATTTACAATATCAAGATAGATTTTGACAACTAAGCATATCAACACAAGTGTTATACTGCACTAACTGGAAAGAACTTGACAAATTTATCCTTCCCAAATACTGAGTTTATGTAATTTTGCAATAAGAAATTTATCTGATGAACAAATGAATTATTCACTAAGTCTGAATGTCAATCTACATGAAAGAATAGTAAGTCTCATCATTAAATATAGAAATTTACATAGGTTAGTGTGTAGACAAAAAGTGACTAAAATGGTGCTCTCTAAAAATTATTAAACGTATAAAATGATTGGTTTATAAATCCCCGAGTCGGTTAGCAAGCACCACGCATCATTAATTAATGTTTAAATAATAATAACAACTGATCAACATTAAAGCTAAGTAACTAAGAAAAAGGGAGAGGAAACACAGAAAGCAAATTACTGAGGATAAACAAATAAATATCAAAGTAAGAAAATAGGACGATCGGAACTAATAGTAAGAAAATGCTCAATGAGTGATACAATGTTGACATGAATTTCATTTTTAAGTTGATTACAAACACTCAGTGTTCACTGAGTCTATCCAGCCTTGAATAATTTAGTTTATCAATCACATTGGTTATAATCTACGTACAATCTGGAACAAATTTGTGTTTATTTTACATACCAGTATCAAGTCACCACAAGAACGCAAAATTAACAAGATAAATACCAAAGTTTTCTAAATAAATGTAATATCAGTCATAATGAAGAAAAACACTGAGAATATTGTTCGAGAAGGAATGCAAATACTTATGTGTAGAGTAACTTGTGAAACTGAATACCTAAAAGAAGACATACAGTGGATGCATCTCCGCCACAGTGAACGATTCTGAGTCATGTTAACCAACATCTTCAACTACTGATTACGGTTATCCAAGCAATACATATAACTTAACATTATCGGACACCGATATAAAAATTGCTCTAAAAACGTTCATCAGCAGAACAGATCTAAGGAAGCTTATAAATGTCATGCTATTTATTATTTACCAGTCACTTTTATTCATCACAAATACAAGCTAATTATTATTGTGGTTACAAAACTTACACTGAACTATTAAATATTTGTATATAATTAGGTGTATCCATTGAATTCTCAACTTGTGTTTTTTTAGTCCCAAGAAACCTTGTTTAACTACGATCGATGTTTTTCTTTAAATCAAGAACGAATGTACACATGGACAAAACATATACACTACAATTGCCATAACAACCCTATTATCTCATCTAAGAAAAACCCTATACGTTTTCAACAATTTTATGATTGACATGTTGACAGTAATCATATTTATTCAATTTTAATGAAATCATCAGCCGATCAATGTTAGACCACCAATGAAAACCTTAAGGATTGCCTTATTAACATCCGTTTCGTTCTAATATGGAACTCCCAAACAGTGAACATCGGCGACCATGTACGCGAGGTCGCGCGACATCTTGAATTTATTGAGCTTAAACTTGAACACCGTTGTATACAGGTTCAGTAGTCTATAGGTTAAGCGTTTGTGCTCGAGACCGAAAGTCCAAAGTTCAATTCCCGCGTATGGGGTCGTGGGTGAGTACTGCTGAAGAGTCCTATACTAGGACGAAGAGACCGTCCAGTGCTCCCAGTTTTTCAGTGGTGGTTTAGCATTGATCGGCTCATGATTTCAATAAAATCCAACAATCTCCACAACCCAATACTTGAAATTTTCAAATCATAAAATAAGGTAATCGGTTTAAAATTACTAACTCTACAGTTACATGGATTAGAACGCATAATAAGTAGAAGTTTCATATTTTAAAAGGAACTACGACGATGGCCCATGGTAAAAGCCAAGATTCCTCGGAAGTCACGAGGCCGATGCTCCTTCTGAGAAACAGAAAAACTATTAATATGGTTACATGGACAATGTGGGAGACAGAGAGGACAAGTCAAATAGCTACGGAAATGATAAGATACAACTTGGCAGTTCTCGGAATAAGTACAGCCCATTAAACACAAGCTGGACAGAAAGAATTAGATTCGCGAGAGGTGTTGTACTCCGGTCATGAAGAACCACCTATAAGATGAAAATCTCATGAATCCAGAATCATCAAAGTAACCTTCAAAACAAAGAATGAGGGGATGTGATTTTCGGGATGCGATTCCCTCCCTCGAAATGCAAAATGTTGCTTCAGGATTAGGTTACATCGACACCCGAACTAGTGATAGGGAGTGAAGTAGTTGATTGTGTCGACCGCTTCACTTATCTTGAAAGTCTCATCAGCCCTTGTGGTCTGGTGTGTGACGAAATGTCAGCACGGATACAGAAGGCTCGACTAGCTTTTGCCAACTTGCGTCATTTATGGCGTAGGCGAGTATTATGGATCGCGAGTTGGCTACTCTAAATTCTACCGATTGACTAGCTTCAGATATCCCAGTTCGACCCCAATACTGTTCCCAATCTCCAATATATCAGAACACGAACCGTAGATGAAAAATCGTTTATGGGGTCAGGAGCAGCAGAATAATGATTTACAAACAAATGCATATTTATACAGTTAGGATTACTATAAATATTGACCAACAGAAAGATGACACGTTCAATAATATTGACCAATAGGAAAATGACACGCGAAATAAATATTGATCAGTAGGGAAACGACCAATAGGGAAATGACACCATTTAACGTTCAAGGGTAGCGTTAGACTTAACCGGATAATTGTTTTTGGGATATTCTTCTGAGTATCCCAACACCTCCCCTTTGGAAAAGTTAATAGCGACGTAACCGAGGGTTTACTTGAAGTTTCTTTGGGTGTCTTCTTTTGCGATCCGACCTCCGAGGCAACCACACAGAACCAGAAGGATGTTCTACTTGAGTAGATGACTTAGTCGTCTCTGTTGGAGGTATTGGCGGAAGTTGAAACGTATCCAACAGCAAGTCGAGTGGGACGTGTTTTGTAATTGCTTCTTTCTCCTTCGCTTCCCTTGACCTGAGTTGATTGTGGTGCCTGGTCCAGATTTCTTGGTTCACTTTGACATCATACATGACGCCCCCATGTTTTTGTGTGATTTCACCCTCCACCCATTTATCACATCCATGTCTATAATCTCGCGCATACACTTTTGTACCAACTTCGTAGGGAATTCGAGTATTCTTCATCTGGAGGCTTTGCCGGGCCACTTGCTTGGGTTTCATCGCACCATGAACTGTCCGTAGTTTTCGCCCCATAAGCATCTCAGCAGGGGATTTGGAGTTTGGCAATAAGTCATGCGGGGTCGTCCGGTACGCAACTAGAAATCGTTCTATGATATCTTCTGTGGTCCACTCCCCTCGTGCTTTAAGCATGGCTCGTTTAAATGTATCAACGAACCTTTCAGCTTGTCCATTAGATTGCGGGTGATATGGCGGAGAACGAACATGGTTGATCGAATTTTGCAGGCAAAATTCTCGGAATTGGCTAGATGTGAATTGTGAACCATTGTCTGTTACTATTGTTTCTGGAAGACCATGCTGAGCGAAGATCCGATTAAGGAGTTTGATGGTTCGAGTTGTAGAGGGTGGCGCAATCGGCAATATCTCCGGCCATTTGGAGTATGAGTCAACCAGTATCAGATATGTGGTACCATCTAGGGGTCCGGTGAAGTCAATATGCACTCGCGACCAGGGTTTTTCTGACTTCGGCCAGGGCACTGGAGGCAACTTAGGAGGATTTTTCGCAGCTTTTTGGCAATGTGAACATCTTTTGACGAAGTAGACAATCTGCTTGTCCATATTTGGCCAATATGCATAGCTTCGAGAGATGGATTTCATACGGTTTATCCCTGGGTGTCCAGAGTGGAATTGGCGTAGGACTTTGGAACGTAGGGTTGTTGGAATTACTACGCGATCACCGAACATCAGACAATCGTTAACAATACAGAGAGCGCTGCGACGATTCGCTAGTTGTTGCATATCACCACTCAGCTGCTTAACTGGCCATCTGCTATGAACATAGGTGATCGCTTCTTGGATAATCGGGTCTTCTCTGGTAGCTTCCCGAACATCTTCAGCGGTAACAGGCATTGCTCGAACGGCATTCGCCAATAGTGTAGCACCGGAATCCTCTTCGGTTGATACTATGGCTATGAGTGTGTCCTCATCAGTGGTAGAATGGTTACTGATAAGTCTGGACAGTGCATCCGCTTGACCAAAATCTTCGGAACGTCGATACTGGATGTCGAAGTCGTACCCCAATAACGCCAACGCCCAACGTTGAAGACGATTAGCAGAATGAGCAGGAATGCCTTTCTTTGATCCAAAGATTGATAACAAAGGTTTGTGGTCTGTGAGCAAGGTGAAACGGCGCCCATAAATGAATTTGTGGAATCGCCGGACAGCAAAATTAGGGCTAACGCTTCCTTCTCTATCTGGCCGTAGCGTTTCTCAGCAGGTGTTAGTGTTCTCGAAGCGTGCATCACCGCTTTCTCTGACCCGTCGGGAAAGACATGTGAGATTACGGCACCCAGTCCATGTGTTGAAGCGTCAGCAGCAACCACAATGGGTAGTTTCGGATTGTAGTGGGTTAGCAGAAGATTGGAACTTAGCATGGCTTTAAGTTTTGAAAAAGCTGATTCACATTGCATTGACCAATTCCAAGTAGCATTCTTTTCTAGCAGACGATTTAATGGATATCGTACGTCATGCAGTGATGGAAGAAATGCTGAATAGTAGCTAATCATCCCCAAAAATGATCGCAGTGAGGAGACATCAGTGGGAGCAGGCATTTGTTGGATTGCGTAAGTATTTTGAGGATCAGGGTGTCATCCGGAAGCATCAAAGATAAACCCCAGGTACTTAATGAAACGTAAGAAGAATTGGCATTTTTCTGGGCGAAGGCGAGAACCATTATCCTGGAGGCGTTGCAGAACTAAGTGGGTTCTGGTATGCAATTCATCAGCAGTTGAGCCGACAATGAGCACATCGTCAAGGTATGTAGCAACGCCAGGAACATCTGCCAGAATAGTGTCCATGATCTGCTGGAAGATCGCTGGAGCAGTTTTGATACCGAAGGGTAACCGGGTATACTGAAAAAGTCCTCGGTGAGTGTTGATTGTCAACAACTCTCTCGATTCGAGAGCGACTGGGATTTGAAGGTAAGCATCTGCCGGATCCAGCTTAGCAAAGTAGGTACCACCATTTAAAATAGTAAATAAGTCATCTGGGATCGGCAGCGGATAGTGATGCTGTTGTAGAGCCGCGTTGAGTCCTGTAGAAAAGTCTGCACAGATGCGTATGGAGCCGTTGGATTTTTTTACAACCACAATTGGTGCAGCCCATGATGAATAAGAAACAGGTACTAGGACACCTTCAGTTTCCAAACGTTGAAGTTCAGCGTCAACCAGAGGTAAAGATGCGTATGGGACTGGACGCTTTGGGCGAAAAACTGGCGTAGCTTCTGGCTGCAGTTTTAAGACAGCTTCAGTTGTGGAACAAAGTCCGAGACCAGGCCTAAATAGTTCAATAAATCGTTTTCGAAGGTCTTCAGCATGCTGTTGTGTAGAAGCAGTAGTTTGGACTTGATTGCAGACAGCGCTAATAGGAAGATCAGCGAGACCAAGTTCTTCGAACCAGTCTAAACCTAAAAGGTTGAGCGGAGAATTGGTGATGTAGCATGTCCCATTGAAGGTTGTACCTCTGAATGAAATACAGCAATAGAGTTCACCATGAAGGCGGAGATGACCCCCACAGGCACTGACGGCTGTTTGAGAGGATGGTTTGATGGGAGGTTGACCCAAGGTTCGCCAAGTCTTTTTCGACAGAATGGTGATATCTGATGCAGTGTCCAACTGCAAACGAACAGGCTGACCATTGATTGAGAGGGTCAGAAATTTGCGTCGAGTCGCGGCATGAGTATGGAAGACTGCTGCTAAACTCCTTGATGAGGTAATCGGCTTTTTGTGAAAACGACGCTGCGTCTGTGCATTTCGACGGTTATTGAATCGGTTGGATTTGCAAAGGCCGCTTTTGTGACCAACTTTCTGACAGCGATCGCACACATGCTGTTTGAATGGACAGAACTTCACATAATGCCAGGCTCCACAGTGCCAACATGGCGAGGGGGGCTTCTTCTGAACCGGTTTAGAGTGATTAGAGATAGAAACAGCGCTGGCGTTCGAAGGACTCGAGTTTGTCGATCTCGAAGATTTTTCTGGTGCTGAACAGCATGAACTTCGGAACCACCCTGGCCCCCAGATTGAACCAAAGTGGTGTCACGCTGCAGATTGATGATACGCTGGCATTCGTCTATGATCGCATTAAGTGTCAGTGTTGGATCTTGTTCAAGGCGGTTGAGCAACCGAGTTCTGATGTCGGAGAATTTGGGTGACTGAAGACTGCATATGAGTATTAGGGACTTGAATTGGTCTTCAGTGAGGGATCTGAGCTTGAACCGTTCGCACTCACGGTTAACAACGCCGACGTGGGTCAGGAAGTCATCGGACTCATTCATGACCAGTTTTAAGCAGCGATATCGGGTACTGAAGAGTGAGTGATGATCACCAAAAAGTTGGCTAAGGGACTGAATAGTGGCGTCGAATGAACGGTCGCGTGGGTTCTGCGGTAGAATGAAGTTGCAATACTTATCCAGCTCGGATGGACCAAGTTTACGGAGAAGAAGACGCACCTTCCACGAATCATCTCTGTCAGCAAAGTCAACTTTGAAAAGGTCTTCATAACGTCTGAACCAGGTATCAAATGTAATGTTGGCATCAGGATCATAAAGAAATTCTGAAATACCACTGGTAATACCATCAACTGATTCAGGAATTGTCGGTGCAGTTGGGACTCGAGAAGATATATGCGTCTGAGTAATCATCTCCATCAGCTTCAGCTGCTGTTCGAACAATTTTTCTAATTTGGCTGGATCCATAGTTAATCACCAACTTGTTGCTCAATCTCCGTCGCCAAATTTATTATGAATCGTGAGTTGGCTACTCTAAATTCTACCGATTGACTAGCTTCAGATATCCCAGTTCGACCCCAATACTGTTCCCAATCTCCAATATATCAGA
The DNA here is from genome assembly GCF_000699445.3 of Schistosoma haematobium. Classification (NCBI taxonomy): domain Eukaryota; kingdom Metazoa; phylum Platyhelminthes; class Trematoda; order Strigeidida; family Schistosomatidae; genus Schistosoma; species Schistosoma haematobium. The sequence goes on from NC_067197.1 coordinate 22,891,720, forward strand.
ACACGAACCGTAGATGAAAAATCGTTTATGGGGTCAGGAGCAGCAGAATAATGATTTACAAACAAATGCATATTTATACAGTTAGGATTACTATAAATATTGACCAACAGAAAGATGACACGTTCAATAATATTGACCAATAGGAAAATGACACGCGAAATAAATATTGATCAGTAGGGAAACGACCAATAGGGAAATGACACCATTTAACGTTCAAGGGTAGCGTTAGACTTAACCGGATAATTGTTTTTGGGATATTCTTCTGAGTATCCCAACAGCGAGATATCCGTCTATCAACCAAAGGACGTGTTTACTGCGCAGCAGTTCGTTCCGTCCTACTTTATGGCAGTGAAACATGGCCGGTAAGAGTAGAGGATATTCGTAGGTTACTAGTATTCGATCATAGGTGTCTTCGAAACATTGCTCGTATATCATGGGACCATCGAGTAAGTAACACAGTTGTTAGAAAACGGGTACTAGGTAAGGATGGCAAATCAATTGATGACGTAGTGAAACTTCATCAGTTGAGATGGCTGGGACACGTGTTACGTATGCCCAATCACCGACTACCTCGACGTGCGATGTTCAGTGGTATAGGAGTAGGTTGGAAGAAAGCTAGAGGCGGCCAAACCAAAACACGGCACAAGTCCATGAAGTCACTGACAAGTGGACTGAGGCATGTTGGTAAGTGTAGACTACCTGGTTGGGGACCACGAGATGATAGCAACCGATGGTTAGAAACCCTGAATGACATGGCTCAAAATCGTTTGCAATGGCGCAGGTGCATCCACTCTTTGTGTTCTCCCAAATTCTAATCTTCTGAATTCTTCATGTCCCTTTTTTCCTCTTTCCAAATTTGTTTCACTGGATTATACTCTTTGAATAACACCTCCAAACCCTAATCTTCCCGATTACTGCTTATACTCTTGCTACCTCTACCACTACGGGATTTGAATCGACCACTGCATCTCTGTGCTAAGGTGGTGTGGCAACTCGAACTGATGTACGTACGTACGAAGTCCTACGTTGTTACTGACTGACTCACTGATCTAACTAATTTATATTCTTAATTGGATTCAATGCTCCCAAAAACATCTGAACTGAATTTTCAATTAGGATATTGGTCATCCAACTACTACTACTACTACTACTACTACTACTACTACTACTACTACTACTACTACTACTAATAATAATAATAATAATAATAATAATAATAATAATAATAATAATAATAATAATAGTAATAATAATAATAATAATAATAATAATACAACTAATACTGACAGCAATATAAAATGGTCTGTAATTGCATAGAGTGCATTGAGAACTTTGGGATGTCGTAATTGTTTCTCAGTATGTCATGATAATATATCTTCATTTAAATCTATATTGTTTGCTACTTGGAAGAACGGAACTCAACTATTTTTATTGACAACTAATAGTCAACTTCAAATAGAATTTAATAAAAGAAATCAATAACACACACACACACACGCAACCATTGAGAGGCATACATAAATATCAACAATATCATACAAAAGTTTTTCTTCTAAAAAACCATCGAAACGAGAAAAACGTTAGCTCAACATTATACTTTGTAAAACAATGTGAAATTTGTACTTTTAAGAGAGAATTTAAACTAGTAGGTGGTTATTTTATAGAAATTAGTTTTGCTGTGTATTAGCATAAATTATTTATTACAAATTACAATAATTGTCTTATGATTCATTGGTTTAGGTACTCAAACTCCAGCAAACCAATGATTTATATGGTTTGAAACCAATTCATCGAACTAATACGATTTGAGTGATCGGGTAATTTGATTACGAAATAGATATATATTCATGTGTATAAGTTTTCAGAATTGTGCTATTATTATTTTCTTAATGAAAACAAAAATTAAAATGCATCAAATCGTAATATTATTAAACGGTTTGAATTCAAATCTTCATTTCTATAAGTGACTGATCACTGGATGGTGACCAATGTCATGTTTGTCTAGTATTTTATTGCTGAAGAAATTTTGTCGAGAAAATTATAATTTGACCAGCAGACAGCACAACACACAAAAATGGTCATTACTCAGTGACCAGTCAATGACACACGTCTAAGTTATCGGCTACCCGAAAAGCTCAGTCAGTGTTTTCATCAGACCAAGCGAATCGACAGTCAAATGTAATTACAATGACAATAACTAAATGTTTACATGAAAAGACTATTTATCGAATTTTATGACAATCAGAGAGGTCAATAAGCGACAGAACTGATTCCCTACTTCCAATAATTATTGTATAATTCTTCATGATGACAAAGAAGCAAAACAAATGGTCTCGTTAATTCAAAGCATTTATAAAATTTATTAATATGAAAGACTTTAAGATAAATTAACAAGTACAGTAACATTTACTAATATTAATTACTGTTGTAGTTGTGTAATTTGGTAGGGATAAGTGCAATATCAACATGATTTTTGTTTCGAACCGAGATATTAGTCAATGAACTATTGGAAGTTATAGGAAACAGTGCAGCTATTTCTATCTCGACTTGGGAATATTTGGTAACGTATGCTTATGAAATTATACGAAATCAAACATCAGCGTTCACAATTGGCGGCAACCACATATTACTCTAAACAGCTGAGAACATTGATCACTCTCTCTCTGGAAGAAACCCATTCTTACCTAGTGTTCCGTGCTGATTGACAGAATCCTAACAATAAAACATGAAGTGGAGTTAGTAAACTAAGTAAAACATAGTAAGCATTTCTACCCTTGTCAGCTGAATGTACCTGCATCTCAGAGTTGATGCTGATTCTGGGAGTCGATCCTGTACCATTCACATCAGATGCCATCACGTTATTCACCTAGCTACTGAGTCCGGATAGTCACCGGCTTGTGCAACAGGATTAATTTTGATTCATATATATTGATTATTTGGATCTTCCTATTCATGTTTAGGGCTATAATTGATCAACCTCTTTTGGAAAATGGACATCCTACGTGAACCGCCTCGATAATGTCATTAAGTTACAAGCGTTATAACTAGAGATGGATGGTGGATAATAGTGGGATCCGGGATACGAGTTTCTTCCTAGCTAAGTGGATAACGCGATGGTGTTTGGACCAAACAGTACTGGGCATGTTCTCGTGCAGTGAATAAGCTTATTTTACTGTACCCATATATTTCAATCAACATGTTGACCTCACTCAATATCCGTACACCCCCATTGATGAAAGAAAGCCTGAAACATGATTGTATGATTTAGCAACTTAGCAAGAAAAATGCAAATAACTTCTATCCAGATATATTTTTAATATTTTCTGTATCAAGTTCATCTCAACAGCTTCATAGATTATCATCATTATGATCAACATAATAATAATAATAATAATAATAATAATAATACCATTCAACGTAAAACATTTTTGATATATTTCAACTTTCGATGATACACGCCTGTTATTTACAAACAAAATTACATTTCACATATTCAATAGTATTTTGATTGGATACATTATTGGTTGTAGTAGCAGTAATAACACAACTCGAGATTTTCAATTAACCTACTTCGTCAAGTTCTTTACGAAACCAATTCCATTGATAAAAAATTTTACAGCTGAGATGAAAAGATTTGCAAAGTCATATACCATCTATATACTTTTCCATAATGGTATCTTTTCTTCATACAACCCAGAAATTGTAAACATGTACCGAAGCATGATAAGTTGCATTTATTATGATGATCGACTTATTCACCGAGTACACATTTATGTACTCGATTTTAAGCCGCACCATTTGTATGAGCACTTGCAACATTACCCGACCGCCCTAATCAAAGAAGGTGAATTGAGGCATGAATCTGGGACCTATTGGTTGAGATTCAAATCCTTTAGTCACTTAACTACTGCTTCATGATAAAAATCGAACAAAATATATGGATGAATGAAACCGTTCAGGCATTTTCGTCTTTTATAAATGAAAGTAATACACATAAAGCCGTATCTCAAGACGTATACCATTTAAATTATTAAGACAGAATTTATGAACAAACTAAGATTGAAGTATAAAATTATATCATAAATTTTCCTAGAATAATATCCCCACATTGAAAAGTAAACAGACTGAAATAAATCGATCAAAGATAATGTCCATCTTGTTAAAAACTCCATATAAAAAATATACTTAAATGATTGATAATCCTATTGAATAAAAGGTTAGTTAACAATATGTAGTAGGGCACTACCATATTACAAATTTATGTGTGCAAGTTAAGAGAGATCTTTTCCAAATATGATACGTCAACTCTGGGATGCAGGTACATCCAGCTGACGAGTCCCAGATAGGACGAAACGCGCATCCTGGGTCCCACTTTTAGCCACTATCCATCTTTGCTTATAAAGGTTGTGACTTAAGGCAATATCGAGGCGATCCGCGCAGGACGCACATATCCCAACAAGAGACTGATCAATCGCAGTCCTAAACAACAATGGGAAGATACAAGCAAACAACACCAAGTGAATTTTGATACATACATATGTTTTAAAATTAAATTTTAGAAAAGTGATTGCTTTGAATATTTACCAATGTTATTAGTGAACAGTTTAATATAATTCCTCTCGTTGAAATAAATGTTATAGCCAGCTAAATTGAATGGACCGTAGTGGATTAGAAGTCAAAACTACTTCTTACTTTCGATTACCTGAAGCCTAAAGAATCTCTTAACAATATGAGTTTCAGTGTATACAAGAATATGCAATTTTGATTTAACTAAACAATTAACAATACGTAGAAGTGTCATACTTCAACCAATCAAATTAATACATAATAACTAATGAAATATTTATTATCATTAATTCATCAGTAAACATACCTCTAAGTAGTCACATGAACTCATCACTTTTCTAACTATTCGCTTAATATGGGAACGCATTCTAAGCATTGCACCAAACTCAGGTAGTCGATGACGCATAGATAATGCTTCAACTGAGCGTAAAACTCCTAAATCAGGCCGTGGACTATGCCGACCGAGTGAACTTATCATTTGATTTATCGTAGGAACACTGTGATTAAAAGGAAGAGAAACATTGTTAATTGACTTTTTAAGTTGTAATTCTCCAGCTTGATTTTCAGTATCCAAAATATTAACAATCTTAGCACGTAATTCTCCACAACATTGAACAGTAGGTTTATCAATTGACAATTGAGATGTTTTTAGAACATTTGGAATATGATAGATGTCACCTTCAACTGACAAAGCGCAACCAACGGTTATCTTATCAGTAATCTCACTAGGCGAAGTGACAACCTGAAATGTAATATTAGATAGGCAATAAGTACAAGAAAAGTGAAGATGTAGAATGAAACCGAATGAACACCTTGAAATAAAAATCTGTCAAGATTAAATGAACATTAAGGAAAAGGTTCTCACTCAACTACCTGGCGAATGAATTTATATTATTTATACACAAATGGAAATAAATGAACTATGACGCTACAAATATTACAAAATTCAGTAACCACATTTACACTAATAAACTGTCTCTTGACCATAAATATTATGTGAAAGTTGGTACTAACAAAGATAGGATCATGTTATACACACTATTGAAGTAATAGCTCAGTAATTAGTGCAATTAACTCCCACTTGGCGGGTTACATTTTCTAACCACGCTTCACCTGCGTTATTTTGTGCAACAAGATAATAACACCAGCCATAATCTGAATGACGCAGACCATAGATGATTTTGCAAATCCGCACTTGGCAAACAAGTATCCAAACTTTGGTGTGTAAGATGGAGTTTGAACACATGTCTGTACAACTGAAAATCGAATACATCATTAGTGAGAACCAAGTATCTGAAACTTGGCTTTACGTTGTTATCTGACATAAGTTCTGATGCATACCAATTAGACAAAAAAGTCAACAACCGGATAATATGAGACAAGAAAGTTTTGAGTGAAAGATAATGAATTAGAAATTATACCTTACTTGCAAATCATAAGGTGAAGAACCATCTGATATATTGCAAAATACGCAAGATTTATGCTTTCTAACAGATTGAACCCATCCAATTAATTTGACATTTTTACATATCGCTTTATTCTCATTACATTTTGTCTTATTCAATGATACTATTGAGTGAGCATCCTTTTCCTTAGCTGAATGACTAGATCTGCATTGAATATTTAGAAAATCTTGTTTATGTAGATTTGAGACAATATATTTGAAATATAAGCGATAATTGTTGTACAATGATGTTGGTAAATTAAATTTTCGATGAATCAACATTGAGAAACAATGGAAAAGTTGTAATCCTATTGTAAAGTAAGTGGTAATACACATAATAGTAATAATAATAATAATAGCAGTAATAATAATAATAATAGTAATAATAATAATAAATGATATATTACACACATACACTAAGATCGTCGGCGTAACTAAAGGTATGCATATAACGTTAATAACAAGTGCCAAATAACTTAATTTTATTTAGAAGTTAGTAAATTGTCAAAATAATTTAAACAAATTACATTTAGTAATGGCTTTGACAATATTATTAATCTAGACACCTAAGCAGTATTACACAGTAAATACATACATGGAATTGATTGTTCGTCGATTCACCATAGTGTAAATGTTATCATTAAATGAGATGAAAGCACATGTTCTCTTTGTAATGTGTACTTTATTTTCTAGCTATCTCAAAAATAATTAACAATTGATGCGTGTACATGTATGCGAAATTTACAAAATGAGATGTTAACAGTAATTCAATCCAGAAGACCCACAGTTACATAGTTTCAAATGAAACTACAATCAAACGTTATTAATATTTTATTCAAAATATGTGACTTAATCCTAAAATGTTTAATAACAGATTATTACTGAAAAGAGAGTGGGAAACTTTGATGAATACCCAAATATATATTTAATGAATTCAAAATTACTAACAATTTTTCAACGTTCATTAAAATAACTTTACCCAGGAAAACATAATAAAAAAAGTTATATCCTAACCAAGAATAAATGAGTGGTAACTGATAGGAATTATTTATTATTACATATATTCTTACTGGATAACTATTAAGTAACTATATTATATATATATATATATATATATATATATATATATATATATATATTCCTTTTATTATAAGCTTCCATCTGACCTATTGACTATTATTATAGGACTTACAATTCTTTAGATTTTCCCATTTTATTAGTTACAGTCTCTCACACTCGCAGTCACTTTTGACTTGATCTTGTATAATTGTTATTTTCTACTTTATGATGTGATACGGTCTGACTTGCTTGTATGTAAACCAAGTGTGTCTGAAATATATGGTTCATACAGTGGAAACTGAGATTTGTGTTCTGAACTTAAACGGACAAGACTAGGTGAGCAGATCCAATAAGGACTTAGAATTGACTCTAGGCTGCTCGTACTGGTCAACACGTCATTGGTTTGGCACAGGGCCAAGGTCGTGTAAGTCGGTGTTGCAATCGAAAATTGCACCTGTTGAAAGGAACATATTGCCAACTGAGGACAAAAAAACCCAACAATTATCAGTCAGTACTAATGATTTATTGATGCTTTCACGACGATTTCAAACTCTAGAAGCAATGTTTATACAAACAAACACTGAGACAAAACATCTATTCCAAACACAGGACATTTCCAAGTATAGTAAGCACAATATGGAACCGAGCCTTGGATAATGGAAAGTCTACTTATTGTGTGCCACTAATCGGGGAATAACCAGGTACTGTAGAGAAGATACCTGACAAATGGAACTGATCGAAATATTATATGGCCCCTCAACCTCCTAAACAATTATGTACGAGGCTATACGCTACATGTGCAGTGTAAAAGTTAACAATCCTTATATATTTAGACAGAAGTGAATTAAGCAAAGATGGATGGTAGCTAACAGTGGTATCCAGGACGCGCGTTTCGTCCTAGTCACTATCCATCTTTGCTTATAAAGGTTGTGACTTAAGGCAGTATTGAGGCAATCCATGCAGAACGCAAATATGTCAACAAGAGGCTGATTAATTGCAGTCCTAAACAACAATGGGAAGATACAATCAAACAACACCAAGTGAACTTAGAAGTGAATTAAGTTTGAGATTATGATAAAAATGAATGAAATCACAGCGCCTTGATCAGTTTAGCCAAAGCACCATAAAACGTAGTAATAATACAAACTTTGTCGAACGACACTATGAAGCTGTAAGTCATTTGTACGGTATGCTAGAGGACTGATGATGTTAACTACCTTTCAGGACACAATAAAAAGAGATGTCTGACCGCAAAGCGTATCGCTAAAATCAAGGAAAAAACTTAAATCTATCTGTTCATTACAACCAATTCGTTGCATTTTAAAATCATCATTGATAGTAATCTTCATTTGAACACAGTTAATACATCAGCCACTAATTTACTGAAGTTTAGCATTACAATACTGATATATATATAAGAAGACAAGTGGCAGTAAAGTAATAGGACAAATGTAATTTCACAAAGAAAGAATAACAACGATAGCGAACTAAATAATGCAATTTTAGGTATTGTTACTGAAAATCGCACAACATATGTCTTTATCTTTTTCAAACAGAAAATAAATATGGAAACAAGAAATTTCAATTACTTCCACTTCTTCACGTTATTATCTTTTTCACGTCGTCATACGATTTTACAAAATGCGATAACCAAAGTTTATACATAATCGCGTGAAAATTTATCCTTAGCTAAAAGTAACAAGGAAGGATGTTTTTACTGAAATTTAATAAAAATCACCTACTGCTCATGGTGAATTAAATAATTACTACACAAAGCAATGAAGTGAAAAGTGATGGATTATAATATTGAGAAAGCCAAATTCAAGATTCAACAAAATTATTTTTACCAGGCTTTATTCAAAAAAATAACACCATATCAAACTTAACCGTTTCAGATAATAGTATACAATGATTGGATTTATTTTATCAGATGAGACTAAACAACTAGCCCCATGGTAGAAATTTAATATACGTATCAGGATATAGACTACTCGAACAGATAAGTCGATATCTTGTTGATGCTATTTCCTCACTTTGACTTCAAAACGTGATGACCAATTAACTGTGTATTTCTAAGCGGGCTAACTATCAGTATCGCCTTAGATTTGCACGAGAATATTCAAAAGCTAAAATAACAGTTGTGTTGGGAAAGCGTTTATTGTTAAAAATTAAATTCAAAAGCACATGATGAGCAAGAACATTGGAAGGTGAACGAGTAAGAAGTGGGGAAATAACCTCAACAACCCCCAGTAACTAAAAGTTTATTATGTTTTCAGATTGTCACAAGTAGTGTGGTGCAGATGGTGGTCAGTCAGTTAGAAACAACGTAGAACTTCGTACGTACATACATCAATTCAAGTTACCATACCACATTAGCACAGAGATACAATTATCAATTCAAATCCCATAGTGGTAGAGGTAGTAAAAGTATAGGTAGTATTCAGAAAGATTTGGGTTTGAAGATGTTAATCAAGGAGTATAATTCAGTGAAATAAATTTGGAAAGAGGAAAAAAGGGACATGAAGAATTCAGAAGATAAAAATTTGGGAGAACACAAAGAGTGGATGATACACCTGCGCCATCGCAAACGATTTTGAGCCATGTCATTCAGGGTTTCTAACTATCGGTTGCTATCACCTCGCGGATCCCAACCAGGTAGTCTACACTTACCAACATGCCTCAGTCCACTTGTTAGTGACTTTATGGATTTGTGCCATTTTTTGGTCAGGCCGCTCTAGCTTTCTTCCAATCTACTCTTACATCATAAAGCATAGCTAGTCGAGGCAGTCGGTGATTGGGCATACGTAAAACGTGTCCATATGGTGATGACGCAACCGAGCTATATTGGCCGGAACATATGTTCCTGTAGGTTCTACCATGCCAGGCAGGTCGATTGGAGAACGGTAAGACTAAAAGCAGCAACTCGAGGTCTGAGGGCGAAGTCGTACTGCTGACTGTAGAGGGGTGTGATAGCAGTAAGGTGTTCCTCTCGGACAAATAGCATCTGCAGCATTGCTGTCTTCTCACAAGGAAGGAAAGGGTTAGAAAAGGTTGACCCTAAAAATGTCACATCTCAACTTACCTCACGGATTTCCATCTCCGGCGGCAAGGCCCTTTGAAGAACGGAGCTAACACATCAAAAACCTTCCACGAAAAGACCTTGGGCGACCGGTCTCAAGCAGTTGTCCCTTGGACTCTGCGGTCACACTCCCAGGTCGTTAAGACCAACACTAATCCAACTTCCTTTTCAGGTTCCTCAAGAAATACCCTTCCACGGTGTGGGCAGTCGGGAAGTGACATCAACCTCATAACCGTAACAGCACACGAGATCAAGTTGGTTACATTCAAATCCTTCCTACATCTCCTAATAACTCTCCCTTCTTACATTCCTTTATTACCTCGCGCCACTAATGCAAACGATTCGAGTACGCGGAACGTTATTCCCGATCTCCTGAAACCACGCTCTAAACTACATGTACTAGCTTTTAACGTTCGAACACTGTGCCAAATAGGACAACAGGTTTCCTCAGCTGGGACTTCAGAATCTCGCACTGTTGATGTATACTGCACCTCCGAAACGTGTATACTGGACCCAAGGAGCGTCATTCATTTGACCCCACCATATCAAAATAGAGAACCATCTCGATTCACGCTTCATGTATCTGAAAGCCCTGATGCTGCTTCCCGTGGCCTCGTTGGTATAGGTATAGCATTGAGCCTTAGGGGAGAACTAGCTATCTTAGACCAGATACCAGTAGACAGTCGTTTGTGCGCTGTCCGACTAAACGGAACAGTAAGGACTCAGAAAGATAGGGACACTCGTCGTTGCCTCTTCGTCCTCTGTGCCTATTCTCCCACTGACTGCAGCTCAGACGAGGAAAAAAGATGAGCTTCACAGAAAGCTTTCTGACCTCCTCAAAAGAGTTAGACGCTCTGACGTAGTAATAGTGACTTCAATGCTCAAGTAGGTAAACTAAGCGAAAACGAAAGACACCTGAGTATATCTTATGGTGTCGTGTCTCAAATAACAGATAATGGCGACCATCTGTTGCATCTATGCTCAGATAACTGCCTGTTTCTAACAAATACTAACTTTAGGCACAAGGATTAACATCTTTTGACATGGCGACCCCCGAATTCATCCCAACGTTGAACCTAAATAGATCACATCGCTATCAGCCACCGATGTAGAGGCTCGGTAGAAGACTGTCGCTTATTCTGGAGTACATGCTTAGAGGAAGTGTAGAAAGAATTTGAATGTGACCGACTTGATCTCTTGTGCTGTTACGTGTATGAGGGCTCATGTCACTTCCCGGTCGCTCACACCATGGAAGAGTATCATCAGTAGTAAACTATATAACCATTTTGTACTCTATTTCACTAACTGAACGATACTAAGCACTTCATCAGTTAAATCACGACGACAAAACTACGAAATACTAACAGAGCTCTGTTGATATAACATAAAGCATTAAATACTCTAAACAGTAATAAATTAGATAATATAGTTCTGCAGTGACGTACGTTTTTATGATCCACCCTAGAAGAATCTAAAAAACGAGAAGTAGAACCGACCAGAGAAGTTACAGTAAACTTCGGCATTTATTATTTACTTAACCATTCGAAGTAAAAGATAGCGGACGGTGATATAACAATTCAAAAGCACTCAGGCAGTTTATGCTGTTGAACTGATTACCAGAGCAAACCAATTTCAGAACGCTGAAATGTCTTACACGTTTGAAACGTACTTCAAGCGACGTCGGATATAAGTCGAGACATTGAGAACACGACGCTTATTTACTGTTTTTGTTTAGTGAGACCAATTTTGGCAGTACGGGGCATTTTTTTTAAGATAACAACTAGCAGCTCATATTTTACACTTACGATGGCACCTAGTTCAGAATTAAAAAAGCGTATCAATTGGGGCTTCATTGTGTAGAAATATCAAATTCAGAATGTTTGTAAGAAAATAATAAAGAATCTGGTATAAATGTTTCAATCGCTTTTGTCATATCGTATCAAAACGACAAGGCGACCATCAGGAGAGGAAATCATATGAAAAGGATGACGACCAAAGTGTTACAGAGATAACTGTAAGCAAATCGAAAAAAATGGAGTAAAATAATCACGACTGAACATAAGGTAAGAAAATGGTCCAACTGTACAATTGCAACTGACTACAATACATGTAGTTAGGACCCCACCCATACATTCTTTTCTTTTATCAAAGTGTGCACAACAGATTTAATAATAATCAACTGCAGAAAGATACAGAAAAAAAACTGTGAATCATGATACATCAAAATGGTAAAAAAGGCTTGTCTATGTTTGACAGTGGCAAAATTACAGGAAACTAGCATCTATTGGCAAAATAAGTGACTACAGAACATTTTTAAGACTGAAAATAGATAGCTCAGCATTTATTTACTGAGTGCAATCATAACTAATATGTGAAGCTTTGAAAGATTGATATGGTAAAAGATATTAGAATGGACCTTTATCAACTGCTTTTTAATTTGTGTAACATTTTTACATCATTTTTCAGTCGCCGCATTTTTATTAATCACAAAGAAACTGGGTACTGACTAGGAAATAAAGCGCACAGTTTAGTTCTGCCAAAACCATTCCACAAATTCATCAAAAACTCAGACAACTCAAATTTTAAACGCGATTCATTCGCCAAATATAGATCTATATATTGGGCTTAGAGGTTCATTATTTTCAGTGCAGACACTCAAGAAATACGGGACAATGCTACAGTGGTGCTCAGTCATTGGATATCCATATAGCATGGAATCTCGTAAGGTAAAACTAAGATATGCAACACAATTATTACTTACAACTGTTCAAACCATGCCATATGTAGCACAAATCCTGACCAAATGCTCTCACTTAGACAAGGAAACATTGATGTGAGATTGTTGAATGCTCTAGAGAAAGAGTGATAGTTCACTAATCAACAACATGGTGTTCTATAATTTTCTCATAGCTGACTGAAAACTTACTACAACAGTAGGAATGAAGACTAAAAATAGCAGTGATTTTGTTGTAAACTAGAAGCACGCTCTTTGACGAGATACGTACACGTATGATACAATGTTTAGGGAAGTTTGCAACAAATGGAAGTTTCATGAAGATTTCAATAACTGAGCATCAATAAATGTACAGAAGTAATGGACTCCGACTCAATTCCTTGAAGAGAACTGAGTCATGCGATTTTAAATAATTGGTTTATAAAACTTCATATTCTAAGCGAACAACTGAATGACATCCGGTAAAGCATTTTCTGATACCAATCTGCTGTGTATTAGGTGAACAATAGGCATAATAGCAATGATAATGTTTAGTAACATTTATAGGAAAATCAACAATTTACGTTTAGAATAAGTCACCTGTGAAACGATAAGGATGTTCTGTAGAGTTATTGCACTAAAATTAAGTGAATTTACTTTTGACTTTGACAGAGTTGAATCTTTTAAGTGGTGGGGTTTAACTGAGAAGCTTTAACAGTCTTTCTAGATAACATGATCAGTAAAAACTTCAGATGGAAGTAATCGACTCGAATCTATCCACATATTTAGTGAGGAAATGGTACGGTAACTTCAGATGGTCTGTTTAGTAGGACCAGCTAAATTGAACTGCGTTAAGAGAAGCAGTGAAAAACGTGTTTGAGCTGGGCTAACCTAATACATCAAGACATCAACAATCACACTTTAAAACAATATCTTACGTCCAACCGAAAATTATTGAAAACAGGAAATTTATCTGAAAACAATTATCATTTGCAATGTACATGTGGTTTGGTCGGTGAAATAAGCTATTTTAATCTAAAAAGACAACAGTTTACGTAACAAGAGTAAAAAGCAGGAGCTGTGGGACGTTTATGTGCTGGAAAACAATGAATCTCTCATAACCAAACAAATCGGTCAAGAATGAGAATATGGGAAACGGTGAAAAAGCTGAGATAACGAAGTCTGAAAAGTATAACACAAAGCAGCTACATAAAGATAATTACAACTTTTTACATCCTATGACGATACGAAGACGTTTGTAAAATCTTAGGAAAATAATGAAGTTACAAAATACGACCAGACCGAGGCAAAACAGAGACAAGGGAATTGAAGGTGCATGCGACATTTGTCTTAATTTGGCGTTACGCTCCTGGAGATCAATCCTAAGTGCATAATATTGTGTAATAGAACCGAAGGCACTTAATATGTGAAATATTTGATGGCTATGACCAAAAACATCGAACCTTCCTGGAAAAAGCCTTTCAGGAAAGTGTGACACAAACAAAAATCCTGCAGAAAACATTGACATGAAATGCAAATTCCAATAATAAAGTGAACTGCATTCAGAAGACTCATATTCACTTGCCATGTACTTACAGGTATATGAACGCCACAGAATCGGAGTTCCGACGTAAAACAAAATAATCCCAAATGCCCCCATTCTAATGATGTTACGAAAAATTGAAGGTTTCCAAAATCTGGTCCGACATGATAAGTATGTACCACAGATACAAAACAATGCTGAGATAAACAAGAATATATCACTAAGATTGAGAATAAAGAAAGGTGAAGGACGCAGAAACTCGACTGGCAGGGCAAACGCATAGTAGCAAACAGTGGAGCCATAAGAATACAGTGATATCCCAATATAGTCAAGAAAGAAACATATGTGTCGAGCTCTAGGTGACAAACAACTAAATGTGTGAGCGCAGGAACTTGTGAACAGGAACGTAACGGCGGTAATTAGATATATAATAAGAAAACGCTCGCCAACGTGGAAAAAATTCAGGACTAGTTCAACAACAAAATAAATGGTTGGTATGATTTGCGTCCATATATTCAAGGTTTCGTTGTGCATTTGGAAAACAGACCAGACACCTGATGAAAGTGACGCGGACGGCTGCCGATAACCTGATAAAATCCCAACTTCATGAAATTCTGGTGGAATTTGTGACATTGAGAGAATTTCCAGTTTGTTGTGGACTGGTTTTTTAAATGACCGAGAACTCCCAGGACCTCGGTACCGAGCATTTTTGTCGTCACCTGTAAATAGATGATGACGCATAGGTCTCATAAGTTTTCAAGAAGTCTGTTCTGTTATTCAGGACTTATGTGCACATCGCAAACCTGGATGGACAAAAATAAAATCATTCCCATCGCCAACCATTTTATATAAGCCCCCAAGGTCACGATATAGAAGTCCTCGAAAATCGCTCCATTGGCTCAGTATAAAACCAATGTGTTGGTTTTGATAGAATGTCATGAAGCTTGTTAAAATAACCAAATCCATGCAACTAGATTATATTGCCGATCTAATTAGGAACCAAACAATAAGTGACGTAAATGTTTAAATAAGGTTAGAAATTAGTGTTGAGAATTAAAAATAAATTCAGATTCAAATTTCAGATTTGTGTAGTAAGGAAGGCCTAAGGCCTATGTTATTCCTCTTCCAGTATGCTTCTATGTGTGTAGAGTCTTCTACTGAATGAGTCAGCTGAAGGTGCAGACATCACTGATTCTGGTAACAGGTTCCAAGTATTGATGACTCGGTTAGAAAATCAGTATGCTATGGGTATCTTGTAGTTTTCTTCCATACCACGACACCATGTCATACACTGACCACCTCTCTGCTTTTCCAACCAGTCCCAGAGTCGGCGAATAATGCTCGACGTCGAATTCTCTGGGACGACACTCATAGAACATGTCCAAACCACCGAAGTCGGTGTTTCAAGATGGTGACACCAATTGCATTATCGTCTCTGTGCCCGAACACACGATACCGAACCTCTGCATTACTAGCATGGTGTTGCCAGTGGACGTCATCAATCACGAAGGCGCCAAAGACGGCCCAGATTGGCATAAGCCGCTCTGGCTTTCACTATACATGCATTAATCTCATCACTCAAACCCCCAGCAACACTTATGCAGCTATCCAGATACACGAACATCTCGACTACTTCTATCTGCTCACCATCCAGGGTGAGTACAGGATTACGATCCTGCCAGTCTTGTAAAAGTACTTTGCACTTCGAATGTGCAAAGCACATACCCATACTTACGGACACTGATTGCCAACCGATTAAGTGTGGATTGCATGCCTTGGGCATTATCACACTGTAAGAAAATATCATCCGCATACTCGAGGTCGAGAAGTCTTTCTCCAGGCAACAGATCCACACCACCATTACTCACATCCATCAGAGATGTTTCCAGAATGTCATCGATGGCAAAGTTGAAGAGGAATGGTGAGATTGGGCAACCCTGTCTAACCCCACTGCTCGAATGGAACAATGGAGAGAGGTATTTGTATGGCTTCACTCTGCCTGAGGTGTTTGTATATAGGGCTTTTAGGATGTTAATAAACTTCTCAGGCACACCCTTCTTCAATAGACAATCCCAGAGAACAGTCCTGTCCAACGAATCGAAGGCAGCCCTGATGTCAAGAAACACTACGATTGTTGGCCTTTGAAAAGTATGGCGGTGTTCTAACATTAGGCGGAGGGTGAATATATGATCAATACATCTTCGACCAGAACGAAACCCAGCCTGCTCCTCGCGAGTCAATCTTTCTCGGGTTTTGAACAACCTACGAAGAATGACGGAAGCCAATAGCTTGGACGCAATCGGAAGTAAACTTATCCCCCGATAGTTGTTACAGGAACGACGTGAACCCTTTTTAAAGATAGGGACAACTATCGACTCATTCCATGACGTTGGAACATTCTCTAGTTCCCAAACCTTTGTAAACAACGTCGTCAGTTCCTTAGTCAGAAAGTCACCACGATCTTTAAAAAGGGCCGGAGGTAAGTCATCTGGGCCAGGTGATTTGTAGCGTTTCGAGAGTTGGAGTTCCTTGCGGGCTTCCGCCTCATTTGGCGGATCAGTCGTCACCGGCCATGGAGGGTAGGACAGTCTGACCGATGTTGTCGGAGCAGCAGGCCAGTTGAACTGCCCTTCGAAAAATTCTGCCCACCGTCCAAGACGTCGATGGATGTTAGTGATTGGCATCCCATCATCCTCGCAGATTGTTTCACTCACACCAGACTTCTTGCTGCCAGTGGCTCGGATGAGCTGGAAGAGCTTCCGGTAGTTACCAGATGCAGCTGCTGCTTCCAGCTCATTAGCACGCTTCGACCACCAGGCTTCTCGGACCTGACGCAAGCTTTGCCCGATTTCATTAAGTAACAGTCGTCGTTTGTGGTCAGACACACGGCCACCTGGAGTAGACCGACGGGCTCCGATCAGTTGTAAGGAGCCTGAAGAAACCCAGTGCTTATAAGCGGGACGTTTCGCACAGCCACAAGCGGCTTTACTCGGCGTTTTCATGGTGTCATGCAATTGCAACCAATGCTCATCTATAATTTTCGGTGGAATGGTAGCCAGCCTAGAAAATATCTCGGTTTTATACTTAGTTGCAACCAGAGGCTGTATACGCGTGGCCGTGTGAGGGCGTTTCGAGAGGGAGTGCGTGCCTACTCCACTTTCGGCCATACCAGGGCATTTGACATCACCCTGAAGCATATCCTGATTTTAACTTATAGCATGATAAGTCATTCGTTTGCCTCTATCGTCTCCTAATTGCCTTCTTGTGAAGATGGTTAAAAAAATTATTTTGTAAATAGGTTTGTTGTTATTCACACTTTTTCCAACTTCACCTTTATTTTTGCAATAAATGTTATTGACTTTTTAATTTTTATTTAAATCTACTTATCTGCTTACATGGCTCTGATCACCAATCACAAGTATAATCCTTACCTGATCAGGTGACGTACTAAAAGATCCCTAATATGATGGCTATCAATGTTTACAGATCACATTTATATACATATAGCTCAATTGTTCATGGTACAGGCAAAAGTATACCAATCAGTGACAGTACCATTGACTGCTTCACTATAACGTCTTTACGTATGGGTTCATTTCGAATTCTCGAGAAAAACTAATGTTCAAAGAGTTTCGGGAGTAAGGAGAGTTTTAGCGCACAAGATTTTCAGATAAATTTAAGTGAAAATTGTAGACTTGTCATGATATAACTGCCTAATCTATAAGATCTTACGTAGAAGTCATACCATCGTCTACACTAACTTATCGTATCGTAACGATCACCAATACATGATGTAGAATAAGTTTAGGCTAGAGATAGAACAATATATTTAATATGAATAAAAGCTATAGGATAACATTCAACTAGGACCACGCCTGCAATGCCAATCCTTGCCATTCGACCAACTCCGATTAATTCAACCCCTTGTTCCCGCATTATCCATCGTTAGGTATTTCTTCGCGTTAAATCTTGAATATCCATTTTCCGAGTAATCTCGTATTCAGCTTTGAGAATTGTGTGGTTATGGTCCAATGCCACCACAAATCTGCGATGAAACAATGCGAAGACGTACGAATATGTAAATAGCCGGAAGGAAAGGAAATTTATTAACTCAGTAGGGAGATTACAGCTAGTTTCTTGCAGACATACCAAGTTTTTGCCGGAATAACACTGAGAAGACCGTTGAAACTCAATCCACACATCCCTCCGTAGTAATTGTTAAACAGTTTATTTGAATTGTAGGCGAACTTCTCCTGTGGTAACAATCTTTTATTTCCAATAATCGTTCATAATACGAAGTTCATCTAAATTCATTCCTTTCTCTCGGTGATGTATTCCTATCGGGGCGAAACCTTACTAGTCGTCACAGTTTGACATCTTTGTGCTTCAGCAGTATTTTGACACAAAACTTTGTAACACGAACGCGTAGATTTTACTTTTAGTCGTTCCTATGTTAGCTTTCACTATAGTTAGATGTTTTGTAATCATTTGTTCACTGTCATTTTCGTTTTATTGTGTTTAACTGACAAATCAATAAGGTCATGAGTGCTTTGTTCATTGTGAATCGCATAAGAATATTCCACATGCAGCCAGCAAACTGGTAAGCAAATATGACGGCCGTGAGATAACTTCAATTGATTTCACTTCCTGCTGAAAAATCTTATTACAAGTAAAGCTGGACAATTAGCTAAAATGAAGACCTTTCATGACCCTGTAAAATCCATAAAAACGAAAAATGAGATAAATTGGCTTTGATGAGAAAAGAAAGATAGCTCCTCGTGTTTCAGAATATCATTTTCAGTACTATATTCTAAAACTAAACACGATCCTATACGTTCAGCTTCTTTTTGAAACACATTCAACTATGCGGTTCTTTGTTCATTCATACCATATTGTTTTCTTCTTCCAGTCACTCACGATTTCAATTTATATCTTTCTTATTACTATTAATCTACTTCCAGTTGCTTTGTTACACAATAATCTGATTTTTGTTAACTCTATGATTTCTTATCACTATATCAATGTTCTAAGATTCTTCCTCTCAAACTTTATTTATCCGAAACAAATTTTTATGACCTTATCAACCCCGTTGAAAAACTGGCTGTATCATGATACTTATACTTACCTATGTATTCTTGCTACTTCCAATGAAGCATTGGCCGCCGATCAGCATTCTCAAACCCACTCTGTCCTGGGTCTTCCTTCCCACTTCTATCCAATTTGTGTTACTTTTTCCTATGTCTGTCTTCACTTCCCGGCGTAACGTGTTCTTTGGGGTTTCCTTTTTCCTTTCACCTTGAGAATTCCATGTGAGGGCTTGTCTTGGGTGTTCTTCTCAATATGTGTCCTATCCACTTCCAGCGCTTCTTCCTGATTTCTTCCTCCACTGGGATCTGGTTTGTTCTCTCCCACAGTACGTTATTGTTAATAGTGTCCGGTCAACGGACCCGAAGTATTTTGCGTAGACAACTGCTAATAAGCACATGTATCTTCTGGATGATGGCTTTCGTAGTTCTCCAAGTTTCCACCCCATACAGTAGAACTGTCTTGACATTTGTATTGAAAATCCTGACCTTGGTGTTGGTTGACAGTTGTTTTGAGTTCCAAATGTTCTTCAATTGTGAATATGCTGCTCTTGCTTTACCGATCCGCGCCTTCACACCTGCATCAGATCCACCATGTTCATCAATGATGCTGCCCAAATATGTAAAGGTTTTTACATCTTCCAAATCTTCTCCGTCAAGTGTGATTTGACTGTTGCATGTTGTGTTGTATCGGAGAATCTTGCTTTTCCGTTTGTGTATGTTGAGACCTACTGCTGCTGAGGCTGCTGCCACACTGTTCGTCTTCTCCTGCATTTGTTGTTGCGTTTGGGATAGAAGGGCCAGATCGTCTGCGAAGTCTAGATCGTCCAACTGCATCCTAGATGTCCATTGTATCCCGCGCTTCCCTTCAGACGTTGACGTCTTCATGATCCAGTCGATCACCAGGAGAAAGAGAAAGGGTGTGAGTAAGCAACCTTGCCTAACACCGGTCTTCACTTCGAACGACTTTGTCAACTGTCCTCCATGCACGATTTTGCAATGTAATCCATCATATGAATTCTGTATGATATTGACTATCTTCTGAGGCACGCCGTAGTGTCGTATAAGCCTCCATAGTGTAGTCCTGTCCACGCTATTACATGCTTTTTCGTAGTCAATGAAGTTGGTGTAGAGTGATGAATTCCATTCAATTGATTGTTCCACAATGATCCGTAGAGATGCGATTTGGTCTGTACACGATCTATCCTTACGGAATCCTGCCTGTTGGTCTCAAAGTTGGGCGTCTACGAAGTCCTTCATCCTGTTTAGCAATACCCTGTTGTAGAATTTTCCCGGTATTGAGAGAAGAGTGATGCCCCTGTAGTTATCACACTTGCTGAGATCGCCTTTCTTCGGTATTTTGATCAGGAGTCCTACTTTCCAGTCTGTTGGTACTTGTTCGACATCCCAAATCTTATTGAAGAGAATGTGGAGTATCCTTGAAGTTGCCACTACGTCTGCTTTCAGTGCCTCTGCTGGAATGTTGTCTGGTCCTGCTGCTTTGCCACTCTTGATTTGTCTGATGGCCATGCTGATTTCTTCAATTGTTGGTGGGCCAACATCAATTGGGAGGTTCGTGAGTGCTGCTTCGATATTGGGTGGGTTCAGTGGGGCTGGTCGATTCAAGAGTTCGTTGGAGTGTTCTACCCACCTGTTTTGTTGCTCTTCAATGTTGGTGATTACCTCGCCTTCCTTGCTTTTCACTGGTCGTTCTGGTTTGCGGCGATTTCCAGAGAGTTTCTATGTCGTGTCATACAGTTCTCGCATGTTTCCTTCTTTTGAAGCCTTTTCCGCCGTTATTGCTAATTCTTCCACATATTTACGTTTGTCAGTTCTCATGTTCCTCCTCACCTGCTTGTTTACTTCTGTGTATTCAGCTTGTGCCTTGGCTTTTTCTGCTCTTGTTTGACTAGTATTGATTGCTGCCTTCTTGTTCCTCCTTTCTTGAATCTTATCCAGTGTATCAACAGTGATCCATTCCTTATGGCCCAGAACCTAATGGTATGTTGCTCTCCATAGTAGTTCCTTCTCCATTGAGTAGATCATGAAAGGCCTGGAACTTGTTGTTGAGGACTATCTTGAATTCGTTGAGTTTGTTATTATCCTGAAGAAAGGCCGTATTGAACTTTTGTGATATTGTCTGCCCCACTGTCCAGTGCTTCTTGAGTTTCAATTTCATCTTGGCGACCAGCAAGTGATGATCTGAGGCTATATCACCTCCTCTCTTGGTTCTCACGTCCTCTATAGTCCTCCTGAACGTTTTGTTGATGCAGATATGGTGGATTTGGTTTTGCGTGGTGTGATCCGGTGAAGTCCATGTTATTTTGTGAATGCGCTTATGTGGGAATATGGTGCCGCCTATGACCAGTTTCTTGAAGGCACATAGGTTTGCAAATCATTGGCGTTTAAATCTCCCATCAGGATGGTCATGTTCTTCGTTGGGCACTTCTCGACGATTGACTACAGCCTATTGTAGAATTAATCTTTATTGTCTTCATTGTAGTCGTTGGTAGGCGCATAGCATTGGATGACGTTCATTGAAATGCCCTCTTTTTTATTTTGAAGGAGGCTTTGATGATCCTTGGTTCATGAGATTCCCATCCTATAAGTGCTTATTGTGATTGTTTGGATAGCATCAATGCAACTCCTTGTGCATGTGCAGCATTTTCTTCTTCATAGCCAGAGTATGACAGAAGCTTCCCTAAAGCTAGTCGTTGTTTTCCAACTTGCATCCAATGTATTTCACTGATCCCAAGTACCTCTAGGTTGTATCTTCTCATTTCTGCAGCGATTTGGAAGGCTCTCCCGGTGTCCCACGTTGTACGAACATTCCATGTATCTAAATAAATGGTTGCTCTGGTTGTCAGAAGGGGCCTCGGCCTCGTAACTTCGGCTTTCATCATGAGGCGTCATAGTTCTTCTAACTGAAGACCTTCTGACTTCCAGGGCGAAGTTTGAAAGGTTTGAATAATTTTTTCTGATTAGCGTTTTTTTAGCGAGTTAGTTTTCTAAGGGATGGGGACGCTAACCACATGCCCAACCTTCCTCCTTCATCCGGGCTTGGGACCGGCAGTAGCCCCCGGAGGGAATCCAGGCGGAATTCATGATACGCATATTCATCTCCAATTACCCTCTTAAACGTAAGTATGTTAATATTTGTAGAAACGTTGATTTTCAAATATTTTAGGCTCTAAGCAGCTGATGAGAACCTAACTAACTAAGACGAATTAATGTTATTCTGCACCAATGATTGTTCTTGCTCTCTTTGAGATGATAAAGGAAACTATTTGTATGAAATAACTGAGTAACCTACTACAATGAAGCCTTTATCATCTGTAAGGATTTGATCTTGTCTGTAAACTGGCATGCCTCATGTAGCAGACTGTTATTTGAGATCACCGCTCAGTAGTTAGCCACGGTAAACGTCTTAGTTCTACTGGGGATGAGGTTTAGCTACGATTCAGTTGTGAGTTTCACACAGAGTAACAATGAAAACTCACCTTGTATGGGATAGCCAGAAAGCGCGATATCTAAGTTTTGGGTTTTTTAGAGACCAAATACTCGTACGCTTAGTTCGGAAGTGTTGATAGCAAAAATAAACACACGATATTCCCCGAATCCGCCGTTTTAGGATCCTAACTGCTTACTTCGTTCTCACCAAATGTAATGTAATTAAGAGATTCAAACAGGGCCAACAAAAATGTTCGGATTAGACCATAATGATTTTCGTATTTGTTAATTATTAAAACGTAAAACCTCGAAAACTTGCAGCAAAGTGTTATTAAAACTCTCCTCCATTTTTCACGCCTTTAAACTAACTTGAACGTTTCTCAATCGAAAATATTACTTTGTTCAGTATTTAGCTTCATGCTCTGTGTTTTTTTGATTGTTTAATATGATGTAGTTTTCCGATTGAAATGAAGACTTGGTAAGGGAAAGAGTTATGAAAGAGGTTTGCATGTTAATGCATTTGGTTTACTTGATGTTATCAAAGACTCATGTGATGACACTCAAAAATTTTAGTTTCCCTAGATCATCGTGATCTGAGGCGTCAGTTGTTGCAGATTAGTGTCTGTTGCTCCCGTGAATAAATGTATATGCACTAGCTTACCCTTCCTCTTGTTCTCCTCCTTTCCAGTTCTTCTTACTGACACTACTCTGCATGCGTCCCTAATATTGAATTAACCTTCTGGCTAGACGTAAACCGTCACACATCTCGGATTATCTTGGTTCATTGTCACTTATTTCTTAGACGACGTTATACGGCGAGAGATTCGGTAAATATTTTACAAAATAGAACTATATCAATATAACTACTGTCAAACTATTCGTTCTAATCTTGACGAATATTCGTATAACTGTAGAATATTTTAAGAGATTGTTTGCGCGATACGAATTTCGACCAAGACATTTAACTTAAAGCTGTTTTATTAAGTTTCGCGTCGACCCGAAGAAATCATATGCATCTTAGACAGTGACCATTTTGAATTTATCAAAAGCACTCCTATCCTAATACTAATACCTAAATAGACCTTAGAGCATTCTGACACACGGATATGATTCATCTTGACTCATGTACCTTCCTACTGTAGAGAATAAAGCTCTAGGAAGACGCAACCCAAACCTATCCAAACGTTCGTCATAGAAATCGTCTAATTTTTCTAACACAAACACGTTTGCCAGAGTTACCAAGGATGTTATGGAAGCCCATGATATTAATCCTGTAAACTTTAGCTGCAACCTTTCTCAATATTACAATAAACAAGTAAGATTGTCTATAAAAATACATTCAAGGGTGACCACCAAGAATCTATCCATTTGCAGATTCACATCCACCAACACTAACACTATATAACTTCAGTGAAAAAACACTATGACGTTGCGTTTGATGGCGTTTGAGAGGAACAGCAACCATTTTAACATGGCTTTGTGAAAAATCGTCTGCTCATAATTTCAAACCTAAAAAAATTTCGATCGAGTTATTCAGCAAGAACGTCAGTTGGTAACAGTTCTATGCTCCGATTCAAGTAGAGCCATTGACAGTGTTTCAAATAACCTTCACCGGATTTTCCTTCATTTGGTGTATGAGTTACTTTTTATGTTGATTCAAATCTTTTATAGACGAACTTTCCCACACTGTGTTACTTTGGATAACATCATTGAGTATATACTGCCATTGGTTTTTGACCGCACAATCTTTGAGACCGAAAGCACAATAACTGAGAATATTTGCGTTCAACATTTGACACACAGAAAAGGTCAGAAAAGAATAACCGCGGAACAACTCATCGGTGTATTAGAGCCTGGTCTTGCAGGTGAGGTCACTCTGTGTAACTTATTCCTCTACATATCAAACATTTTATTCTTTTACCAGCCCAAATGTATTTCTCAGACGTCCTTGACTGTAACCTTTTACTGCCACGAAATACAGAATTAGTATAGATAACTATGTGACTTCGACAAAAGGTCTGATACACCAGATAGTTACGTCATGGTAAGTCTATAACTGTGCAATAAGTTTATCATCTTAGCCATCCATCGAGGAAAGTTATATTCAGGTGGTGATCCAAGAGTTCAGCAACTGACGATGCGAATTGACCGCCTCATGTAACCTGTCACCAAGTGAAGTCGAAGGCATGTGTTTTTGCCCTGATAGTACCTAGATCACGTGGAGATCTTATCCTACACAAACAAGAACTGGATCCTCAGTGTTGTTCGTGACTTCAGTGAACGGTATAGGTAAAGTTTGAAATTTTCAGATGATATTACATCTGGAGTATTTTACGGACGGAATTAAGTGAGGTTTTTAATGCCAAGTGTTAACAACAATAGATCTTGAATCCTAGTACACAAAAAGTGTATCACACCTAACTTTGAACATAACACTTTGGCTTGCGAAAATGGCAGGCATAAAAGCTTGAAATTTGAAGATATTCAAAATGATTCACTAAAGTTGCTTCACTGTATCAACAAAAACCTAAATTGCATATCTAAAATATATGACTTGAATGTATCACCTACTTGGCGCGATACTATAATTTATGGACGAATCAATTAGAAACGTTGAGGGGTTTTAAAGTCACGGCGCAATTTCAGCACATGTTGCTCCCATACGATAGGCTAACAGCGGAATTTAAAGAAAACATGTTAACTGGGCGGCTACAACAAATGGGACCACTAAGAAGTTCTTTTATTTGTGATTGTGATAATCAAACGACTTATGAACTTTGTGCACACTACCGTGATGATGTTTTCTTTCTATGTAATATATGTTAAAGAAAGAATTCTGCTAGAATAAGGATTCTTTCCGCTCGATCCAGGTTGAGACTAAGGCAAATTATGACAATCCCTGCGAAATGGGTAATAGAAGTACCAGTAATATTAGTTGCAGCCGGGCACTTCAATATATACGGATGATTGGAAAGTGAACGTATGCTTACATTGACTTGGCTATGTGCATTGTGTCGTTATCCACAAACAGCGTATTGTGGACCCAACAACTGGAGTGCACACAAACAATATTGAAGCTACGTGGTCGAGGCTGAAAAAGTTTTTGTGACCTTACCATGGCTCGAGAAGCCTACTGTTATGGAATCATATGGATGATTTCCTCTACAGTACGCATTGCGATTATGGAATCTCTGAACCTCCTTCTAACCTTGGCAAGTTCTTGAACCATGTAAAAAAGGTCCACTCACTTTAATTCTTTGGTTTTTTACAGTATATTTTTACTCTATGCTGTCTTCTAATTTGTTAACATTTCTCAAGGTCACTTAAGATACGTCCAAAGGTCGTCCACAAATTACGATCTCGCCGAAACACGCCTAAATACACTCAAAAGTTCATGTTTTACTAAACCGTATGACGCTATCCGTATATGCTAACGACAGTTCATCCTTGAAACGCAGTATCAGCATGACACCTTATCTTTTACGCTATACTCGCAGTTTTAATTCAACAGTCATCCATTCATCCGTAAACGTTTTTCTATTCTGCCGGTGCGGTAAGGCTTGTGTCATAGCGCGCCAAACGAAATGAATGAAAACGTTTAAAAATGACAATAGTCGAAATCATGAGTCAATTGAAGCTAGACCACTATGGAAATAACTTGGAACCATGGAGAAATGTCTAATGCAGTGAATAGTACAACATTTGTAGCAACTTAATCTCGCCAATAAATTGGCATGCCTCATGTGAATTATGGTTAGTGAGGACAAATTATTATTATGTTATGCAGTATTCTGTAAACAATGTTGTTACTTATATGGCTAGAAAATAACGTAATACTTCAGCAAGTCGCAAAAGAATTAGGCTACAATCCAAGTCATACTGAGACGCAGAAGATTAAGTGATAAAGTCACTGGCTGCTATTTCGACCAGATGGTATGGTGACCTACTTTTATCAAGAGAACGCGATTGGTGTAATGAAAACAATTATTATTATAATCAGTTGTACTAGGGATTGTTTCACTGTACTTGTTTGTTTGACTGTACCAAAATACATACATTCTTCCGTTGATTGTGACTTTGCACGGATCCGGTTACGCTCAGTAACCCCACTTGTAACCTGGCATGATATAGACATTCCTTCGATACCACGAGATCGCCAACAAATGCACCTCAACTACAGCCACCAACTGCCTTCTGGTAGCTAGCCTACTGGGGATCTTATCGGTTAACTGGCACATAGTCTTCCAGTAATGTTGATCACAATCAACCGCGACTCGACGCCACACTACAATGGTGAGGTAGTATTTGCAGACGCTTGTTCAAACAAGACTCTCTTCGCCTACCTTCCAACTGGAAATTGTATATGCACTGCACTGTATGTTCACAACGTTTACAACTTGTCCTAAAATAATACTTTAATGAATAATTGAGGAAAAGCCTCACGTTTAAGTAAATTAGGATTAACGAGAATATATGATTGTCATTATAATCACCAAGGTTTGACCATTTC
Organism: Schistosoma haematobium; assembly: GCF_000699445.3. Classification (NCBI taxonomy): domain Eukaryota; kingdom Metazoa; phylum Platyhelminthes; class Trematoda; order Strigeidida; family Schistosomatidae; genus Schistosoma; species Schistosoma haematobium. The sequence continues at coordinate 22,919,168 of NC_067197.1, forward strand.
AAAGTAGAACTTGATCGGATCAGGCATACGAAGTTCAAACTTATTTTCATTCGCAGGTTCATAAATGGTATTTTTCACTCTCCATCATCTACGTTTTCATACTCCTTTACAATATCACACATTTTGTGCAATGAAAAATTTTCCCAACGACTCGGAAGTCACTTAAAAACGTACTTTTGGAATCCTTCTTTCATCATTATACAAATTAAATATGCTCGAATGAACGCATCATATCTGGAATTTGTGCTTGGCACGCAATCAAGTTACAAAGGACTCATCAGTTGATACAGATGCCACAAACTCCAAAGTTTAAATGGGAATCCGAATTTCTGTGGTCGATTATATTTCCCCTGCTTATGTTAGTCATGTGTCTGTCCGACTGTGTATTGGATATCGATTCTGAGTTATTGAGAATGTACACATTATTATCAGAGTTAACAACGGGAGTTGGAACAGACTTACCTAGTTCCTGGAACTGGATTTGATCAAAATGTCGGTTTCGTGTGCTTAAATCACTAATATATACAATTCAAAGCTTAAATTTCTCAACGTTCTTCATCACAATCCCTCTATCTGATCGAAGATCATGTATAACATCCAACGAGTTAGTGAGTTGGCCTGCAGCAAAATAAGAGCCGTTGTCAGTCACTAATACCAAACAGACCTGTCCCCAACCAGAAATGATTTTTATGCTTGGATTATGTAGACAGAATTTAGTGGAGCCGTGACAAAAATCCAGGTCACTTGGAATTCGAATCAATGACAACAGGTGCATAGTATTTGCCGAGAACTGACCACAATTCTCTATATGAATTTTCTGAAAGGTCCTAGATGATAATGTCCATGAGCTCTACTTTGTGGGGCAATTTTTCCGCCCATGACATCTCCTACAACCATTCACTGTATGACATATATTTGCATTTAACTCCAGGCACCAAAATGTCGGCCTTGCTAAGGACCTCATCTTCTCAATATCCAAATGTTTATTACGAAGATCACCGGTCTACCTTCCTGCTCCGAAACTGCAAACATATCCACGCGTGCTACATCAATAATGAGTATAGACGGTAAACTACTGGAGCAACGTCAAATAAGAGCATAACTTTGAAGAAACTTTGTTAGACTTTTTAAGCATGATTCTTGTTCCTCATCGCACTTAAATTAACTGAATGTCAAGATTATAAATAAGCAATTAACAAGACAAAAAAACGAAATAAAAGTGGGGTAATATTTAAGAGCACTCACTAGTGAACGTAGATCCGGAGGATTTTCCGGGGACGGTGCATTTGTCAGTGGAGCTAGTTGTTTTATATCTGGTTTAAAACCGTTACCATCAACTAGGTATCTAAGACATTCAAAACTGGATCCACAAAATGAAAACTGTAACATTCTTAATTAAACGACACGATAATGCATTTAGTCTCTAGTCATAAGCCACCTTACCAGAACCATGAATAACAATACTATCTTGACAAACCTTAACACCTGTAGGATCATGGACTACATTATTCGTCACTTCCTGAAATATAGATAGATAGTAACTTAAACTAAATGGAAGGGAGTTGTATTTGGATAAACAAAGTGAATAATTAATGTCATGTAAGATGAAAACTGGTCGAAGGGGATTTGAAGATAACTACCTATTAAGTCAACTTTCGAGAACACCTTGGAACCATGAAGTCGATGAAGCTTACCTCCAAATACCATTGTAGTGCACGTTTGCTTCAACAAACGGGAGTACAGTTTTAATCTTTAATCACTAAATATTGTAGGGGTCTTGTTATCAGACCTCACGAGCAGTCATGGAATGAACCAAGGATAGGTATATAATCGCTTCCACACATGGAAATTACCTTTTGGGACCGTGGATAAAGACAAACGAACATTAGAAACACCCAACTTAATGAAATTCAGACTACATGTTTTGACACCACTAGTGTCAAAACGAACAGAAGCTTTTCAGGCCGACTTGATGTATCCCACTTTACCACAAATAAAGCACTTGGCACGATTAAAGACTCCTGAATTACATAGGCGGAGTTTACCACAGAACAAACACTAACCGGACATGTGCTCGCCTCTTTAACCTGTTTTCTAACTCCTGAATGAATTGTTAACCACCTTTTCTCTTTTACGGTATTGAAAGTTAGTACACTTTAGATGAATTAGTAGTCGTCCTTTGAGGGTTGATTATGGAAGTCAAACATGCTTATCTGGAGATGCCAAGTTATTTATTAGTCTCTAGGCATCCTTTCCGATGAATGTGAGTAAGTGAGCCACAATGCTATCATACTTAACACATTTCTTGGTCACACTCTAAATTTCAAACCTTTCCGTGTAATCTTCTAAAGCTTCAGAATTTGGATATTTATCCAACTGTTCAACCATAGGCTCCACCGCAACGCCAGAGTTATAATTACAATTATTCGTATCACTGTGGTAACATAGAATCCCCAAATTTTCACAACTTAAAGCAGTTAGGACAAGATGAGAACAAATGAATGTATTGTCTTGTATTCATGAAATAAACCATGTTTTCTGTCTATTATGAGTATAAACCTTGGATTTGCTGCTTCTGTGTACCATTTTCTGAATGCTGTAGGCTTTCCAGTTTGTTGTAGTATCTATTGAGGCCGAGTAAGAAAACAATCTAAATAAAACGTTATGTTCTCTACTTGATTATGGCAAAAAAAAGGCATACAGCTATCGTCAGTCCTGTATGAAGCACCTCACCATCACAAATCAAAGACGGAAGAAGCAAAGAAGCGATTATGGAGTGCGAAAATACAAAGGTATTTGCAGTTTTCAGTATGGGCTATAACATTTTAATAATCCAGGCAATTTGCATGTAAAAAAAGTATACAATTATCCAATCATAGCGTGCCACTTTGATATTATAGAAAGGTATATCAAGTCCTGATTGGGTGAAATCTCTTTGGTTTTCTTAGAGCATCTAGAGAGTTTGTTGTGCTTTCCAGAAGTGGATCAAACATAAGAATAATCGCACACGAATTAGAGATGGATCATCTGTAGCGCATCTTTCTATTCGTGAGCATATATAAAATATCTGACATTCAGTGAGTTTGGAACTGGCGTCATCTCCCATTGATACTAATAGTACCTCTTGTCCTGCAATTATTATAAGCATTCTTCAACAAGAACTTGTTTGTTTTGTTTGGTACCAACCCGATGCCATTTCTTGTGTTTCTTTTTCGCAGAATACGCTGTTCAACCAGACTGATGAGTTTAGACGTATCGTAATAAGCAGATAGTTCATGAGCTGTGTGGAAACTTCGTTAAATGACCTCCAACATGTAGGAGAAACATGATTTTATGTGTTAGACTACTCAGACCCACTGTATGCATATAAGATGTAGCGCGTTAAATGATACTAAATTTTACTTAACGTTTGTTGTTTTCAAACATATATTAGTCCAAAAATTTAAACCTCATGGATTAGGAATAAGAGCTGTAAATCTCAAGTGATATCTCGAGTCTACGTTCCTGTTCCAAGTGATTGTATAACAAGATGGATACGCAATAACAGAATACGTGTGTAGGTTCGTGGTTGATTCGAGATCCAAAGACAACAGGATTGGCTTAAATGCATTTGGAATTCCAAATCAGACAGTCATCAAGAACAAAGTAACCATTAACTCATACAAACACTACATAATAACACTCGAAAACAGCACGACTAATCGTGACGAGTCAAGAAACGTCAATTAAAATTATATATGCAGTGAAGTGATTTCTTTCACAAACACATGTTGGATGTACACAGATCGAATGACACGAAATTTTCCAGTAAAAGCTAAGAACATCGCATATCTGTGACTGGCCGCTATAAATAAAAACATCTAAGCTATTACTACTTGAACAGATAACTCCATCTATTAAGTGGAAAGCAATGCTGAAATTTAAGATAAACGGTGTGTACGTGAAATACGACACTACTGATTTGGTGTTCACGATGAATCAAGGATTGCTCTACTTGGTAAATTTAAGTGATTGTAGATATTCATGTCAGCACATACTTCTGGCATGCTTTAAGAAACGAACATCTGCAGGTTTTTATTCTGCCAATTATGAAGTACAAATGTTTCGGTAGGCCAAGACCTAAATTGCCGTGAGCGCTAGAAATTTCACACCTCTCAGTCCTCTATTAGTACAACAATGACATTTTCCTATAGACAAAGCAGAGAATGTGTGCTGTGGGTTTGAAAACAGAGATTATATCAACGGTAAATTGCCGATAGAATTGGTAATACTAGCTTTTGAATGGAAGTTGACGAATTATATCCTCTGTTTCAACAATTATCAACTGTTAATTGTCCCATAGATGAATACTAGCAAGATCTCAGCTGTACACGAAACCGATAAGCATCATCAGTATGAATTCACGATATATGTGATGGTGGTCTATCTTCAACCTTCGTTTGAATGTATCCATAGATCGAGGTTTATTGTTATGTTCAGGTGAGACAAAAAACTGATAAGTGATTCAACAAGAACATTAACAGTTACATGTAAAGTCATTTATTCTAGGGTTGAGAAGGTCTTTCAGTGACAAACATTAGCCAGGAGTCCTTAAGGAAACAGGGAAAATAGGAATACCAAAGAATATACTGCGTTAAGAATCGGAGACAAACATTAAAAAAAGAATAACAAGTGGAAATAACTGGGAAGGAGGGAACAAGACAGAGTTGATTCAAGAATCCCGGTTGGTGGTTTATGATTCTCCAATGAAGGATAACAGAAAAAACCAAGTAAGTAGATAATCTAACATTTTATCTATCGAAATTAATTATGTTCGTTTAATGCTATTTTGCTTATATAAATTTATAAATCTTTTACAATCTATTGTTATATTAAATGCAACAAAATCACATTTAATTTATTAAAGCAGTTTATATAGATTTCTCTACAACCGTCTTTGTTTAAAACTAATTTTGATCTGAAAACTAACCGGAAATGTTTTCTGTTGATTACTTTTACGCAATTAGTGACCATTATATTGAGATACTTCAATACATTTTTGCAGTTATTCCCATTTACTTGCCACCATAAATACGATCAAATTACAAATACATCTAGAAGTGGTCTCACAAAGGGAAATGTAAACATGTTTCAATGATAAGTCTAATTAAACATCTCTGTGGTTGAAAGTAAACATCAGATAACCACTGTTGTAGCAAATTCTAGTTGGCTTTTTGAATATTAACAGATATAATCCATAATAACAATGAAGTTTTTGGAATGTATCATAATTTCTATTGAGAATTCCTTAAAATGTATACACATGGAACATTGAATAAAATAGTTTAAGATATGGTAAGTTGAAAAAATATCTATTGTTTTGCTTAATCAGTAAACATCGGTACGTGGAAAACTGAATGACTCAGTAGTTCTTTGACGTGGGTGGCAAGTTGTGGTGTTTGAATGAAATAATGATTCCTTCGTACTTGTTGAATGCTTGATTTCGAATTCCAAATACAGAACATTCGTTCATACTTATCTAGTACTTCTTGATCCGATTACGTTATTTCTGGGATTCTTAGTTCGTACTATAATTCAAATATTCCTAATCATCATAGAAGTTCATTTCGCCATATGAAACTAGGACTAAATAAACTGAAAGAGTCAGTTTTCAAATTTGTTTGTCTACGTTTCTATGACTATGAAGTCTGGATTGCTAAAAGGTTATCATTATACACAAGATCATTTTAACTTTCAATTTATTTGTCAGACAAACAGATATGTACGTTATATTTTGTTATAGTTTGTGAAGTTTTACTTCTTGCATCAGCATCATACAGGCAACCACTAAAACGTTTCTGATTGATTTTACAACGGATAGCTTGAAATTAGTCACTTAGTCATTGGATTTTTGTTTTTTATGCATTCAGAGATGCTCTCTTATTTTTATTTCTATTCTAGTCTGAAACACTTTTTCTTTTATCTCATCATAAATCTTAATGTGTATTATCGCAGTGAATATATTAGTAGCAACAATAATGATATATACACGATTCCTTTAAAGTTCAAAAGTGTCATATGAAAAGAAAACACAATTCAGTTCTGTTATTGGGTCACACAAACAGGCGAGAATGATATGTGAAGATGTGTTGTATAGTTTGTCTTATTCGTTGAAAAGTAAAGAGTCACTACTTAACAGGTTTCATGATGAACATTATACCTTTAGTTTTATTAATCCAATCTAAATGGTCTATACTTCCAGCTTCAATCACTGGTTTTTGTTAACCATTGATTTATACTCGTGGCAATACCTGTTTCACTTCCAACAGGAATGAAATATATCGGTCACAGTGTAATACTTTTATATAATGATTATTTATTTGTAGCGTGTTATGCGCTTAATTGTAATTTTATTATCTAACACATTTGAGCAAGGTTTTCGTATTCTCTGTCATTAACTCTGGACCAGTCGTGACTATTAAAGCACGTACTGGTTAGGTCTGATAATATCTTGTTTATATATTAGGTATACACTATCCATACTTCGAAACATGTTACTTATGAACTGTAAAGTACTACAATCACAGAAGCGATTAGATTTGACAGACCTTTAAAGTAACCAAATGGATAGATTCATACATAATTCATATTACTTAAACATATGAAACATAAAATGATTCATAGAAATATCATATAAGTTTATCAAAGTGTTTAACCAACAACCATACAGAACATGATAAACAAGTAGACCTCACAAGTAAACATACGTACTAACAATAAAAAAACACAACAACTTAACTATTGATAGTTTAAACCTTATTTTATGGTGATATGATTAAATTAATCAATTAATCTAAAAGTATTAGTGAATAATTATTTTTTTTATAGTTTGTTTCTTTAATTCTAATACAAATCAAAGATATTGGTTAGAGTACTAATACAAAGAGAGAATTGTTTGTTTGTTTTTTTCTCTTAAATTATCAGTATTGATTAGAACAAATAGGTCAATATTTATTACTTAGCGATTTGTTAATTAAAAAAAGGAATAATTTGAGTTTCTTGATTTTGTGTTCACCGATTTTCTCTTTCTCTTTTAATATTTACTATGCATCAGTTTAATTAAATCTAAATAAACTTTATTGCATCGTTATTCCGAACAGCTGTTATGCTATTCATGGTTGATATTTCACATCGATGTCTAAAACAATCACATTTATCCGACGGTATACAAATATACTACTTCTTGCTCTGCTTGGTAGAATGGGCTTCGACATCGTGATTTCCGAAGATTCTTGACTTTCACTATAGGCGCCATAATTAATGTAAATGAAGATCCTTGAACTCCCAGGACAGAGTTTGGATTGTTTATTCTGGTTAGGATTTGTTGACAAGGTTGTTTACTACGAGATGTGTTTGCTGATGCCATGCCCAACACTCCCATTTCATTCAGGCTTAAAACCGGCAGCAATCCTAGAAGAGCTACAGATAAAGGCCTCCTGCAGCTACACTGACTGTCTTAACCTTCATTTGCTTCTGTGTATGGGATAGAAGGACTATGAGATCTACAAATTCCAAATCGACCAGTTACATCCAAGCCGTCGATTGCAATTCGTGCTTCCCTTGAGATGTAGAGGTCTTGACATGATGTTCGACATGTTGTCTTGTAAATTTCTTCTCGCTGCGCCGATATAAAATGTAGCAACTGAGACAAGTGTACACTGATGCCACTTATGATATTGATAATGACTGACTGATCGTAATTCCGTTCGTAAATATACAAACCTATTTACACTTTATTTAATATAGGTTCAAAAGAATACTGGTAATTCCTTCAGACACTTACTCACTTACTTACGCCTGTTACTCCTCGTGAAGGAGCATAGGCCGCTCACAACCATTCTCCATCCAACCCTGTCATGGGCAATCCTTAACAGTTCTTTCCAGTTGTTATTCATCCTTTTCATATCTGATTCTATTTCCCAACGTAGTGTGCTCTCTGGCCTTCTTTTCCGCTTCCCTCCAGGATTCCAATTTAACGCTTGCCTCGTGATGCAGTTTGGTGGTTTCCACAATGTATGTCCTATCCATTTCCATCGTCTTTTCCTAATTTCCTCTTCAACTGGAAGCTGGTTTGTTCTCTCCCACAGAAGGCTGTTGCTGATGGTATCCTACCAATGGATGTTGAGTATCTTGCACAGACAACTATTTATAAATACTTGTACCTTATTGATGGTGGTTGTTGTAGTTCTTCAAGTTTCAGCTCCGTACAGTAGAACTGCATTGACGTTCGTATTGAAGATTCTGACTTTAATATTGGTTGAAAGTTGCTTTGAGTTCCACATGTTCTTCAGTTGTAGGAATTCGGCCCTTGCTTTGCCAATCCTCGCCTTCACGTCTGCATCGGATCCTCCTTGTTCATCGATGATGCTTCCCAGGTATATGAAGGACGCTACATCTTCCAGAGTTTCGCCATCAAGAGTGATTTGATCGGTGTTTTCCGCTTTGAATTTGAGGACCTTAGTTTTCCCTTTGTGTATGCTGAGGCCTACTGATGCAGAGACTGCTGCTACACTGGCTGTCTTCATCTGCATCTGTTCGTGTGTACGTGATAGGAGGGCTAGGTCATCTGCGAAGTCCAAATCGTCTAATTGATTCTGAGCTGTCCACTGTATTCCGTGTTTTCCTTCAGATGTCGAGGTCTTCATAATCCAGTCGACAACCAGAAGAAAGAGGAAGGGAGAGAGTAAACAGCCTTGTCTGACTCCGGTCCTTACTTGGAATGCATCTGTCAGCCGTCCTCCATGCACGACTTTGCACTGTAGTCTGTCGTGCGATTTCCGGATAATATTGACAGTCTTCTCAGGAACTCCGTAGTGTCGAAGAAATTTCCATAATGTCCTCCTATCTACACTGTCGAATGCCTTTTCATAATCAATGAAGTTGATGTATAGTGATGAGTTCCACTCAACTGATTGTTCGACGATGATCCGTAGTGTTGCAATTTGGTCTGTGCACGACCGATCCTTACGGAATCCAGCTTGTTGATCTCGAAGTTGGGTGTCTGCTGCGTCTTTCATCCGGTTCAGAAACACTCTGTTGAAGACTTTCCCTGGTATTGACAGTAGTGTAATGCCACTGTAGTTTTCACATTTGCTCAGATCTCGTTTCTTTGGAATCTTGACGAGGTGTCCTTCTTTCCAATCCATCGGCACTTGTTCCTCCTCCCAAATCTTTTTGAATAGAAGATAAAGCATGCTTGTGGTTGCTGTTTGTCCACTTGTCCAGTTCATTTTTAGCTTCAGTTTTAAATTGGCTACAACTAGGTGGTGATCTGAAGCTATGTCAGCACCTCTCCTGGTTCTCACATCTTCCATTGTTCTTCGGAATTTTTTGTTGATGCAAATATGATCTATCAGGTTCTCTGTAGTGTGGTCCGGTGAGATCCATGTAGCCTTGTGTATACGCTTGTGTGGAAATATTGTGCCTCCTATGACCAATTTGTTGAATGCACATAGATTTGCAAATCTTTCTCCATTTTCGTTTCTTTCTTCCAGTCCATGTCGTTTCATAATATCTTCATATCCAGTGTTGTCTATTCCGACTTTGGCATTTAGATCTCCCATCAGATTAGTTAGGTCCTTCCTTGGGCATTTCTCAATGATTGACTGTAGCCGCTCGTAGAACTGATCTTTAATGTCGTCGTTGCCATCATTGGTGGGTGCATAACATTGGATAATATTCATTAAGATCCCTTCCTTCTTTGTTTTGAATGATGCTTTGATGATTCTGGATCCGTGAGATTCCCATCCTACAAGTGCATTTCGTGCTACGTTGGACAGCATAAGAGCGACTCCCTGAGTGTGTGGAGCATTGTCCTCTTCGTGACCGGAGTATAGCAGCATCTCTCCCGTAGCTAGCCTTTTCTGTCCAGCTTGGGTCCAGTGGGTTTCGCTGATTCCCAGTACTGCTAAGTTGTATCTCCTCATTTCCATTGCTATTTGACTGGTCTTACCGGTTTCCCACATTGTTCGAACGTTCCATATACCTATAAAAATTTTTGCTCTGGTTGTTAGAAGGGGCATCGGCTTCGTGGCTTCCGAAGGAGCTCGGCTTTCACCATGAAGCGTCATAATTCTTCTAAATGAAGACCTTCTAACTCCCAGAGCAGAGTTAAAATGGTTTGGATTATTTTTTCTGGTAAGCGTTTTTTTAGCGAGTTAGTTTTCTACGGGATTGGGACGCTAACCCCATGCCCAACCCTCCTCCTTTACCCGGGCTTGGGACCGGCAGTAATTCTACAAGAGCTACAGGTGGAGTTTCGTTCAGATAACTAGTAATTAATTATTTTACTTTATATTATGTGAGATCACGGCGAAGATACAATTTATAAACGAACCAATCAGATAATAGATTGAAGATCATGGACTTGCGTTCGACAGTATCAATAAAAGTGCTACAGACAGAGTTTTAGAAGCTTCTTTCTACTAGGATAATTCATATTACACTGTGAATGAATGATTGGTACATTGCTAAGTGTTAACTTCAATAAGTCAGGGTAAACTCTTCAACACATTTGCTTTCATTCATCACTCGATATTTGGAACGATGTTAGCGAAAGTGAAAATAGATTATATCTGTATATTTTAATTAACAATAAGTCCTCATGTTAGTCACATTATTGCTCTAATTCAATTTTCAACAGTTCGGTTTATTCCACTATTGACAAATTTGACTAAACCGTGATCATTCTTGGTTGCTATATGCAAATCTCGCACACGTTGCACAAGATAGTGGCTAGCTCAACTCAGTAGCTAAGTGGTTAACTTAATGGCAGCGAAAACAGACGTTACGGGGTTCGAGTTGCGGAGTGAACACTGAATTCACAATGAAGGTAAAGCCACGAGACGAGTCCCCAGGAAGACGAAACGAACATAATGGAATTCCATGCAAGCCGTCATTCAACCCTGATATTAGATACTTTATTAAGCTTGAGATTAGTTTACTGTTTTAATATTTTTGATTTCCTTTTAAACGATTATACACTATCAATCATAGAACCATTACTCAGATGTAAGTCATTAACAGTCAATAATCTTTACGTCCTCTCTTTCAATTCACAAACGAAAATGAGGAAAAACACCTGCTTTATACAGGGATTAATTAGTAACACACAACAGATAATCATTCGCCTTACAATGTTTGTTGCTCATTAACAATCGTCACGCATGTAGAATATCACTCATGAATTACTAAACTCCATAGACTAATTTCTGAGTGTATATTTCCACAAAATCATAGGCTATTTAATTATAAGTATAAAATCCAGGAACCAATTTAGTGTTTATGACAAGTAAAATATCTTAATATGCTGTTATTGATTTTCTGATAATAATAATAATACTGGCATAGGTCTTTGTTGTAGTCTGTTCTCCTTTACTTTCTTTTGTGTCTGTTACCTGCCCATGTATAAACAAAAAAGCAGACTAAAGTTCTACTTCTTTATGGGAATTTAGCATATCAGTTTGTATATAGCTTCAATACATATCAATTCAACAAGTGAATCAATGAATTTGTAAGATTGATCTGGAGAAAACTAAAGGTCCTGTTTGTTTACAGGGTAGATATTGAGTAACCACAATGAGATTATTTCCTGTTCATGTTTTTCACAAAAGTGTGTCGTTTTTATAAATGTATAATATTCATAATCTACATTATGTAACAAAACGCTGTTTACTTCATGTATTAATAAAGAGCAAATGACGAGTGAAAAATTCAAGTCTAATTTCAAAACAGCAAAAGGCTGTAAATTTGGGACGAATTAAAAACTCAATACCGAAATATTTTTCAAGATGGCCATTTAAGTTAAAAAATATTCACAAATGTTTAAGTCATTGTTACGATGTTATTAGCAGTTCATGCTTGAGTTCCATCAGTTCTCAATCGTGCTCAATCATCTTCTATTGTATTCTGTGAATAACTACCTTACACCAGATACAATTGGATCCCTCTGATCATGACTTTTCACCAGAAATCAGGACATTTTCTCACAATAACATTCAGTGATTTCCACAAAAACCCCATACTCATAATTTAAATACTATTCCTAGCAGATTTTGATAAAAATACCAGAATTATTTCAGACACAATGCCAACATTATATATATGTCCGTTAAGAAATGACATAAATATTTAATGAGGTACCAATCGTCATTCAACTCCATCACAATACTAGGAAAGTTTTTGTTTAAACAAGTTAAGATTCCCGTAAACAGAAGCCATATTTATAGTTCCTAAATAAATAGAATAGAACAATGTTTACTGGTGCATAGATAATTAGTGCACGTAATTTTTAAGTATATCTTACATCTTATTATTAACATTTACTATACGTTATGTGAAAGGTAAGTAACTCATTAATAGCTTTGAATTGAGTTGATTTTCAAGGATTATAGTGGTCTGATACATATCTTTGTAATATTAAAGATTCCCATTGTGAAAATTAGAACAACACATATAAGCGAACAATTGTTTTCAATTAGATCGTCATCAGGCTTTACTCTAATATACATGAATATTTATACGAAAATTTTTAAACCAATCAAGGCAATATGGGTCAATAATCACAATGAAATAGAATAAGTCACTACACATAATAGGTAAAAGTACAAGTTGATAGTAGGAAGACAGGTGAACTGATAATAGTGAGAATAATAAAATACAATAATTAAACTCTTATCAATAGTTAAGCGTTCCTACTTTAGGTAAATTATTTATTAATACAATTGATCTACAAGTTTTATTACCAACTCACTATACCGTCTAATTATAAGTTTATCAACCTACTGGAATCAGAGATGTAATTAAATTTAGAAGTTTCTATTTACGTATCATCATTTTTAGCGTGAGCCAATGTAGATTTATTAACTATATACTATATAAGATATAAGTCTTGTATTATTGATCACAGAATATTTCACTTGTTTGAGTAAACACTATGTAAAGAAACACTAATTATTTTCAATGCACATAAATTTACAGAAGTAGTCAAATCTATCAAGAAATAATCACAATAATTAATTCACTTAGCTTAAATGCATTCATTCATTTACAAATTTTGTATGCTCGGTAAAACAAACACTGATTAACCTTTCAATATGGCAAATAAAGTCATGATAGTGTTGTCATACCAATCAAATAAACAAAGCCTTGTCTGACTTCGTATTCAATTTAACTTTCAAATACAATAGAAGGGGAAATCGGATCATTCAATAAGTTGAACATGTAATTGAGATTAGTAGTGAGTTATTAATCGTTCATAAAGGGTTCATTGTAAAAGTGATTTCGACGAGACTATAATTTATGTTTGACCTTTGAGCGATGTTTAAGTGACCTTGGGGTTGTCCACCTTCTAACTAGGACTGATTGAGGGTTATAAATCAGTGTGAGGAATCCTTATTACGATTTACAGTTGGTAGTTAAATTTGGGAACTAGGTTTTAATTACGAACTGATATTAGCTAAAATTTCAAAACTCTACAAATACCAGAATTATTTCAGACACAATGCCAACATTATATATATGTCCGTTAAGAAATGACATAAATATTTAATGAGGTACCAATCGTCATTCAACTCCATCACAATACTAGGAAAGTTTTTGTTTAAACAAGTTAAGATTCCCGTAAACAGAAGCCATATTTATAGTTCCTAAATAAATAGAATAGAACAATGTTTACTGGTGCATAGATAATTAATGCACGTAATTTTTAAGTATATCTTACATCTTATTATTAACATTTACTATACGTTATGTGAAAGGTAAGTAACTCATTAATAGCTTTGAATTGAGTTGATTTTCAAGGATTATAGTGGTCTGATACATATCTTTGTGTTCCTACTTTAGGTAAATTATTTATTAATACAATTGATCTACAATTTTTATTACCAACTCACTATACCATCTAATTATAAGTTTATCAACCTACTGGAATCAGAGACATAATTAAATTTAGAAGTTTCTGTTTATGCTTGAACCTTGAATGTGTAATCTATTATCTGTTTGGTTCGTCCATAAATTGTAGTCTCGCCGTGATCTCACGTATTATAAAGTAAAATAATTACCTACTAGTTATCTGAACGAATCCCCAGTATTCTTTTGGACCAATATAAAATAAAGGTTAAATAGGTTTTTATATTTACCGAAGGGAAGTACGATCAGTCCGTCATTATCAATATCATAACCGGTAGTAGCGTGCACTTGTCCCAGTTGCTACATTATTATCGACGCAGCGAGAAACTAATAATATGAGGACCATAGGATAAAAAATAAAATCAAAACTACTGGGTATCTAAATGTAATAAATGTAGTTGAAATTTTTTGATCGAAGGAAGGAAACTTGGGGATTATACTTAACTCAAGACTTAGAGGAAGATGGAAAATAAATGAAACTTCTCCATTGAGACTGATTTTGTGAGATTTCATCTCACGTCTCAAACCACTGAATACGATTATCATGCGATCCCCAGGAAATCGACAGATTGATACTTGACAGGCTAGTAGTCAATAGCTTCAAAAATTGTGGCCATATCTTGATTTGGAATTCCCTAGCTACTTTTCAAACCATTCTAATAACCAACATTGCAAGACGAGGCATTCAGTGGTTCATCAACAGAATGTACAAATAAACTTTAATACGTTCATAAGTCAACTAGGAAAATACAAAGAATACTTGCAATATATAAACTATGTTGTGCGAGATTTTTATCAAACACAACAGTTTCCTCCCAAGCTGATATTTAAATTAAATGGTATATAAACAAATGGCATTTAGTGAATCGCATCATATAAATGTCTCAAAGATAATTTATTAACACTCATATCGAATATGTTTTTTTTTAAAAAGGAAGCTTGACCATACCGATACTGAAAATACTTTTTTCGGAAATCTATGCAAAATATGTTTCCTCCTTTATAGTGTATTGCACTGTGTAAAAAAAGTAATAGAAGAGAAATAATTTATGTAAGTTAACAATCAATACTGACATATAAATGTTTATTATTGTAAGTTTTTAGTTCCTATTTTGTCCTTTATTAATATTCGAAACTTGGTTACTCGAATAAACGCTATATTATACAAGTTTCGACTGTAATGTAATCATTAGGGAGAAACAATTGAATATTTTAAGAATCATCAAATTTGTTTCTTTTTAACAACACTTTCTTCGTCATGTGGTTTTGTAATCTATGATCACGTGCACTAAAATATGTAGTACCTATCAGGTGCTATTCAATTTTCAGAGAATTAAGTTGTACTACACAATAATTCTTGTGGCTAACTTTGATTTTAAGTACTTCAGATAGTTTATGATATGATCCTTTAAAGGTATTTCGTTTTATATGAATAGCACATGATGATCGATTCGGTTTTCGTGATATAACTTTGTGTGAATATATAAAGTTTTACAGTCCTGAATATTATAATCTGAACTTGACATACATAAGAAAAGTGCGAACATAGATTTCCTTAGCTACACTACATAATGAATAAATAATGCATGATATGAACAAGCCGCTACCAAGTCGCTTTTAAACTGCTCTGCTAAACTATAAAGCTTAGTTGCAAATCACTTCCTAAATTTATTCCAGTTACCAACAATTTTATCTGACGGCTATGTGAAACGAAATAACTTTTCCTAGAACACCTTGTTGGAAATTAAGGTCCCAAACACCATATTTATAACAGAGTCAATAGATTCGCCGTATATACTACTATAGCTGTCAACATTATGCGTAACAGAGCGACATTTTCTTCAAACGTCCAAAGGAAATTTTTGAGGAACGGTATAGGGTAAGCACACTATTTTAAATTATTCAGTTTTGTATTTGAATTATTACACCCAAAAATTCATAATCAAATATTTAAATATATCTGTTAAAGACACCTAAGTAAGATAAACACCTTCGTACATCATAATTATAATGTAGTCGCATTATTCAGTGGTATTTTTGAAAACAGAACGGAATGGTATACATTACATATGGATACTATAAACCTAGTAATTAAATTACACATTCAAGGTTCAAGCATAAACAGAAACTTCTAAATTTAATTATGTCTCTGATTCCAGTAGGTTGATAAACTTATAATTAGATGGTATAGTGAGTTGGTAATAAAAATTGTAGATCAATTGTATTAATAAATAATTTACCTAAAGTAGGAACACAAAGATATGTATCAGACCACTATAATCCTTGAAAATCAACTCAATTCAAAGCTATTAATGAGTTACTTACCTTTCACATAACGTATAGTAAATGTTAATAATAAGGTGTAAGATATACTTAAAAATTACGTGCATTAATTATCTATGCACCAGTAAACATTGTTCTATTCTATTTATTTAGGAACTATAAATATGGCTTCTGTTTACGGGAATCTTAACTTGTTTAAACAAAAACTTTCCTAGTATTGTGATGGAGTTGAATGACGATTGGTACCTCATTAAATATTTATGTCATTTCTTAACGGACATATATATAATGTTGGCATTGTGTCTGAAATAATTCTGGTATTTGTAGAGTTTTGAAATTTTAGCTAATATCAGTTCGTAATTAAAACCTAGTTCCCAAATTTAACTACCAACTGTAAATCGTAATAAGGATTCCTCACACTGATTTATAACCCTCAATCAGTCCTAGTTAGAAGGTGGACAACCCCAAGGTCACTTAAACATCGCTCAAAGGTCAAACATAAATTATAGTCTCGTCGAAATCACTTTTACAATGAACCCTTTATGAACGATTAATAACTCACTACTAATCTCAATTACATGTTCAACTTATTGAATGATCCGATTTCCCCTTCTATTGTATTTGAAAGTTAAATTGAATACGAAGTCAGACAAGGCTTTGTTTATTTGATTGGTATGACAACACTATCATGACTTTATTTGCCATATTGAAAGGTTAATCAGTGTTTGTTTTACCGAGCATACAAAATTTGTAAATGAATGAATGCATTTAAGCTAAGTGAATTAATTATTGTGATTATTTCTTGATAGATTTGACTACTTCTGTAAATTTATGTGCATTGAAAATAATTAGTGTTTCTTTACATAGTGTTTACTCAAACAAGTGAAATATTCTGTGATCAATAATACAAGACTTATATCTTATATAGTATATAGTTAATAAATCTACATTGGCTCACGCTAAAAATGATGATACGTAAATAGAAACTTCTAAATTTAATTACATCTCTGATTCCAGTAGGTTGATAAACTTATAATTAGACGGTATAGTGAGTTGGTAATAAAACTTGTAGATCAATTGTATTAATAAATAATTTACCTAAAGTAGGAACGCTTAACTATTGATAAGAGTTTAATTATTGTATTTTATTATTCTCACTATTATCAGTTCACCTGTCTTCCTACTATCAACTTGTACTTTTACCTATTATGTGTAGTGACTTATTCTATTTCATTGTGATTATTGACCCATATTGCCTTGATTGGTTTAAAAATTTTCGTATAAATATTCATGTATATTAGAGTAAAGCCTGATGACGATCTAATTGAAAACAATTGTTCGCTTATATGTGTTGTTCTAATTTTCACAATGGGAATCTTTAATATTACAAAGATATGTATCAGACCACTATAATCCTTGAAAATCAACTCAATTCAAAGCTATTAATGAGTTACTTACCTTTCACATAACGTATAGTAAATGTTAATAATAAGATGTAAGATATACTTAAAAATTACGTGCACTAATTATCTATGCACCAGTAAACATTGTTCTATTCTATTTATTTAGGAACTATAAATATGGCTTCTGTTTACGGGAATCTTAACTTGTTTAAACAAAAACTTTCCTAGTATTGTGATGGAGTTGAATGACGATTGGTACCTCATTAAATATTTATGTCATTTCTTAACGGACATATATATAATGTTGGCATTGTGTCTGAAATAATTCTGGTATTTTTATCAAAATCTGCTAGGAATAGTATTTAAATTATGAGTATGGGGTTTTTGTGGAAATCACTGAATGTTATTGTGAGAAAATGTCCTGATTTCTGGTGAAAAGTCATGATCAGAGGGATCCAATTGTATCTGGTGTAAGGTAGTTATTCACAGAATACAATAGAAGATGATTGAGCACGATTGAGAACTGATGGAACTCAAGCATGAACTGCTAATAACATCGTAACAATGACTTAAACATTTGTGAATATTTTTTAACTTAAATGGCCATCTTGAAAAATATTTCGGTATTGAGTTTTTAATTCGTCCCAAATTTACAGCCTTTTGCTGTTTTGAAATTAGACTTGAATTTTTCACTCGTCATTTGCTCTTTATTAATACATGAAGTAAACAGCGTTTTGTTACATAATGTAGATTATGAATATTATACATTTATAAAAACGACACACTTTTGTGAAAAACATGAACAGGAAATAATCTCATTGTGGTTACTCAATATCTACCCTGTAAACAAACAGGACCTTTAGTTTTCTCCAGATCAATCTTACAAATTCATTGATTCACTTGTTGAATTGATATGTATTGAAGCTATATACAAACTGATATGCTAAATTCCCATAAAGAAGTAGAACTTTAGTCTGCTTTTTTGTTTATACATGGGCAGGTAACAGACACAAAAGAAAGTAAAGGAGAACAGGCTACAACAAAGACCTATGCCAGTATTATTATTATTATCAGAAAATCAATAACAGCATATTAAGATATTTTACTTGTCATAAACACTAAATTGGTTCCTGGATTTTATACTTATAATTAAATAGCCTATGATTTTGTGGAAATATACACTCAGAAATTAGTCTATGGAGTTTAGTAATTCATGAGTGATATTCTACATGCGTGACGATTGTTAATGAGCAACAAACATTGTAAGGCGAATGATTATCTGTTGTGTGTTACTAATTAATCCCTGTATAAAGCAGGTGTTTTTCCTCATTTTCATTTGTGAATTGAAAGACAATAAGTGTTCTAGCTCTCTTCGTTTGAGTTAGTTGATTTTCTAGATAAATTCTTAAATTGATTTAAACAGGCTGTAATAATTTCACAGGTTGAAATCATGAGTCGATTGAAGCTAGACCACCATGGAAAACCTGGAAGCACTGGACGGCCGTCTCGTCCTAGTATGGGACTCCTCAGCAGTGCGCATCCACGATCCCGCATCACGCGGGCCTCGAACCCAGGACCAACTGGCTCCGTGTGTTAGCACTTAACCACTAGACCACTGAGCCGGCATCCAACGGTGTTAATGTCTAACTTCAACCAATCCACGAAGTTGCGCCACCGTACACTATTGTCTTCAGTCAGTTACTATTTCACAACAGACCTGGTTGAACTCCACTGGTAATGGCTTCTCACTAGAACTCCAGTAGTTTTTCTTGAAGTCAGTCACTAGTGAGCAGTTGATTATTATCAGAATGGGTTTTGTGGAGTTTTAGAAATTTCACAGGTTGGAATCATGAGTCGATTGACATTAACACCGTTGGATGCCGGCTCAGTGGTCTAGTGGTTAAGTGCTAACGCACGGAGCCAGTTGGTCCTGAGTTCGAGCCCCGCGTGATGCGGGATCGTGGATGCGCACTGCTGAGGAGTCCCATACTAGGACGAAACGGCCGTCCAGTGCTTCCAGGTTTTCCATGGTGGTCTAGCTTCAATCGACTCATGATTTCAACCTGTGAAATTTCTAAAACTCTCCACAAAACAAATTCTGGTAATAATTTTATCATGTAACTGAAATTTATTGATTGAAACATTCAATTTTGAATAAACCAACCACAGATTCTAACTTTGTTTTGCTTGCCAAAGTTAGTATTAATTGTCTTAACAAAACTATATATTCACCCCCACATATTATTAGGCGAATATTTATGAGATTAAACAATTACGGTATACTTTATAATGATAACTATTTTGTAAAATTTCGGAAAAACGTGCTAGAAAACGGTACGTCAAATCAAATCAATCTAAATGTTTGTTACTGGTATTCTATCAAAAAAGTTATTGAAATATTTGTGTTTGATTAGAAATTTTCAAATGAAATGCGGTAACTTAAAGTATTGACAAAATTAGCTTCCGAAATATAACCATTACTTTGAATACCGTTTGAAGTATGACAAACTGGGTGTAAGGACAAGAATTCCTATAATTCTTTACCCTTGGATTCCTCATTTACGCGTTTCAAATATCAATAGATGATATCAGACAATGACTGCATATAAAAGTGTACAAAATGGTACAAAAGCAGTACTGTCAAAGCAAATATATGTACAAATATATACCTGAACAATAATTTTTACAACAGGAACCTTCAATAATTTGTAAAACTACCATGTGTAATCAAACCATACGACATATAATAATTAATTAGTTAAGAAGCATGGACTCAGCACTCGTCAAATAGAAGAAACCGTTCGCGTCAAGCAACGAACGCTGTACTAACCGAAAAGTGAGACAAGTAAAATTATTTTGCTCCAAACGTCAGTAATCAAAATATAATGTAACAATTAAATGAAAAGTCACGATTCACGACTAATTACTTATCAACAATGTTCCTAACAAGTAAAAAACGAAGTTTTTAACCCTTGGGTATGGATTAAATGAATCGCAGTAAAAAAAGAATAGCCAAGAATACGGTTACCGAATACAGTAGCCACCAAAATTCAAGGTCAAAAGAAACAAACTAGCAGTCAGAAAAATATCAGACCATAAACTAAAAGAAAACAGTAAGTTTAAAATCAACTAAAATATAAATATAATATACATAGGTAGAGAGACTTGTGGGAATAACGTTGCATGTAAGGAGAAACAAAGAAATACTGTCACATGGGAAACATATATGGAAGGATTTCTAGGCAAATTCATGAAACAACATGCGAAAAAGATTTCACATTGGGTTGTCAGTGAATTAAATATTTAAAATATAGACTCAAGACCACGGTATGACATATTATGCGAATATTAAACTGCACAAAATCTGGTATACGGAAGAGAAGCTCGGTAACTTTAAGAATATTTTCTCTACACATTTAGGATTGGACAGTATATGACTGTCAAAGACATATTTCCGACTTTGAGTAACTCAAAAAGTACTTTGAAACTGTTACCAATCAATGAGGTAATACATAATTTAGACCAAGGACCTTTCATTGAACAGGTCACAGAGCTCAGATGTGGTTATTCTAAATGACTGGTAAATTTTCGCAGAGATTTTTAACTTGTAGTTTTTTCTACAGAACTCCACTAACTTAAATGTAAACCAACATTTTTCTAGATCGTTTATAAAAACATAAATAGTTTCATAAAATATTGGACACGCGATCTGAGACCGTCGTGCGCTAACTGGCTTAGAAGTGGACGTCGATCTTCGAACCGCTAAAGACTTATCTTAAGGTATATGTGTTCTCAAGAAATAGTGAAAATATACTCAACGTTGTCACGTCAAATGAGTGAATCATAGGCCGAAATAACGGTCATGTTTACCGTCATATAGTCAATAGATTCGTCATATTATTAGTTTTTTTTATAAAACGAGATTATCCTCTGAATTTTATTGTGACTGTTATTTTTATTCATCATGTCAGACTGCGTTACACAAGACACGCGTATTACATGCTGAATTGATAGAAAGCTTAATAATATTCGCCGTTGTTTCGAAGCAGACCGTCAGTAAATAATCGAGAAAGATTTAAGGCTAAATTTAGTTCTGGTAGTTAACCATAATACTACAGAGAATGGTTCAGTTTTCTTCTAAACTCGTATTTTCACTTCGCAATACGCTGATCCCAGATCAAGTGTGGAAAATCACAGTGACCGCATAACGCATAAACCGTCAAGTATATTTGACGAAGCGGGAAATTTCTGTTTCGTAGTCTAACAAAGCCGGTCATAACCCACACAGAGTTGTGTGCACAAAACGAAAGAAGCTATCTTGATTCTGACTACCCATATGACGTAATACATTCTACGGCGTAAGTAAAGATTCATGTATTGGACTAAGTGTAACAATAATTTTATAAGGACTGCACATGCAAATAGCCCAGAAACTTCCAATTAATTGGATTCGTCGTTAAAAGTTCGAACAAAAGTGAGGAATCTTATCTGAAAAATATTTTAGCAAGGAAAAATGTATAATGATGATTTCCGTTATATTTATAAAATACCATACATGAATTTATAAATGATCGGATAATTTCACAACTTAGATGATATTAAATCCTCCAAATAAGCAAAATATAACAGGCCAGAGAAGAAAGATAGTATAAAACTAAAGCTGAAAGAATATTATCCTACAATAATTCAACCAAACAAAATGTGTCGAAAGTTTGAAAATATGGAAAATAACCTACGTTTCTCGCTGATATATCTGTGGTATTCGCTAAAAGTAACAGTTATGAATAAATGATACTTTAGGGGAAAAATTATGTAAACATGGAGGAATACAGAACCGACTGGTATATATATATATATATAAGGCATCGCTCGATTAAAAATTTGCTATACACTCGTGAAGTTGTTTTATATGATTAGTACTGGTAGCCAGCGATACTGTTTTCTTAAAAAATATCACATTGTAATAGAAAAAATGAATAAGTGTAGATTTAGAGGTAGATCTGCTAATGATAAAAATGAAATAACAGAAAGAGACACAAAGTGGAAGAAATCAAATGACAAGGAATTGAGGAAAACACTAATTAACAATTTGATGATTCCCAATAACAAGATAAAATACATACAAAAGTAGAAGTACATAGTGTAGGCTTAAATAAAAACTAAAGTATATAGCATAGAGAAAGATAATAATAATAATAATAATAATAATAATAATAATAATAATAATAATAATAATAGAAGCAAAAATACTTAAAAGCACTGCTACAGTATAGATTGATTATTCAAGCTATTCATTGTCTGTTACAAGTTGTTTCAAAGTAAATCATATCCATTTCATCAAAGAAAAAGAAATTTAACAGATAACAATGATAATAACAGCAATAGTTATAATAATATAGACAATTAGTCTTAATGAAAAACACATGGAAAAAATCTAGTCGGATATAAAAAAAATAAGAATTGAAATGTTAAAGCTGATATGGATTGTTGTTAATTATTTAAAAAATCTTTGCTAATAATAATTTAAAGATAAATGTGCTCAATCTATCCTTTTAGTGAGTAAATTGAAGAGAAATAATAGGATGAACAGTACACTAACACATATAAATTCGTATAGTATGGTACAATATGAACGAATCATTATTATTTCTTTGTCATCTTAATTTACTCATGATAGAAGAAAGGCACAATAGATCAACAATAACAAAGTCACAGTTTCATGTTTTCTCAATCTTCGTATTCACATAGATACGTACACATATATGTATATATTTAACATATTTGAATGAACACGGTAAGGAAATAAATACAATTATATTGTGCTATCGTATCACTGTTGTTTTCTTGATGATAACTGATCAATGACGGAAGTGACGTCACCATTCATTGTTGTTGAAAGTTGAGATGACTTTTCTGATTGAGATTTCGGTAATGGTGGTAGTAGATATTTGACAGTTGGTCTTATTAATGGCCAAAATACATACCATAAACCAATGAAATAAATTGATTTCAATGCCTGGATAGTAAAAGCAAAGTTACGGAGTAAATTATATGGATATTATCAGTCAGTCATGTGCACTGTAGTACTTGTCATATATGTCCATTAGTTCAACATGCTCTACATCACAATGAGATGGCAGAGTAGTATAAATAGAAAGGAAATCAGTGGTAATAGAAGAGACTAGAGATAGATAATAAGGTTTGAGAAGAATGAATTTGTGGGATAGTAAAATAGAAGATAATTTCAAAACTGAAGATCTAAGAAAAGATAAAAAGTGAAAGCATCCACACTATTGTGACCGATTCTGATCAATATCACACAACATCTACAACAATTCGTTACGACGATGGCCGAATGCTATCCAGGTACTCTAAACTTACTTATACAGTTCAGTAAAACAGACAATGACTATATGAACTGACAGTGCATATTGTTTTGGCTGCCCTGTATATATATATATATATATATATATATATATATATATATATATATATATATATATAGAGAGAGAGAGAGAGAGAGAGAGAAATAGATATAAGGTAACAAAGAAGTTTGCTTGAAATAAACAACTATACAACGTTAGTTGTACTCAAATGAGTAAAGAAACTTTTATTTCTCATAGAGTAAATATTTAAACCCTTTATATATAATTGTAATAAAAAAAATACATCGATAATGTTACAAAACAGACATATAAGAAGTAAACCGTGAAAACTGGGATCGAATAAATCAAAACCGTTTCTAATATAGTACAGTTAATAGTTCCTTATCTAATATTGAAGAAAATACTTTCAATCTCAACATAGTAACTGTTTCGGAAATTGCCAAAATTTATATAAATACAGTTTACAACCCAAAAATCTTCTGAATACCTCACTCAATGATGATGAATATCCAATTAGAACAGAACAACCTTACAATACCCCCTAATTTCTAATGATTTCCCACTTGATATCACTTCAGGATAAAAGAATATGTAAATCTAATTATTAAATATTATTTAAGTTAATAAAAAAATTGGTTTCGGATTATTTGACAATTGAAAATAATTAACAATAAAATCACTTACAGGGAACCATAGATGAAATTTTAACAAATAAAACGCTACCATCGGACTAGACAGAATAAAATAAATATGAAGTTTGCCACATACACTGCTGATTACACGTCCAGTAAACGTTTTATAAAAGAAATGATTGTATTTTGAATTCTTCAGTATGGATAAAAACTGATTAGAAACAAAAAACAACAATAGCATATGTACATATATTGAGAAAGAATAACTCAGTTATACTAATTATAATTATGAAGTGCAATTAAATACACTTTTAAAAAACTGAAAATAATTGTTACTTTTGACCACTGATCCATATCATGTGAAAAAGCCACTAATCGGAATCGCAATTTCTATGACTTAATATCCCTGAGTTCATCAATTATGCGTCCAATCAGCACTAGTAATCTTAAGTTAACTGCTAAGTCCTTATCGGTCCACAATTCTGTAGCATCTCTATCCTGCCCGTTGAGTTTAGAAGTCAGTAACCAACCTCTACTACATTATATTTTATTAATGAGTAGTGTATACACGATTATATCAGACAATATCACACCGTAAAATGAAAGACATCAATTATGCATGAATAAGCCAAAAGTGGTTATGAGTAGGAGATACAGTAAATAAAAAACTAGGAACAGATTAAGAATAGTAAATTGTATAACAGTTGTTGATAAGTCAATAGAAAGCTAATGATAAAAGGAATATATATATTATAATAGTCTGTAAATTTCAAACAATGACTTGCCATAAATAAAAAGAGTTCTCAAGTTAGCTGATTTAATGCTATTGGTTCCCTTCATAAACTTAGATGGAAAAAACAACAGTATTTGCAGGATACGATGAATTCATTGTATTTCCTTGCTTTCGCTTTAACTACATACAGGTTATTAAGTTTAACTATATTCAAATATAAACGTACCATTCAATTAGAAAAAAACGAATTGTTCGTTTGGAATGCAAAAGAAGTTAAGAAATACATTTTTGCAACAATTTTTAGGATTTTGAGATGGTGAAGATTTGATGGAGTTTTGTTCTCTGAGCTGGATGGTTTGGTCATCGACCAACAAAACTCCATCAAATTTTTTTAGAATTGTTTAGTGCGATGGTTATAACATATTTAAGATAATTTACTGCCGTAATATGGCAGGTAATCCAGGACATCTAGGAACAATAAAAGTAACTCACTAAATTTTCATTATAATTAATTGAAGCAAAAAGGTCGGAATGGTTAATTCGCTTTGTTTACTACGGTAGTTGACGGTTAAACATCGACTCTTTGAATATAAAGGTTAGGCTTAAGCCTGCTGATTGCCATAGCCTTTGCAAATCCTAAGCAGATAAAATTAGACAATTCACTGACTACTTTGAATGATTCCGTTGGTTAAACGTTATATTTTGTAGGTAGCTAGTTGAGTTTAGTCAAACCATGAATCCTGGTTCGTTGATGAAGACCATTTGGTAGGTTAAACTCACACGAGCTTTTTTTTCTGCTACACATACTAAAGATTTTGTTACATCACGTAAAAAAAAAACTAAATGACACATTCTAGAATCATCATTCTAAACAAGTATAAAAACCTTTTTAAAAAGTTCATTTCTTTACTTCGTTCACATTTGAGATAATTAAAATTTTCCGAGTTACATGTGATTGACGAGAAAACAGCGAGGTACAGTAAATTCATTGGATTGTGAGAAAAACTATTATCGAACAAACATATCAACTGTCACACTAGCAACTACATTAGAATTGAAAGATTATACATTGTTCTATGCTAAAATATGAAAATTCGGTTTTCAATTTTTGAGTAACGCTAAAGTGACCCTCGGAAAATCCATCTACCCGCTAGGGCCAAAAGAAGGTCATAAATTAATGTGAGGAATTATGATTAGGGTTTAGATTCAGAAGTTAGGCTTAGGGTTTTCATCACGAACTGACATCAGCTATATTGCCAAAATGCTATTTAACTATATACATGAGTGAATCTCGCGCCAAAATCCAAGACTTGTTATCTCTGATTTCACTGGTTCGTCAACAAATTATAGTCTGACCAAAATTTTCACTAAATTTTAGATGATACTATACAATGAAGACAATCATTAATCACATACCCATTTTGTTTTCAAAACAAAACATAAACCAACATACTCTGTTTTAAAGCTAAATGATTGAACATTAGAGTGAAACACTCAAACAGACAATTAAAATGACATAGAGACACTACAATAAACTAGTATATACCAGAAACACGAATATAAAAATGATATATTAGTGCTAGATTTTAGAAAAGTCGAGATTGTGACTAATTCTATGTGAAACAAGGTAACTAGAACCTGCAAATTTTTCACCAGTGGTAATTGAAAACAGTGATACTATCTAAAGTAATTTGAAGTTTAAACAATACTCTCCTCAAATAAGTCTTAATTTATTATTGTAATTTGCTTTAGCAGTTTCCTTTGGCGAGCAAAAAGAGGATCAGTTCGATTAGAACATTGCCTTATGCTTTTTAAAATCATTCGCCCAAGATGCATGTGCTGATCAGATCACCTTGAGAGTTTAATCATCTCTTAAAGATGAGCGACCGATGAATCCTGGCAGAGATTCATGATGTTTCTTATCTGTCAAATAAAAAAATACTTTAAAACAGTTCACATTGTATAGCTTCACATATTTGTAACATAATTATTGCAAGTGGATAACACAGTATGCGGACTGTACAAATTTGATCACAGGTGTTTTTATGATATTGACTGCGTAATCGCTAAGTAAGCATAGTCAATATTCGATACATTCCACAGGATATATATATATATATATATATATAACTGTGTATTCAGGACAACAATATTCTTCGCTTATGTGAGTTTTAAATATTATGCGAAAATATTATTTTTTTAAATTGTTTCTACATTTGCTACGTAGATTCACGCCACGTAACACCTCCATACTACTTTATCATACAAACATTGGCTTTATCAGTTCAATAAAGAGTTAACTGAATAACCGAGCATTGAAATAATCAAGATCACGAAACATATAAAAATGTGTGTATAATAAAACAAAAAAACTTACATCTTTTTCAACTGTCACTACTAATAATTCTATTCCAAAATTGACATAATAGCCACTGTATGTACCATGCCAAAGTGCCAAAAATAATAATGATATTATTTGAGATAAATTTTTATTGCCCAAGAAACGTAAGCGTTTATAAACATAACTAGAAAACACAATCAACAAATATAACAGAAACTTGTAACAATGCTATAGGAATACAATTTCTTAATAGAATTACAACCTAGTTTCATTTCTATTCAATAGCATATCTTCAAATGAAGCACATGTGTTATTAATTTAGAGATATTTCAGTTTCAGTTGGTTGTAAAGACTAACTTAATGAGATGACGATGTTCGCTATGGATTGATATCAGACGTGAAACTATTAAAAAAGAGGAGGATCTAGACAGTCGTTTCGTTCTACTTTTAAACTCCACAACAATGCGCACCCATAAGTGTTTTCTAACGTAATACTCTACAACTGGTTCATCTTTCCTGAATACTCAAGGAAAAAAGAATGACTCACGAAATCAACACCAGATAGACAGACGAATCAATGTAAATCACATGACATTTATTCTCTAAGACAACCAACTAAGAGATCACAGACAGAATCATCAGTTCATATCATCAACACAAGGATTATAGAAACCACGGTAGACTTTCTCGAGATATTTTTCTTTACTAGAGGACGTCTATCCCATAGACAAAACTATATCCTAATCTCTTGATACTGACCCTAACTATGATTATTTCCTGTATTCACCTAATAGTATATACAAGTACAAATTAACTAGAATATAAAAAGAGAGAACGTAAATAAGACTAAGATAATAGCATATTAAACATTAGGAATTAAATAAAGAATGAACATACTAAAACACTAATGAAACAAATTTGACCAACATTTTAAATAATTAACTTCTGTCAGCTTGACGATAACATGATTAAAAATTTACCGGCTTATGTATTGAATAAATACATATATCTGTGAAATATTATTGGTCTGATCACAAACAGGTGTACTCCGACATAATAAAGCCCAGTAATACGTCATCTCATAGTGAGTAATATCAATTTTGCAAAAACGTTTCAGAGATATTGTAATTACAGAAACTTCACCTGTAGCTCTTCTACAGCTACTGCCGGTCCCAAGCTCTGGTAAAAGAGGAAGGTTGGGCATGTGGTCAGCAACCCCACTCCGTAGAAAACAATCTCGCTAAAATAACGCCATCCAGATTAAACAAATCAAACTATTTAAACTCTGCCATCTGAGATGAAGGAAGAATTATGACGCGTTATGATAAAAGCCGAGATTCTTAGGAAGTCACGAGACCGATGCCCTTTCTAACAAACAGAGCAACAATTTTATAGGTACATGGAATGTACGGACAATGTGGGAGACCGGGACGACCAGTCAAAAAGCAACGAAAATGAGGATATACAAATCGGTGTTGCGCAGAATCAGCGAAACACATTGAACTCAAGCTGAACAGCAAAGGATAGATCTAGGAGATGCTGTTGTACTTTGGTCACGAGGAAGAAAGTGCTCAGCACACTCAGCGAGTTGTTCTAATGCTGTCCAAGGAAGCACGAAATGCACTTGTAGGATGGGAATCTCACGGATCCAGGATCATCAAAGTATCATTCAAAACAAAGAAGGAGGGGATCACAATGAATATTATCCAATGTTATGCACCCACTAATGATAGCAACGACAACAATAAAGATCAGTTATATGATAGGCTGCAGTCAATCATAGTGCCTAAGAAAAAACCTCACCATCCTGATGGGAGATCTAAACACTAAAGTCGGAACGAACAACAACGGATATGAAGATATCATGGAGTGACAGCGACTGACTGGGAGAAAGAAACGAGAACGGTGATAGACTTGTAAATCTATGTACCCAATATTCGCACACGGACGCATACACAAAGCTACATGGATCTCCCTAGATCACACCACGGAGAACCAGATAAATCATATTTCATGCAATTGGTTCCCTTTATGAATTTAAATAGAGCAAGAACAAACATTGATGCAGAATAGTATGAATTCATATTATTTCGAGGTTTCTCGTCAGCTGCTTACAAACCAAAATTGTGATAGAATTTTTACATGGAGATAGTGTGAAACAATCGACATAAATGAGTGTAAATAACTTGATTACAATAATAACTATATATATATATATATGCTAGAAACAGGTCAGAGGTCAAAAGAGGGGGGTTAATCCAGGGTGGGTGGTGTAATAATTTAGTGAAGTTCATAAATTGTGTGATAATTGTAGAGATTAATTGAATTAAATAATGATAAGGTAGAGTACGTAATAATAATTAAATAGGGTTTGGAAAGTTAAGATGATTTAAGAGGATCAGGTGGTGGAAATGTGTGAATAGAATTTATTTTAAGAATTAGGTAATGGGGGGGGAGTATTTATTTATTTATTTGAACACATGAATATTGGTACAAGAGAGCGCCAATATATATGCGCCACACAAAACAATGAGAATTCGAAGAGAAATAGAAAAAAAAGCTAAGGAGCGCAAAAAAAAGAGAACAATGACGAAGAGATTGGAGTAAAGTAGTGTGGTAGTAACGACGGAACGAAAAGGTACAATCAGAAGAAATCTTTCAGGTAAAGGAGACACAACCACTTTTTTATGAAGAAAGTAAAAGGTTACAGCAGGATCGCCACTGGCTTCTATTCTGAGCCATATCTGATAATGTCTCTAGCCACTGTGTAGCACCATCTCTCAGACCCCAACCAGGGAGTCGTGAAGGACCAACAGAAGCCAGTCCTTTGCAGCTTTCTTTCATACCACGACACCATGTCATGCACTGACCACCTCTCCGCTTCTTCCAACCAGTCCCAGAGTCGGCAAATAATGCACGACGTGGAATTCTCTGGGACGACATTCGTAGAACATGTCCAAGCCACCGAAGTCGGTGTTTCAAGATGGTGACACCAATTGCATGATCGTCTATGTGCCCGAACACACGATCCCGAACCTCTGCATTACTAACGTGGTGTTGCCACTGTATGGCAGCAATCCTTCGGAGACAACGATGATCGAACACAGAGAGTCGCCTAACGTCCTCAACTCGGAAAGGCCAGGTTTCACAAGCATAGAGCAAAACTGCTCTCACCAACGCGTTGTATATCCGACCTTTTACAGCTAGACTAACATCACGAAGGCATCAAAGATGGCCCAGATTGGCATAAGTCGCTCTGGCTTTCACTATACGTGCTTTGATCTCATCACTCACACCCCACCAGCACTTATGTGACTACCCAGATACAGGAACTTCTCGACTACTTCTATCTGCTCACCATCCAGAGTGAGTACAGGATTAGAATCCTGCCAGTCTTGTAGAAGTACTTTGCACTTCGAAGGTGCAAAGCACATACCGTACCTACGGACATTGATTGCCAACTGATTAAGTGCGGATTGCATGCCTTGGGCATTATCGCGCAGTAAGACAATATCATCCGCATACACAAGGTTGGGAAGTCTTTCTCCAGGCAACAGATCCACACCACCATTACTCACATCCATCAGAGATGTTTCCAGAATGTCATAGATGGCAAAGTTGAAGAGGAATGGTGAGATTGGGCAACCCTGTCTAACCCCACTGCTCGAATGGAACAATGGAGAGAGGTGGTTGTATGCCCTTGCTCTGCCTGAGGTGTTTGTATATAGGGCTTTTAGAATGTTAATAAACTTCTCAGGCACACCCTTCTTCAATAGACAGTCCCAGAGAGTAGTCCTGTCCAACGAATCGAAGGCAGCCCTGATGTCAAGAAACACTACGATTGTTGGCCTTTGAAAAGTATGGCGGTGTTCTAACATTAGGCGGAGGGTGAATATATGATCAATACATCTTCGACCAGAACGAAACCCAGCCTGCTCCTCGCGAGTCAATCTTTCTCGGGTTTTGAACAACCTACGAAGAATGACGGAAGCCAATAGCTTGGACGCAATCGGAAGTAAACTTATCCCCCGATAGTTGTTACAGGAACGACGTGAACCCTTTTTAAAGATAGGGACAACTATCGACTCATTCCATGACGTTGGTACACTCTCTAGTTCCCAAACCTTTGTAAACAACGTCGTCATTTGCTTAGTCAAAAAGTCACCACCATCTTTAAAAAGAGCCGGAGGTAAGTCATCTGGGCCAGGTGATTTGTAGCGTTTCAAGAGTTGGAGTTCCTTGCGGACTTCCTCCTCATTTGGTGGATCAGTCGTCACCGGCCATGGAGGGCAGGACAGTCTGACCGATGTTGCCGGAGCAGCAGGCCAGTTGAACTGCCCTTCGAAAAATTCTGCCCATCGTCCAAGACGTCGATGGATGTTAGTGATTGGCATCCCATCATCCTCGCAGATTGTTTCACTCACACCAGACGTCTTGCTGCCAGTGGCTCGGATGAGCTGGAAGAGCTTCCGGTAGTTACCAGATGCAGCTGCTGCTTCCAGCTCATTAGCACGCATCGACCACCAGGCTTCTCGGTCCTTACGCAAGCTTTGCCCAATTTCCTTACGTAACATCCTTCGTTTATGGTCAAACTCACGGTCACCCGGAGTAGACCGACGGGCTTCAATGAGTTGTAAGGAACCTGGAGAAACCCAGTGCTTAAAAGCGGGACGTTTCGCAAACCCACAACTGACTGATCCCGCCATTTTCATGGCGTCATGCAATTGCAACCAATGCTCGTCTATACTTTTCGGTGGAGTGGTAGCTAGCCTAGAGGCTAGCTCGGTTCGATACTTACTTGCAACAGAAGTTGCAACCAGCTTGCTAACATCAATCTTTTGGTGGTGGTCACTTCGTTGGCCACTGAAAAGTAAGGCAAGATTGGCGCAGACGAAGGCATGGTCAGAGTCCAGATAGGTACTCCAAAAGGAGCGGCAGTCTTGTACACAACCACGCCAGCGGTAGCTGATCGCGATGTGATCAATCTGAGTCCAGGCTTGAGATGAAGAGGGAAGACGCCAGGTGGCACATCGGCGATGACTGTGCCGAAAGTTAGTGCTAGCCAGAAACAGGTTGTGGTCTGTGCAAAGTTGCAGTAGACGGTCCCCGTTATCTGACCTGCGACCAACGAGTCCCCATCGGCCACCTAAACGACTCTCTTCTGTGCCTAGACGCCCGACCTGGGCATTCAAGTCTCCGGCTAGTACTACAATATCTGTCGAACGCACTTTCTGGAGAAGAACTGATAACTGGTGGTAAAACTCATCCTTGATTGCATCCGGGCTGCAATCTGTCGGGGCATAGGCGGAGATGACGAAAAGACATCGTTTCTCACGTCGATTTCTTCTCACTTTGATGGAACTTTCTAATCTAACAGCACATAACCGACTGTTAATGGGGATCCAATCGACTAGTGCTGCCTCAGCTCTAGCGCTTAGTGCGACACCAACGCCAGCAAGACCAGACGAAGATGCCACAGGGTCCCCGGATAAGCGCACGTAAAACAAGCTTTTCGAAGCGACAGATGGAGATCGAATTTGTAGTACTTCGCCAGAGTCTTGAATACGGGTCTCGGATAGACAACAAACATCAATATTAAGACTTTCCAAAGACATAGCCAGCCCTATCTGTTGTCCGACCTGCATAAATGTGCGAGCGTTGAAGGTAGCCAGTTTGAATGGTGCACGTGGTTTCAGAAAAACTGCTTCAGTCCTCGTATTCGGTGGTAACATACAATTTTCAACCGGACAGTGACTCGAGAACGTTTAGATACAGTCGAATTTCCACCAAAGACGAGCCGCTGTATAAGTATAAAAGAGGGTGAATAATGTGGAAAATAATAATAATAATAATAATAATAATAATAACAATAATTACAATAATAGTAGTAATAATAATAATAGTATTAATAATGACAATAATTGTAATGATAATAATCTGAATCAATTGTTTGTTTTTCAAAGCGAGCAAGGTAATTTCCATAGGCATAAAGAGTTCATCAATTTGTGTATGGGCTGTGATACTGCCCGGGTGCCCAAACCGAAGCAGGTGGTTTTCTTAGGGGGCCACTCCCCGAGCCTTTGACCTAAAGGTCTAACCCACAAGGCAGTGGAGCATCGTAAGGAGATGCAGTCCCATGGTAGCCGGTGACCAACGATTGGTTCATACGCCATTTGTTCCCGCAGGATACTGGAGCCCATGTGCACCATTGATTTGGAATCCGGTTAAAGCGCCGGACATTCGCTTTTCGTCCTCTCATTTTCGTAAACAACACCCCCGCCACGAGAAGGCAATGAGTAGGACTTCCCTGGCAGAGGCTATATACGCGTGGCCATGTGAGAGCATTTCGAGAGGGAGAGCGGACTCTCCCCACTCCGCTCCAAGTATTTTTGCGGTAAATGTGTCTTTGTAGTGTGCCATCTGATGTTCGCGTAATTCCAATTTCTAGGAAATGGAATTTATCATCAACTTCATGTTTCATGGTAAATTCTATATCTTTGTGTACCTTACTGAACAGACTAAGTAGGTACGTGGAGTGTTGGTGATTTTTGCAGAGAAGAAAAGTGTCACCCATATATCTGCAGTAGAGTGTGGTACTGTCGATTGCGTGCTTCAGTTTCTTTTGTTCCAGATGTCCCATAAATATGTCGGCAAGAATTGGGCCTAGAGGGCTGCCCATTGCTATTCCATCAATCTGTCGGTACAGAACATTGTTAAATTTAAATTGTATGTTTTTTGTACACAAAAACCGGAGCTGTTTAAATTCCTGGGATGGTAAAGGCAGGAGTTCTGGATATTCACATATGATCTCTGCCGTTTCTTCCAATGGGATATTTGTGAAAAGCGAAGAGACATCAAATGAAACCATGAATTTGTCAGAGACATTAAGGTTATCAAGTTTTTGTACAAATTCAAAGCTGTCTTTCAAACTGTAGGTTGCTAGTTCCTTGCGGATTGGTTCTAGGCATCTAGTCAGCCAGCGGGCAAGTTTATGAAACGGTGATTTGGCCATAGATAATATTGGTCTTATAGGGATGTCGGGTTTATGTGTTTTGGGTAGCCCATATAAGTATGGCAATTGTGACCCTTTTGGTTTGAGTTCATTATACGTATGATTATCTATTAGATTTTTCTTAAAGAGTTTTCTCAACTTTCTTAAGACACGTTTCTCTGTCGCATTTGTTAAGTCTTTCTGGGTATTGTCGATGATAAATCTGGTGGAGTTATTTAAAATGGACATTACCTTATTAATATATTCATCTCTGTTAAAAATCACTACGCTGGAACCCTTATCCGGACGAAGTAGCATTATTGTTTCGTCTTTAATAAGTTTTTTCAATGCTTGATGGTGATCTTCGGTGAACACCCTTGAGTGTGGGATTTGTGTCGTAACATACTGGTTTGTGATATCCACTAACTTAGATTTAAACCAACTATGCTTTTCGTCGTTCATGGGTTTAAGGTCTGACAATTGTTGATATAAATATTCAAACTAGGTCTCAGTGTCTATTCTGCTGCATTTTCTAGGGATATGAAATTTGAATCCAAGGCAGAGTACTTCAGTTTCAATTCGACTTAGTTTTTTATTAGATAAGTTCTGTATGTATTTTCGTGGATTGGTAGGAAATGCCACGTGGTTTTGTTCTTTAACAAGTGTTTTGGTTAATGTCTTCATGAATTTGTGACTGGTTTTCGACTGAACATCACGAATGAAGTTAATAAGTTTAATACGACATACAATATTTAAATCCATAACGATTTTGTCATAACCAAAGGATTCTATTTTAAGTTTAGAGATAAGATCCTTAGTGCATTCAATTTGGGATTTGGTGACACGTCGAAGATTTTTTAACGAAGGAGGTATTTTACAGGCGCGGACAGCTTTAAAAATGTGGCGAGGAAAGCAGCCATCATTAAGGCTCTATTTAAATCATATTTGCATTATTCCAAAGGTCAGAAGGCAATGGAAGACGTGAAAACCAGAAGAGGTACTGACATAGCTTCAGATCACCATTTTTATTATTTCTTTTATTAATTTGAACACATAGATATTGGTACAAGGGGGCACCAGATACATATGCGCCACACAAATCTCATATGATTTGTGTGAGGGCTGTGATACTGCCCAAGTGCCCAAAACGAAGCAGGTGGTTTTCATAGTGAGTCACACAAAACCAAAAAATGTGCTCCATATATATAGAGAGAAAATATTGTGAACAAATAAAAAGAAACTTAGTTAGGAAGAGAATAGTATACAATAGAATACAGGTAGGCTAAAAATGTGATCAAGACAGTTTTTTCAGTTAACAAAAATTATCTTATCTTAAAGAATGTAAAGGAAATTTACAGAAGCATCGACAACGGCCTCTACTGTGAATCATGTCTGATAATATCTAAGGTCAATGAGTTTTATTGTCTCTTGCACTCTAACTAAGGAGTCGTAATGGACCAATATACACCGGTTACATCCAGCTTACTTTCGTACTATGGTACAGTATCATAAATTGTCCAAATCTCTGCAGTTTCCACTTTATCCTAGTGTCAGCAACTCAACAACTCAGTCAGTTTCCACGGCTTTCGCATTCAAATTTCAGGCTAGTACTACAGTATCGTTCGAACGCACTTTCTTCGGATCATTTGATTGACGGCAGAACTCACATTTGATTGAGTTCGGGATGAAATCGATCTGAGTGTGGATTATCAAGAAACAGCGGTTTTTACCAGTCTTTTCTCATCTTTATCCAGCTTTCTAATCTAGCAGCACATAAATGACTGTTAATAAAAATCACATCAATCAGTGCGGCTCCTGATCCGGGGCTTAGTACTACTTTATTTATTTAAACACATAAACATTAGTACAAGGAGGCAACAAATAGATATGCAGCACACTTTGTCATTAGATTTGTGTGAGGGCCATGATACTGTTCGGGCGGCCAAATCGGAGCAGGTGGTTTCCTTAGGGGGCCACACCCAGAGTCTTTGATCTAAAGGTCTTGTCCACAAGAGCGAGAAAAGATCAGAACCTGACGATATACCAGCCGAAACACTGAAGTCAGATATGAAAGTAACTGCGGAGATGCATCACGTTATATTCAGAAAAATTTGGGAGGAAGAACGAGTGCCGCCGACAGACTGAAGATAAGGATACCTCGTCAAAGTACCAAAGAAAGGAGATCTGAGCAAATGTGAAAACAATAGAGGTATCACACTACTGTCGATACCAGGAAAAGTTTTCAACAGTGTTACTGAATTGAATGAAGGAATCAGCAGACGCCCAACTTGGAGATCAACAGACCAGATGTCGTAGGGATCGGTCGTGCACAGGCTGAATCGCAACATTACGGATCACCGCTGAACAATTAATTGAATGGAGTTCGTCACTAGACATCAACTTTCTTGATTATGACAAAGCTCTTGACAGTGTAGATAGGAGAACATTATGGAAACTTCTTCGACATACGGAGTTCCTGAGAAGGTTGTTAACATTATCCGGAACTCATACGACAGACCACAGTGCAAAGTCGTGCATGGAGGACAGCTGACAGATGCATTCCAAGTAAGGACCGGAGTCAGACAAGGCTGTCTACTGTCTCCCTTCCTCTTTCTTCTGATGGTTGATTGGATTTTGTAGACCTACAAATCTGAGGGAAATCACGGAATCAACTGGACGATTTGAACTTCGCAGATGATCTGGCCCTTTTATCCCATACACACGAACAAATGAAGGTGAAGACAACTAATGTAGCAGAAGCCACTGCAGCAGTAGACCTCAACATACATAAGGGAAAGAGTGAAATCCTCAGATACAACACAGAGAACACCAACCTAATCTCACTTGATGGAGAAGCTTTCCAAGATGTGGAATTCTTCATGTACCTGAGAAGCATCACCGACGAACATGGAGGATCTAATTCAGATGTAAAGGCGAGGATCAACAATGCAAGGACAACATTCCTACAACTGAAGAGCATCTGGAACTCAAAACAACTGTCAACTAATATCCAAGTCAGAATCTTCAATGCAAACGTCAGTGCAGTCCTATTGTACGGAGCTGAAACATGGAGAACTACTACAACCATCGTCAAAAGGGAGAAGTATTTATAAACAGTTGTCCAGGTACGATACTCAATGTTCGTCGATCGGATATCATCGTCAATAACTTGATGTGGCAGAGAACAAATCAACTTCCAGATGAGGAGGAAATTAGGAAAAAAAGTTGGAAGTGGATAAGACATACATTGCGAAAATCATCAAACTGCATCACGAGGCAAGCGTTAAATTGGAATCCTGAAGGGAAACGGGAAAGAGGAAGGCCAAAGAACACACTACGTTGAGAAATAGAAGCAGATATGAAAAGAATAACAATTGAAAAGAACTGGAAAGTATTGCCCAGGACATGGTTGGATGGAGAGTACTGGTGGGCGGCCTCCACGAGGATTAACAGGCGTAAGTAAGTAATAATTACAGACATATTTAGTATCAATGTTTTATTAGCCAAAAGTATACAAACAAATTCAATGATCATT
This sequence comes from Schistosoma haematobium, assembly GCF_000699445.3. Classification (NCBI taxonomy): domain Eukaryota; kingdom Metazoa; phylum Platyhelminthes; class Trematoda; order Strigeidida; family Schistosomatidae; genus Schistosoma; species Schistosoma haematobium. The sequence continues at coordinate 22,957,419 of NC_067197.1, forward strand.
TTCGATTTGACGGATAACTATGAAGACGCTGAAAAATAAGGTATGGATGTTTGTGCCTGTTTTCTACGTATTATATCAATGCCTCACAAAAATGAAGTAACCGTATTACATAACCCCATGAACATTTAACTGTCCATGATTAGTCTGAAAAAAAACAGTCTAAGCGAATCAGGTTGCCGTCAGTTGTATTTCTATGCCAACAAGTTTACACGGTACAATCGTACTACTACTAATGTAAAATTAAAAATACACTCAAATAGAATCCAATTACAATTTAAGAACTAATGACTACTAAATATTTGAGAACACCAAAAGAATTAAACACCATTTTCAGTTGTGAACAGAAACACACATACATATTAAATGTAATTAATTAGATATTTCTTGACATTGAAAATATTTGAGGCATTAAAAATCGAAGCAAAAAAGACACGGATGGTGCAAACCGACTCACACGTCCGCGTCGTGCCTCCTGGATAATGGGACGAATGACTCATGAACTAACGTCAGCGGTAACCCGGGTGGTGAAGATCGGGCTAATCACCCACTCTTACCGATACCCACAAAATGATTACGAAATGCACGGAGAAACACAGCAGTTAAAATGCATACAAACATATACGTGTCTATTGAAAAATAGGTCTTTTAATGTATTGACGTCAGAAGATAGTGTATTTGAGTAATTTATAAAAACAACTATATTAAATTCTAGATCTTACTTAACTAATTTTTCAGGAAAGATGAAGCTGTTTAGATCAATTTCATTGGGGTACAATGTTTGAAGCCTTTCCTGAATTTCTAAATGACATAATTATCCACTAGTTACCACTATCATTGATATTATATCAACTTCTACTGATTGGCATGTAGATCTTTCTCTATGCGAGTCAAAGATGCCTTACAAAGAAAGCATTTTCTCAAGAAAAAACTGGTTTGACAAAAAACATCAAGATTGTCAGATCTACTCCTCATTAACTGTTTGAAAGCTTTTGGAAATCTTATTCATCCTAATAACAGCGTGATTAGAATACTTAAAAGATGGATCCTAAATATGACAAATAAAGTATACGTTTTTTGACGAATTTATGACTACACAATAAATAAGCAGGTCTTAGACTCCAACATTATCATTCCAAATTTTGGATGACTATGAAATCCCAAAGCTACAGAATGACTTTTTACAATAACTCAACAAATATCACCTTGACGGGAAATTTTTGTTCTATTGATTAGCTTGATTTCTTTGTGAATAGAATGACCTTTTATCAAGGACTAAAGAAGTCAAGAGAGCTCTAAGCACAGACCATAGTAGCCAGTGATCATTTGATAGTACCCAATCCCATACTCTACTATTCTGGAAGAATAACATATCTAGAGAAGTGTAACAGTTCACATTGTAGAATAAAGAACGAGATGTAAAAAAAAATAATCACAACAGTAGTGAATTATTTTGCGTAAAAGAGAAAATGTGATAGTTAGGGTACATCATATGAATTATTATATAGTTTGCACATCACATATTTATTATATAGAATAAAAGATGTAAATTGGTGAATCCGAATAGTTTGACGTTAATGTTTGACTGGTAATGAACAACACAAGATGCTTGATTTTACAGACCATTTACGATACACACTCCAGACTACTAATAAAAATGAGCATCATATTTGACGGAATAAAAGAAAAGGAATTTGATACAAAACGCAATTAAATCATACATGTTCAATTTACCAATAATATCCTTGACTATTTGACAGCAAATACCATAACCAAACAATAAAAATTATCACTTTTAGACAGTTAGCTCCAAAAACCACACATACTAATTTCATGATATGTAATAATAAAACAGAATAGATGTCATCAATCATGATAATTAGTTTTTCATAAAAGCCTTTTACATTAAAAGAAATACAGAAATAACAAAACCTCTGATCTACTTACAAAGCACTCGATACATTTAGGCTGGTACCAAAATATGTGATATCTTAAGAACCATTTTTACATATCTTCACACAAAACAATAAATAATTACTATTCATTTATACACAGACTGTCGCTTCAGTATTTCATAAATGTAAAAAGAAAACAAACTTACTCTAAAAGCCATCTGTTGGTATTGATGTTGAAACCAGCGACAAGATCGTCAGTATTTGTTGCGAAAATATATCGTTTTAAAGAGATATTTGCACAGGCTGTATGAGGAGCTTCACGTACTATCACTTGTGCAGGATCATAAAGTTCTGCATGGGATTTGATATAGTTTTCTACAAGAGACCAATCCACAGCAGAATCCCGACGTTTTAAAACAGGACCGTCACGTGTAACCGTGTCAGAATCCTTATTTGTTATAAAATCGGGAAGTTGAATAGATCCTTTAGATCTAATATGAACAAAACCAGTACATCCAAGCCCAATTAAAACACAAGAACCTTCCTTTAGGAGAAAATAATGATAAAACAGGCTTTTCGTAAAATGAAGTAGCATTAAATCGTGTAAACTAGAATAGGTGAACCAAACATATACATCACATTAAGTACATATGCTAGAAATGAATTGCACTCAAATAAAAAGAGAAGCTTATGTACTGCTGATAGATTCTGAACCACACATACTAATTTCATGATATGTAATAATAAAACAGAATAGATGTCATCAATCATGATAATTAGTTTTTCATAAAAGCCTTTTACATTAAAAGAAATACAGAAATAGGAGAATATCACAGTGACTTCAAATCTTTTAATATACAGAGGTAGCTCCTAATACTTATCAATCAAATTGTGTTAATTTTAAAAGTTCACCCTCACCCGGCATATTCCTACACAATCGAAAACTCGGGTCTAACATACTGTGCTGCTCAGTAACCCTTGGATTTTAGTGTTAATTTGAGAAACCTTGTAACCGAATACTAAAAACAACAATAACCACAGAAAATTCAATAAGATGTATCCAAAAAACACTTCACTTCAACAAAGACTATACTCAAGATATCTCTTTGCTTTTCTAATTATGGTTCAACATGCTACTTAATTAGCAGAATACAGGATAAAACTCTTCGTGAAAAGTAAGCAGCGAACATCATAAAAAGTTGACCTTTTTCCCACGACCAAAGTGGTCAATTTAATTTTTATGGTGAAGTAACCAGTTATGACTACAGACTGTCATGTCCATGATATTATCATAGTAAACTGACGAAATATGCTAGTGAACAAATTTCGAAATACTATTTAGTTGCAAACATGTACACTAGACACAATAAATTAGTCGAATTATTTAAAACTAGGAGTCCAATACTAAGACGAAACGGCCGTCCAGTCCTCCCAGGCTTACAGTGGTGGTCTAACATTCATCGGTTCATGATCTCAATGGAAATAATCATTATCAAAGTAACACAAAATTCAGGCTTACAGCTATTAGCCAGATTGATACATAACGTAATAACGTTAACTGTCCAAATATCATCATGTAAAGCAGACGTGAAAAGAAACTCCATTCCTGCAAACAAAGTTTTCAATAACGAAAGTGACAGTATAAAGGATGACAAAGTAAAAAAAACAGTAATATACTGATTTGATTTGTACTTCAATTACTCAACAAAAAAAAACATAAAAACACATCCAATTATAGCAGCACTTAATAATATGCATGAAAGAAATTCAAAATTGTCATTCGAATGTATAAGGATGAAAGGCAAAAATGAAAGCGTGAATTCATGCGCAGTAAGTTAATTATTATAACGGTCATATGGACTACGTACATATACTACTATCAACTTATTTACCATAGATAGATTCGCACACTTGGCTTTGAGACACAACCCCAGTTCTAATGACCAGTGCTATTAACTGATCGCCAAAACCATGGTAGGTGGACAGAGTTTCGAGCTGGTAACTTAGTGGCTGAAAATCATACGGCTAACCACTAATTGCTAATCTAAGGATGTACAAAGTTATAATCCATCTTTAGCTATACTAATATATATAGCTTAATTGTTAATTAACTGTTATGTCAATTCATGATACAAAACTATCATTAAAAAATGATTGGCGCTCAACTGACTAAATTCTAACATAAAACTAGAAGCGTAAACTACCGTATTTTGACTTAGAAGTTTGAATGTATCATCCTTATTCCGAGATCTGAATGTCCGAAATTCAACCTCATATGCAGGATAGTGGGTTTGTACGGTACTGTAAAGTCGCAAACTACACTGAAATATACATCTAGTTCTACCTGGTTTACGATGGTTTCCTAGATGATCCCAGGCTCTGATGAAAGCTGCCATCAAATTATACGAAATCACTACAAACCATCTTGAGTGATAGACTTTCATTAACAAACAAATCAATGAACTGATTTCCCATCGACCATAAACCTGAATTTAGAATTTACCTCAAGCAAATAAATGAGGAAAAAATGTACACATAGTATTAAAATGGAATTATTTATTCGACTAGATTTTTGTACGGCAAATTATGGATGAGTATAAATAAGAACTGTGAGTGAACTCAAAATTTTAAATCAAATCACAGGATAAATAAACAGATATAGGTCAACTTTAACAGCAGAATAAAATTAGTACATTGGACAAAAAGTTGGAGGCTATATATGTGCCAGAAGTACATGTGTGAAATATTTTAGGCTAATGAAATGAATGAAACTGCAATGATTTTAACCAGAACCAACATTTGTAAAAGATGTTAAAATCAATACAGAAACCTGATACGACACAATAAAAATCCTCGAAGAATAACTTCCAGTTTAATACGTACATGCTATAATACCCACGATGTTTCGAAATTTATGGTAAGAACGTCAAAAGAAATTACTCAATTTATTTTACTAGCGTGGTAGTAATTCTCCTTCCCCATAGTTCTAATTAATAAGGGTAATTTTAGAAGTTGATACGTGCAATCCACTCCATTTCGTATTTTGAATTTCCCAATTTTCATTTTTCTTATTTTTGATGTATTGCATTGGTTTTGTATATTTCACTTTTATTTGTGTTTCTTTACTGTGCTAGACTGGAAGTAGACTGAGAGATAAAAGCTCTTGTCCTAGGATCTACGTCATTAATCTATAGCTAAACATGCTACGTTTAAGATACTTCTCGAAAAAATAATTATTAAAATTTCAGCCTGCAGTGAGTTGATGGTTGTAAATGTTTCAGTGGATTAAGCGGCTCCTATAACAAAATATATATTTGTTTTATGATAGAAAACCATTAAAATTTAGTACAAGAGAAGCTAAACATAAATATTGAAGGGTTTAAAAGTATTAAATCTTCATGTAACATATTTACAAAAGCAGATTTCTGTAACCAGTTTAAAGGTGGATTTTATTGCAAACCTTATTATATTATTCAACTACTCATATCAAAATAGATTAACAATTATGAGAAATTGCGACGTGACAGTTGAAGTTGAAAGATTTAATTCAACTATCAAAACTTTTATTATTAACGGGCTGATAATACTAACGAAACAGATACAGCCAATTTTTATGAAGCTTCCTTCTCTAGGTTGGAATTTTCGATTGTGAGGCTCCCACTGTTCTTCTGAACAACACAATTAGTACAAAATTCAAACAGAAGTAAGTCATTCGAATTCCTCCATATACAACTAATAGCTTGTCATGTAGATCTCGATCTTGATTGGTTATTGTTGACAAAATGGAAGACAATCAAAACAAATATCCAGGCAAGAGAACGGTCGACGGGAAAAACTGTCAGACATATTTGGGAAGACTCCAATAGTTCACCTTCACCTACATTTTGTGCTGATTATGTTTTCCAAAAGAGCAATGAACGCTTCATGATTAAAACATACAATTCGGAGAACGAAACTCCACCTGTCATTTATTTGAGTAACAAACCTCTACCCTCCCAAGATACCGCCAAAAACAAAATAATTTGTAAGCGTTATAAAATAATACAAAGAATGTCTGCAGATGATTAGAATAAGATATTGAAACCGTACAAAACAATTGTCTCAAGAGAAAAATAGTAGTCCTTTGTTGCAATCTTAGTGTAAGATATTTGCTACTTCTGTATGTATTATTTGAATAAACTTACTCTGAAATGGTATAACATGAAACTAAGTGTAAAAAATCAATAATTTACAGTGATAACTGTTTTGAATAAGATTTTTCCGCCAGAATCTTGTGATGGGGTAGTTTAATTTAGACAAATGAAATTGAAGACCAGTGACAACTTTTCAGAAGAAAATAAAACAGATTAGAAAATAACCCGACTTCATAAAGCATGTGTATATGAAATAACATACATAAACCATTTAATCGTATATTTAAAGTGCAGTTAAACTAACATATTGAAACTCATCAGTTAACATTTTATCGGCAGGGTACATTGCGAACCATTTCGATAAAACAATTACGCCAAAATATCCCAATACCAAGCGATTCAATGTCCGATGGAACCTGTTACACATAAGGAGTATAATTAAGTAACACGTATCATAACAAAATCAAACTGACTAAAAAAGTTGTGATTTAAGGATTGTTCATCAGTCAATCAATCTTATGCAACGTAGAACCTGGCTCGCATGTACATAGGTTCGAGTTGTCATACTCCATTAACATTGTCAGATGAAATTATCAGGACCAATTCCAGAATAGTAGAGGTAATAGAGAAGGTTAGGCATGGAAGATAAGATTTGGGAAACATAAATTAAAGAGGAAGAATATATTTGTGAAATTCAGCCAATTATTTGAAGTAAACCCAACGTTCCACCTGGCAATCTCAGTCAGTCAGTCAGCAACAACGTAGAACTTCGTACGTACATACATCAGTTCGAGTTGCCATACCACATTAGGACAGAGATGCAGTTGTCCATTCAAATCCCATAGTGGTAGAGGTAGTAAAAGTATAGGCAGTATTCAGACAGATTAGGGTTTGGAGATGTTATTGAAAGAGTGTAATACGGTGAAATAAATTTGGAAAGAGGAAAAAAGGACATAAAAATTAAGAAGATTAGAATTTGGGAGAACACAAAGAGTGGATGATACACCTGCGCCATTGCAAACGATTTTGAGCCATGTCATTCAGGGTCTCTAACCATCGGTTGCTATCGTCTCGCGGATCCCAGTCAGATAGTCTACATCTACCAACATGGTTTAGTCCACTAGTCAATGACTTCATGGATTTGTGCCATGTTTTGGTCTGGCCGCCCCTAGCTTTCTTCCAACCTACTCCTACACCATAAAATATCGCATGTCGGGGCAGTCGGTGGTTGGGTACACGTAACACATGTTCCAGCCATCTCAACTGATTAAGTTTCACTACGTCATCAATTGATTTGCCATCCTTACCTAGTATCCGTATCCTAACAACTGAATTACCAAGTTGGTGGTCCAAGGATACAAGCAATGTTTCGAAGACACCTATGATCAAATACTAGTAACCTACGAATACCCCCCACTCTTACCGACGATGTTTCACTGCCATAAAGTAGGACGGAACGAACTGCTGAGCAGTAAACACGCCCTCCTTTGGTTGATAGATGGATGTCTCGCCCACGTCATAAATGACGCAAGTTGGCAAAAGCTAGCCGAGCCTTCTGCATCTGTGCTGAGATTTCGTCACACACCAAACCACAAGGGCTGATGAGACTTCCGAAACAGTGAAGCGGTCGACACAATCAACTACTTCACTCCCTATCATTAGTTTGGGTGTCAATGCAACCCAATCCTGAAGCAACATTTTGCATTTCGAGGGGGAGAATCGCATCCCGAACATGTTTGCATTGTTGCTTAGAGTGGTCAGAAGACTCTGCATTTTGTCAGTGTCTTCGCCAAATAGAACTATGTCGTCGGCATATTCTAAGTTAACAATTGAATCTCCCGGTAAAAGTTAAACCCCTGGAAATTTAGATGAGAAAAGTGCCATCTCTAAAAGCACGTCCACGACAAAGTTAGGCAAGAATGGAGAGAGTGGACAGCCCTGACGAACACCACTTGAGGTAATCAATTCTGATGACAGTTCGCCATAAGCTCTCACTCTACCAGTTGTGTTCGAGTAGAGAGCCTGTATAAGGTTAATGTACTCCTTTGGTACTCCTTTCAGTGACAAACACTGCCATAGAACCTCACAATCAACAGAGTCGAATGCCACCTTAAGGTCGAGAAATACTACTATTGTGGAACGTCTGAATGTGTCTGTTCTAGAACCTGACGTAGTCTGAATATCTGGTCTATACAACCACGTCCAGGTCGACAACTGGCCTGGTTTTCTCTAGTCTGCTCTTGAGGAGCTTTAGTTAGGCGTCGAAGTATTATTGAAGCTAATATTTTAGACACTATATTAGTCAAACTGAATTCTCTTTGATTGCCATAAGAGAACTTTTGTCCTTCCTTATCGACCAGTCAAATGGGATTACCAAATGGCAAAATGGGAATTTTTACTAAATGGGATTACGTCCACTTCCCAGATTCTACCCAAGACCTCAGTCAATCTCACTGCTAATACTGGATCGCCATCCTTAAAAATTTCAGGGATAAACCTGTCAGGGCCTGCTACTCTCCCTATAACTTTTTCAGGTTCGTAGAGTTGGAGGACTTACATCAACTTGCCATTTAGGTCGACTGGTGATCGTGGGAAACCGAAGTTTGACTGAAGGCCAGTTGAACTGATCCCTAAAGTGTTCTGCCCATCGATTAAATCTCCTGGATTGAGAGTGAATAATATATCCGTCTTTTTGCGAGATAGTTTCGCTAACAGTTAGATTCCTAATAACGGTTCCCTTGACAAGTCTGAAGAGTTGTCTGTTGTAGCCTATTGCCACTGCCTTTTCCATCTCTTTTGCTTTCGCTAATTACCACTGTTCGCGATCATTGCGTAGGCCTCTTATCAGTTTGCGTTTAAACTGACTCCGCTCTTCGTCATGTTTAGAGCCAGGTGGGATGAGTTTTCGAGCATCTATCAGTGTGGTAGATGCTGCTAAGATCCAGTGTTGCTCCCTAACCTTATGGTTTACCTTACTAGCAGATATCTCTGTTGTTTCCACAGCTTTTCGGATATCACTCAATGCTGCCTCGGGGTGGGCGTCACTTACACGGCTGCCTAACTGTTTTTCTATTTGTTCCTGACATATATTCTTAGCTTGGCTATCAGTGAGTAGGACCCTAAGAGATTTCCTTGCAGTGTCTTACCTACGTCCAATAAGAAGCAGACGATTTCGCGCTCGCACTAGAGCATGATCTGAGTCTAAGCATGTGCTCCAGAATGAGCGACAGTCTTCTATCGAGCCACTCCATCGGTGGCTGATAGCGATGTGATCTATTTGGGTTCAACGTTGGGATGAATTCGGGAGCCGCCATGTCAAAAGATGTTTTCGCTTATGCTTCAAGTTAGTATCTGCAAGAAACAGGCAGTTATCTGAACATAGCTGCAACAGACGGTCACTATTATCTGTTCGTTGAGCCACGACACTATAAGATCCACCTAGGTGTCTTTCCCTTTCACTTAGTTTACCTACTTGAGCATTAAAGTCATCAGCCACTATTACTACATCCGAGCGCCTGGCTTTTCGGAGAAGGTTGGAAAGCTTTCTGTAAAGCTCATCTTTTACATCATCTGAGCTGCAGTCAGTGGGAGAATAGGCACACACGACAAAGAGGCAACGACGAGTGTCCCTATCTTTCTGAGTCCTTACTGTTCCGTTTAGTCGGACAGCGCACAAACGACTGTCTACTGGTATCTGGTCCAAGATGGCTAGTTCTGCCTTAAGACTCAATGCTATACCTATACCAACGAGGCCACGGGAAGCAGCATCAGGGCTTTCAGATACACGAAGCGTGAACCGAGATGGTTCTCTATTTTGATATGGTGGGGTCAAATGAATGACGCTCCTTGGGTCCAGTATACACGTTTCGGAGGTGCAGTATACATCAACAGCGCGAGATTCTGAAGTCCCAGCTGAGGAAACCTGTTGTCCTATTTGGCACAGTGTTCGAACGTTAAAAGCTAGTACATGTAGTTTAGAGCGTGGTTTCAGGAGATCGGGAATAACGTTCCGCGTACTCGAATCGTTTGCATTAGTGGCGCGAGGTGATAAAGGAATGTAAGGAGGGAGAGTTATTAGGAGATGTAGGAAGGATTTGAATGTAACCAACTTGATCTCGTGTGTTGCTACGGGTATGAGGCTGATGTCACTTCCCGGTATGTCTTGAGGAACCTGAAAAAGAAGTTGGATTAGTGTTGGTCTTAACGACCTGGGAGTGTGACCGCAGAGCCCAAGGGACAACTGCTTGAGGCCAGTCGCGCAAGGTCTTTTCGTGGAAGGTTTTTGATGTGTTAGCTCCGTTCTTCAAAGGGCCTTACCGCCGGAGATGGAAATCCGTGAGGTAAGTTGAGGTGTGACATTTTTAGGGTCAACCTTTTCTAACCCTTTCCTTCCTTGTGAGAAGACAGCAACGCCGCAGATGCTATTTGTCCGAGAGGAACACCTTACTGCTATCACACCCCTCTACAGTCAGCAGTACGACTTCGCCCTCAGACCTTGAGTTGCTGCTTTTAGTCTTACCGTTCTCCAATCGACCTGCCTGGCATGGTAGAACCTACAGGAACATATGTTCCGGCCAATATAGCTCGGTTGGGCCATCATGATAGGCAAGTTCGACCACCGCGTCAAGGTAGTAGCTACGGTTGGGACCTGGCAATCTGGTTCAAGCTTTTTCAAGGAAATATAATCAAACATCAAAATGATCGAATATAAATAGGTACATGGCTCTCCGGTTCACTGTATACTGAATAGGTCATCCAATCAACGTTAACAATGTTTAAAGTAGGTATTCGTAAAAATTAAAGCATTCACCTACATACGTTGCATTACACTCACTACATTTGATTTCATAAACACAATTTCGTTACTCCTCCTTGTGTATTCGATCTTTGATTCTTACTAGTTTTGATCAAAACATCAGAACAACTGGATGTGGGGGTGAAGGAACACAAACTATGTTTAAAAACGACATTCGTAAATCCTCAGACGATGTAAGAAAACTAGAGAACAAATCAGCAATAACATTACACTCGATAGAGTCGGGTCATACGATTGATTCCAAAGGCACGATAATCCTTCAAAAAGGCGTTAATTCTTACAAAGAAAGACAAAAAGCCGAAGCCCTACATATATGGGCTAATCCAAACAGTATTAATAGGAGAGATGGAATACAACTAGCTGTCCTATGGCAACTAATAATTAATAAGTAAACCTGAACTCCTTATTCCGTTCTGTCTATCTATTATTAACTAATTAACAGATATTACATTCAACGATTCCAGTCAGTTGTCTTATCTGAATATGTTAAATAATTAACTGGAACATTAAAATAACACAAACATTCGGTTACAAATACATTTTTCCTCTTTGACTCAAGTAAACAATACCAAGTGAATTTCTTGTTTAGTTATCTTCATTTTATGCATGCTGCGACATTTTCGATTCATATCATTTATAAAAATTATATATTTCCTTAAACTTCACCGACCAGAGACAATATATAGTAAATGAAATTTCTTCTCACTTGCGTATACACACAATCTGTTATATTAACACACTTTTCATTTCACACATGTCTCTTACACACTAATGTAAATACCTACTTTAAACATTGTTAACGTTGATTGGATGACCTATTCAGTATACAGTGAACCGGAGAACCATGTACCTATTTATATTCGATCATTTTGATGTTTGATTATATTTCCTTGAAAAAGCTTGAACCAGATTGCCAGGCGAAATGTTGGATTTACTTCAAATTCATTGCCTGAATTTTACAAATACGTTCTTTCTCTTTAATGTCTCACATCAACTCGGCGCCCAAATACTATGAAACTATTCTATCAAAATTCATTTGGTATTGTTTGGCTTGAGGTTTAAGACTGCAAATGATCGAAAGTTCTTATATAGAAAGTATAAATTGGTGGAATAAAAAAATCGTATAGGGTAATTCAGAAGCTTAAGAACTAAAAGAAGAGTGAATGCACGTGATACAGTGAGAACGAATTTGAACAATATTAGAACAATCGTTTATTGGTAAAAAAAACATGAGTAATATGAAGGTAAATTGTTTTACATTTCACAACACGTAGTTGACCAAAATCATCCAGAAGCTTATTATTCGATATTATTCATAAGAATGAGTCTAACTTACCGAAAGGTGTATGGGTACATATCTTTTGGAATTTAGAAGTGTTAGTAATAAACAATATAAACCCATATATGTGCGTACAAAAACTAATTTTTACAGTTGTTTTCACTATTTCAGCTTTAATTATCTTCATACCTTTTTGCATTGTTTCTTTTATATTTATGCATTTGTCTTGAGTCGTCTTTAAATAGTATATAGTTTTACTGTCACCATAATCCATCCAAACATTCATAATTTTGAGCAGGTTTAGAAAATTACTTTCTGTTCTACAAGATGTATTTATACGTGGATCGTAAAGGCAAATTATTAATAACCAATATAACGTCAATAAACAGTACGAAAATTAGCAGCAAGCTGATTAAAAACAACTAACGACGTTCTAAATTACCCAAGCTACTTTTAATAATTAATTTACATTCATTTGGAGAAAATCTATTTACGAAAACTTTTGTTAATGGTCTACGACAAAGTCTAGATTTTTTAAAGATGCAGTGAGAGATTTAGATCGAGTATAGTACAAGATATAGTAGTGCACCATCGACTTAACGAGGTAAATATTGAGCACAGCTGAACTTTTGGAACTCTTCTACAAGTTATTATTACCCATACTTTTATTGTATAATTAATAAATACATGAATTATTGTATCTTGGATTCCTCTAGTTGTAAGTTTTGGTTTGACGCACAAACCGTTGTTGTATGCTTCACATATCGTAAGTTATTATCAATTAAGTACAGACATATCATATGGTTGTTTTCGACTTGCGGTTTACATACTTACGTCTGTTACTCCTCGTGGAGGAGCTTCTAGATGAAGAGGAAATTAGGAAAAGAAGTTGGAAGTGGGTAAGACATACATTGCGGAAATCATCGAACTGCATCACGAGGCAAGCGTTATATTGGAATCCTGAGGGGGGAACGGGGAAGAGGAACACCCAAGAACACACTGCGTCGGGTATCGGAAGCAGACTATAGCAACTATCATACAATCAATATCGATTATGGTTAATTCTGGTTAAGCCATTTTATTGACTTACTTACAGACAATGTTATTTGAACAGTAATAATTTGCACATTTCATTGTACCGCCATGCTCACTAGATCACATGACAGACTCGAGCTAAGGTGTTGATTGCTTAAATATCACTCGATGAATTATCCTTCTCTCCATGTATTATTATTAGCTTTTGCTTTGCCTTGCTGCGCCCTTATGCAATTTGACTATGTAACTGCTTGCATATACTTATTCGCCTCTACGCTTGAAATACGCTCAATGTGCTTATAGCTTTGTGATCTGTGCTATCCGCTAATACACTGTAATTGCCACTTCTCTTTGCCTTCTGATCTTAAACAGTCGAGGCTTATATAATAACGGTTACGAGGGTGATCGATTAACGAAGCAAAGCCACTACAGATGAACAGCAGCTAGAAAAAACTGGAAAGGATTGCCGAGGACAGAGTTGGATGGAGAATGATGGTGAAAGGTCTATGCTCTTCCACAAGGAGTAACAGACGTAAGTATGTAAACCGCAAGTCGAAAACAACTATATGATATGTCTGTACTTAATTGATAATAACTTGCGATATGTGAAGCATACAACAACGGTTTGTGCGTCAAACCAAAACTTACAACTAGAGGAATCCAAGATACAATAATTCAGGTATTTATTAATTATATATGACTTAAAATTTAGTGATACTGACAGATTGTGAATGGTTTAGACGCATGTACACTTGAAGTTTTAAAACGAATGAGATGTGCATTATGGAATACGTTGTTTAATGATATTAATACACAACAAAGCCTTTGCTACATATGTATGATTAAACGTTTAGAGTACATATTCCAGTCATATTTTTCACATTTGCATAGATTGTACCCAAGTTTAATTTATTACTGAGTTGTGATTAGTTATTAAAATCAATTTACGCAACTCGGTAACTAACAACAGATCTCTTCACTCTATTTTGAACAATACTATATGTGAGGGCTGGTGACACTAAATCTAGTAATGAAATCGAGATAGTTAAGGCACAACTTGTAATAAATTTATTCAAACTAAAGGACTTAACGGACAACAAATGCTATGTCGTCAATGACAATGAAAAAAATGTTAAAATAAAACGAACATAAATACTTACTTGGCATTATAGATGAAACGGTGTTTAAATGTGCTCTTTCTTAAGTGGACTACTGGCCTTAATGATCCATCAATGAATGCTTGGAAATGTCGCATGGGAAACTTAAAATATAAACAAAAATACCATAATCGCAGGTAGGAAGTATATTTCAATGAGTTATAAAACGCTTTTTTTTTACCTGTCACTGATGTAGTAGTGTTAAACCAAATGTTTTGTGATGTCAAGTTGGTTCTCATTGGTTAGAAATATTAAATTACCATGTGGATAGATGTAGCACATTAAGTGAATATTCCTTGGAACATTAAAAAACTAACCCATTGTAGTTTGTTTTTAAGCCAAGTAAATTAGGGTCATTCGTACAATATATTCGTTAACTACTTAATTGGTGAAGTACAATTTATAACCAAGCAACTATATGAAGTTACAATAAGCAAATTGGCATAATAGAGAAGAGGCATTTAGCTGAAAAAACCGTTAAATAATCCAACCGATTATCTTAATACACCGAGTAACCACTTGCAAAATACTATGAGTATTCTAGAGGGAAGATGGTTACAGCTGAACCGTTTGAGGTTTAATAAGTACAAGTTAGTAGAATTAGATTTGAGTCACACAATACATAAGGAAACTAGTAACATTAAGCAGCTGGAAAAAAGTCTGAACCTGAAAACTACAAGAAAGCAATCAGATTGATTCCAAGTATAATGAGCATAACTTCTTAGTCATGATATTAACAAAAAAATAAACAGACTGCTTATATTTTGGGTTAACTAGTTTGATCGTGCAGCTCAGATTGTCATTCTACATAATAACAATTGGTGCACAGTGTTGCGTAACGAACTAGTGAAAGTTTTAACACAGCTACTAAAAATGCCTTAATTCAATACAAAAGAATAATTAGCTAGCTTGATACACGTTATTTTAAAAGAAAATGAGTGTTTTCTGTCAATCATATTATATTTATCGACAATACAAAATCATTTGTACTGTCGAAATGAAACAGTAAAATTTAATTTGAGAATATAAATCTTACGGCATAACGTTCTGGAAAAACTACTACGGAGCCATCAAATAATGTTACCCTGATCGCTTCAACATTTATCAATTTTAATGATTATACCTAAAGAATACTCAGTATTTAACAAAGAATCAATTAATGAACAGTAGTCTGAGCAGTAGGATATAAACATCATTTAACGGATTTACATAAGCGAATCAGATAGGTATTAATAATAATCGGATCGAAATATATTTACTTTAATCGACTGACAGAAAAAGTTACTCACCTGGGGTCCAGTAAGAAAAGCTGTTGGAGTAAAAGAAAAAGCTAATGTCTCCAATACTCCAGGAAATTTAGATAAAGCTGACTTTCGTTGAGAAACCGAACGTTGACTCTAGAGAAAATAAGGCAAATTCATATTTAGTTGGAATGGTACTCGCTAACTAGTATTAACTCTGACGTTTCAACAACTTAAAAATAAAAATCTGTAAAACGTTGCGGCAAAAACGCTGTAGTAAGTAAAAGGATTACCTTACAACTATTTCTGTATGGTATCGCCATTAACTTACAGACAGACTACATGAAAACTGTTTTATCAAAATGTTAAAACTCCCATACTCTAATATTCTGGTAGTTTTAGATATGCGAACATATGAACCACTTACAGGTATCCTTAACTATAATCCCCTTGATTACTCTAACAATATGATGCATCTTTAACGAATCGAATGAATGTTTGGTATTTTACTGAAAACTACTGTTCAACGAATCGACGAGCCATTTAGTGCCAGAATGGATCAAAACTTACCAAAATCAAAAAAAGAAACATGTGCCATAATATATGTATATAAATGCCCTGGTACAATCGAGAGTGAGGAGAGTCAGCTCTTCCTCTTCGAATGCTCTCTTATGACTACAAGTATACAGCCACTGTCATGGAATTCATACTCACTACCTTCAAGTGCTGAGGGTGTTGTTTACTAAATTGAGAGGACGAAAACCGAATGTTCAGAGCTCTAACCAGGTCGATGAATATGAAGGATCCACCTAAGGGAGTTAGAAAACCCTGGCTCCCAGCCAGTGGTGCATATGGGCTTCACAATCCTGAGGGGGGAAATGAAGTATGAACCTATTGTTGGTCACTGGCTGCCATGGGACTGCATCTAATATTGCCCCCTGCCTTGTGGATTGGACCTCTAGGTCAAAGGCGTGGGGCGTGGCCCCCTAAAAAACCACCTGCTTCGGTTTTGGCTCCCTGGAAGTATTCCAGCCCTCAAACAAATAGAATGAAGTGTGGCGCATATATAGTTGGTGTCTCCCTATACATTCTTTTGTGTTTAAATAATAAATCGAAAACAAATAGTAAGATGTTGCATGAGTACGATTGCCAAAATATATGCAGAACTGATTGCGTGACAAAGGTAACAGGAAAAAAGTATGAATAAAAAGTGGTTTTATGAATTGGATATTGTTGTAAACATGCAACGAATGACTGTGTGGATTTGATATGTGTACATAACTACCAAGTTGAAAACCAATGACACAAAATCACAAAGCTAAGAATTATTTGAGTAATATGGTTAGATAACTGGGATAGTAGTATTAGAAACCGACTTAAAATCAGTGCTTTTGGAGTAACTTCATTTAATTCGTTTGACTCCAAATGCTTCAAATTCTACTATCTTAGTTACAATTTTGATAGTAGTCAAAATTGAAAATTAGAGTGGACATTTTGTTCCATTCAGAACTCGTCATCTAGATATTGTATGGCTCATTATATAGTACATGCTTCAAGTATAGATTCCAGATTTAAAACCTAATATGGTCTCAGGCGTGCACCATTAACACTATTTGGATCAAGATTATCGATATCAGTGAAGTTGTTCTCCGGACTCAGTGAGTAAAATATAAAGTGCTGTGATTTGTTCTCCCCTCTACTAAATCACATGACATATGATAAACATGAATGAAAAATGTTAGGTTTGCTGAAACTTGCTTACTCTAAGAAAACACAAAAAAGGGAAATTAATGTTATCCTGGATTACAATTTATTTATTTTATTTTGACACATAGATATTGGTACAAGGAGGAACCAAATACATATGCACCACACAGATCTCATTTGATATGTGTGAGGGCTGTGATACTGCTCGGGTGCCCAAACCGAAGTAGGTGGTTTTCTTAGGGGGCCACACCCGGAGCCTTCAACCTGAAGCTCTGGTCCGCGAGGCAATGGAGCATCGTAAGGAGATGCAGTCCCATGGTAGCCGGTGACCAACGATTGGTTCATACGCTATTTGTTCCCCCAGAGTACTGGAGCGCATGTGCACCACTGGCTTGAAATAAGGGTTTCCCAACTCCCTTAGGTGGAATCCCCATGTTCACTGACCCGGTTAAAGCGCCGGATATTCGCTTTTCGTCTTCTCGATTTCGTAAACAACACCCCCGACACGAGAAGGCAGTGAGGAGGACTTCCCTGGCAGAGACTATATACGCGTGGCCATGTGAGAGCATTTCGAGAGGGAGAGGACTCTCCCCACTCTCGGGCGTACCAAGGCATTTGGGGGCTAATACCTAAAAATTTATCTAAGCGGTAAGAAAATAAACACCGGTAACAAGAGTTTATTTTACAAGCTGATATTTAGCAACCCGCCAGTTCACTATCCTATTTCGTGATAACGAATTCTAAATACTGATTTCAGCCAAAATATATTGAGACATCAGATGTACTACGGACCGACATCCTGACCACTTCATGTGAGATTCCTGAAGCATTTTTTGGGAGACCTATCACCACTAATTCTAAGTAATTCGTGGAAAAGAAGTGTGAAAAACTAAAACTTTATAAATTTTGAGTTGAAAATTTAAGAGCATGAACCAATCCAGAAATTCATGAGGCTTTTTGCAATTTCAAACATTTTAATATCCCAAACCCAATATAGTCCAAATTCTGACAAGGTAGCTATACTAAGTGAAATTTACTTTACCATAGTTTGAAAAAATGAAACAATCCCAAAACCCATGGTGACCGATACTTACTTCTGTTTTAGATGCATCATACAAATCCCACGATAGTCCAATCATTCGCAAACAAAGAACACAATACGGTGTTGTCCAATTTATATCATAGGTACCTCGGTTACATATATGAGAGCCGATAATTAAATATCCCTTTTAGTTGATAGCGATTAAAATTTATTTGCAAACAAACCATATTAAACACGAAAGCAAAGGTGACGGCAGTTCTCGAGTGCATAAACAAATAATTAACAAACAGTGTCGCGAAAATCCCAACAAACATATGCACAATATCAAAACCTAGAAGTAAAGACAATAAAGACAACATGAATCTACCGAAATTCCACAGGAACAAAAGGACACCACAGGTAAACAAATAAAGATGTCGATAGGAAATTTTCCACGAGCTTGCCTTTATGTTGTATATAAAAGCGATAGGATAACCTAACAAAAAAGTTAATAACGAAAATGAGCTATGCCGATAAACAAACCCATGAACATGGATAAAAGTAGACGAACAGCCACAACATCCGTACCCAGCCTTTCTGAAATGTATGATGCAAAAGTCTCCATTTCTATATGCAGTTGGAGAGACAGAAGCAGTTAACAGTGAGTATTCGTGACAATAGTTGGCCCAGTTTGTAAACTTCGTCGAGTTCAGCTGTGGAATATTTTAATACAAACAAACAGAAAATCGAACAAATCAGAAACTTGATAATTCTGGGGTATTACGTTAACTAATACATGAAATCTCAAACACCTCCGTCCCCATCTAATAAATATATAATAAATTAAAATGATGGTCGTGTTTGCGATATTGTGATGATAGCAACAAACGAAGTATGGCAGAAGCAGGTTATTACAGGTAGAAATGCAGAGTCAGATGATAATTGTAATTAGGCTTCATTAAAAAGAAACAATTCCACTTCAAACGAGAGTGGCAACTATTGATTCACAACATGTGTCACTAAACAAGTAATTAGTGGGTGATGTCTAGACACTACAGATATAATGCACTTCCAGGGATCTCTACTGATTATCATCACAGTAGTTAAAAGACATACCATCTGACCATAAGATTAAACGTTTGAACCTCATTCTGAATACTTCTATGGTGAAGTTTTGTAATGTTAATCGTCCTTAGATAATGTAAGTCAATGCCAAGTACACAAACCTATACTGAATTATGATAGGGATACATTGCTTTCATGTAGCCAGGTGCCATATCCAACGTGCCCTAAATGACGGAAGTGTAACAAAATAACAATCGAATTTGAGCACCCTACATAGTTTACGTTTTTTATTTCCTTTTGAGCTAGGGTTGGTTGGAAAAGTAAATTACGTAACTATGTGGATTTTTTACGTCAATAGTGTAAAATTTAGCGGTTTCTTTAAACAAACTAAAAAAATCATAATCGAGATGTAGTGTACACCCCACTGTTGGAATCTCCCAGATTAAGCAGGATGATGCAAATGTTAAAATGAAGACAAAGATAAAGTGCCAAATGGCAACAGGACCCAAATAATTAGAATGGTATCAATTTGTCGAATTAATCCATATGCAGATGCGCCCGAATTCTCCTCACCTAAATTCTTATTCATTGGATCAAATCATTACGACCTTACATTATGGGAATATAACTCCCAAAACCAGAAAATTTTTAAGATGGCCAAGAAGTTTACCGGTAATTTGTTGAAACAATTAACTGGAAATATCTCATTAATGTGGGGCTCTGGACGCTGCTATATCAACATGAGACAAAAGAGAGCTTGCCCCTAAGTAGGAGCTCATAATTTACTTACACCTAACAGTGGAGCCAAGAGGTAACAGTTATTACCGCACGGGAAACAATACAAGATGATTTGAACAGTGCGCTACATGAATGATAATAAACTCAGCGTGACAATACTGCGATCCAATAAAAAAATCACATGACGAACTTTTAAGGTTGTACAAAACAGCTAGTTCTTTCTGCCAATGTGTTGACTTTAGGAGGTCTATGGCGGGTAATCGGCTGCATTTAACAGTGTTTGTTAGGCCTTTGACTGAGGTTATGCTAGCGAATCCGACAAATTCTCGAGCGTCATTTTTGCGGAGGGTACCAAGTTTGACGAAGACAGCTATATTTGGACCATTTGGCAGCCAGTTGACTGATACGACTTACCTAAAGGGTGATAAGTTAAAAATATATCAGTCAACAAGAAAAGAAAACTAAACAACCTAAACTATTATACGGTTGAGAACGCAATGGTATATACGAAGTGACAGGACGAAACCAAGTTAATGAGTGTAGTATGGTTTGTTTCGTCTTGAAAAGACAGTCCATAGATAGCAACTTGTTACTTAGGACCTTGTAGAAACCAGCCATGGCATCGATTAAGTTTGTTTATATAGGTAGCGCCTAACAGTTCAAAGCACAGCAACTTCATAGTGCTGTAGGGGCAGTGAAATGTCACTGAGCCCTAGCCAAATCATTCGGCAGTTGGGTCGCTGAATATTGAATAGATCATCGATCCCTGTCAAAGCCAATGGCAGCCAACGCGCATCAGTTAATCGTATACCATGAACTGGAACATGCGGTGGTGATCTTCCTATGTTCTATGTACTCATTCTTACTAATATATTTCCACAACAACATCCTTTGTAGTATACGGTCTTCACAGCAACCATGGTACCTTGATACATTGAAGGGGTAATCCATGATAGATTCTGACCGCGAAGTTTGATTGGTTCGTCACATCATTTTTCGTCTAACTCGAGTAGACCTCCAATCATTCTACATAGATCATCTGAGTTAGTGATATACAGTGCTACTAGTAATTTTATGGATATTTTCAGAAAGAACTAGCTTTTGTTCACGTTTTTAAATGGTGTGAAAATAATATTTCCCAGTACCTTAAAAATTACTCGGGTTAAACGCACACGACGACAATCATAAAAGCTATATCTCGTGCCTGTTTGGAAGAGTTCTTCAAATCACCTGACAACCAACGCTGGTTGACAAACGAATTACAGCGATTGCTTAGGAGATTTGCGGTGAAGAATGCAAGTCGTTTTATTTGCCTAAGATGCACTTGGAACAGGCTGTATTCCGTAGGGATCGGTAGTGCACAGACCAAATTGCGACACTACGGATCATCGTCGAACGATCAATTGAGTGGTACTGGTCACTGTAAATCAACTTCATTGATTATGACAAAGCTCTTGACAGTGTAGATAGGAGAACATTATGGAAACTTCTTCGACATACGGAGTTCCTGAGAAGGTTGTCAACATTATCCGGAACTCATACGACGAACCACAGTGCAAAGTAGTGCATGGAGGACAGCTGACAGATGCATTCCAAGTAGAGACCGGAGTCAGACAAGGCCGTCTACTCTCTCCCTTCCTCTTTCTTCTGGTTGTCGACTGGATTATGAAGACCTCGACATCTGAGGGAAAACACGGAATACAATGAACAGCTCAGAACCAATTAGACGATTTGGACTTCGCCCTCCTATCACATACACATGAACAAATGCAAATAAAGACAGCCAGTGTAGCAGCAGTCTGTGCATCAGTAGGCCACAACATACACAAGGGGAAAACCAAGGTCCTCAAATTCAAAGCGGAGAACAGAAATCCAATCACACTTGATGGCGAAACTCTGGAAGATGTAGAATCCTTCACATACCTGCGAAGCACCACCGATGAACAAGGAGGTTCAGATGCAGACGTAAAGACGAGGATTGGAAAAGCAAAGGCCGCATTCCCTCAATTGAAGAACGTATGGAACTCAAAGCAACTTTCAACCAATATTAAAGTCAGAATCTTCAATACGAACGTCAATGCAGTTCTACTGTACGGAGCTGAAACTTGAAGAACTACAACAACCACCATCAATAAGGTACAAGTATTTATAAATAGTTGTCTGTGCAAGATACTCAACATCCATTGGTCGGATACCATCAGCAACAGCCTTCTGTGGGAGAGAACAAACCAGCTTCCAGTTGAAGAGGAAATTAGGAAAAGACGATGGAAATGGATAGGACATACATTGTGGAAATCACCAAACTGCATCACGAGGCAAGCGTTAAATTGGAATCCTGGAGGGAAGCGGAAAAGAAGGCCAGAGAGCACACTACGTTGGGAAATAGAATCAGATATGAGAAGGATGAATAACAACTGGAAAGAACTGTTAAGGATTGCCCATGACAGGGTTGGATGGAGAATGGTTGTGAGCGGCCTATGCTCCTTCACGAGGAGTAACATGCCTAATTAAGTAAGTGCACCTGTGCAATAACTGCGACGGCAGATTAGAGGACAACGAATTGTCGATCAGACCAAAGACGCGCAGACATACTCTGTTTATATACCAATCAAACAGACCACATCGTACCACAAAATAGAAAATAACATTGTACAATATTGACCAGTAGGAAAATGACACATGAAATAAATATTGACCAATAAGAAAATGACACCATCTCAAGTCCAAGGATAGAGTTAGACTTAACATAATAATTCTTGGGATATTTTCCTGAATATCTCAACAACCTGGAAGATTCTTTTCTAGGGTTGTGTATGAAAATCCCCTCATACATGCACTTGCAATTTACTCCTCTCGATTCCTTCAGATATATATTCTGGTAATCCTTTTGTTTTCACTTAAGATTGTACCATTTTTATTTTATTGTAATTTCCCTTACGTATTGACTAAATTTCCATGCTTTTCGTGAACCCCAATTATTTTGTTCGAGTTAATAATTAGTCATGTCGGCAGTCACATTGGGTCGCTTTTCGTGCCTGAAGTTGACCCTCGTTCCATTGATAGAAGAAACCAAACTGGTAGTGAATAGGTCTCTGTTTAGATCGTGGAACAGTCACAGTGCAGTTAGCGGTCACCTGTTCAAGAATACAAAGCTTTTCAATATTCTATATAAAATAATAGGAGATATAATGCCTATACGAAATAGAGAAGTTAACGAAAACTTGAGCTCTATCGTTTTGAGGTCAACTCTTAACTAATCAATCCAAGTTGTTAAACACTTCCCTTTTTGATTGTGTTCGTTGTAATTACTGGAACTGTGAATCTTTTGATCATGAATCGAAGCACTCTTCAAGAACTAGAAACACTGCCTTTTATAGCACAATTTAATATTATCTTTCGAACGACCTGTTCGTGATCTATCTAGAAAAGGTAGAATGGCATCTATTTGTTGCACCCAATTTGACCACTGATTGAACAATTATTGATTGGATAACTTATTGAACTGTCATTTACCCATTATCTTGTTTTGGTTTCAATTGAACGATAGCACGTATCTTAACTAACCTAGAAGTTACTCATCATTCCGAAACAATTTAGTTTAAAAACTACAGAATCTGACCAGGGACCATCTGTTTTGATAGCTAAAGGTATCCACTTCTCTAATTGTCATAATGTCTACAAAATGAGTACTAATATTTACCTCCTGTTGTGAGAAAGTCATTGCTACAACACATACCTTAGTGCAAAAATCTTTCATTTTTCTATGATTCTCATAAATCACATTAAAGTTGTTTTACTCTACACTCTGGTTATAACGGTGGCCATGTTGATTTATTCTCCCCTTACTTGTAACTTTAACTTGTAGCGTGGCGTCGTGTCGAGATTAACTATGAACACCGCTACAAAGAAACACGTGCCAAATTAATCAGAAGGCGTAGGTTGAACGTAACCAAAGAAACCCATAAAATCTCCGAGAAGCCAAATACCAGAAGGCAATTAATGGACCAAGTCGAGATATTTATTTGCTGGCGATCTCGTGGCATCGAAAGGATACCGAGATCGTGCCAGGATACAAGCTTGGTTACAGAACGTAACCGAATTCGCGCGAAGTTACAATCGAAGTGCCAGAACAAGAATGGAAGCACGATATAGCTGTCATTAGCACAGTCAAACAAAAGCACGTTAAAACAAACACTGGTACAGTTGGTTATAATAATAATTGTTTTTATTAAACCAGTCGTGTTCTCGTGATAAATGTGAGTCACTACAGACTGACTAGAAGTGTTGATTTTCGATCGACAAATGAAGCCAATCTTCAGAACTGGAAACATACATTGTTGTAACAAGTAACTAAGTCTATAATCCTTCATAAGTTTATTGTTGATATTTTTATCCAGTCAGACATCATTTCCTAAAAAAGACGTACGTAAGCTATCCAGAAAAGGTAGGACAATGCTCCCTTACTGATAAAAACGTTTACTTTTGGCACTGAGGGTGATAATCTTATGTCCTTTATCAATTGAGCTCCTTAAACAATTGTGGCAATATTTGTGAAGTTTAGACACATTAAAACATATGATGATAATAATAATATATTTCTGCATGAGCATGTACACTCCATTTTTACAGGCATGATCTATAAATTACAACATTTGTTGGCGCACAGCATGCTTCCCAACCTATTAAGTTTATAGTTGTTATAAAGTAGACTCGTAGAGCGCTTACTGTAAACTATGACCTTGAGGAGACGCGTACGTCAAGTTTGTTCCAGACATCAGAAGTTCCATAGGTGTGCCCTCAGAGCAAGGTTCTGAAGAAAAAAAGAGAGACAGAAGAGCACCAACGCACTTGGATATGAACGCCAAACGTTGCTTAACATTGTGTAGTAGAACAGACATAATTATAATAAATTAGATTAAACTCATGTTATCTCTTGTTAGAGTGAAATGAAGTCAGAGGCTTCATATAAGAGAGTGTTGTAATAAAGAACAATGAGTTGTGTTGTTTAAGAAGTTGAAGTAGGCTCACATGAAGGAAGTGAAGTCAAGGTTGGTACAAGGAAAGCGGTTCATTAGAAGGGAGTGTGTATATAGAGGGTGGTGTTAAGAATACTAATGATCATATCTTTTATTGTCTCATTTTTTCTTTCTTTTCTTTCTTTGTCTATCTGCCAGCCACACAGTCCTACAGTAAAAGTCCGAGTCAGCATACTGTAGGTTGTCTTGGTAGAATAGCTAATCCAGCATAAAATTGGAAACATGAGCCTGAGTGGTGAGCGTAGGAACACAATCTATATCACAGATTGATTGACTTATTCTCAAACATAATGAGGCTGATACATGCAAAACCTTCTGCCCCACAAATACAGGTGGATTGAAGTTATCACCCTCACCATCAATGCTTGCTGGTCAGTAACTTCACCCTCGCTCCTTTTGTGATGTTAGGCTCATTTAGGCTTATTTGTGGATATATATCATACCTCACTCAATCCTCTGTTGGAAAACACTATTTCTATAAGTACCATTTTACAGGCTTTTCAGGCAGTTACAAGTTATGGACTATGGGTAAGGCATCGACGCAGTGCTTTAATTGATTACAGTATAAAGTATAGTTCGCCAATTACAGTTTAAGCATTTAAAAGAGTATAATGTAGGATGGTTGTTTATTAAAGCAGGCGGAAAAGTATAGAAGTATATGAGTTGTAGATAAGCTAACGAGTGGATAAATAGTATTAATTGCCAGTCAACATAGTGTACAGAAGAGTAAAAAGCCAATAAAGAATAAACAGGAAGAAACTCACACTAACTTGGTGCTGATGCTATTTTGTGTTGTCCTTACCAGCTGATGGGTGACAGGCTCCATAGATGCAAGATCACTGGTAGTAGGCTGTTTTCTTGACGTTTTAGGATGGTAGTGAGTGTCCCCCAATCGACCGAGTTTAGTTGAACAGTATCGATAGACCCAAAGAGTTACCTGGTTACTTTAAGTGAAGAAGTAGTGTGGTAAAAGTAACTAATACAACTGCAAAGAAGGAAAAATAAGACAAACTGAACTTCAAGTCCGTTTTAGTCTAGACATGAAGCGAGCCTATGATGTCTGAGTGGGGCGCAGATGTGTTCTTAAGTGCTAGATTAGTGAAAGTGAGAGCTTGATCAAGCAATTTTGCAAACATGTAATTCATCTGCCATGTGTATTTCGGAGGAAAGACTGTTCCATACTATCGCATACTTGACGGGGGAGAAGTTTTCCCGAGTTTTTGATCAGTATTTTTCAACTTTGACGGTAGATACTTTGTTTCGAATTTCGTATTCATGTGAATCTCGGGCAAGAACTATCTTACATGTTGAATAAGTAAGGTTTTTGAGTAGTTTGAAGTAGAGAATCAAATTAGACCTAAGCCTTCTCTCCCAAAGTGGTGCTATTCCTAAGACTTGGCATCGTGAACTGTAGTCAATGACTGAGTCAGTCTTAAGTACTTTGCGGGTGAAGTCTCGTTGTATTCCTTCCACCTCTTACTATATCAGATAGGCGTAGGTTAGAAAGCAAGAACGAGCAGTATTCAACGATAAGTCTTACACAAACTTTATAACGAAGGATTTTAAATTCATTTTGATAGAAATTACGGAGAATGAAGCCAAGCGATTTCCGCATTCTAGATGCTTTAGCTGAGATGTGTTCAGGGAAATTAAGACTGTGTGAGTAATGTACCCCTAGGTCAGTTACTGATGCCATTCTGGGCAGTGTGTGGTCGCTAAGTGTTAGTTTCATTTTAAGAGACGTGTGTCCTATACATAACCAGACGCATTTCTCTGTGTTGAGCCCTAACCTCCAGAGTTTGCACCAGACGTCTACCATGTTGAGTTCATGCTGGATTGTTTGCATAGTACTACTTAAATTGCAAATGTCAGTTTTATAGATGACTTTTAAGTCATCGGCATAGAGGTAGGTCTTGCCTGTGCAAAAGCACTTGCATATATTGTTGATGTAGATTTTAAAGAGCAATGGACCCAATACACTACCCTGCACAACACCACTGGTTCTTGGTCGAGGTGTAGATGTTGTAGAGTTAATCTTGGTTATTTGATATCTTTTCGTAAGAAAAGACTTGATCCATTGCAAAAGGGGATTTATAATTCCAACTGACTTAAGCCTGTTGATTAGAAGATTATGAGGTACTTTATCAAAGGCTTTCTTAATATCGAAGTATAGTATAATAACTAGTTTCTTCTGGTCGCGTATACGAGTAACCTCCTTAAAAAAGTCTATCAGACATGTACTGCACGAACTTGTTCTAATAAAGCCGTGTTGTGACGAGTCTATTAGATCTTCATTAAGTAAGTGATTAGATAGTTCATTTTGTATCACTTTTTTCATTATGCGTGATATAACTGGAGTGATATTTATGGGTCTGTAGTTTTCGACCAGGTTTCTCGGTCCGGATTCGTGTTTGGGAACAACATACGTTACCTCCCAGGTTTCCGGACATGTATCTGTCTCTAAGGATGATGTGTATATTGTTAGTAATAGCGTCTGTATGTCCGGTTCTGACATTTTATAAAGGACTGAAGGGAAGCCATCGGCACCAGAACTCGCGTTCGGCTTAGGGGTTTTGATGAAGGTATGTATACTCCTAATGTCGAAGTTTATGGTGCTAAGATAATTTTTGCTGATGCACTTTATGTTGATATCTGGGGCATGAGAGGTATTCCCATTGTCGAAAAACCATTCACTTAATAGTTCATATATGATGATTTGGTCATTATATGTCACTCCATGGTGCATTAAGGAGCGAATAATGTGATCTGCGTTCTTTCTTACGCGTTTTACGAGGAGACAACATGAGGCGTGGGCTTTAGATGCAGCGGTGAGCAGAGTACGTTCCCCCGTCTGTTTATGCTTGTTGTGTTGACTTTGTACTCCATCAAGCACAGAGTATATGTGGTGCCGGGCACTGAAGTTTTTTCATATATAGTGCGTCCTTTTTAGTGTTTGCAGTTTAGACCTAGTCTTTTGTTTTGTATAGGAAGTAATTGTTTTAAAAGCAATTTTAGAGAGTATAGTAGAGTCTAGTGCAGATTTGGCGGTGGTATTGAATATTTCTAATATTTCTAAGAGATTATCACTGGTAAAGAAACTGCTCCAACCAGAGTGCTTTATTAGAAATCGAAAGTTTTCCCAGTCAGCATTTGCACAGTCTCTATATTGGAAACGCGTATTTAATGTTTTTAATTTGTCGCACATGGCAAGAATCGGAAGGGTGCAGAGGACTATTTTATGATCGCTGTTGTGAAGCTTTTCGCCAACCACCACTGATGTTAGTATGACATTATGACAGAATATCAAATCAAGAATGTTGCGATTTCGTGTAGACAGGTGTTTATGTTATTGCCAACTGTGTATGTCTGAGGACCTAGAGTATGGTTTCAAAGCACAATGGGCCAGAATGTGTCGTCCAGTTGACTGTGGGAAGGTTGAAATCTTGCTTAATAAATACTTTACTAAAAGAGACTTAAACTGAGTAGTCATACCTTAACTATTCGTTAAGGAAATTTATCTGCTCTGCTTCCCATCATTTTTTTTTCTTGCACCCTTTTTCAGCCCCCTTGAGATATGCTACTGAAAACAGATATGGAACGGGTGATTTCGTCCTGTACCATCATTAAATCTTCAGATATCCCAAAGGGATATAAGGTTGTGATTTCTAGAAGCACTAAACTTCAATGGATCTATGCTTGACCATCAGTTGCATGTCGCAACGCAATCTTCATAAAGCGCGCCAACTGTGATACTGACTAAAACCATCTGAATTCATATCTTATAAAATATCAACCCCGCTGAGTAATTTACTGCAGTAGAAATTGCATCATTTGTAACAATTTGATCGTGCCTGTTGACTTGGCACGCCTCATGTAACAAACTGTCATTTGAGAATAAATTATTATTATTATTATTATTATTATTAACAAATACATTACTATACACGCACTTCTGTTCTCCATTGCTCGGGTTGTGATAACTTAACTCTAAATCATCTACTGTCTATATTTATAGACTGTAGCCACATTTATATTATACTCTATGTTTGGCTATATCACTGGAAGCACAACAATCTTACTGGAATCTTCAGTCATTTATAATTGTGGACTCTGGTACCAAACTCAGTCTTAACACGCACAAGCAAGCTGAATTAAGTAACTTCCCTAATTTTTATTGTGTTTATAAAGTATAACTGATATATTATAACATTACTGTTTCCATGCAATAACTTTATTACTATTTTTGAGTTCAGATATTGTTAGGTCCGTCACACTACCGTTCTTGACCCTCTAACACATCAGATTTACTTTTCTTCCTTTTTTCCTCCTTCTCTCTCTTTTCCTCTTACACAAATTTTATTCCTCAATATCCAAAGTTCATAACTTGAAGCCTATCATATTTTGGTACACGTAAACAAATTAACTTATTTATTCACTTGATTATACATTTATTATCGTTTATTCTTATTCCACCTTCTTAAACACGCTTATAAAAATGTTCACATGCTTCACGTTTATTTTCTACATTTTTTCTTTTCTCTTTCTTCAAAGTCAACTTAATATTCTTCCAACTTCTACAGAACTTGTTTAAATAGGGGGAATATTGTGCAAACATTTTTAAACTTATGTATAACTGCATTTCCGAAAGATCACAGAACGATTTATTCACGGCCCTTATGTACCAATAAGCCGTTTGTGAGCAGTGATAATAATGTTAGATCTCGCAAGAAATATTAATAATATAGAACCAAAAGGCAGTATTCATACTTACCACAAACGTAAGAGAGCCTAACATCACAAAAGGAGGGAGGGTGGCGTTACTGACCAGCAAACATGAAGGTGGGGAGATAACTTCAATCCACCCATTTCTGTAGGGCAGAACATTTTGTTTAATTACGGCTCCTTATGGTTTAGTGGGATGTCACGAGCTTATGGTATTGATGCTGATTTATCACGCAAAATACCTCTTTAAATCGTGTTACGAACGCTGAATTGGTCTCACTTCCTATCCAGAAATCCTATTACAAGCAAACTAAACAATTCGCTAATATACGAAGCCTACTCAAGACCCTATAATACCTGAAGAAAAAATAATAATACAAAAAAAACGAAAGGGGCTCTAATAGCTTCGATAATAAAAGGAAGATAGCCAATTGTATATCACAATACTGTTTCTAGCACTATATTTTATTTTATAATCACACATAATCCCATAATCTCAGCTCCTTTCCGAATCGCCTCCATTTGTCAGTTGTATGTCCACTCACACCTTGTTAACACTTATTTTCTTTAACCTATTAAAATGCTCTTTCTTGACAAATACCTTAATAAAAGAAAATTAGACTGAGTAATCATACCTTAAACATTCCTTCATGAATATTGGCTACTCTGCCCCTCGTGTTTTCTTCTACTTGCTCCCTCTTTCAGCCCCCTTGTGATATGCAACGAAAGATTTTATCCTGCACCATCCTCAAAGCCTTAGACATTCCAAAGGGACATAAGGTTGCGACATTTAGAAGCTCCCACCTTCAATGGACCTATCCTTGACCATCAGTTGCACATTCGCAACGCAACTTTCGTGAAGCGCGCCAACTGTAGTACTGATTAAAACCATCTACATTCATATCTTATAAATTATCAACCCAGCTATGTAATTTACTACAGTGGATATTGTATCATTTTTATCAATTTGATCTTGCCTGTAAACTGGCATGCCTCATGTAACAAACTGTTATTTGAGAATAAATTATTATATACCTCTAAAGAACAAGTGTGTATTAAAATAGGTCGCTACTTGAAAACGGGTGTCAACGTGAAACTGGCGGAAGCTGGATTCACAAGCAAACTACATCAAATATAAAACCTTGAGGTCGTGACGACAAACTTTTACGACCTGGTTAGTAACTGAGTGAACGAATTGTCCGCTAGACAGGAATAAAAATGCAGAAGTCATGGAAAACGTGACGCAAAACGGGTGACAGTAAAATTTGGTAGTCATCCTGATTTATGTAACTGAGATTGGATTTGTCAACTATCGTAGTTGGTCATAATGATATCATAATAATGTGTTTCTGACATATCGAGCGCAAGCCAATTTTAGGAGCATTGTCAATTAATTTTGATACGGATTTATAGTTGAGATACTAGCCAGGTGGCATTACAAAAATTATCGGCGCCTCAAAGCCAATCACTGGACTAGCATATTAATATGGCGGTAAGTAAATCCTTAATATCAATAGATATGCAAGTCTTCGATATTTCATGCTGGCTGCATTAATTTTAGTGGACCCATCTAACTGAAGGCATTCGGTCACGCATCCTTACCAGGTCACGAGAGGTTGCGCCGTGCTTCACATCTTCTACAGCCACTAGTCAGCTTGGGGGGCTCACTTCTCAATACATCGATAGTCTATCAAATATGCCTTCAGACCCCTTCGCTTATGACTTCTGATTTCACTAGGTTGGCACATTTTGACTATAAAGGGTGTGACTGATTAAAGCGCTGTCAAGTTCCGAAAACTCGTGTCATCTTTAGTACGGCAGGGAGTCAGAACTTTCTTTCTCGACCATCATTTCTTCTGTTGGATTCTAGAGTCCTACTGACATTCATATTCTAACGCATGAAAATTTATCCTGCCGTTTCTATGGCCAACGTGTCTTGTAACATACCAATTAATTGAGTAATTTGTCACTGTAAATCCCGTAGTATTTACAACAACTTGGCACTGTCTTTTGAAGGTATCCCTCATGTACTCAATCGTTATTTGAGAACAAAATATCATTATTATAAGAATTGTTGTTACAAATGTTTTGTCACAAGACACCATTGATAATCTCATTATTTTCATACGGATAACTAGCAATAATTAGTTGAACACAAGTGCAGCCACGAGAGACATACTCTAAACCCAATTTTCTAACCATATTGTGAAAAATTTACTCACAATAGTGCCAACAGATGTATAATTAGAAATTACTGTGCATGCAAGCTAGTTGTGAGTATCAGGATAAACAGAAGCTATCAATCAATTTACCTGAAATTGCATGATTGTATTTCTTTGAAATTAATATAACCTGTATGTTACAAAAATTGATGATATAATTTACATTCTTTTTAGTTGAAAAATTTGCACGAAATGGTAAATTATGAGCTCTGGATAGAGGGTTATCAGAAAGAGAATTAATTGCAAGTATCAGAAGCACGACTGCCAACGAAAATTTATCATGATATAATGAACATTTTCAGTTTTAGGACAAGTTTGGAATTGATGCCCCTAGTAAGCAGAGGATTCGCCAGAATAACTGCACTGATGGTTTGCAAAAATGACTGTGTGGACAGATATGTGATGAAACTGGCAACATTGTTTACAAAAAAGACAGCTGACGGAAAAATTATCTAAGGTCATCTTCGTTAGATAAAGACAACAGCGAAAAAATAACCACATTTTCATGGTGACACTTGTCAGCCAATTTATCAATCGACCCTCTTTTATTTAATTTTTAACGTGTTCTTTATGGTACAATAGTGCCAAATGGTGATGCT
This sequence comes from Schistosoma haematobium, assembly GCF_000699445.3. Taxonomy (NCBI): domain Eukaryota; kingdom Metazoa; phylum Platyhelminthes; class Trematoda; order Strigeidida; family Schistosomatidae; genus Schistosoma; species Schistosoma haematobium. The sequence goes on from NC_067197.1 coordinate 22,990,082, forward strand.
AGAAAACCATTATTGATATCTAGTTGTATAGTTGGCTGGAAATCAGATGATGGAGACTGGTGTTGATGCTTTAGATGATCAACATTTTTGATGGTTCAGAGTTTTTCCATAGTTAATGATTCGGAAATGACAATAATTTTAATTGATTTGGACGTCATTTATGAATCTGACTCACTTGGTTATATTACAGATATGATAAAGAAATATATATAATATTAGTTTTAAACCTAATAAAGCAGTACCGTACATGATCGATAGCATTCGATCTGCGCTAATAAGGACTAGATAAGCATGACATTGATCACCACCCAGTGATCAATCAATTGTGATGGCTCAAACTATATTACATTTTTACATTAGTGCAGTGCAACGATATCTTAAAGCAATGATTATATGATCGCCTACTACCTTAATTGTTTCAAACAACTAATATTTGAAAAATTTCCATATTATGATTTACAAAAACATATATAAGCGGACAATATTTTTTCGATTAGATCTTTATCAGGTTTCACTCTAATATACAGTTATATTTATATGCATATATCAAAATGTTAAACTAACCAAGGTAGTCTGTGAGTCAATGGTAACAGTGGAATAGGCTACACGACTAAACATAATAGGCGAAAAGTACAAATTGGTTGTACGATAACAGGTGTGCTAGTTGTGAAAGAATAATAAAGGCTTTTAATGGCGAAAAACAGGTCAGTGATTAAAAAAATATAGACACTAGAATAACATTCATAAAATCTGTGAGATTACGTAATAAGAAATGTTCAGATTATTGGATTGTGAGGCGTATATTTGAGAAGAGAAACGGGTGGGGAGGGGTGGAGAAGAATAAACGAGTAAAAAGTATGGAAAATAATCATAAATAAAATCATTTGTTAAGGCCACAGGAAAGATAAAGATACTACAAATTTCTTATGAACACAAAGCCTTTGATTTTTAGCTCGAATTCCTATAGCTTCTGCCATCTGTAAGAGACAAGATCGAACTTCATAAGGAAAACTAGTAGGTATACCGTAAATAACTTTAAATAACCTATTTCTGTCTACTACATGACCGCTATCGATCAAGTGTGACAGAATCGAGTTGCATACTGTCTTGATAGTACCTCTTCCTAACCACGAGGGGAGGTGTTCCCTAACACCTTGGTTAAGTCTTCTGGTTGTGTGTCCAATATAGCTTTCTCCACATCAGCAGCTGAATTCGTAGATAAACCAGGTAACTTATCCATTAGCTGAGGATTTACCATAAATCGGGTCGAGTACGATGGACAGAAGTTAGTTGCATTAAATGTTCTCCTGACTGTCCTAGTCAGTATATTACGTAGCACATCTCCAGCTACATTTCCATTGAATGTCAGCTTCAGGAAGAGAAGTACCTTACTAACCGATGAAGTTGCAATTTTCTTGTTTATTACACGCAAGCGTTTTTTCTGAACACCTAGTGGATAACTGGTTTCAATCAACATATTCAGCATAAGCTCTAATTCCTTGGTTATTGTATCGACTGAGCATATCCTCCTGGCTCTATATGCAAGACAGTTGACTAGGTTTCTCTTATAATGAATGAGTGCAAAGCTCAAGAAAGGGTGTACCGTCTTGCTGGAACATTTCCTATACACATTTCTACTGATAGAACCATTTTCGTCCCTATTTAACAAAACGTCAAGATGTAGTCTATTATCGAATTTTTCTTTACTAGTAAATTTCATTACTGGATGTTTGTAGTTCTTAGACTTCTTCTTTTTTAATGTTCTGGCCGGCAATAATGAACGTATAATCAATCTAAACGGAATACAACTAATGATAATATTTTATTCTCAAATAACTGTTTGTTACATGAGGCATGCCATTTTACTATTAAAACATTAGGTAAGATAGATTTGTTCAGCAAATAGTTCTCTTTTCTACGAATCCAGTTTCAAAGCGGTACAAACGCAAATATATATATATATATTTTTTTAGGATGATAATTATTACGATAATAATGATAATAAACATATCAGACATGGTGACAATGTGGCAGAATAAACAAAGGTATTAAAAAATTTAAAAAGGGAAACTAATAATGGTTTGATTGATAATGGCTCAAATATTCATGAGAAGATAGATAGGGAATTGATTGCTCAGTATTATAAGGTAAAATGTTGAAATTAAAACTAAATGCAGTCGGGAGGATCACGGAAACAGAAATAAACCAGTTGGGGGTAGAAGACTTAAGGGGAAAATGGAAGGGGAAACAGATAGCTATAAAAGAAGAAGATTATGAAGAACAAAACTTATAAGACATCACAACTGTGGTAGGAGAATAGGTTGCACTTATCTCTTTTGGACACACAATTCTGGTTTTCCCATATGTATGGCTATTGTTTGGAAGATTCAATATAATTTTCTTTCGAAGAATTCCTCTTACCTTGTAGATGGCTTTGAACGCAGAGTCTGTCTTGACTGAGTGACCCGTGTTCGCATGGTGTTTGATTATTGGAATTCTTATTAAGCCGTTTCCTCTTCTTAGCCACGCCGGATAGTGTTCTCGAATTCTTTTGGATAAGGTACACAGTGTCACAAAAACCAAAGTTACGCTTATCTATAACCTCTTTGGGAGGTCCGCTTTCTAGTCCCTCAAGAAAAAACCTAGCGAGGATAGAACCTAAAAGTGAACTCAAAGCTATTCCATCAATTTGGATATGATCCGTGTTATTAAAAACAAAATGTATGAATTTCTATGACGATTTACCTTCAACAGTTGACGCGTCGAACATTCTTAATCACACCAATTTACATCGTTCCGAAAATTTGACAGTAAACATGTTATAATCACTAGTTTGGCAATAGATTTGGCACAAAGACGAGACAAAGAATGGAAATTATAAAAATTTATTTTTTGGAGACGGGGGAACTGGGAATGGCTTTGGTCATATCAGAATAGATCAAACCACCATCATTAGGTGTTGACAGCTGTTTTAGTATGGGATCAGAGTTCTCTTCTGAAAATAGACTTTGTAATTCCTGTTGGTTTCTCAAGTTTCTCCCTGAAATATGAAAATTTACAGTCGATTGTTTAATGACATCCCTGTTGAAGTCAACGGATCAGCTGCGTTATCGTCCTTACGTACTACATTTCATATACCACTGATGGACTGTGACATAATATCGGGGTGTTTGATTCCTCCAGGAAAATAATAGTCGGCTTTAACTTGGATCCTAATTGGTTGGAGATCCGTTAGGATCGTGAATCTCTTACCTATCAATGTAAGTCAGAAACGCCTAAGGGTCAGATAGATCTCGACTAGTTCTCGTCATAAAGTAGAATATCTCGCTTCTTTAATAGTATGTCCTTCCGTGGAGAACAAAGTTGATTGCAGTTGAATGAGGACTTTGTCAACTGCACTGCTTGAGGTGTCAATTAATAAGGCGAGTAGAATTGGTGTTAGAAAATGGCTAACATAGATGCTTGATCAGTTTGTTCGTAATCATTTTAATAGCCTTAGCAGAATCTTTAGGCTTTACTTTAAGGGAATCTGTCAGAGGTTTCGTTAATTGTTCACAACTGGGCATGAATTAGTGATAAAAGTCAATTAATCTTCAAAAGCTTTCAAGATGAGTCAAGAAAATAAGCATGGGATATTGCCTACTGGTTTTCACCTTTTTTCCTTCGTAGTGTTGTAGCGTGGAGTTGAGTCGCGGTTGACTATGATCCCCACTACACTGAGACTACTTGCTAGTTATTGCGTTAAATCCCTCCGTAGGCCAAAAACCGGAAGGCGGTTGATGGTCGTAATAAGATATATTTGTTTGCAATCTCGTGGTATTAAAATAATATCGAGATCGTGCCAAAGATAGCAAGTGGAACTACAGAGAGTAACCGAAAGCGTGTGAAGTCATAGTCAGCGGAATAATGTACGTCTTCAGTACAGTAAAACAAATAAGCATAGTAATATAATCACTGGTACAATTAGTTATAATAATAATTGTTTCCATTATACTAATCGATTTCTCTTATAAAAGTAGGTCACCACACCTTATTAGTGTAATGCCTCCTGGGCTGGCCAACACAGTGGTGGTCGCACTCTGCTTATTGTACCTACTCTTGCTAATATAGTTCTGTAATAACGTCGTTTATGTTGTATATTCATCAAAGTAAACACAGTACCTGAATACAAAGAAAGGGTAGTTTACATTAGGTACTAACTGTGAGGTATGGCTTAGAAGTTAGATGGTTGGTCACACCATTCAGTTTTGATTTGAGTAGTCTTCCCATTATTCAACACATGGGTTATGCTAGGACCGCGTCCTATATGTTGAGTGAAGTCAGCATCCATGTCGGAGACCTACACAGCCATTCAGTGTGAGGATTTTTTTACAGTTATAAACTTTCCTGCAAGATTATATCCGTTCTTTAAGTGGGCAGTAGAAACAGACTAAACTACCCACCAGGTTAGGGTGGATAAGACTAGGGAATAGTATTTTGATGTGTTCCGGGAACAACCGCAACTCTTGTACGTTTGTCAGAATAATCGTCGTACGACGGTAATAGGCTACTGCGACCATCGATGGTCGGAGCATGAACAATAACATTTGCAGCCGGAAAGACCATAGTGGTTTGAAAAGTATAAATGCAACTGGGTAAAGTTCAGCAGGGGTGCAAAGTAATTACTAAGGATTAAAAGTGGGTAAATATACTTTAATATATGACACTCATACTGACTCCAGATTTTACAATATAGTGATTCCATAGAACTATGACTTCCAAACAAACCATGACTAAACTGTAGTGGTCTTAAGTAGTGTCAATCAGCGAAGAACGATATCAATGAAAATCTGCCTTGTTGAAGACAGTAATTAAGAAAATTAAAAACAGCTACACCATATTGTTTTTTCTATATGAAGACTTTCATTTGCAAACCCGAAGGCTTTTCGAACGGGAAGTTTAGTCCTAACGTGATTTGCATTTATCGAACTTTTGCCGTGTTCTTACGCAACAAAAGTACCATTTCTGATCGAAAGAATCTATTCTGAACTATACGTTTGGTAGATTACCTTTTTTCGAGTTTCACCCAATTTAATAGTTAACGGTGGTTTTGCCCAAGATTACCATTCAGTTTTTTTAGTTTTTCACGTAAAGGCTAGTTCAGTTTGTCTCATCCGTTTTTATCCATTTTTGTCCGTTTTCAGCCTGCTTTTTAGTGTATTTTTTACGGTCTTAGGCTTTTGCTAGGATCTATAACACAGTTTACGTCATTATAGTCATGAAAAAATTCATGCAAACGACCTGAATGCCGTTTCGCTGTTACATCTAGCATGCAGTACAACAACTGCAAAGGTTGGTTCCACGAAGCGTGCACAGATCTCACAGCCACTGCTTACAACAGACTCAGCAACTCGGATCATAAGTGGTAATGTGTTACGTGCAGCACGGATCCTGTAGTCTTGCTGAGTAACATCATAGTCCTATTGACAGGTCTGAGGAATAAGTTGTCAGCAAACTTGGAAAAAGACAGTCATAAAACGGGTAGGCAAACAAGGGAGCGCAAAGAAAACAATAATAGGGATGTCGACAGGTCTACCAGCGATGGAGCATGCATTAGCACTAATGATGACATGTTGAAACTCAGCACCATCATTACGTCGACGGTAATAGACTCCCTCATTAAACTCGGGTCTCTCAGCTCAGGATCCTTCAATGCAACAGTACTTACTTATTTACTTACGCCTGCTACTCCCAATGGAGCATAGGCCGCTGACCAGCATTCTCCAACCCACTCTATCCTGGGCCTTCTTTTCCAGTTCCATCCAATTCTTGTTCATTTTTCTCATGTCTATCTCCATTTCTCGGCGTAATGTGTTCTTTGGTCTTCCTCTTTTCCTTTGACCTTCAGGATTCCATGTGAGGGCTTGTCTTGTGACGCAGTTGGGTGCTTTCCTCAATGTGTTTCCTATCCACTTCCAGCGCTTCTTCCTGATTTCTTCCTCCACTGGGATCTGGTTTGTTCTCTCCCACAGTACGTTGTTGCTAATAGTGTCCGGCCAATGGATCTGAAGTATTTTGCGTAGACAATTGTTAATAAACACCTGTATTTTTTGGATGATGGCTTTCGTAGTTCTCCAGGTTTCTGCCCCATACAGTAGAACTGTCTTGACATTTGTATTGAAAATCCTGACCTTGATGTTGGTTGACAGTTGCTTTGAGTTCCAAATGTTCTTCAATTGTGAATATGCTGCTCTTGCTTTACCGATCCGCGCCTTCACACCTGCATCAGATCCACCATGTTCATCAATGATGCTGCTCAGATATGTAAAGGTTTTTACATCTTCCAAATCTTCTCCATCAATTGTGATTGGATTGGTGCATTCTGTGTTGTATCGGAGAATCCTGCTTTTCCCTTCGTGTATATTGAGACCTATTGCTGCTGAGGCTGCTGCCACACTGTTTGTCTTCTCCTGCATCTGTTGTTGCGTTTGGGATAGAAGGGCCAGATCGTCTGAGAAGTCTAGATCATCCAACTGCATCTTAGATGTCCATTGTATCCCGCGCTTTCCTTCAGACGTTGACGTCTTCATGATCCAGTCGATCACCAGGAGAAAGAGAAAGGGTGAGAGTAGGCAACCTTGCCTAACACCGGTCTTCACTTCGAACGACTTTGTCAACTGTCCTCCATGCACAATTTTGCAGTGTAATCCATCATACGAGTTCTGTATGATATTGACTATCTTCTGGGGCACGCCGCAATGTCGAAGAAGTTTCCATAGTGTTGTTCCAAAAAGTCTGTAGGTGATTGGACCCACGTTAACAGAGCTAAAAAGAACCAGGCGTCACTGTCTAAGCTGAACATCCCAAGCGTTGTACGGAAATCACCTGGTGATTTGGTCGCATTGTCTACCCCCAAGAATGTACGTCCGGTCATCAAAGAGCCTAGGATTCAGAAACGTGATTTGACCTCCAAACAACAAGGTGCTGAACCTGAACGCACCGGAAAACCTGGGAAAACAGTTGCGGTTCGTGATGACTCTCTTAAAATCATGAGCCTCAAAGACAACCCTGACCTTGCATTCAATTTGCAGGACAAAAACGACAGGATGCTCCGGGGTGAGTTGAACAAGAAACTTGAACTTCCTGGAATAGAGCCTTTGACGGTCACACGGCTCACTCAAGAAAGGAATCTTAGCATCAAAATCAGCCGCGGCTACTTCGTGTAGCACTTAAGAATGCTACCGACATAGAGGATGTCCTGCTAGCTAGTATTTACTGAAATCAGATGGGAACGTATGAATACGGCCCAAGATACCGTATTTTGAGCGCAATCTCATCCGGAACATTACTAAAGAATCTCACGAAAAGTTTTGCCACGGAAGAAACATCACTGTGCAAGGTGTACCGGAGAACACGGATCTTAGTCAAGCAAACTCTGATATTAGAGAACGAAAATTTATCAAACAGACCTTGGGGCTCAAAAACATACTGACTCAACATATGACGAGACTAACAAGAAGGACAGTGATTCTAAATCCCGGCTTATGAGGATAACTATCCCATCCACCATATGGCGGCTGCAACTCTGGAAGCATTTCGTGCCAACAGACGTCGGTTGCCAACTGGAATCCACATGCAACTGGACATGCTATATGAAGCCAGGACAAAGGCAAGTTGGAGCTGATCATTCCACTTGTGGAATGTCTTGATGATAAAAAAACGTGTAAAGGACAGGGCCTACCAACTCGGCAAACCTTATATAGGTAAACTACCTGTCCATTTACGTAAGGCTAATATAGACAAACAGGAAGAAGCTCACGCGTTTCAAATTGTAAGCATAAACTGCTTATACATGAACTCCGCGAGTCTACCAAACAAAATAGATGGGCTACGTGAACTTAGCAATGCTACTAATGCTCATCTGATAGTATTATCTGAATCTTGGATATCTTTTCAGTTCTCGGACCAGGAGCTAGCAATACCTGGGATGTCTTTGTTTCGCAACAACAGGAAAACAAGAATTGGTGGTGGAGTAGCCGTATACATACGGTGTGCTTGGAGGTACACCAAGTTCATAACCTCTAGCTTAACAATCTTGAGGAATCCATATAGTGCTCTGTAAGATTGTCTACTACTTCGAGGTGCCTAGTCGGGGTTATCTATAGGAAGCCCACGGTCGACATCGAGTACGGCTGGAGGGACTGTCCCACTCTACGCATCTCGGTTTCACTCATATCCTGATTCTAAGGGACTTCAATCTCCCTAGTGTAAACTTGGCGGAACATACGTATATTGGAGGTGAAAATTCAACTGAAGCTCGGTTCTTCAACCTCATTGAGGATTCGGGACTATACGAAAATGTGAAGTCGGCAACTCGTTGGAGAAACAGTCAGACACCGTCGCGCTTAGACTGTGTATTTACAAATGAAGACTTCTCAATTGAAAACCTCTCAATCCTGGCTCCCTTGGGAAAAAGCGATCACGCCGTTATAGCTTCCAGTTTTGTCAGCAAAAGTGAGCTGAGTTATCTCAACATCATCCGCTGGAATTCCAAACGGTTGAATGTGTCAGCTCTACAAGACTATCTACAACAGGTGGATTGGGATGTTCACCCTCAACTCGATGTGGATACTCATTGTGACTTCTAACTGCACACGCTCTCATGTGCTACAAAGCAGTCAGTTCCTCAAACGGTCCCCAAAAGCTACAAGCAACCTACAGTCATCAAGAACTGCACTCTTCGCCTGCTAAGCCGAAAAACGATTTGTTGGGCAGAATACAGACGAACTGACAACGACGGAGCGTACAGGCAATATAAGCATATCAGGAACATATGCACAAAGGCTATAAGAAGAGAAAGGCTTCAGTACCAGACAAAGCTTATGGATAAATTTGTCTCTAATCCGAAAAGCTTATTCCGTTATGCAGTCTCTCTTCGTCAAGCCAAAACTGGAGTTTCCCAACTTCTAGGTCCTAACGGCCCGACTAATAACGACGGCGACGCCGCTAACCTTAGGCTGAACAATACCCCCGGACATTTCAACCAACCCACATCAACTATATTGTGAACAGCTTCATTTGCAACTGCATAGGACTTTCCGTAGTGAACCTGGACGCTGACTTGGTGTTCCGGGAACCGTAGCGTCTAAAAACGGACATTTCTCCAGGCCCATATATGGTCCATTCTGCTATACTGAGAGAAGCAGCCTCAATCCTGGCAACGCCGCTTAGCGTGATGTTCTCACACTCGCTAAGTCGAGGAAAACTACCGGAAAATTGGAAGCTGGCTCACATCACACCAATTTTCAAGGGAGGTCGATGCAAAGGACCTTCAAGTTACCGACCGGTGGCTCTTCTCTCTATACCTTCAAAAATCATGGAGTCCCTGATATGCGATTGTATACAGGACTGTTTACTGACCTTAAATTTCTTCTCACCCCAACAGCATGGTTTCGGGAAGGATTACTCTTGTATAACCAACCTGCTGACTGCGGTGGACAGATGCACAAGCATTCTCGATCGCAAGGGGAAGGTTGATATCATTTACCTTGATTTCTCAAAAGCTTTTGATAGGGTTAACCACATATGTCTTGTCAATAAGCTCAAACGATTGGGTGTCAGACCACCTCTGATTGATTGGCTCACTTCATATCTGAAAAATCGACATTTTAAGGTCAGGGTTAACCTCACTTTATCTCAGGCTATGAAATGTCCTAGTGGAGTCCCACAGGGCTCAGTACTAGGACCTCTTCTCTTCTTGAATTATATAAATGATCTCCCTCAACAGGTAACGCCAGACTTATTACTTTTTGCCGATGACGTGAAACTTTGGAGAGAGGGATACGCAACCAAGACGATATACAAGCACTTCAGGGGAGTCTGACTCGACTTCAAAGTCGGGCAGACAATAACGGAATCACCTTTAAGATTTCAAAGTGTAAAGTAGTCCATCTGCGACATGTTGCAGACTATAGTTACAACTTGAGAAACTCCTCTCTACTAGTATCCCGAGTCGAAAAATATTTAAGAGTCCTGATGCCCTACGATTTAAAGTCTTACGCTAACTGTGACAAAAATACCTTTCGAGCAAAACTTGCACTGGTAACATCGAAGCGCATTTTTGGCCAGTTTGACGGTAGAACTTTCCATATAATCTTTAACAATTTTGTGCGTACCCATTCGGGGTACGGAAATATAGTATTTCCTCCCTCACTCCAGAAGGATAAGGACAATCTGGAGTGTATCCAACGGCGAGCCATGAAGTCAGTTCGGGGACTGAAATTCAAACCTTATGGAGAGCGTCTCCAATCACTTAACACTTACCCATTAAAGTATAGGCGTCTTAGATGTGACCTTTCAATGTCTTACAGTATCCCTAACACTTCTGGACATCCCCTTAAACAACTACTTAAGCTTAGTCCCAATACCAACCTAAGGGGTAACACCCAGAAATTGAAGACACAACAGAACAGAACGGACGGTAGGCACAACTTCTACTCCTTTACAGTTGTCGAATGCTGGAATTCGCTGCCGGCCGAGCTAGTCCAAGCGACTTCCCAGGAGTCCTTTAAGAGGCAACTTGATATATTCTTAAGGTCTAAGGATAGTATCATACTATGATTTACCAATTTCGTTTTCCTCTTTTATCGTTAACATACCTAGGTTCCTGCCTGGAGGTATTCGTGATCCCCTGCTACTAGACGTGGAAGCCTGTTGAGCAAAAAACTTCTTCTATTCCGTCCACAAACATTTGAACCATTTGAAGGTTGTCGCAAGTTCAAATTGTCACACTCGTGTTGACGGCACACTCTGCCTGCTAAGTCACGGGTTTTCGCTCACATGTAACATATTGTGGTGGATTTTTTGTGTCGTTATTTATCAGCTACTAACAGCCTTTTTTCCGTCACACGTGAATTTTCGTAATGATTGTGCTTGCTATATAGTTTTTATTCCAATTTATTAGCAGTTTGACGTATTTCTTGCTCACCACCTAAGTAAATCTGTAGTTAGCGTAATATGGTATTTTTAACAATACAAAGTCAAACAAGTAAAACTTACAATTTTTCTAGTCGAAAATAGATCACAGATTGAGTTTTCATGAAAATAAGTCGAAAAACTCATTATATATTGTTCACCTTGATTATGGTGACGGTGAACATAGATGTCATGAAATCCAACCAACCCACGGCAATTGAAATACGGAATGACCGCCTCTAGTCAAGCCGTTCAAGGTCGTTGAAACGAAAGGTCGGGCACATTCGAAAGGATCTAACGTTTAAACCGTGCCGTGTTGACTGTTAGTTGTTTTAGTTTTAGTCTGATGTCCTATAAGCGTGTGCTGTTGTACGGCGGTCGTGGGTGTTTGGGATCTGTTTGCGTCAAACATTTTAAAAATAAAGGTTACGTAAGTCACCTGGTTTTGTAACCATTAGTGGGTTTGCTCTGTCGATTTCCAAGAGAATTCTGATGCTGATGAAAATATTGTTATTGAAGTTTCGGAGAGTAGTTCTACCCAAGAAAGAGTGGTGAAGAATGGTTTAGATACGTTTCTAAGCGGTCGAAAAGTTGATGGAATATTCTGTGTTGCAGGTGGATGGGTCGGTGGGAGTGCTGCTAGCCATGGTATATGAAAAATACTATAACTTATTCACATAATTCCTAGACTTTTTGGAGAACTGTGATGCAATGTGGAAAAAGTGTGTTTGGTCCTCGTCTATTGCTGCCGCGTTGGCGTCAAAGTATCTTTTAGCCAGTGGCCTACTAGTCCTTACCGGCGCACATGCTGCTTTACAAGCCACTCCAAGTAGTTACGCCTGTTTTGCTGTTAATTTATCCCCAACCCCTTTAAAAACATTTGTGTGTAGAACAGCAGTTCCAGACTTACTGTTACAAATCAGTTCTAATGCAAAGGATGTGTTAAATCCGAGGTTTTGTCGCCAAAACTAATTATTAGTCAGTCTAAAATGATCTAAACATTGTGACAATAATCGGGATTGAAGTGTGTTACAGCTTTTGGATCAAATGTTGGTTCCATATTGTATAAAGTGTGTTAAGGGAAAATTTGTAGAAAGCAGACTTAATTTCTTTTAGAATGCAAATGCTTTAGTTTCCATTGCTTTCTTCACAGAACTCGTTAGTGTTCAGGACATGCTATTTGCCAACGGTCGTTTTATTTTGTATCAGATATGTACTGAAAATGGTGGGAGTCTTCTTTCGTTATTCTGTGATGTAATGTAAGATGTCCTTATAAGTCGTCCAACTTTGTGTTGTGACAGTGCCGAACCGACGAGAGTAGATGTTAGTGACTTTTTGCCATTTTCTTGTCTCCCATCAACAGTTACATACGGTTTCAAATCTTAATAGGGTCTCTATCTGAACTGTACTGACACTTTCATTATTCTCAGAAAGGGGTTTTTGTGAATATGATTTTCCACTGTGATTTTATTTCGTATTGTGTACCAAACTTCTCATTTGTATCAAACTTTATTGTATACACTCTAAAGATACTTGTTTATACAGTGCGTTTCTCTCATTGACTTTTCAAAAGTGTTCGCAGGTGTTTGATATTGTGCTCATGAGTCTCTGCAATTCAATCTAGACGTTTAAGCAAATAATTCGTAAAAGTAAACCTAGACCACATTATTTTTGATCACGAAGATTTGCGGTGTGGGAATGCAAGTGTCAAATGAACAAAGATTTAGAACTAATGCTATAGAAACTATCTGCCATCGCCTCATAGTTTCCATCAAGACAAACTGTACCCAAGAGCACCTTTAACGTTATTCATAATCAAATACTTGTTATAAGCTTCCTCGTAAACTAATTGATTGTGTCCCTTTTCTTTGTACTATCAGGACAGTCCTTTGGTATTATCACGATGGTTTAGTAGTCATACTTCACCACTGGTAAAAAAATTCGAGTAGTATAGATATATTAGGTCTAATTCTTCAGTAAAGCGGTAGTTGTAATATAATCCATTTCTAATTCACAGTTACGTCCATCAATTGTATGCCGGGTTTCAACATTTGTCCTTAGTTTTATACGTAGTCTTTTTTGGTGTGTTGTAGCTATGTTGGGCTATGGCATGGCTAAGGCTGCAGTACATCAGCTTACAAAAAGTTTGGCAGGTCAAAACAGTGGGCTTCCGAATGGTTCTTGTGTGCTTGCTATCTCGCCGTAAGTTATTTTCAGTTGCTCATATTAGATAATACTGGATATAGTTTTCTTAGTGAGGTAAAGATTCTTATTTTTCTGAAGTGATTATTCTGAACTCTAAATAGTAGTTATGGTTAAGTGAACATTTATGCCTATTAATCAATCTGGATGATGTAGGCTGAAATCACTGAGGTTAAAGGTTACAGACTAACCTTAAAGTATTGTGTGGTCAGAAGTGGTTCAGGAATTATCATTTTGTTCATATGTTCTTATTGTCAGGAAAGAAATTATGTGAACCTACTTTTCCCCATTCAAGTCGAATATCAAATAGTGCCTCATTGATGTAGGGTTGGTAGTAGATATAAATCACACTTCCAATTTTTTTATTTTGGTAGCTGCTTCCAAATCATCGGCGTATCTCACATAGGCTAATATGTTTTAATTCGAGTTTATTGACTCAATCTTTTTGAGTCTTCATGTACATGCATATCAGATGATTTTTTCCCGTACTCAATAATTCTATATATGTACAGCAATGTCTACCACTTCGTGAATTGTTATCATTTTATTAACAGAAATGCGGTTTGATAGGAACGATGATTTGAGATCACCTTTGATTACTAACAGTTCTTCACAATTTCCATAAGTTGTTCATATAACCAGGTACCAGATTAGTGTTATCTACGCCTCTGTAGCAAATATATTCAGAGGACGGTTACATCGTTTGTAGGTCTACCAACGATTTTTTACAAATACCTACCTGTTAGGTGTTTAGTTTCTCTGTCTATGGCTCAGTTTCGCATTATAACTTTACTCCTTGTGGCTATGTGAAAGCTGAACAACATAGTGATCAATGTCGGTCTGTAAATCCCTATGTTCATACCACAGCGTATTAGCTTAGTTTGCAATTACCATGTATTTTATGATCAACGCTTGGGCTAGTGCTGATTCTCATGATTAAATGTAGGTTATAAATTACCGTATTAATAATCTGTCAATTTCACGATTTACATTTCGAATTATTATAAAGTAACCTGTGTGTTTTACTCTGTTTAAGTGAATGATCTAACTTTGTCTGTTATTTTAGAGCAACTTTAGACACTCCAATGAACAGAAAGTGGATGCCTAATGCCAACCATTCGTCTTGGACTCCTACAGAAAAAGTCGCAGAGTAAGTTTAAATTAAGTAGTTGCAGATATGTATCGGACTATGAATTTCAATCATTCGCTTGTTCTATGATTCCAACTGGCTTTTGATAAAATCATTAAAACTATGTGAATAGCCTATAAGTAGTAATTATTAAACGGCAGAGCCATATACGTACAACACAAAGCCAAGAAATCTCACCAAACCTTAAAACTTAAACCTGATAGTGGATGTTCGATCTATATCAATTATATTTGGGACTTACTAAAAGGATTTTTAATATGACCAAACTGTCTCGTCCTACAGTCTCTGAAAACTACTAATCAGCAAGTTAATGAAATGTAACAAATTTCGGGAGAACTCAGCAAAATTTCTTTGTATGTTTTGTAATCTATGGTTGTACTTCAAACACCAGGATTCCTCATATTTGGTAGTATTTTGAAAATAACACCAAAACTAAAGATATCTTCCCAGTTTACGTGAATCAAAATAATTAAATACTTTTTGCTAAGGAAAATAAAGGATAAATTTCCATTAGTTTGGCTATTTTACCGAAATAATTTATTATTAACTCGGGTTGTTCAGGACTTTATTTTTTCGAATCATTAAAAGCAATGGATAATTTAGACTGTTGGTTACCCCTATTCTTAAAGTTTACCCAATCATGATGTCATTTATACACTATTGGAATCTCTTTCAATTCGTCCGAACCACTGATAGCAAGAAGTCTAGTGTGAGTCGAAAAATCTGTGAAGCTGATGGGCTCCAATCAGTATAACCCACTGATGTCCTTAACGATAAACAGAGTTCTTCAACCAAATGTACTTGAACACAAAATTACAGAATCTCAGTAAAACCTGAGAACCATACAGTAAATTCTTCATTTGCAAAATATCAATCAATTGTCTCAAACTTGACTGTTCCTTTTCCACACCAATCACTCTCTTTTCGTTCTCTCTGACCTTCTTAACCTTCTGTTGCCAGGTATTTCTTTCGATTAATAATACATACGACTTATATCTGTCGACATCAGAAGCACACACCGCAGTGTGACTAATGAGGTTAATCTGTGTGTAGTAAAGGTTAGAACTGCTTATGCCAACCTGAGCCATCTGTTTCGCTACCGTGGTGTTTGTCTTGCTGTGAAAGATCGAGGCTACAACGCGCGGGTTAAGGCAGTTTGTTCCATGCTTCTGAAACTCAGCCTCTCCGAGCTGAAGATGTTAGACGACTCTTCGTTCGATCACCGCTGTTTCTGAAGGATTGCTGACAATCAGTGACAACGATGTGTTAGTAATAATGAGGTCCGGCAATGTATGTTTAGGTATAGTTATTGTTTCCATCTTGAAGTACCGGCTTCTGTAGCTTGAACAGGTGTTATGAGTGTTATCGCAGTGGCTTCCATACTGTGTTTTAATTGCCAACTGAGTGACTGTTTAGAAGACAGCGGATAGGTGGTTAGTTAGTGATATCGTACAGGGATATGAACGTTAGTTGTATAGGACTGTTATCGTCACGACTCCCTGATTTGGGTCCTTGAGATGGTGCAACCTAGTGGTTTGAGACATCAGAAACAGCTAAGAGTGGAAACCAGTGACGGTTCTGTTGCAATTTTGTTTTGCTTCATAAAAATAGGGGGAATTTCTCTAATCAAAGAATTCCTAGTCGTATTTTTCTTGAATGGACTGCTTCTCCTGGTATTTACGGCTGTCAGTCAATTACTCATTGATTTTTTAATTATATACACTTTCCTCTATCTCTCCACAATCTCATTTTCTTGTGTGGCTAATATTTATTTTGGCGGCCATTTCGACCTCTATTTATGTATTTAAATAAATAAAATATTCTTATCTGTAACTAAATAATTGCTTCAACACGCTTTTTCAATTAGGTCCAACTAAAATCGTAAATGAAGGCAAAATCTGTAGGACCCCACAGAACATACTAAGACATTTTTAAAGACGTAATATGTTAATTATTTCATTGATGTTTGTATCCATAGCTATATAGATCATGATTCTACAATAAGGATCGCGATGTGCGCAATAATTTCTTCATCTAGTTTTTGGAAAACGAAATGTTTACTTTGTTTAATATTAACATTTAACTGTCGAACACTATCCCAAATTTCCATCTGTATGTCCCTGATGTTATTCAAGGATAAGTTATTAAACTCGTTAGTTTACTAGCTTAATAAGATACTTGGTTGTTGGAGATTGCCGGCAGAAAACATTAAACCTAAACCTCCTGCTAATTGGGACTCGTAATGACATCTCACCTGGAATCTCAAGGAAACTCGTGGATTCAAAGTTTTGTTACTTATTTTTACATGGATGACCTAAGATTCGAAAGAGTGATATTCCATTACAGATACAATAAATCTATCAATATAATTCTGAGGTTTTTATGTTTCTTGGTTTATTTAAACATTTTGTTACGTCCAGTTTCATTCACATTTCGGTCACCTTTACATAGTATCCTGAAAGGACTGACAAGACTACTGCACTTTATTTGAATTCGCTTATGTAAGTATTTTCTGGGGGATTTGTTTGAGCTAATTGACTATTTATGAGATGGTAATGTCAAGGAAAAAGTGTATTCTTTCGTTCTGGATTCTTTGTTCACAGATTTATCTCTGAGAAAGACCATTGATATCCTACTTGACTACATATCTTTGACTAATATTTCAAGAATTATTTTTATCATGTCCCGACAAAGTTTAGTTGACATTTGTTGGTAAGTACTTTGGACATATTGAATGTATTGGTATTGGTGGTCCCATAAAGTCGTTACTATCTAACGTGTTTATGTTACATGTTTAGATTTTTTTCAAATACTCAATCAAAAATATGTATTCATATACGGTATATGGATAACTCTGTTAAAATGCGATAACCGGAAAAAGTCATTCAAACTATTTAAACTCTGTCCTGAAAGTTCAAGGATCTTCATTTGCAACAATTATGACGCCTCATGATGAAAGCTGAAATTCTTCGGAAATCACGATGTCGATGCTCCTTCTGAAAACCAGAGCGACAATCGATATAGGCGCATGGGATGTCCGGGCAATGTGGGAGACTGGGAGGATTGATCAAATAGCTATGGGAATGGTAAGATACAACTTGGCGGTTCTCGGAATAAGTACAACCCATTGGATGTGAGTTGGACAGAAATGGTTAGATTCGCGAGGTGTTGTTGTACTCCGGTCATGAGGGAAAAAAATGCTACGTACACACAAGAAGTTGCACTGATGCTGTCCAGAGAGGCACAAAAACCACCTATAAGACGGAAGTCTCATGAGTTCAGAATCATCAAAGTAACCTGCAAAACAGAATGAAGGGATGACAATGAATGTTATCCAGTTCTATGCACCCACCAGTGATAACAATGAAGACAATAACGACCAGTTTCATGAGAGGCTGCAGTCGATCGTGAAGAAGCACCCAGTAAACGACGTGACCATCCTAATTAGAGACATAAACGCCAAAGTCGGAATAGACAACACCGGATATGAAGATATTATAGGACGACATGGACTGGGAGAAAGGAATGATAATGGCGAGAGGTTTACAAATTTATGTGCCTTCAACAAAATGGTTATATATGGCACTATATTCTCCCATAAATACATACACAAAGTTACATGGGTCACTAGACCACACCACGGAAAACCAGATCGATCATATCTGCATTATTAAAAGGGTCAGAAGGCAATGGAAGACATGAGAACCAGAAAAGGTGCTGACATAGCTTCAGATTACCACCAACTGGTGATTGCCAGGATGAAAATAAAGCTAAAGAAGCACTGGACAACTGGGTAATCAGCATTACAAAGGTTCAATACAGACTTCCTTCGATATACTGAGAAACTCAACGAATTCAAGATAACTCTCAACAACAGGTTTTAAGTTTTGTAAGATGTACTAAAAAAACTATGGAGGACAATTAGAAAGGGATGAAAGGAGCACTAATGTCAACGTGCTAGGAGGTTCTGGACCGCAAAAAGTGTCATCTTAGGAAAGGGATCTCCATGGAAACCCTGGACAAAATTCAGGAAATGAAGAACACGAAGACAGCAGTTAACAACAACCGAACACGAGCAGAGAAAGTCAAGGCACAAATTAAATACACAGAAAGAAACAAGCAAGTGAAGTAGAGCCAACAAGCAGAACTGCGTGGAAGACCTAGCAACGACAGTGAAAAAAGCTGCAACAGAAGGAAATACGAAACAACTATACGATACGACGAAGAAACGGGTAAGGTAATGTAGTAAACAAGAGAGATCGGTCAATGAGAAAGAAGGAAAGCCAATCACTGAAATTCAAGAACAAAATAACAGGTGTGTGGAACAATTGGAAGAACTTGAATAGACCAGGTCCATTGAATCTACCGGACACCGAAGCAGCATACACAGACCTTCCCACAGATGTCACTCCACCAACGATCGAGTAAGTCAGCATAACCATCAGACAAACTAAGAGTGGGAAATCAGAAGGACTACACAACATACCAGCTAAAGCACTGAAGTAACTGCAGAGATGCATCTATTCGGTACGATTTGGGAAGAAGAATGAGTGCCGCCGACAGACTGGAAAGAAGAATGCCTGGTCAAGGTACCAAAGAAAGATCTGAGCAAATGTGAGAACTATAGAGGCATCACACCACTGTCGGTACCAGGAATTGTTTTTCACGAGAATGTGGCTGGACCGAATGAACTTCGCAAATGACCTAGCTCTTCTATACCATACACACCAATAAATGAAGCTGAAGACAACCAGTTTAGCAGAAGCCTCTGCAGCAGTAGGCCTCAACATACACAAGGGGAAAACCAAGATCCCAAAATACAACGCAGAGAACAATAATCAAATCATACTTGGTGGAAAAGTACTGGAAGTGCTCGAAACTCACGTACCTGGGAAGCATCATCGACGAACATGGAGGATCTAATTCAGATGTAAAGGCGAGGATCAACAATGCAAGGACAACATTCCTACAACTGAAGAGCATCTGGAACTCAAAACAACTGTCAACTAATATCCAAGTCAGAATCTTCAATGCAAACGTCAGTGCAGTCCTATTGTACGGAGCTGAAACATGGAGAACTACTACAACCATCGTCAAAAGGGAGAAGTATTTATAAACAGTTGTCCAGGTACGATACTCAATGTTCGTCGATCGGATATCATCGTCAATAACTTGATGTGGCAGAGAACAAATCAACTTCCAGATGAAGAGGAAATTAGGAAAAGAAGTTGGAAGTGGATAAGACATACATTGCGAAAATCATCAAACTGCATCACGAGGCAAGCGTTAAATTGGAATCCTGAAGGGAAACGGGAAAGAGGTAGGACAAAAAACACATTGCTTTGAGAATCAGGAGACATCAAGAGGATGAATAGAAACTGGAAATAAATGGAAAGGGTTGCTGAGGACAGAGTTCGATGAAGAATGCTGGTACGCGGCCTATGTTCCTTCACGAAGGAAACAGTAAGTTATATATTTATATATAAATAGAAATATAGGATTGACTGAAGATGAAACGTTAGATAATTAAGTCCTAATTTGGTCTAAATTTATCGTTCTCCCGTCGAAATCTGAAAATTTTTTCATATTTCCGATAGGTTCATGAGTGTACATTTCTGTGATGCCTAAAATTAGTGTGAAGTAGTCGCCCAATGTTTCGTGGTTTTCGCGGCTTTTAGATGATATCAGTCTATGATAAACACTAACTTCAAAACAAATCCTTTGATCGCAAGTAGCCACTTTTATGCTTTTTTGCTGATGTTTTGAATTACTAGTGTCATTTTAAAATTATGCTTTGAACATGTGGTTTCATTTGATAAACTGAAATTTTTTCTTACTCTTTTGTTCTTATAGATTATTTGCTACATGGTTGGAAGAAGCTAACAGTCGTCCTAAATCTGGAAGTATCATTCAGTTAATCACACAAAATGGTATAACAGAATGCGTCCCAGTTTAATTCGAATATAAGGATCTCTTACGTCAATTTCTAAAAGTCATAATTCTAACTACTAATTCCACCGTTTAATCTACCAAGTGTTCGAAAATCCTTATTTGGTTTCCTTTGCCTCAATGGAATTACCTTGCACCAATACTAAATACATTATTATTATTGATTACGGTTTAACTTTTTCTTGGCTGAACATGATTCATCAATTTCATATTTAATTATCAATGTACAATCATCTATTTCACGAAAAAACAAAGTGAAACTGTTAAATAGATTTTAAATGTATTTCGGGACATTTCTGGAGAAAAATAATTTTATTGTATGGTGTTTCGTTTATTGCTCATGTTTACGTACTTAGGCGTGTTAGGACGCCGACCAGGATTATCCAACCAATTTTGCCTTGTCCTCTCCTTTCCAGTTATTTCTAATCTTTATTCATTCTGTTGATGCCTGCCTCCAATTTCCGATCGAAGAGCTAGGTCATCTGCGATGTCCAAATCGGCTAGTTGCATCCAAGCTGTCAATTGTATTGCGTGCTTCCCCTGAGATGTAGAAGTTTTGACTAGATTATGAACACCACATCTCAGGGGAAGCACGAAATAAAATTGACATCTTGAATGCAACGAGTCGATTTGGACTTTGCATATGGCTGGGCTCTTCTGTCCCATGCACAGAAACAAGCGCAGGTTGAGACTGCCAATGTAGTAACAGCCTCTGCAGCAGGAGGCCTCTGTTAACGTAGCGTAACTAATAGTTCGTGGTAATTTACAACCAGTAATGATGACAAAGGACTATCCTTCTAGAGAAACACACGCAGTTCAGTGGTTATTGAATCTCTTGTATGCCATTTTTTCTTTAAAAATAAAGCAATCATCCAGATCCCTGAAGAGATATTGGTGAGACTATAATTTATAGAAGGAGCAATCGGATTTTAGATATCAGGTCTTGGATCTTGACGCAAAATCCACCCACTCTTTTGACCAAATATCATTTTGCCATTGTAGCTGATGTCACTTTATGATGAAAACATTTAATCTAATGTCTAACCCTAACGTCCAACTGTGAATTTTAATATATAACCCTCATTTAACCCTAGAAAGTAGGTGGGTATTTTCAAGGTTATTGTGGCGTTGCTCAAAGGTTGTCCATAAATTATGGTCTCACCTAGATGTCTTGATATATCTAATGGATTTAAAAAGGTGGTATGACCAACCAGTCGCTTGATATATCATCCAGTTGTTTCAAGTAAAGGTCATGATGAATGTTATGTAAAGATTAAAGGTTTGCGGAACCAAGCTAGCAGAACAAATCATCTGCTTGTTGCTCCCTATTTTCAATGGTATTCTAGCTAAAGTTGGTGGATTACGATTAACACCCAGAAATTCAGACAACACGATCTTCAGTCCATCTGTTGTTTGTAAATGGCGAATCAAAAGCTATGACATTCCAGCTACGTCTTGCTGACGCCGTCTATGAATCCATGTTTGAGCTTTCCATATTTGTGCAGCAGGAAAAAAGGTCAAAGTGCTACTTCACCACTTGTAAATACTACTTACTATCAGTAAATTGAGAATTAAATTTTTAAACTCTTCAAAATATCTGCGAAACAATCGTTACACACGAAAATCTATTAACACATATGCAATGTATTGATGCAATAGTTATTGAAAACTGGAATTATTTGACATTCTAGAAGCCTCTTCACTTAGCGCTTATACCATGAATTCTATTTGTATTGTGCATTTTTGATGGTAGATATTAACTGGTATAAAGCCTACATTCTATTTGAACATTGAGCTGCATTCCATTTTGAGCTAAACTTTGGCAGCAGGCTGACAGAAAACTGTACATTATCTTTGTTTACTATATGTTACTTATCAGTTCAGTTTACTTGTGATATCAAGGAGAATTATACTAGTCCAGTTTCAATAGCACTATGGAAAGTAATTTTTAAACATGACGGAACAGAAAGATTGTAAGATAACAGCTATATACAAAAGACATAGATACACTTCTCAAAAAAATGCAAATCTGTAGGCAAAAAAAGCTATCATAACCAAGGTTATACTCGATAATTTCAAATTAAATGATAACCTGATAGAAAGCTATAGATAAAAATAATATATCATAAACGAATGAGTAGAAAAATTATATTTGTAAATATTCTGACATATCAAGACCCAATATAAGCCAGTGAAAACAAATCTGAAGTCACGAAACCTCACAAAGTATACTACCGAATGTATACGGTATTTGGGAGCAATCTTCAACGTAGATTAGTCCTCCACTACACTGTACATTCGGTTATGATATTTGGACTTTTATCATAATGGATTCAGTATAGTAACTGGTTTCAATGTTATCATTGACTATGACGTTTTTGATATTTCAAATGCATAGATGACTCCCAAATGATTGACTGGCATCGGAAACAATTCTGAAATAGCTCTTTTTTCTATTACTGATACTAGTAACGAATTCTCTATGAAGTGAATATTACTATTGTTAAATACATTCGGAAATATATACATTATAAATCCTTATCATCTTTTTTTCAACAAGAAATGCGTGAACTTTGAAATCAGGTCAGATAAATAAAAATAAACGGAAGCAGATTTTACGATACAGGAAGAAATCAGATTTCAGTCTATACTATTCAGTAGCTAACCACTCGATCCATGTTTATGCTCTGCCTCTTTGTTTGTCAAAATAAATATAAAATTGTTTGATATATTTGGAAATGAAAATACTATAATGTAACAGAATGTTGAGTTTGAATGGAAAATGTTATTGGGAAGTGGAGTATTTGCAATCTTATTATCGACCTATAGACTTGTAGTTCACTACTAAACAACATCAAGCGCTCACAGTGTATGTTTTTATAGTACATTTGTCAATAGATTTTAAACGTAAATTACTGCCGAATATAAGTAGTTTTTGAAATATTCGTTATTTGGAGTCATTTGTACTAATTAATATTGCTAACCTGAATTTCTAGATTAGATATCGTGGAAATCTATTTCGCAACTCTATGTGTAACGTTTCTTTTCCTCTCGATATGCGGGTGAGTAGTCTTAGTTTTCTCTTTTTCTGCCTACTTTTAAAGTTACTGTTCTTAACAAATTCTGCCTTCTGTATTCATTTTTTCATTAGATCTGTAAGGTGTCTTAAGAACAGTTTTGTCTGATTCTGTACGATCTATATTTTCTTCAGTTTGGAACGTTTTGCAGGTAGAACCATTCTAATACGAGGACAAGAATATATAAAAAAGATGACTGACTGAAATCATATATATATATATATATATATATATATATATATATATATATTCATTTCTGATAATTCAGTTCGTTGCATCAGATTATGTCTGACAATATTTTATCATGCCTTAATTAACATGTACGTTTGCCCATTCTTTAGCCATCGGTTTTATGACTAACTAAAACGTCACCAAAGTTATTCAATAATTATGTGCGGAATCGGTTAATCATATACAAAATTGAAGTGTCACTTATCAACTGCTAGGTGAGGCGTGTTTGATCGATTACTAGATACACAAACATAATATGTAATTAGTAATTCCCAAATATAGCATATGGCCCACAGTAGCATACCATATATAAAATCCATTTTGAAGGTTGTGTATAAAAATCCCTCCACGTATACACCTGCAATTTATTCCTCTTGCTTCCTTTATATGTATATTTTGTTAGTTTTTTTATTCCATTTGAGATTGTACTATTTGTATTTTATTGTGGTTCTTGTTTTTTTTATGCCTTTACTGAATTTCCATGTTTTTGCTGAACTACAATTATTTTGTTCTAGTTGATACATAGTCATGTCGGTAGCCATATTGATTATAATCAGTCGAAAGGGGGAGCTATAGCTCCCCCCTTTCGATTGTGTTACTTGCTTTGACTGGAATTGTGTAATTTTTGATTGTGAGTTGAAGCACTCTTCCGGAATTGGAAACACTCTGTGTTATAACATAATTAAATATTATCTTTCAAACGAATCTGTACGTGATCTATTCAGAAAGGGTAGAATAACATTTATTTGCTGCACTTGGTAATTCCCTTACATTCCTTACCAACTTATCTGTCTAATGTAATTTATATTCGACTACTGACTGGACGATTATTGAGTGAATAACTGGGTGGTTTTATTTGCCTGGATAATGCTGTACATTTATATTTATAATGTAATTTAGGATCGTTAATTTTCCAGTTACCTTATTTTGGTTCCAACTATGCAGTAGCGCGTACCTAAGCTATCTAGACAGTCCGTTCCAAACCTAGCATGGAATTTACAATATCCCAAACAACCCAAAAAGGGGAAATAAAGCGGACGAAAGCGTAAATAAAGGGGAAATGTCGCTTTTTCGCCTTTACGTCGGTTATTTAGGGGAAATGTCGTTTTTTCCCCCTTACGTCCTGTATTTGGGGGAAATATGTCGACGATTATACGTAACGTACAGTATTTGAATGAACCGCATCCAGAACTGATGTTTTCATAAACTTTGACAAATTAAGGCACCACTTAATAAAAAAACAAAACTAATGTCATAAATACAAGGTACAAATTACGGAACCAGGCATTCGGTTGAGACGCATATACACTGACTTCGTTAGTTGTTTAGCTAAAGTGTTCCGACATGCTTGGGAGCCATCACAAAAAACTTACGTGATGCAGGTGAGTGACGTGCTCTCAGAATTTCATGTTCATTGTGACTAATTAACTTGTAAGGCCAATAATATGAGTTTTGTTGAAGTCAGTGAGAATGTTTGTAGAGGTAGGGCCACTATGAACTTGTCACGTTCTCTTGGTTGTCACAGAACCACTTATAATAGGAGGTGGAATAAAATGAGAGCTGCTTTCACGAAAAAATATGACTTCTTTTCGTTCAGTGAGTTTGCTAATGAAAGCACTCTAAAAGGTAACTGAGTTCAACAGTGTTGTTTATTAAATTGATAGAAGTGTAGACAGAAATCAGTCGTAATGACAGTACTTCAACTGTTACACCATCCACTAGCAACATCAATCAAAGGTTTCCAGATACTAGTGGTGTGTATAATAAATTCATACGTGAATATATATCTTATAGGATGGAGGGGAAAACGACCTTTTCAAATGGAGTATATACTTTAAGAACAGACGACACCTTCCGTCGTCAGACTCAATCAATTCACCATCAAGGACATTCTATAATGGAATCGCCTTCTATTAATATGATTATAACTTTTCCTCTAGATCCTATGCACATGGTGTACCTTGGTGTTGCCAAAAAACTGGCTAATTTATGGATAGATTTAGCACGCCGAAGACTGCTGAAATTTAACTCATGTGCAATTAGAGACATAAATAATTTAATATCCGGTTGTGTAGCAAGTGCTCCTGACTTTCCCCGTAAATGCCGTACACTAGACTTTGTATTGGCATGGAAAGCTTCTGAATGTAGGTTGTTCCTTCTGTATTTAGGCCCGGTGATTCTTGAAAATACATTGTCACAATCTTTTTATCTTAATTTCCGGCGTTTAGCGTTATCCATGTATCTGCTTGCACATCCCAAATTACATAAAACTGTTGTAGAAACCGCCAGAATAGATTTACTAAACTTCCTGGAGGAATACGAATGGTGTTATGGGTCTGAAGACTTAGTTTACAATGTGCATTCGTTACAACACCTCCCTGACGACGTTCGTGCACATGGACCTTTGGATAGTTTTTCAGCCTTTCCATTCGAGTCTTATATGAGACAAATTAAGAATTCCGTGCGTAGTGGGTTTGCAGTAGCTAAGCAAGCAGCTCAGCGTTATGCTGAGAGAATGTCCTTCAGCGATAGGCTTCAAATTAGTGGTTTAACAAATACCACCCCAATAGGCGCTAATGATGTCTCCACTAAACAAGTAATTATGTTTAACAACAGTAAAATAACTTCATATAAGCCTGATAATGTAGTAGTAGTGAACGGCCAGCCAGGTTTAGTCACTGATATAGAGGAGGATGGACTACTAAAATTTAGGACTTTCACTGACCCATGCAATTACTTTGAAGATCCTTTCCCATCTAGTGATATTGGAATCTTTATGTGCTCCGTAGTTAGCCATGAATACATATGGGTATCGGTTAAGGACATTGATTGTAAGTGTATAGCCATCAATTGTATCAATTATATAGTTGTAATCCCATTGTTGCATACTTTATTGTAAATGTTTCATTAGTGTTTAGTTAATGATGATAAACCATTTACTTACGTCTTATGTTATTTTCAGCCCACTAACAAGAAATACATCATTGTTGACGTCCTCAGCAAAAAACTACTTATGATGGCATCGAAGGACTGGATAGTAGGCAAGGAACTCTGCCTTTTTCCAAACGACCTGGTAGATATACACCTGCAGAAGTGCGACCAACCAAATGACAATTGGTCACTTATGAAATGTAAAGTTATTCATGAATTAGGTAAGTTACAAACATGGAAACATTAACATAATAATTCGTCACGATTACAGATGGCAATGGTTACCAGGCTATCGGGTGACGATCCGAAAACGTCGATGCAGTATGTTCTGTCGTACCTCTTGACACCTGAAGTCGCCAGTAACTTCACGTTACTTGGAACTTCTTCGAAACGACCACTTCAAAAATGCCGGTTTTACGGCTGCATACGAAGTAACTAATATTTAGTATTTAAGCTTCAGGTGCGTCAACAAATCCCCTTATATCATCCTCTGTCAACGAAAAAGACCTTGCGAAGCTGTACGACATAGCCACACAAGGTTATTTTCACGATGTCAGAGACAAAGTGATGAAGCGTAAAAGAAGGAAAGAAGGGCAGGTATGTATTAATTATAAGTGATAACTTTCCTTAAGGCTACATAGTTACAGTCATCAGTACTAACGGACATAACCGTAAGTTTAGCTTAAAGTATTTGGCTGTGCCAAGACATGTCATTCATAGATTGTTGTGACTTTTTCTGTTTTTTAAACTTAATAATTCACAGGATGACTACTTCAATTCTCAATAGGCGAACGAATGTGGCTGAAGGGAGTAATCCATGCGATTGTTTTAATGTTCTACCGACATTTTAATAAACATTATTTTGTCAAAGAGCTTACTTTATTACTTACTTGGGAAACTATAGAAGTGTTGAGAATGTGTATTTGTGTCAGTTAACTTTAGATTAGATGCAAATGCCTTATGAATAATACATCACCTGTTTCATCTTTTGTAGATCTTTTCAAATAACAATGAATTGGCAATTACAATGGATATACAAAACGATCGATGCTCAAGCTTCTGCTCTAATGTTGCACAATAATACGATTTTCCTCTTAAATAAAATTTTTTTAAAGTACACTGATTTTCCAGTGCATCGGAGTTTTATTTCGGTATGTTGTTAAAAATAAAGGCGAACATAGGAGACGTTTGAAGTTATGTCAATAGATCGAAAATAAGCAGTTCTGTGTGTATTTAGGCGAAAAGTAGACAATTTAGCGGAAATTTAGGCGAAAAGTCGTTAATTTGGCGGATATTTAGGCGAAAAGTAGACAATTCAGCGGATGTTTAGGCGGAAAGTAGGCAATTCGGCGGATATTTAGGTGAAAATTTGACAATTCGGCGGATATTTAGGCGGTAAGTCGGTAATTTATCGACAAAACGGAGAAAAAAAGGGGAAATCTGCATTATTTCCCCCGGACAGGCGAAAAAGACGACATTCTGATGCGTTTTCCCCTTTATTTTTCCTTTCGCTACCAAAGCATTTACCCCTCTATTTCCCCTTTGTTCGCCTTTATTTCCCTTTTTTTATTTGTCTGGGATATATGAACCAATAGTGAAAAAACAAACGTGATGTGTAAGCAGATGCAGAAATTATATAAACGATCCATCAATGTCGCAGCTGACTGAATGAAAACAAAGAATGTATGAGTAGTAATGTATCTATAGAACAACAATCAGTGAGTCATCCACATAGTGCAAATGTATCAGAGAAAGTTCAAGGTCAAATTTGAATGACGGTTAGTACACGATAAAAAATCAACTAAGACGTGAAAAACGTGAATAGGAACTAAAATTATTTACAAGATGAGTCAGTTTTTACCATTTCCAGGGGTTGAAATTCCTTCACCATCATACCGATGGCTTACTGAAAGGCAGTTCAGTTATAGGGTCAGTGAAACAGAAATATACCTCGTCCCAACTACTCTTTAGTCAACATTAACCTGAAACAAATATTACTCAGTGTAAGTTCAGTGGCTAATCATAGATTACCAAGGTCGATAATCCCAAACGCCGGTTGATTAACTAGTATGGGATAGGGAATGGTGCTTCATGATTATAATCTGCCTTAATTTGTTCTTTTATGTAACTTTTAGTGACAGGATTGTATGCTTGCTCCAACAGTTTTACTCAAACATGATACCCTTGTGATTCTCAGAACTCCAGATTAACGAGTATAGATTTTTACATGACCGCCAAACAAACAATAATATATCTCGGTAACGTAGTCCTATTAATAATATATTAGGTATAAAAGGTACAGATATGCAATAGCCAAACAGGTTTTAACCCTGCTCATACAGTCATTATCTACTCAGAAATGAGGACAGATCAGTTCAGTTTATTCTGACAGTGAACAATCAACTATAGGATAACAACTGTCTGAAAATTTGGAACGATAACGAATTATCTGTAAACTCACAGCATTTAACCTTCCTAGCAAACAGAACGTTATTTCTTTGTCATAAGGATAGGCGACTCAATCAACCAAGGGTACTGTCGCTCATTCTGGTAGCCACTGAATCTCAGTGATTGAATAAAATGAAATTAAGACAGCCATTAATGAATATGATTCAGTTAATCCCAATCAACAGATTTCAGTTCTGTAGTGATTACCTATGAAGTCTAAATATTTAAATCAACTTTCGGAATGATTATGTATATCTACAGAATAATCCCGAGTTTCGAGTGAAACAAAAAATGACACCTCATACCTTATGTTTGAGATATAACTGAATCTTCTAATAAATCCGTACAACCAGTCGACTCGCATACAGTCATTTCAACAACTTATAACAGTACATAAATAAAATGGAAAAAATAATGTTATTTCAAACTTATTCCAGGAACGGAATTCAACCAAAACAACCAGTATTGTAAGAAGAGTAAACAAACAAACTGTTCAGCGAATGGATGAGGCAGCTGATAGTTACCATGGGACCAAATTTGGGCGGTCACCTATCGACGCCTTGTGTTAACCCTCACAAAAACGCCACACGGTTTGTTGTTCATTTTGAACAACCAGCAACTACTTTCCTGATAATCTCTTTCAAAGCTAGTCTTTTTGCTGATTAGAAAAGCTATGTCAAGTAATCAGCCCAAATAATTAACTCTTGAAGAATACCACAAAAACTGAAACAGTCCATGCGTAACACCATGGAAACTATAGACACAGTCTGAAACATTTACTGTTGTTGTCGTCGTAAGTAGATTTGTTTCTTATCATCACACTACTTAAGATTTTATCTCGCTCTAGAAGGATTGTGATGATTAGAAGTATTTGAATCAATAAACGATCTAGGAATTTCCGAAATAGCGCATTTTACAACAAATAGAACTAGATGAGCACAGACGAACATGCTGTATTTGGAATTCGAAATCAAGCGGACATTAAGTACGGAATCACTAGTTTATACAAACACCACAAGAGTATACACTAAAAAACCATATGCCTACAAAAAATATGGTTATAGTTTGCTCTACTCTTTGAGAAAGGAGGGGAATATGTCAATAGTTCCTCTTTCGACATGTAGGGATAAACGTTAATTTGTTTACGTTCGTTTTTCTTGCTATTTTTACAAATTTTTAAGACTGAAATTTATTAGTCTCTTTCGATGCAATTTTGTTCTATGCAAACTGCCTCGATATTACCAGAGGGTTACATGTATTATAAGTAGGGATGGGCGGCTTCCAGAAGTCGTATCCAAGACACACGGTTAGTCCCTGTTTGAAATAGTCAGCTGGGTGGTTGTGCATTGAAGAGGTTCTCCGAGGCCCGAACTTAGCAGTGCCTGCTTGAAATACAATCGCGTTAGTGAATTGACCGTTCCCTGTAGGTCTGTTTCCAAAAGTGCAGCTGTCACTAACAGATTTTTAATGTAGCTTGAGGTGCAGCGTAAAAGGTTTTGTTCTCGAATAAAGCAAAATGTTGAAACGAACTTTAAACTATGCACAATAGTTGGAGGACAACCTTTTGTAGATGTTACACCATATATTCTTCCATCATTTTCACAAGATCTCCAACATTCAAAATGATATGCAGTTCATTTCTAGTATCGGTGGACATAATTTTTCACGAAGCACAATAAAACGATATTTCCTATGATCCTATCACTCGTATATATAAATTTTTACTTGAAAATGTGTAAGGCACTCGAAACGTTTGACTGTAGATTTGTCATAATGCTACTACCTAATCTAATCTACGTGAAGTTTACATCATTGTCTATATTGACTCATCCTATAGTAACGATCAGCAATATGACGTCAGTCATTTTTGACGAACACATTTGAGCTGAGAAGAGAACAATGCACTTGATACCGATGTAAGAGTTTATAAGGAATGACCACGCCTGCATGACCGAGACATGCCATTTCGATTTTTTCCCCACGTTCTCCAATGCTGAATGTTGAATATAAATCTTTTCAGTAACTATATGTTTAGCTTCGAAGGTCATTAATTAGGAACATATGCCACTACTCAACTTACTTATCAGAATCAACGTGACGATGGTCCGATGCCAAATGGAGTGGGGTTGTCTTGTGCCGCAGGTTACCAACAGAGCAACAAAATCCCCACGGGTATTGA
Organism: Schistosoma haematobium; assembly: GCF_000699445.3. Classification (NCBI taxonomy): domain Eukaryota; kingdom Metazoa; phylum Platyhelminthes; class Trematoda; order Strigeidida; family Schistosomatidae; genus Schistosoma; species Schistosoma haematobium. The sequence goes on from NC_067197.1 coordinate 23,021,202, forward strand.
TAAAGTGAAGGGTAAATACAAAAGGCGGCAGCAAATGATTGGGAAATGCATGAATCAATTTCAAAATGTTCAGTTTAATTCTGATACACTCAGAATGAAAAACTACGTGAACATTATTTCAGCGTCAAACAAAGTGGGGTTAGCAAAATGAAGAATTTTATAGTACGGGAATATTTTGGGAAGTCACGTCAGGATGCGCAGCGTCACCGTTGGTTAAGAACTTAACATATGGGCGGCATAAGTATTTTAGAAAACTAATCAACATTATAGAAATGTTGATATTGTTATATTTGTTTTAAATTATAAAGTCAGTTAACATTTGTGCCGGTATGCTGTCCACATGAGTTGATATCTAATTCCATGTTCATTAGTAGGCTAACTGAATGGATTAATGTGTGACCAATGTTCCAGTTTGCTTGTTAGGTTCAATAACGTTTATTTGTTTACGGAGAGATTTTCCGACCTCATTATTGTTTAACTGTAACAGGATTTACTATAAATACTGATACACATGAATCATTATCAAAATGCCTATATTACGCAAAAATAGTGATAACCATGCGATTTTCGAACAGATGGCTAACAGAAACTATCCAAACATGAGCGGGTAATTGAGAGACATGATCTAGAACTAATGTTTGACATGCAGTAAAATTATTTATATTCATACTTACCAGTCGACGGTGCATACACGTTCGTTGTATGTATCGTCTTTGGCATAAGATAGGAATCGACTTATTTGAAATAAAGTGATTGTATGATGTTGAGATCAAATGAACTCATGCACTGCGAATATAAGTGACGGGGTGTCGTACGATACTTTCGCCTGAATCAATCTTTGCGAAATGGCAAAAAGTGGGTGCTGCTCATGTGATTACCATGGAGAACATAAGTTGTAACCAAGGTCATTACAACTCCCAACTCATGTCTATGGTAATGGCATGAACATGTGTCAGTGTCGTGGCAAGTTCGACAGCAATGTTTTCAGTTCGCAGGAGGTTTGCTCAGCTGCTCATACCAAAATAATCGATAACAGATAAAGATAACCATGAGAAAACAACATTATTTAATGCTAACTATAAGTTAGATTATCGACAGAGTTTCGGCTAATAGTTTCACCAATTTTATTAATCATATTACATGATTGTCATGTCACGACGGCGCTTAATTATGACATTTAGAAACCATTATGGATAACTAGTTACAGTGTTGATTGGGAACTAGCCAATCGGAAATGGGTATTGTTGTTTAGGGTGATTTGGGAGTATCAGAAGTTTATAGCTTTAATTGGTTCGAGCTGTTTTATTACATTGCAAATTACTGTCCAGAAATACTTGCCCACCTAGTATTTATTCCAGCAGTAGGCTCAAAAGATCTTGTGTTAGACGGTTACTTGACTAACGACGATTTGTCAGTTAAGTTGTTATTCCAATGCAGCAAGGTAACATCAAATTGCAGTGACTCTGTGATGGTGTCGATTTCTAACCACACGACCCTTGAAGTTGAGCATATCATTGCTTAGAAGATTCATATTCAGCAATTAACACGAAGAGAAGTTCAGCAAGGGTACGGGAGAGATTCAACTCAGTTAATCGGATAGCATGTCTCAGCCTCGCAGACGTAGTCATTCTGTATAACTTGTCTTTATTCACACCAAGTATATTATTCTCCCTTCGGCTTAAATGTGCAAGATGTTATACTTCCGATTCTTACGACGCGATGAGTTAGTGTGGACAATGATGGGACTTCCGCGTAAGATCTCGTAGATTAGGTATTCACATCATGACAAATCTACAATTTTAGGATCAGGTCTATTATTATAGCAGTACTAAAGCCAAACTAGATCATAATTATATAACTTTATTATCGCAACTACTTTCGATGCCTTTATAGGCTTAATATGATAGTTCAATTCATAAACGGAATTACGCATTTCGATATAGACTACGATGGGCTTAGTGGGAAATTGTAAAGGCGGTGTATATAATTGTTGAATTCATATGGCATAATGATATGATGCGATGCATGTACAAGTCAGGTTGATGTGCACGCTGATTTGGTCAGCATTTTTGACTACAAGAACAATTATCGATGTGGTACACTTTAGTTATACCAAAGTTATCGAGTCTTTCATTTTGCTGCCTTTCAACTGAGAGGAGAGTGACTATAAATGGGTTCAACCGCATATCCCCGTCCATGCAGTGATATTCACCCGGTCGAAAAATATACTGTCAGTATCAGAACATTCACAGAAAGTTACTAAAAAGATTATTGATTAGGCTCACATAATATTAGCTCTCACGGCACTGATTTTCTCTAAAGCAAAGCTCATTTTAGACAGAGAATGACAGCGATGACCTTAGAATGTTTGAGATTAAATGATGAATACATCTATTAGCACTACTGCTTGTTACTTCCTGTACCGTATGAACTTATGTTCGGTAAAAAACCATAAGGAAACCTTAAGCTAGCCGAAGGTCCACCCCAGTAGGTAGGAATATAGAGAGGCGTTGATCTTGTAGATCATCAACTTAGGTGGTCTATACTGATAATCACGGTTGTCCTTAAACTTGGCGAGGAGCGATATGTTGTTTGGCAACCAATTATCAGTCTGATGGATAATTTAGCTAGGATTTAATGGGACTTCATCATTATTAAAAGTTGTTAATGGTCTTCTAGATATTAGAAATCGACATCCCCCTGGACAGTTCGAGCAGTCTCACCCGTTGTCTATTAATATAAATAACCGTAAGTGAAGCTTCAAGTATTTGGATGTGCCGAAGCATGCCATTCGGATATTGTTGTAACGTCTTTCGTTCTTTACACTTCAGAATTCAGAGGAAGATTATTTTCATTCTCAATGGCCGGACATGCGTGGCTAAAGGATGTAAACCGCGAAATGTTTTTTATGTTCTACTTATTTTTCAATAAACATTATTTTGTAAATGGGCTTACTTTCTTACTTACATGGGAAACTATTTAAGTGTTGAGGTGTGTTTGATTGTCAGTGAACTTACGATTAAATACACATACCATATTAATAATACATCACCTGTTTATTCTTTTGCAGATCTTTTTAAATACCAATAAATTGGCAGTTATTATGAAAACGAAAAACGATTTATGCTCAAGCTTCTGCTATAATGTTGCACAATAATACTCCTCTCCTTTTCAATAAATTTATTTAAACATATACAATTTTTCCCGTGGATTGCAGTTTTAGTGTGGTTTGTTGTGGGGATAGAGGCAAACATAGGAGACCTTTGTGGTTATGCCAATGGTGTTTTAAAAGTTGGGGCAAAAGTAGACAATTCGGCGTATAATTAGGCGAAAAGTAGACAATTCAGAGACATATGAACGAAAGAGCGACAAAAAGGGGGAAATCCGCATCATTTTACTCGGATAGGCGAAAAAGCAGACATTTTGGCGAGTTTCTCGCTTATCTCCTCTTTATTTTCCAACGCATTTTCCACTTCAATTCCCCTTTGTTCGCCTTTATTTCCCCTCTGTTGGTTGATTGGGTTATGGGTTTCTTTTTTTGTTTTATTTATCTTAACCTCTGTCCAGAAGTATACATAACTCAATAATGCTAAAAACGAACTTTAATTTGAAAACGCTTTCTTTCATTCCCTCTATAACAGTTTTCTATTCCTCTGACTAGGCATGCGTATTATTGTTTGTCTTATTCGCTGTTTGGGTCTTGTGCATTTAGCCGCCCATCATGAATTGTGTCTCAAAGTAGTCAATGTGAGGTCTTGTCGAATAAGTTTGACGATCTTTGCCCAAGACAATTTTGAATTTTTAACATACTCAACTTCCTATGTTTTTTCAAGAATAATCCTCAGTTTACTACGTCACCTGTAGGTTACTTATAGTTCCTCATCAAATTCGGTGGGACTATAATTTGTGGACAAACCAATCAGGTATAAGATAACAGATCTTGGATTTGGGCGCAAAATTCATTTACCCATTTGCTTTCATGGCGTCTTGGCACTTTGGCTGATTTCAGTTTGTGATGAAAACTAAATCGAAGTCTAACCCTATCCGTCAACTGTAAATCGAAATTCTAATTCCCCACACTGCCTTATAACCAACATTAATTCCTAGTGAGTGAGTGAACATTCTCAGGGTCACTGTGGCGTCGCCTTAAGTTCGTCCATGAGTTATAGTCTCACCGAAAACTTGGTAAAGGCATACTCCACAGAAAACGTCAGGTGACTTGTCGGCCTAGTTATAAAACAATTTGCACTATAAAGCAATAAAACTGCAACGGATTAGTAAGCGTTTTTTATCATTAACCCATATGTCTATTTATCTGGTGTACAACAATACGTATTAAATGATTAAGATCAAGTTTACCTATTAGCAGTCGGGTTAGTGTTGTGATTTAGGGCTATCACTCCATGTGGTTTTTGCCACAAAACGATACTAGTCCTAATGCAGGAAGCATAGATCTGGGTGTTTAGAGATGCTGGTGTTCTGAAATTTTGTTGCAAAACGAAGTCAAGGTTTTCATCACGAACTGACGTCATCTCTAGTGCAGTAGTTCTCCTTTATCCTTTTTACAACTTTATCAAACTTTGGTTGGTGTAAGGTATGGTTTAGAAGAGGAGAATGTTATCTATCTTCGGTGAACACTTGATTACTCATTGACTTAAATCAAGTACTTTAATAAGAAATCTGCATTAGGAGCACATATGTTCTTCAATTTAGCTTAAGGACTATCTCAAATTCGCTTTTCGCTTGCATGGTAGATATTTCTATTAATTTCAACTATTTTAAAGCAAATTGTTCCCACTTTTTAGTTGATAGTGACAAAAGTCCCTCGATCACTGTACTTGCTCAATTACGTGAGGCGTTTATATTTTGATAGGAATCTGAGTATGACATTCTCCACCGTCCATAAGAATACGCGATTACATACTATCAATGTTTATTAACCAAGTTTCCTGTTAAGCCCGTCGCTTTCTGTGAGGGCACCAATGGTGCTGTCAACTTTGACGTTCGGTTTTCCCATGAATTATAATGCCCAGTTGGAGTATTTGCTTCCGGTTAATTAAGTCCCCTACAAGTGTTTTCGAAATTTGTTTACAGTCTGTTTTAGGGTTATCATGTTTATCCGCTCACATTGTTTTCTGATCAGTCTGCTTCCTATTTTCTCTAGTTTGGTTATCGTCAGGTATCCTTGAATCCATTTCGACTACGAACTATCAGCATCTGTTTTAAAAGGTTTGAATTCGTTCCTTGGAAATGCGGCGGGAATCGGATCACGAGGTAGATGCTCACTATTTTATATCCCTTTCAGAATCCAAAATACATTCATGGGGGATTATTCTGTAAATTTAAAAATGTGCTGGACGCTTCTGATGATGAATTCAAAGCGATCCACAGAAACTCTCACGAGGCCATTGACTTGATGGAAAAGAAAGTTAGAGATGAATTTTCTACTGATGGTTTGTAGTTTTTGAAATATCTATGCTGCCATTCCAGAAACTCGCCTCTCAACTCTGTTGGATAGGTTCCACGCTAGACTGGGTTCTAAACCTAATAATGACATCCGTCACAAAGTAAACCAATTAGCATTGCGACTTTCAGCAATCGATTGTCGTAGTTGTTCTATCCACAGGTATCTGTTTGTTCCGTATATATTATCCAGCATCAAAAATCGTGTTCTTGCATCCAAAGAATACCAGGATAATTTAGAAACATTGGTTACCTCTTTAGAGAATTCATACAATTCATTAAGGACAATTATTATGGAGGTCGATGCGATGGAAAGGAATTTAATAAGGTAGATTATTTTGCTTAAAATAACCCGTTAATTTGAGAAATATCTAGTACAACTAAGTTTTATTATATCTCAATTAACCTTCAAGCGTCTTTTGTCAATGGACATCGTGGATATCTGTTTTGTTCAGAGCTACATTTAACCCTTTTTATATGATTTTTGAAGTCATATTAGCTAATAACTGATATTAACTGCTGAATTCAATTTACATGTCAAGTCAGTATGTTCGTCTAAATTTGACCGAATAGTTTCACAGTATTTGGACGCTGAGTTCATGCTAAACATTAGGGAGGAAGAATGTATTTGTAAAATTTCGCGAAGAATTTGAAGTAAATCCAACGTTACTATGGATGGGATTGGATAACCTGTTTAATAAACAGTCGACAAGAGAACTTATTCATATTCGGTAATTTTGGTGTTTGATTATCTTTCCTTGAAAAAGCTTGGAGCAGAGTGCCAAGCGGAACATTGGATTTACTTCAAATTCATTCGCTGAGATTTTACAACTACATTCTTTCTCCTTAAACATCAATAAACCTCAGTGGATATCAGCTAATTCGTTCCGGCTAATTATTACGCGTCACGAGAAATACTGGTTTACGTGATTATTGTTTTAATTGAAATCTGTAAAGCAAGCAGGATTTCTTTAGCTTGATTTAGATTGTTGATTATCCAAGCGCTTATAAAAAGTAAGAATAATTGTAATTCAACTAAACAAGAAGGTCCTAAGTTCATTTAAATGCTTCATGGTCAATAAATATTGTTACTCGTAGTTCTCAGATCTCAATCAAAATCTATCGATTGGACTTTCCCAACAAAAGTATTTGTTAAGTACGTATTCTCTAGGTTTCCTGTTTGGACTGGCATAGACTGATTTTTTACTCTGGGTTGTCCTAAATTGCGATTTCTTTCACAAACTCACTACTCTAAGTTATGTTTAGGGGATGGATCTCAAATTTTTTGCTAGTATTTTTAAACTGCTACTACGAGTCTTGCTAACCGATGACTATCAATATATAGACTTCATAGACATCACGTTTAAGGGGGGAAATTAAGTAATACAGCTCACCTAAAGAATTGAATCAGTCTTGTTTACACCAACCAAAGTCTCGGTGGGTGGAATAGTAGATAAATTTGAAAAAAGCTGGACGCGTTGATGAACTCAGTATCTTATTACGCTTGAGTAGCACGAATTCAGTCAATCATAACGTAGAAATTACGCCTGTATCCCCTTCCGTGGAGGGGGATAAGCTTCCGACCAGGATTCTCCAACCAATTCTGTCTTGTTCTCTCCCTTCCAGCTGTTTCCAACCGCCATTCATTTTTTTATACCTGTCTCCAATTCCCGACGCAATATGTTCTTTGGTTTTCCTAATTTGCCTGTTACCGTTAGGATTCCAAGTCAGTGCAGTTTGAGGATTTCCGCAATTTATATCTTACCCACATTGAGCGTCTTTTCCTAATTGCTTCTTCAGCTGGAAGTTGATTTGTTCCCTCCCACAGCACTAGTCTTTATCGTCGTCGTTATTATCATTGGTGGATGCATAATACTGGATAATATTCTTTGTTCTGAAGGTTGCTTTGATGATTCTGGACTCATGAGATTCCCATCTTATAAGTGGTTTTCATGCTTCTCTGTAGAGCATCAGTGCAACTCCTTGTGTGTGCAAAGCATTTTCTTCTTCATGACCGGAGTACAGCAACACCTCTCCCCGATTGTAATACTTTCTCTCCAGCTTGCATTGTGCGAATCCCCACCATAGTCTTTGAATTTCGTCTTCTAATTAAATGTAACCCATGTAAGATTGTTGAATTTACTATGATTAGCTACATTGGTAGATTATTGTGTCCGTTTTTATAAGTATTTTCGGTATCATATCTTTTTGCGCTAACCACCCGTAACTGTTGCGTTACATGGTTGTCTGATTTTTTGATTGAACAAAAACTTTTTTATACAAGTGTGTGTAATCTTAAGGTATTTTGATAATAGTTATTTTTTGTTGACCATATTCACTGTAATATTAATCAGATAGCAAGGCTGGTCATCCTATGTTTCTGTAAATTTCTAGGTTTTTATTCATTATTTCTGCTCTTTGTTTTTTATGAAGCACGTTTAACTATCTAATATCAGAATTATGTTACTGGACTAATTCGTCCCATTGAGGGATCATGCAATGAACATTTCCTTGTTTCGTAACTAAGTATATCATTTTAAACATAAAAACATACTTAGTTAAATAGCATTCGTATATGTTCATGAAAACGCCATATGGAAAAACACTCATGAAAAAGACCGGGCAATGTTTGAAATTATAGTGAATTTTGTAATTACTACCTTCAGATTGATTTCGTGTTTCGAAAACAAATAAATCGTAATTTCAAACTGAATGTATTATTTTGTTCTTCATAGGTTTTCTAGTGATTGGCGTCTCTCTCAAGAAAGCGTGCTGTCAGATATGCGTTCCATGCAGCATATTAAAGAAAAGTATTTAAATTTATCGAAATCCCTTAGTGAATCAGATCGTCAATTAAGTGTAAGTTGCTTTACTAATTGGACATTTTTGTTACTGATAGGAGTTATTGTCATCCGTTGAAAAAGCACCTGATCAGCGCCTTCTGATGTCATGGAAGAAAGTGTGTTCTATTTGTCTATTCACTTTACCAGTCCTTCTTATTAGGAAATTGAGGAAATCAAAGAACGAAAGGCAATATTATCTAATCGTGTAGACCAGTACATGGGGATTGATATCGTAGGATTGGGAATTTTGTACAATATATTTCATTTTAGGATACCACAAAAGCTGAAAAACAATTAAGCGATGCTCTTTCTCAAATGGTATGGTTTCTTTTGCTGGGAATAAGTTTTCTTTATCTCTACTAGGCATCAGTTGACTCACAGTTACAGAAAATTATGGGGTTCAACGCATGGAATTAGAGCTAACTCCTCAATAGAAAGCACTTACACCTCAAAAGCTTGTTGTATGTCTATTTCACTGATTACTTGGGTATAAGCATTCATTGCCAAACGGAACAGCACGATCTCTTGACTTTTTTGTCGACATATATTTATACTGTTAATTTACTTATAAAAAAGATTTTAGTCTCAAACATTCTTATAATTCTACTTCTATGTTCATACACATGTCATAACTTTTGTTTCGGAAAGACGTAACAGTAGGAATTTAAGCAGTTTCTTGATTCTTGATCATAATCAAATTATTGACATAGTTATGAGGAGTTAGTTCTTACGTAGGTTAAAGTTTTGGTTTTTATGTATTGTAGTTCCAAGGAATTTTTATAAATTCTTATGTGAAAACATTGATTTCTTTGAAATTGGTTGCACTGGAGCTGACGATTCTCTTCTTTGACATCTAGCTTTTGAACATAATGTCATTTTGTATTTTTTATTTTGACACAACCTATTCTTTCTTGTGAGACTCCATTATACTGGTAACTTTTTTTCCAGGTGCTAGTTTGTTTTTGCCTGTCTGTCGGTTAGCATTGCAAAGTATGATACTAAATTATAGCCCATATATCAAACTTGAACAGAATTGCTTTGTTCAGAATTACCATCATTTTGATTTTCCTCAGCTGAATGAATCTTGCGGAGTATTCCACAATAATATTAATGTAGTTCTGTCTTGCTTACCTAGGTTATTCGATAGTATCTAAACAAATCATTTGAATGTTTTTACTTTTGACCACTGATGGCTAGATGATAGATTTCTTGTGAACTATTCTTTATCAGAATGAGGATTTGTGGACATTGTAGTAATTTTAATAGTTGGATTTTTTAGTCGATCTAAACTAGACAAACATTGAAAACCTCGAAGCACTAGACGGCCGTTTCTTCCAAGTATGGGACTCCTGAGCAGTGCGCATCCACGATCCCGCACGCGGGACTCGAATCTAGGGCTTTCGGTCTCGCGTGCGAATGCTTAACGTCTAGACCACTGAGCTGGCATCCAACGGTGCTAATGTCCAGTTCTAGTGGGAAGCCGTGACCAGTGGAGTCCCATCGGTGTCGGATGGTGATAGTTATCCACCTCAGACAATTGATGAAGGGTTGCGCAAAATCATGAATCGATTGAAGTTAGACACTAAGCATGCCTATTTACTTTAGCGTTCTATCAATTCTTTATTCACCAACAGTTTTGCCTACCTGATTTAGTATTAGCTTCCATCAGACCGTCAAGAAATGACGGTCTTATCTGACGTGGCGATTATGTATTATCCTTGATTCCTGAATTTTGTCAGTACTTTTATTCTGCCCAAAAAATTGACTTATGATTAATTCCATATTTCTCTATCAATGTGTAATGCCTCTTAAAATTATGCAAAATAGTTCAAGTCTGCATAAGTTTGAAAATGTGCTCAAATCCTTCGATGAACTCGCTTAATTACTATGTGATATAGGATGTGTGACAGCTTGGTGCTTAATATTTAAATTTTTAGGTATTATGCCACTTGGAATTTCTGTATTTTTAAAGATAGATGCTATTTGACTATATAGGTTTGTAACTTATTTTTTATATTTTCTATCCGTAATTTGGCACTTAATCCATACATCTATCATAGAAAATTATTTTTGCAAACAAAGATTGTCTTGGCATATATTTAATTTCCAGCTTCGATAGGTCTCAATCGACTTGAATCGTCCATATTTCTGAGAGAAATAAACGGAATCTATTATGTTTCTCGTGGTATTAACCTCGTCTGTCATTTAGTTCGCTTTAATTGTGCATAAAGTAACCTCATATCTATTTTGATTAAATTAACATTGTCAGCGCTTTCTTATAATCAAAGAAGTTAGTGTATAGTAACGAATTCAATCCCACTGATTGTTCAACGGTGATCCTTAATGTCGCGATTCGGTCCATGCACTTACTAAGACTTTAAATATGGTGAAATCTAACCGAAAGCACTGGAGTAATAAGTATATGCTTCAGCTTGTTTATAACTTGATGAAAAGTGATTCATGCAAGGAGATATTTTTATGTCTAACATGTTACGCAATGAAAATTTAGTGCTAGTGGAACAGTCTGACGAGCTTTGTAGCGAGTGGGAATAACAAATTATTATAGTTATAAGATCTATTTTTATTAAATTTTTCGAGTATTTACACCTCAACTCTACATTAAAATGTTCCCATAACACACATTGTGTACTAGAATAACGCAATAAAATGTATAAGTGATTTGAGTGTAAAATTAATTAGTTATCTTTATGTATATTAGAACTTCATCTGAACAATAAATTATAGAGAAGTATGTTATTTTATTATTCTGTACTTAATTAGCTTTTTTAACATAGTTCTGCCAAAAAATGCACTTAAATTTAAAAATTACTTAAAATCTGTATTTGTAGTTCATCTTTGTATATAAAAGACGCGTTGTGCTCTAAATACTTATTTAACCAAAACATGCTTACAAATAGGACAAAAGCTAGCTTGAAATTCAAATTACCCCCTCCGGTTCAGCGACCTTGAGCGGTGTACCTAAAGGCGGTCATCCCGTACTTGAACTGCCTCACGTCGGTGGCGTGTTTGTAGGCTAGCCTAACTTGCTAATATGTGTGCCTTTAGGAGACCTGTATATTACAGAAAACGCCGAACGATATATAGCCATGCGTATCGCATGCTTTTGCTCTGCCTTTCAACTAAAGGAAATCATAATTCTAAAAACTGCGGATGACATGTACTCATGACGTCGGCCTGCTTGACTATCTACTACCTGTTTCTGGCATCAAGATAATTCAAAAAGTCATCGGTTTTTTGAACAGATCATGTCTACTAATCACATAACCTATTCAGGTGCGTTTGTGAAGATTTTACGAATTTAGACTGTATAAGTTACAAAAAGCTCAATCAGACACATCGTAGTTGCTGGCAATATCCATCGAGAAGAATGCACATCATTCAGATGTTTTCTGAACTATTAGAATCTGACTGGTGAACACTTTGAAATAATTTGAGCTGAGAATTCCATGTTAGACTAAAAATTTAATATTGAATAAAGCTAATAATAATGACGTCCACATATAAAGCAGTTTGTTTACGTGTGACCTATCTTAGTAAGAATGCCATTCAGCAACCGATTCCAGTACAACATGCTTGTATAGCTAATTGTTTTTACTAATAAAATGTTTGTTTACCTTAGCTATACAGATACTCAGACGACCATCTAGAAAACTGAATCATATGAACATGTTTCACGATTATGTGCGATCGAGAGTACGTTTTGTATTAACAATGTTCAATAATCCCTAATTACTGATTTTCATATTACCAACAATGTGGGAAGGTAATAATAACGCGCATGGATGATTATGACATTTATGTGATGCCATATGTGACAAGCTTATAGTGTATAGTAAAACTATTCGGAGACAGTGAAATTCATGTTACTTAGTGTTAACGTTATCTGGATAATTTGTTATACTGAGAATTCATATTACACTACATCTGCGTCGTAGTATGTAACGACTCAGATTGTTGCTGTCTAGGATGACTCTGACAGTTTAATAACGCCTTCAGTGGATAGAAAATGCGTAACCTCGTTTAAAAGTAGTTTATCCGCTTTAATCCCCGAGATAGACGTCATATTGTGGTGTGTGCTACTGATGTCAACAGATATAAGTTGTATGCACCATCAATCGGAAGTGTAATGTCTGACGGCGGAAGGTTAAGAAGGTCAAATAAAAGAGAATATAGAGTGGTTCGTGTGAAAACAAAGGAATAGTAATGTCTGGGACATTTTGCAAATGAAGAATTTACTGTATGGCTCTCAGATTTTACTTAAATATTCTGTAATTTTGTGTTCAAGGACGTTCGATTGCACTCATTAGTGTTCTCGTTCACTACAATATTACTAAATATTTGACATCGGTTTGCAATATTTTGGTCAATGTCTGTCAAGCAAGAGCAAAAGATGCAGTTGCAATAGTATATTGAGCTTTCCAGAGGACATAACATTATCCCACGGAATACCTTTTTATAGAATGGGAAATAGCGTACTGTGTAGTGAAACAATGTGTTTAGAAGTAAACATTGCAACGTTGTTATCAGAAAAACTATGGTGTATAATACAGACACACGTGCACAAATTTATTTTCATTTCTGTGTATAATGTATTGGTCATGTAACTGCCAAATGCATTACTACAATTCAATTCATTATTTCCACTGTAGTACAGTTGCTGGTGATTCTAAATGCTAGTGACATTCAAGCAAATGAAAAGAGGTCTAATCATGATGTTACCCAAATAATACTATTTCCCCAGTCCATTTGTGTACACTCAGTCATACTTTACTTCGATTGTTTCTTACTGCCGTACAAGCAAGTCAATTCAAGTACTTACATATACATTCATGAATATCAGTATTCTAGTTCTTAATTCATTTATTCTCAGTCAACTAGTATAAATATAACGAATATGATGGAACTGTACGAGAATGGATTTTGAATGGACATATTTCATACAATCGTTGATCCAGACAAACGAGTGGAGAAACAAAGAAAAGTGAGCGAAATTGTGCACGGTGTGAAGGCGCGTGAGCCAGCTCGATTTTACCAAGCGTGAACCGATATTTAGAGTCACAAACATAAGTTACATACATATAACAGTAGGATAAGAAGTGCACACATATACGCCTATATAAAAACTGTCAAGGTTGTTAAACGGATAATTAACAAGGGCAAAATGTGATTCAAGAAAGATGAATAAATTGTCCTGTCCGGAAGCTGGCATAAGCTATATGGGCTTGACATAGCATCCTACACTACAGTCCCATACTAGAACGAAACGGCCTTCCAGTGCTTCCGAGCCTTAAATGGTAGTCCAGCTTAGATCGACTCGTGATCCAAACTGTTAAAAGATTACTGAGAGTTATACTATGGAAACGTTGGTTACGATATATCCATTTCGCTTTTAGCTCTATGTAAGCTATAAGTAATGATCAATTCAGGTGCAATGATCTATAGAGTTAACTAATTTGATATTGATTCCCAGCGTAGAAACTACGCTTACAAATGAAAAAATCCAATCGACACCTCAACAACCCCCATCATCTGTTAATTTTGTCACTTCTCTAATTATTGTAGAAAATAATAAAATAACTTCAAATAGCATACCTGTATAAAATATTATTACTTACGGTGATTCATTTCAATCATAAAATGCTGGGAATCTTTAAAAGCAAAAGCCTTTAGCACAAAACTAACATTCTGGTTTATATTCATCAATAAGTCATTCCTGTGATAGTACTGTCATTCAACTACTAAGTGAAGTAATTTACCACAGTAAACGTTTACACAATCGTTTGTGCTCTAAAAATAAAAGTTTGAATGCGATCATTAACTGAAGAGCTTATTTTTAACGATCTCAATAAAAACCACAGTTAAGCATAAAGATCCACGGAAACACCTTGAGGTAGATCTTATGTCACGTCATCTTTACAAGATCTACATGTCTTCACGCTATTGATGCATTTCTCTGTAGATAGTTTCAAACAAGTGTACCAAGAGAAAAAAATAAACCACACACTACTCCCGGTTGCAAGCAACAAATACAAAACGAAAGAACAGAAAATAGGCAGGTAGTTATGTGATGAATGAGAAGAAAGTTAAGAACAACTAGTGTATTTTAAGACGAGATCACAGAGTACCTTGCTAAAATGTAAGAACCCCAAATAAAATACTTCATTTGCAAATATTCCTTCAGTTGTCTCAAACCTCATCGTCCCTTCATTACCACTACAATTACTGTGTTTCAGTTCTCAATTTGATCTTCCCAACGTTCTGCCATCAGATGTCCCATTTCTGACTGGTGTTATAAACTACTTATATCAACATAAGTAATATACACCACAATTATACGTACGTTAAATAGATATTTTTTGTGAACCTAAATGTGCATTTGATTGAAATTACGTACTACACATATTTAAACTATGAAGCACTGTTCACTAGGTAAATGAAAAAATATCAGTGAAAAACCTAATTGTTAATGAGTAAAAAACTGTCACTTCAATTTTAATTACGTCTATCTTCATTTGATAAGTAAAACTAAAAACAAATTTTATGTCTTTGGCTTAACTGAATATTTCAACAGGCGGAATAATTAAGTGGGGTAAAAAAACGTATGTTTCTAAATAATCTTGACATTATAGGCAAAGATTAACATCAAAGGTATATAAATGAATTAAATGTGCTCTCAATTTTTTTTATTGACTTGTACTAAAAAACTGCGTGTGGATTGGAAATTCGGTTTGATTTGACTGAACTGAATAATGAAATGGAGAATGGATAAATAACAAAATAAGTTGTATTGAACTTTTCGAATTACAAATGCTGAATAAATAAAAATGTAGAAGAGCATAATACTTGTCTCCATCAGTTAGACTTTTATTGATCACATGTCAGAAATAAAAGTTAGGGTTTTTTGTCTATTGCTGGGTTTTAGTGGCCCATCGATCTGACTCCAATTTGGAAGAACAAATAAATATGCCATGAATCTAAACCCTCCATTTAACTCTGTATACTACACCAATGCCAACCCCGTTTGTACAACAGCGGTAATAATGAGCTAAATACGGATTGAATTGAATGAACTTATTTCAGGCATTCATTTACTCAGACAGACATTAAGCGGAAAAGCTAGGCGAGGCGAAGAAGGTAAGAACCTCAACTTCATTTGATAAAACGTGACTCACTATTTAAAGAAAGACAAATATAAACTACAAACGTGTGATAAATAGAGTAAGCGATACAAACACACTTCATATAAAAAAAGCCAATGTTATAAACGAATAACTGACAACGTCAAAATGTGGCTCAAAAGGAATAAATAAATCGGTTTATGTGGAAGCTGAAATAACCCATGTGGATTTGACATGGTAATGAACAGTGAAGAATATGATGCTATAAATGACGATAAGTTCCACTCTCGTTCGCAGTTTTGATCTTGCACCTGGCGAATAATCAAAATGAAACGGGAATCATTATTTACACTATCGTAATCCACAATGGAGGGCGTGTTTCGTTCCTCAGTCAGTCAGTAACAACGTAGAACTTCGTACGTACGTACATCAGTTCGAGTTGCCACACCACATTAGCACAGAGATGCAGTGGTCGATTCAAATCCCGTAGTGGTAGAGGTAATAAGAGTATAAGCAGTAATCGGGAAGATTAGGGTTTGGAGAAGTTATTTAAAGAGTATAATACAGTGAAATAAATTTGGAAAGAGGAAAAAAAGGGACATGAAGAATTCAGAAGATTAGAATTTGGGGGAACACAGAGAGTGGATGCACCTGCGCCATTGCAAACGATTTTGAGCCATGTCATTCAGGGTCTCTAACCATCGGTTGCTATCATCTCGTGGTCCCCAACCAGGTAGTCTACACCTACCAACATGACTCAGTTCACTTGTCAGTGACTTCATGGACTTGTGCCATGTTTTGGTTTGGCCGCCCCTAGCTTTCTTCCAACCTACTCCTATACCACTGAACATAGCACGTCGAGGCAGTCGGTGGTTGGGCATACGTAACACGTGTCCCAGCCATCTCAACTGATGAAGTTTCACTACTTCATCAATTGATTTGCCATCCTTACCTAGTACCCGTTTCCTAACAACTGTGTTACTTACTCGATGGTCCCATGATATACGAGCAATGTTTCGAAGACACCTATGATCAAATACTAGTAGCCTACGGATATCCTCTAATCTTACCGGCCATGTTTCACTGCCATAAAGTAGGACGGAACGAACTGCTGCGCAGTAAACACGTCCTTTGGTTGATAGACGGATATCTCGCCTACGCCATAAATGACGCAAGTTGGCAAAAGCTAGTCAAGCCTTCTGTATCCGTGCTGAGATTTCGTCACACACCAGACCACAAGGGTTGATGAGACTCCCAAGATAAGTGAAGCGGTCGACACACTCAACTACTTCACTCCCTATCACTAGTTCGGGTGTCGATGTAACCCAATCCTGAAGCAACATTTTGCATTTCGAGGGAGAAAATCGCATCCCGAACATGTTTGCATTGTTGCTTAGAGTGGTCAGAAGACTCTGCATTTTGTCAGCGTCTTCACCAAATAAAACTGTCATCTGCATATTCTAAGTCAACAAGTGAACCTCCCGGTAGAAGTTCAACCCCTGGAAATTTAGATGAGGAGAGTGTTATCTCTAAAAGTACGTCGACCACAAAGTTGAACAAGAATGGGGAGAGTGGACAGCCCTGACGAACACCACTTGAGGTAATCAATTATGATGACAGTTCGCCATAAGCTCTTACTCTACCAGTTGTGTTCGAGTAGAGAGCCTTTATAAGGTTAATGTACTTCTTTGGTACTCCTTTCAGTGACAAACACTGCCATAGAACCTCACGATCAACAGAGTCGAATGCCGCCTTAAGGTCGAGAAATACTACCATTGTGAGGCGTCTGAATGTGTGTCTGTGTTCTAGAACCTGACGTAGTGTGAATATCTGATCTATACAACCACGTCCAGGTCGAAAACCGGCCTGGTTTTCTCTAATCTGCTCTTCACGAGCTTTGATTAGGCGTCGAAGTATTATTGAAGCTAATATTTTAGACACTATATTAGTCAAACTGATTCCTCTGTGATTGTCACAAGAGGACTTTTGTCCTTTCTTAAAAACTGGAACAATCAGTGATTGAGACCAGTCAGATGGGATTACGTCCAGTTCCCAAATTCTACCTAAGACCTCGGTTAACCTCATTGCTAATACTGGACCACCATCCTTAAAAAACTCAGGAGTAAACCTGTCAGGGCCTGCTGCTCTCCCTCGTTTCAGATTTCCTATGGCTTTTTCAACTTCGTAAAGACACGGAGGACCTACATTAACTTGCCATTCAGGTTGACTGGAGATCGTGGGAAACCGAAGTGTGGCTGAAGGCCAGTTGAACTGATCCCTAAAGTGTTCTGCCATACGATCCAATCTCCTGGATTGAGAATGAATAATATGTCCATCTTTCTCTGAGATTGTTTCGCTAATGGTCGGGTTCCTAATTCCGGTTTCCTTAACGAGTCTGAACAATTGTCTGCTATTACCTATTGCCGCTGCCTTTTACATCTCTCTTGCTTTCGCTACCCACCACTGTTCGCGATCATTGCGTAGACTTCTTGTCAGCTTGCGCTTAAGCTGACTCCGCTCCTCATTATGTTCAGAGCCAGGTGGAATGAGTTTCCGAGCATCTATCAGTGAGATAGATGCTGTTGAGATCCAGTGTTGCTCCCTAACCTTGTGGTTTACCTTACTAGCAGATATCACTGCTGTTTCCACAGCTTTTCGAATATCACTCCATGCTGCATCGGGGTGGGCATCACATAAATGGCTGCCTAACTGTTTGCCTAGTTGTTCCTGAAATATACTCTTAGCTTGACTATCATTAAGTAGGCCCCTAAGAGGTTTCCTTGCAGCGTCTTTCCTACGTCCAGTAAGACGCAAGCAAATACGCGCTCGCACTAGAGCATGATCTGAATCTAGGCATGTGCTCCAGAATGAGCGACAGTCTTCTATCGAGCCCCTCCATCGGTGGCTGATAGCGATGTGATCTATTTTGGTCCAACGTTGGGACGAATTAGCGGGTCGCCATGTTAAAAGATGTTTTTCTTATGCTTAAAGTTAGTATTTGCAAGGAACAGGCGGTTATCTGAGCATAGCTGCAACAGACGGTCGCCATTATCTGTTCTTTGAGCCACGACACCGTAAGATCCACCTAGGTGTCTTTCCCTATCGCTTAGTTTACCTACTTGAGCATTAAAGTCACCGGCCACTATTACTACATCCGAGCGCTTAGCTTTTCGGAGAAGGTCCGAAAGCTTTCTGTAAAGCTCATCTTTTACATCATCTGAGCTGCAGTCAGTGGGAGAATAGGTGGAGACGACGAAGAGGCAACGACGAGTGTCCCTATCTTTCCGGATTCTTACTGTTCCGTTCAGTCGGACAGCGCACAAACGACTGTCTACTGGTATCTGGTCTAAGAGAGCTAGTTCTGCCCTAGGACTCAATGCTATACCTACGCCGGCGAAGCCACGGGAAGCAGAATCATGGCTTCCAGATACACGAAGCGTAAATCGAGTCGGTTCTTTATTTTGGCATGGTGAGGTCAAATGAATGACGCTACTTTGGTCCTGTATGCGCGTTTCGGAAACGCAGCACACATCGATGGCGCGAGATCCTAAAGTTTTAGCTAAGGAAGCCTGCTGTCCTATTTGGCAAAGTGTTCGTACGTTAAAAGCTCCTACGTATAGTTTAGAGCGTGGTTTCAGGAGACCAGGAATGGCGTTCCACGTACTCGAATCGTTTGCCCTAGCGGTGCGAGGTGATAAAGAGACGTGAGAAAGGTTAGTCATGGAGATAAGAGAGGTATTAGGAGGTGTAGGAAGGATTTGAATGTGACCACCTTGGTCTCTTTGTTGTTACGGGTATGAGGGCTGATGTCACTTCCCGGCTGCCCACACCGTGGAAGGGTAGCAGCTTCGATCGGGGTGTTTCGTTCCTAGCGCACATGAACAATGTGAAGTTTTCTACGATTAAAATTCCACTCCATCATGGTACGGACGTGTTAGGTGTAAAGCAATCAGTCATAACGGAAGAAAAATCTCAACATAAAAAAGACATACCTCCAAATAATTCTGTAATGTGAATTATTCCAAAATGTATACAACTGAGTGACAAAATAAGCGAAAACATAACCGCAATTACTGACCATGATACATTTAGATGACTGGAAAATGTCGAGTTTATCCCCGTACTTATATAAAACCACTGAGGACAGAATAGATTCTACCCACTTGAATGTTGTAACTTACTCAAAATATGACATAAAACATGATTTGTTTCCATCTATAGACATCATTTCTCAAACAACACACTGGGGACTCTATGCAGTTAAAATATGAGTGAGAACAATTATGAATATCACTGAGCAAGTTATTTTTAAACTTCAAGTTCAACAATATTTCTAGTATTTTTGTTTATTTATCCGTGCCTAATTATTAGAGACACTATGAAAAACCAATTATCAAATTAGATTAATGCACATTTAGTTAAAATAATATTTTAGTCATAGGATGTGCGCCAATATAGCACATTAACAGTATTCCATATCTATTGTAATGTTAAGTAAATCAAGGCGAACAAGATTCAAAATTCAGTGAGAAATACCAAACATTGGTGATTGTCTCATAAAAATGGATGTCTAAAAAATTCATCATGAAGTATGGAACGATGTTTATGGAAAGTTTTAAATAAAAAACTGGTTAGCCAAAAACCTATCGTTATCCATCTTACATCCAAAGCTGGAAAGGTTTCAAGTAGACTTAATACAAAAATTAAAACAGCACTGAAAAGAAGATTGCTTGAAGCACAACTATCTTTAGTGTAAGATAACAAATGTACCTCGAACGAAACGACAGTGGATCCACAGCATTCTAAGTTCACCTTCAAATGTATTTAATAATTTTTATGTACTTGTGAGAGTAAATACATAGAAATGACTGAAAACAAATTCATTAACATGGTTTTCTGAACATATTCTCTAAAAGTTGTATTTAAAAGAAAATATTTATAACAATGATGTCACTAGGCATTTAATAGATAGTCGACGCAATATAGATATCACAAAATCGTCTACGAGAAATAGCAAGCCGTGAAAATCGTTTTTAATCTAGTTTACAGAAGTCACCGCCATCAAATGCTTTTGACCTGACCTTTGTATGCACGAAAAAAGTATGATAAACCGCTCGTTGTCATGATAAAACAGATAATTTTAACGTTAGTCAATTACATAATCTCTTTGTTGTATTCCATAACACTAAAAAAAACAACTAAGCACTCCACAGCCATTTATTCACGATGTTAATTTTCATTTCATGTCAGCTGAATGTCTTGATTATCACTCATTTGGTAATAATTTGTTTTTATTCATTGTTTCATTTATAACCTTATCCCCTTCTTCCTATTATTCTATATTCAATATAGATATACCAATCGGTCTTAACTATTATGTTAAATATTTTGTTTCTTCATCTAGTTTCTTATTTCATTTCAAACTAAACTTCATTCATCATGGTATGTCAACACATTGTACGACAATATTAACGCAAAAAAAATACATTTAAGTCGTTTGTGGCTGATGAAAAGCCTGGAAATCTAATAATGAATTCGTGTTATTCTGTAAATTGTATTCTTCTCGTTATATTTACATTTATCAATAGATCAAGATGTAAGAATATAAAATGATTAAAAGTTTATTTTATACAGTTGAAATAGTCAAATTGAAAATGTTAACTATCTAAAAACAAACGGAATATTTGAATGATTAAAAAGGAGCTTACATTTATAATATTTTTCATAATGTAATTATTATCTATTCATTATAATGTACGTTTTAACAAAACTTCCCAATTTTTTGTTTGTTTTGTTTTGTTTTCAAATGAATCATTTTGTAAATGCGAAATAATTCATCTATAGAATATAAATGCGACTAAATTTTTTAAACAACTAAACAAAAAAAAACGTGTTTATGTGATTTGTATCATACAACTTTGATACTATTTTCTTTCCTTTTCTCTTCGCTTTTTTTTTGTTTTCATAAAACGCATCAGTAATATTATGCACACGATTAACAAGAGTAAGACGAAAAATGATGATGATGATGATAATAATAATAATGAAATCAAAAAGAAAAGAAAAAAAGTGAAAATGATGACAAGTTACAAATTAAAGTAAATTTCTAACAAATCATTCAACTCAGTGTAAGATGTTTTATTGCTAAGAATACATTATGATAATTACTAAAATATTCTATATATATATATATATATATATATATATATATACTCGTTACATTATAATTAAAGGGGGACGAATTTGAACAAACTCAAGTTCGTCGAAATTTCAATGGAAAGATAAATGACAATTGATAGTATGATTGATAAATTGATAAATATTTTTTATTTAACCTATAACTCTTATGAATAATTGTTTCAGCTACAATCTGTAATATCAGTTACATTAATTGATTTTAACTTCATTGTTTGTTTCATTAAACTAATAGAATAATAATCAAAATTTAATAAGTGAGAGAGTTCATAATTGTTTAAGTGTTATTTTAGATGATTCGAAATCAAGAATTATTATAAGCAAATCCTATTTTATAACAGTGGTATGGTGTACTATCCATGAAGTTCTTATGCCTACTGGTTCTTTTGTTAGAAGGACTGTCGTTTTTTAAGCGCATAAAACTATCGCGTGACTATGTTTTCGTAGGGATATTGGTTGTTATATCTGGACGAAGAATAAGTGAATAGTAACTGTTAGAATCTATTTATGCATTATATATATTCATATTCCTCTTATTATAAGCTTCTATTTTATATATTGACTACTATTATACGATTCATCGTTCTCAAGTTATTCCAAATTTATTAGTTGTAGAATCTCACACTCACAGCCACTTTTGGTCTGATCTTGTATAATTGTTATTTTCTACTTTATGGTATGATGTGGTCTCATTTGCTTGTATATTAACTGCGTATATCTGAAATACATGATTTATATAGCGGTAGCTGATATTGGTGTTCTGGACTGAACCGGCGAGAAGCCACTATTTCGGAGGACCTATATGAACTGAAAGTTGACCCTAGGCTGTTCATTTTGGTTTATGAGTCATTGGTCTGGTCAGTACGTCGTTGTTCTAATTATCGATCTTAAAACATAATAAGTAACGGGCGATAAGGACATAACATTATAGCATAAACATAGGGATGAGTGTTCTTATGGGAGAGCTGATGATCACCACTTCCTTCACTCGTATTTGCTACATCTCTTTTTTATATATGACAGGCCATTATTTGCCATATAGAAGGCTGTCTACTCTAGCTTATTCCAGCCAAGTTCAAAACGTACTCTTCGGATATAACCTACAGACCCAAACTGAACTTACGCAATTCATATACGTAAGCATGCAGAAACAAGTGCCTTTTACGATTCTAGTGCCTTGAAGTGAGAGTCTTCGAGTAATCCAGGTTGCAACAAAGTGGTGGATTAGTCCAATCTCCATTGACCTCCCACTTTAGCTCATGAGGTTTCTCCCATGGCACAGAAACGTCACGAGGAGGCCTCTTGTTGTAGCGGTATGTTTCACATCTTTATTGGAATGAATTTCTGTGAATTTTTTTCATAAATGAAAATGATATATTTCTACTGTTTTGTCTGTTCAATATCTTACTTCAAGTATATATTAGGAGACTATGATCATAGACGAAATTGTGATAAGCTTAGTTAACAAGTTAAAAAGAACTATGGTAAAGTGTATCAAAGTCATTTCAAACGGAGAAAGTTGTTTGGTTTAAGTAATTTCTTATTATAGCTCCTTGTCAGTAATGATGGAGGAACCGGTCAGTTGATTAGTTATACTATATATTAATAATGTAAAGGATGAGAATCTGACAAGAAAAGTATTAGCTGAACAGGTAGAATTATGATGTTTGTTCTGTACCGATTATCTGATGAGAAGGATGGCCAGTTTAAAGAGATGTATCTGGAGAACGTCATACATGTAATAAATAACTTGCCAATTAATTGGTACGTTTGCAAAAACTATCCAGAAGATTAACTGATCTAGGTATTGTGTTTTATTAGTGACGGTTTTTATCAAATAGGTTATTTAATTGTTCAGTGTGTCAATTTTATTAAGTGCTTTAGTGACCTGTCTTTTCTCCTTGTAATTAGAACATCTAAAAAGGCTATTCCACCTTCATTTTCCTTCTAACATATGAATTCAATTATTTAATTATGTTAACTTTATTTTAAAGTCTTCATTTACCTCTAATGTAAGTTTGTAGACGAATTCATGTACATTTAAACCAATATTCACCATATGTTGCCTATAAAATATTATTTCTGGATTACAACATCCATGTTTCGTTTGTCACCAGTTTAAATTATCCTTGCATTAAGTTTTTTCATCAACACGTTACACTTGTAGATGTTATAAGGAAAGTTTTGTTACTACTTAAAAGCAACATTTTCAGTATTAACTTTAAATGGAAGTGTCTTTCTAAACTTCTTCATAAATTTTAAACTAATTTGTTCTGAAATCGCGGCTTATGATCAAAAGTCCTAAAGACAATTTTATGTACATGTCAACCTACATCTTGGACATCCCAGATTGAAATCATATTTTCCTACACACATTGTTAAAACAATGATACACAGCATCATCTAACTTCTAATCTACTTTCGTTGATGTATATGTGAATGAGATGTCATCTATATTCACTCTGTTACTTCTCTCAGTAAACCAAATTTATTTTCTAAATAGTGTTAGTAATGCCTTACTTCTCTGTCAAATCCCTTTGACTATTATATTTTAAATTAAGTAAATGTCTTATTTTTCTAGGAATGACTTGAAGCGCTTTTCCTATACAATCAGATTATCTGTTTTCTTATTTTTGAAGATTCTTATCTAGTGGAAGTTGACATTTGGTGAAACTGTAAGGATAGTAATTTGACTGTGAAATAGGTATAACCTGATTTTGTTTATTTTCTTGTGAAATAATACTGCTATAGGAAGTGTTGTTTCTATTAAATAAGGAATATACACTAACAACATTTTGTTAGGTTGTTACTGTCACGATAGACTAGTTGATTTGTATAGTTTGAGTCCCCGCACATATGCATCTGAAGCTTTCATATGTTTGATCTGTTGGTCATGATAGCCTCAAACAAAAAAGTTTTAATTTAGTTTTTCTATTGTCGTAAGAATGACCTCATCGCGACTGTTCTCCATCCGTTGAATACTTCGATTTATTTTTCATGAAGAATTCTGTCCGCAAATTAAGATTTCAAATGTTTGTTTTTCAACACAGTTCTTATCATCAGTTCATATATAATTCGTCATAAATGCGTTTTTTTCTCCGTGAATAAACCTAACTATTGTGCTTTTATAATTTTGTAAAATGCTGGTTTTTGGCCTCCATTACATTTGAGATTTCTCTTGTTTTTATGAGGATTTCAAGAAACATTTATGATAGGTTACCTATTGAGGTATGGTGACTTTAGTAAGGAAAAAAAAAGAAAGCAAACGATAACCTAACACAAATGGGTAGTATCATTTCTCGATCACTATCTCATACCTACAGAAATTAGTTTCTTTTATCTGAAAGAGTAACTAATATATCTTGTTTATTATTTAAGTTCCCTTGATAACTCTTTCAGTGAATTTTATACTGTATTCAGTGAAATAATTTATCATGGACGAATTTCTGGTTTAAAAACGTAAATTCTTTTTTACCAAGAAATCAACAAAGATTATAACAGTTACTACTATTATGTTAATCACATATTGTTATCAAAATATTATGGTTTATTTAAGAAGCCCTGATAAAATATCTCAATCAGACTCACACTATTGTTATTTTCTCTGAAGACTGAAAAACATAAAAACATGTGTTTAATTCACATCAGTACAATTTTGGTTGTTTTTTCTTACTGCAAGCTGGTGTAAAATTTCAAGGAAAAAACATTAAATTGGTTTTTGAAAGTTTATCGATTTGATTCAACAAAAACTAATCAGTGAAAATTTGGCTTCCGTAAACATAATTTACTGAAGTTATACTGTTGTATTTATATTTATTTAAGACAATATGGTAGTCGGTTAGAAAATAGAGTGGAATTATATCATAAACCATTCGGAAATATCAAATGCTGAGAAGAGGTTGTCTAATGGTCTCGTAGCCAGTGAAAAATGCTGAGGTGAAGACAGTTTTGACATAATTGTTCACTTGATGAATATGGATAAAAGAATGAGTGAGTGATTAAGATCTTGGTGGGATGAGGGATTGAACAAATAGCGCTTATACATATATATTAGGCTTGAATTGGTGGATTGTCAAAGCTTTTTTATTCAGTAAGTTTTTAAGATGTACCCTCTTTGAGTCAATGGTTTTAATCATGGATAGCTTTAGAAGATTATTCTAGTGGGACACCGTGACCAGAATTTACAACTGCCGTGATGTTTTTGACAGCCAGTTGGAATAGTTCTCGGACACGTTCTAAATACCTGGTTTTGTGTCGACGATACGACTTGCTCCTCAAGCAAACGCAAAGTACATACCGATGTTGTTCTAAGCGAAAGATCACCTCTGATAATTCTAAGAATTGAAGGCGAGAGCGATTCGTAAATATTAGTTATTTACTGCAAGCTGATCAACTTTTCTAAATCCCAAACTAATAATAATCATGTGTTCACTGATGAAAAACTTCGAGATCAGGTTAGCAGAGTTCTGATAAAAACCTATGATTGGTGGATTCTAAACATGTTCAGTATGATTTAAGCTACATAATAAGTATTGATGGTGATCACACAATATCTTAAATTGACTGAAATTAGAGATTTAAACCCGTGAACTCAAACTCAGCTGTCCGAAGTTCAGGGTCCAAACCCTAGAGTAGTTGCGAATGCATATCACAGTAAACTAATACTGTGATGAGATAGCTACCCAGTGCTTCCTGGTTTTAAAAGGCTGTATTACTAAAATCGATCTGTTGTGTAAATTATGTAATCGTGCATCACTTAATGCAATGTATATTGACACACAATTTTTATAACTATAGTAAAATATCATATCTCTCCTTTTTGCATGATGTTGTATACGTAACACACTGACGTTCGATATTTTTACAATTTAATTGTATCAGTTGTGAATAGACTTCGTTTGTTACCTAACTGATCCTTCCATTACTTTCGGCATCTAAACAAATAGTGCCTACACAGTTCTGTTTCTGTTTTATTGGTCACGCCATTGACTGAAGAGTACAACAATGTTGTAATGCCCTTTGAGACCACATTACAGTGCTTGGGACTAGTGACCTAGATGACATATAATTAACGTTGTTGGTTATATACTTCTCGTTATGCCGTCAATGACAAATCCAAAGGGAGAATATTTAATAGTTGAATGAAGTCCATTTATGGTCGCTACTCAAAAAGAAAGCCTGAAGTAAAACATCACATAACGGTTGTGATTATTTTTTCATCCGATATATTACTTGGTTCTAAGTGTTATTTTCGTCTACTCTTATTTGCATATTGTCATTTCAGTTTTTTCGGATTAATATTTGTCTTGCATTTTAATTATCTCTCTCGCTTTCGGTCAGTTCCTCTACAGATGTCACATAAATAGGCAATTCTGAAATAATAAATTGATACTTGATCGTATTATACATGCTTTACTAATTTTGTACTTGATGCTTAAAACTGTCTCAATTCATGTAAATAATTTATCAATTCTGAGTTTTACAGGCATGGAGAGCATCTGGAAGGGGATCAAAGAAACAATCACTTCAACATGTCATGAGGTCCTGGGTCACAAGAAGCACCATCACAAGGAATGGATAACTCTTGATACACTGGATAAGATTCAAGAAAGGAGGAACAAGAAAGCAGCAATCAATACCAGTCGAACGAGAGCAGAGAAAGCCAAGGCACAAGCTGAACACACGGAAGTAAACAAACAAGTGAAGAGGAGCATCAGAACCGACAAACGTAAATATGTGGAAGATTTAGCAATGACGGCGGAAAAGACTACAAGAGAAGGAAACATGAGAGAACTGTATGACACGACAAAGAAACTCTCTGGAAATCACCGTAAACCAGGACAACCAGTTGAAATCAAGGAAGGCAAGGTAATCACCAACATTGAAGAACAACGAAACAGGTGGGTAGAACACTCCAACGAACTCTTGAATCGACCAGCCCCACTTAACCCACCCAATATCAAAGCAGCACTCACGAACCTCCCAATCGATGTTGGCCCACAAACAATTGAAGAAATCAGCATGGCCATCAGACAAATCAAGAGTGGCAAAGCAGCAGGACCAGACAACATTACAACAGAGGCACTGAAAGCAGACATAGCGGTAACTGAAAAGATACTCCACATTCTCTTCAATAAGATTTGGGATGAGGAACAAGTACCAACAGACTGGAAAGTAGGACTCCTGATCAAAATACCGAAGAAAGGCGATCTCAGCAAGTGTGATAACTACAGGGGCATCACTCTTCTCTCAATACCGGGAAAATTCTACAACAGGGTATTGCTAAACAGGATGAAGGACTTCGTAGACGCCCAACTTTGAGACCAACAGGCAGGATTCCGTAAGGATAGATCGTGTACAGACCAAATCGCATCTCTACGGATCATTGTGGAACAATCAATTGAATGGAATTCATCACTCTACATCAACTTCATTGACTATGAAAAGGCATTTGATAGCGTGGACAGAACAACACTATGGAAACTTCTTCGACACTACGGCGTGCCTCAGAAGATAGTCAATATCATTCAGAACTCATATGATGGATTACACTGCAAAATCGTGCATGGAGGACAGTTGACAAAGTCGTTCAAAGTGAAGACCGGTGTTAGGCAAGGTTGCTTACTCACACCCTTTCTCTTTCTCCTGGTGATCGACTGGATCATGAAGACGTCAACGTCTGAAGGGAAGCGCGGGATACAATGGACATCTAGGATGCAGTTGGACGATCTAGACTTCGCAGACCATCTGGCCCTTCTATCCCAAACGCAACAACAAATGCAGGAGAAGACGAACAGTGTGGCAGCAGCCTCAGCAGCAGTAGGTCTCAACATACACAAACGGAAAAGCAAGATTCTCCGATACAACACAACATGTAACAGTCAAATCACACTTGACGGAGATTTGGAAGATGTAAAAACCTTTACATATCTGAGCAGCATCATTGATGAACATGGTGGATCTGATGCAGATGTGAAGGCGCGGATCGGTAAAGCAAGAGCAGCATATTCACAATTGAAGAACATTTGGAACTCAAAACAACTGTCAACCAACACCAAGGTCAGGATTTTCAATACAAATGTCAAGACAGTTCTACTGTATGGGGTGGAAACTTGGAGAACTATGAAAGCCATCATCCAGAAGATACATGTGCTTATTAGCAGTTGTCTACGCAAAATACTTCGGGTCCGTTGACCGGACACTATTAGCAACAACCCACTATGGGAGAGAACAAACCAGATCCCAGCGGAGGAAGAAATTAGGAAGAATTGCTAGAAGTGGATAGGACACACATTGAGGAAGGCACCCAACTGCGTCACAAGACAAGCCCTCACTTGGAATTCTCAAGGCCAAAGGATAAGATGAAGACCAAAGAACACATTACGCCGGGAACTAGAGATAGACATGAGGAGAATGAACAAGAGTTGTATGGAAGCAGAAAAGAAGTTCCTGGGCATGAGTGGGTTGGAGAATGCTGGTCGGCGGCCTATGCTCCATTAGGAGTAACAGGCGTAAGTAAGTATTAGTTTATACTGAATAAGTTTATCAAGCGTTCGGTACGGAACTGATTATTCTGAACGTGACACAATTGCATGAGGTCGAAAGAAATTGAGAGACCGTTTCTTAAGTTATTTTGAAATGTTGATGTGATAAAGACTTCAAAACAATGTTTATTGAACCCATCAATATGTTTCGGCTGAAAAATATTGTGAATAATTGGTTAGAAATCACGTAAGCAGTACGATAATTAAATTGAAATCCCAGAGAGATCGGTACAAAATGTTATTGCTTTTCTCATTCACTTATTTATATTTTTTTAAAAGTAAAATTAAATATCACAAAATTCATGCTCTCATGAAGCACAAAAATGGGCAGTTTTGGAAGTGGGCATCAAGGGAGGGAGGATTAGATGAACCATTTGATTAAATATGTGCAAGTGGAACAAAAACAAAAGCTAAGTGGAACAATCATAGGTAATTTTGTAAAATATTTGAAATAAATAAATCAGAAACCCATAAATTAACCTTTTGCAAAACATATTTAACGTCTTAACATCAGTAGTACAAAAGGTGTAATAAATAAACCGATAGACGCTGCTATCGACACTGAGTTAGCCACAGTACCGCTTGTGTGCAGAAAAATATGTTGTAACAGACTGAATAAACCAGATATGACACTTGAAATACTATTTAATGTGCCAAAATAACGTATTGGAAAACCTGTCAACAAATAACTGACATATGCGCTAAACATTATTGATCGAACAATAACTAAACAGACAAATGCTGTATAAATTGCAACCGTGTTGGGAATAAACATCATTGTACTTAAAATAACAGCAAATATGGACATTATTGTCATTGCAGGTACTAAGCCACAAATGTAATTATAATACATTTTTCTATTAGATACATTGAATTTGTTACTAATCAGTATATTTGCCACTTTATCACGTGAACACCTCAAAGAAAAATCAATAATTACTCCAGAAACAGGTGCTGCGAAAAAGCCGCACATTGAGAAAACTGAAGACACTTCTAACAGATGTTCAACTAGTTTTTTATCTGTTGGAAACAAATGAACTAGTTGTCTGTATAACTGACTTAAGAATATGGCAAAACGAAATAAGCCAAGAGTAATCCATAAATTAATCAATGCATACGAAGCTGAAAAGATGCATTTTCTCAGTGTTGGGAAACGTTCATCAATCACATTCGACAGTTCTTTGTCAACGTCAACTGATGATGATTCTTCCAAACAACTTTCCTTTGAATAAGAAACAAAAGCTCTATAAAATGTCGTTATCAGTTTGACAAAGGTAAAACTATGAAATAATTCTAAACATATAAACACAATCTAATTATAAACAATCGTAAAACTGGTCATCTAAGAATTAATAAAGTTTCCGAGTAACCTGTACATGATCCTTAAATCACTCATTGTTATTAATAACCAACGCGCGAAGAAACTGTGTTCATCCTCTATCATAAATAACACAATGGAAACAAACTCAGTTTTCGTCTAGCCGTATAACGATTAAATAAATTTCTTGATTCTGGAACGAAAGGTGGATGGAGATGCAAAGCATGTCAGATCTTAATGTTTGTATGTTATACATATTAAACATCATCTTAAAAAGACAGAACATAGAGTCGCTTAAACCTTATTTTTTGTCGAACTGACCTGCACGTAGCCTAAACACCATACTTTTGATATTTCATACAAAACCAGTTCACGAAAACAGAATATTAACATGTTGTTTTGCAGTCTGGATTTGTGACAACATTGATTTCAGGTGACGATAATATTTCAATTGTAGGAACTTAATAACATAGTCATACGTAATGATTAAACAATAATAAACTTTTACTTACTCGTGACTGAAAAACTGATTTCGTTACTTCAGTTTTTGCAAATTTCTCCATATCTACTGACTTCATAGTGAGAATGAACATTGCTATGAACAAACCCATAATAAATGAACCTATTGATAAAGATATAAATGACCACTGAAGTGAAAAATAGGGGTGATATTTCGATACAGCATACGCTACAACTGTACTCGAATCAAAGGCTCCGGAAATAAGTGATATGCATATTCCACGAAAATGTGGGAACATTGAACTAATTTGTTGATTACAAATTAGGCTGCATATACTACTTAGTGCAACCAGAGCACCAGCAGTAAAGAAAAGTGGTGCCACTTTGCCAGTTGTAAAAGCAAACATAACAGTACCGGCAGCATACACTAACGTCGAAACCAATTTTAAAGGTCTCAATCCAACTCTATCCATAAATATTCCGGCCAATGTAATGAGGCACAAATGTGAAACAAACCATACGTTAAAGCTGATTCCAAACATATCTTCGTCGTACATACAACCAGATTGTGTGCAGTTGTAAGCGAATAAACCCAAGGATTTGTAAATACCAATTAGGGAATTAAATCCATAGTGATATCCTCCAAAAAAGAATAAATCCAGAATACAGAGAATAAGTCCTACATAACGACGTATACTGGACGGAAAACAGTTGTCAAGTTGTGCACCTGAAAGAAATTTGTAAAACGTTAGCTGTATAACCAATATTGATATGAGTTATGAAGCTTTCATTACATCAACTAACTTGATAATTCATTTCGACGAGTAGTATAAACTATCAGTTACAGTTTAGATTCAACAAATCAATATGTACTAACATATCTAATAAGCCTAACATTAATTAAGACATCTAAAATGTCATTTAAAAGAAATTTCACGCTAGTGCATGAAAGCATAGAAACTAATTATTAATAACTATACTCAACCGTTGTATAAAATGAGTACATCTTTTATGACTGAGTAGGATAACAAATGTTTTAACAATTCCCTTAGTTATAATACAATGAGAATACAAGATGGAAGTTATGATGGAAAATAAAGTTGAAAAGCATATTTATAAATAATTATCGTTGGCTCACATAAAATCTTATTTCACACATAACATGTTGCAAAACACTGAAAACTACTTGATGCAAGATAATTTTTTTTTAAAATAACATAAAATTAAGGCATTTGGTCATCTAAACCTGAATAAGAGTCCTTTATTATTATTACTATTATTATTGGCTTTATTCAACATTATATTTTTGGTACAGTACAGAATTCTCAGCACAAAGTATTTCAAAAAGTTTCCGTTTCTTACTTCTTGGTCGATCCTGACAATAAATATTGAGTGGTCGCCAGCTAGAAGTTAGCAGTCCAGGAGTCGACACCTGAATAATGTTCTTTCTTTTCGCTGCATATTGCCAGCAACCACGATGTCCTTTTGTAACTCATATGGGGGAAGGTTGTAAACTTTTCATAAGCGCACCTTATTAGGTTGTGCAATTAATAAACATAATGATGTTTTAGAACTAGCAGAAACAGATCACTTGTTGAAATATCTAGAGGGTAGAAACAGGTAGCCCAGATGTTCAAGTAAGCCGCCAATTTACCTCATAAAGTTAGATTATCATACTGTTACATTCACCTTTTTGATAACGTAAGTGATTATCCTGATTATTCTAGCTAAACCTTTTATTAGTCAAGTAATAAAAAATCCGAAAAATTACCTAGTTAAGTATTTTAACAAAGCTGTGATTAAATCGGCCTAAAAACGGTTTCAATGAAATCTCAATTTATGAAAAGCAGTTGTAAGGAAAAACCGAATAACAATGAAAACTATTGATATACGAACAGGTAGTTCATGAGATTATGCGTTTTGAAACAAAACTCAGTCCATACTATAAGTTTCATGTGGAGATTTACTTCAGCTAACGTTCAGTTAGAGACCACTGTTGTAAGATACCTTTTCCACTGGTCACAGATACGACGTGCCTCACTTAGAAGAATCAGCTAATATTGAAATCAATGTTTTCAGAAAAATCAACTGCCCAGATTGAAAATACTATTATTTTATATCTAATAATGACCATTTTCGGAATGTCTAGTAAAAATATGACACATATTTGAAGCACCATGACATTTTATAAGTTACACTGCAGCACACAGAGAGTTATGAGCATAAAGTTTCTCCAAAATGTTAGATTATTTAAAATTCAACCAGTCACTGACAGGATATTTGAAATGTACGAAACTTCAATTGTTTTTAAGATCAGTGGAAAATAAATTCGAATTGTTCGGTAGAACAGCTGTTTAGAACATGTTTTAATTACTGTGATTTCAAATAAATTTACATAAAGCATCTAAGCAGTTTTAGCTATTTACTTAAGCTAGATACCATGTTTATCATCAATATCCAGCACTATGGGTCTTTGTAAGTTGGGAATTTTCCAAAAACTCATAGGATTTCAGACAAATTTGACTCTTATAAAGACGTAATAACAAACACAATTTGATGTTTTCTTATTACCATTTTCTTAGCCAAAAGTCGTATTTTTGTTTAGTATTTAAAAACTCAACAACTTGGTAAATTAAATATTTAAATTTCTAAATTAAACATTGTGTAGAATAATCAAATCTTCTTTTATAGAGCTATTACTGTAAATGAATAAAATCCCTATGCACTTAAAATTAAATAAGAGCAAGATGACTCCAGTCAGTAACAAAAAATAGAGACTTGCATACACGTCCATTAGTTTAAGTCGCCAAAACACATTGTTGCAGGAAGATGAGATTAACAACAAAAATGTTAGAGTAGCAGTAGAAGAAAAATCAGTGGTCGTAAAAAATGACTAAGAACAGACAATATGATTTGAAAAGAAAGAATTAACTTGAAGAACGGAAGTATAGTATATTTTCAAAACTTAAAATTTAAGTAAAGATGGAGAATAGACATTTCTGGTCCATTGAGATTGATTCTGAGTTATTTCGCCCGGTGTGCTCAGTCACCACTAGTAATAAATGCCTAAACCCCAACAAACAGTGATTTCATGGATTGGTGTAACGTAATGTAGCAATAAGTGTTCTATATCATATTCTCCAAAGTGAAAGATACAGCCAAATACTTCACTTGCAAGTAGTGAATTAATCAAAAGTGTAACAGTCAAGAATTAAGATTTTGCATCCATGAGGTTAGAAACACGTGCTAAGCACACAATTCCATCAACTGTATTCTAAAAATAATCTGTCAGTTTTCGTAGTAAATGGAGTATATTGTTTGGTTAGTCCGAATAAATTACAGAAACTTTGAGTAAAAGATCATCCAATGAGACATAGGATAACGGCAATGTGCTATCTGGGATTAAGTAAGTTAGTTAAAAATAGAGGTAAATACAACACGGTAAGCTAACATGACCTACAGCAGTCACCCAATTAGTATGAATTGGCAGCGGTTAATAAAACACCGAGTAATTATTTTACATATGCGGCGAAATCCTGATCTGTTCACTATGCACAAGTGCAACCCTATGACATTCAATCGATCAACTTTTACATTGATTATTTTGTTAATTTACGCTTGTTTCCCATATTTGCAAAATATATATTCATTTGGCATTAATGTTTAGTAATCACTTTGCTTTAAATATGGCTTAAAAGGGTATATATTCAAAAATATATTAAAGATGGTTCAATTTTTCCGAGCAACTTTTCAATGCTTACATTAAAACATGTTCAAAATGCTGAATAACATATTATTTTTCTAGAGTTGTTAGTAAATGTAGACAATATGCGATGAGTTCTAACTAGAATCTGTGACATCTTAGTTTTTCAAACACATGTTTACTTCAACAGTTTATTTACCATTCTTTCAAACAGTATTTTATTGCAAAAAATTTGAGAGAACTGGTTTGACTACAATAACCCACTCGCTAAAACAGTATACATTAATAAACGCAGTAGATATGGTTTAAATGCTGATAAAGTAGTTTAACCAAAAATACATAACAGATTATTAACTTTATTCTAGTGGGGACTACTGTTACTAAATATAAACGTTATAGGACGATGTTTTATTTCCACATAGTTTCGTAGTTCCTGAGGACATAACATTAGTTTCCAGAAACGTTGATGTTATTGGTTTACCCGTTTTATCTTAAAAACAAAGCATTTTTAAGACCTGTTTTCATTAAATATTATGACAGCACTACAACCTGAAAATCAGTTGCAAACTCATGCTTGAGTCTCACGAGTATATGAACACTCTCTTTGATGATCAGGTGAAATGAAAAATCCACTATTGTTTAAGACTATGAAATATCATTTTTCCTTTGCTCAGTTTTTTTGACGAAGATAGACCCACTACAAAGCGCACATTTTTGCTAGTAAAAATATCTTATAGCGCATA
The DNA here is from genome assembly GCF_000699445.3 of Schistosoma haematobium. Taxonomy (NCBI): domain Eukaryota; kingdom Metazoa; phylum Platyhelminthes; class Trematoda; order Strigeidida; family Schistosomatidae; genus Schistosoma; species Schistosoma haematobium. The sequence continues at coordinate 23,056,609 of NC_067197.1, forward strand.
ATGATCCTCTTAGTAGGTCTTTTTCAGGTAATCGTTTTGACTGGAAATGACTTCACGACATCATGAAGTAAAACTAGAGAAACTAATACAACTAACATAAATACAAATGAATCATATATACAAAATCATTTGTAATGTTTATCAGCAACTCATGACAACCAAAATTCTAACTAAAACCAAATTCAGTCAGCCTAACTCGTAGATTGTCAAAGACACATTGACAGTTTATGATCGATTCATTTATATTATGAAATTTATTAAAACTAGGATCTCAATAGTGCATATTAGTATTCATCGTAACTAATGTTTGGTAGTTTCAAACCACGAACAATACTACTCTCACTCTATATATAAAGTACTACGACTTTCAGCATTTTATTCTCGTCAATGGCCAACTTTACAGCCTCCGTATAGAACAATAAAAATTAAATGCAGTTTACAACCACATTTGGTGTACATATACTTTCCATTTGTAAACAAATCGCTGCAAGATAAGTTTTCAACTTAACTCTCTAAGTATTTAACATGACTTCATGACTGTTAACTTTTTCTGACAGCGCTATTTAACTATGTAAGTTTTGCTGACTTTCTTCAGTCCTACTTACCGAAAAATAAATCCAGTTCGAATTTATTAAAAATTTATTTTTCTTACAGTTGGGGTTGTGAAACCTAATGCAATATAATGCGTAGTGGCGGTAAACTATTTGCATTCCAAACAAGTAATCAGACAGGTCTTCCTTATATAAGAATATGTTGCCCACTAATGCGAATTCTGGAGTGTACGGATGTCGGTTAAACTAAAAGGGTAAGAACTGTTGTATACTGAGACCCATAATCCGAATATTTTATGATTTATTTAGGGTTTTTAAAATGGACAGAAAACTTTCTTGATGATAAAAAGACGGTGAAGGTGAAAAGTACTTTATGTATATTTGGAATCTGTGGGATAGAATTTCTTCAAAAGACAGTAAATGAGCCCCTATTATTCTAACTCTTGACCCAAAGTTTCCGAACTCTCATCCCTTTTTGCTATTGTTTTCGAGCAACAATACACAATGATAGTATTCGGACATCATAAAATCGATGGTTCTCTGAATTCAAGCGACAATCTATCAGTTTGTTGTTTTTCGCTTGGCCTACGAAACTTCCGTAACTTCCGATCGTAATGTGTCCACTAGCTATACATCCATTGAAAGTCATGCGTTTTTAGGATATTCCACTTCCACTCTTATTCTATCAAAGTTTCTTACTAGCAGTGAATCCCTTGTAATGCAAGAAGGTTAATATGACTCATACATGATAAAAGAACAAACATACCCAAGGTTTTTTATTACGGTGATCAAGAGTTTTCATTGAGCTTTCCATTGCGGATCACAGCAAATCGCAAGGTATTTGCTTCCAAAGTCGTTAGAATTTCAATAACGCTTCTAAATGTCTCTCAAAAATTGTTTAAAAACCTGCATACTGAATATGATGCGTCGCAAACAACAGACTAAAGTTGTATTAGCGCAATCAAATTCCTTTTTCATCCCCTAACTATAAATAGTAACTGTGAGTGCCCTGTGTAATATTAAAATTTTTAACGCGTTAAAGTGCCCAAAGTTCGTAAGCTTAAATGGTAGGAATTTGCGGAACTTAGTAAGGTTTAAACGAAAGTCTTTGACGGTCAGCATGAAGCAATTCGCATAAATGTGACTTATAAGTAAATTTCAATATACTCACACAAACCCATCTTCAAGATAATCACTCTACCGCCTTTCCGCTTTCGAGGTAACGAAACTGGACTTCAAAATGTGTCAATATCCAATGTCCTTGTGATCAGTCTATATTAGTTAACTGGTCCGTATTCGAAGCGCTTATGTTCTAAAACTATTACTAGCTTGATTAGCCGTCTGTTTACTTAGTCTAAGAGGTTTTTATCTACTTTAAAGAGAATGGATGCAACGACAGTGTAGACTTCAAAATGAGTCTGTGTGTAAATGGTAAGCAGTGTTAGGAGCAATTTTAAGATGAATGTGTTAGGTTTTCTTAGCATATAATGGTGAGTTGTTTTTCTCTTGGCTGCATCCTTTTTCAAAAGTTACTGTTTGACTGATTATCTGTTGCCTATTTTTCTATAATTGTATGGTCCTATTCAAGCTCTAGTGAATACTCTTCGCTTTTTATGTACCTCTTAATCTTTGTATTGTCTGAACAGGTCAGTGATACCAACCTAACCTTACCTAACATATCTTCGAAAAGATCAAGGACAGAAGTAGACCTAGAACTGTTACTTGTGAAGCTCCTGATGCTGAGACCCTTCTACCCTCAATCACTTTATTTATTTATCTGTAGCGGTAAATAAATTCCCAAAACAAATATCTCTGTAGGTTTTCGACATTGGATGCTGAACACATTTTTTAACAGACTCATCCAGCTGAAGGCGCTCGGTCATGCATCCGCATCGGATCACGATTGAGAACGCCGTGCTCAACAACCCTTGCAATCGCTAGCCAGATTAGATCAGGCGATCCTCGATATATTGATAGCATATCAAATATATCTCCGGACGTCCTCTCCTCTGTCTTTTTATTTCACTTGGTTGGTACACTTCATATTAGAAAATGTTACTGATTAAAGCGTTGTCATACTCCGAACACTTGTGGCATCTTCAGCATATAACATTCGGTTATCTAGGTGGTTTTGGAACCAGTAAAGACATTAGTCAGTGAACGTCTTTCTTGCAACCTTCGCAATGAGAATTACGTGTGGTACTGTATCAAAGGCTGTTCCGAAATCAAGGAACATCACGTGAATCAGTATGCTTCGGTTCCAAAAGGTCATACGGCTTTATCGAGCTGTGAGTAGATTGGGCGCATAGAACCTTCCTTTCTCAAGTCTATGTTGAGATATGTGGGGGTCGGTAGTCTTATTATTGCATTTTCTCACTTGTTCACTGATTAGCTTAATCATTACATTCGAAAGTGTTGGGAAATTCCGACTAGTCTGCAATACGATGGATTTTTCCATTTCCTTTGAATACCGAAGTGAGAGTACACTAGTTCCATTCATTAGGGAACTACTGAGAATCTAGTAAGCACTTGAACAGATCACACGTCAATGAGCTAATGGCTTCTGTTCGCTGGTTCAGGATTATAGGTCGGGTGTTGTCACATCCTGGAAACTTTCCTAAGCACAAGGATTTTAGTTTCTCTAATACTAGTCCAGACGTTAGTTAGGTGTCTGCCATATCCTCAAGTGGCACCAAAAAGTGAGAGATGTTCTGCCGTTTACCATCACATCGGGGTTATTTTTAGTACCATTTTGAAACCTTGATTAGGTATTCTGCTATTCAGAACAGGGACTTACTAAAAACTTATTATTGGTAAAGGTAGCTTTTTTTCTTTTTCTTGGTTTCTGCACTGTGTCCGTTCCCTGTTATTTCGGACAGTCATATCAGAACCTTTACAAACAACGACCATAGATAAAAGGAATGTGTATTTAGTGCGAGATATTATACAGTATTTACGTAGTATATGTACGTAGCCTCCAATCGTACAGTTGCACCTATCGGTGTTTCCTACCGTCTGATATGTATTCTCGTTTGGCCTCCAAGTGTTCTGCCAGCTACATGCACTCGATACGTCGAAAATACTTACTCCGTCTGACAACTGTAGCGACTTCAACGTCACGTTCAGCCACACACCAGTTACAAACAGTCTTATGAGTAGCGTCCACTGCATAATATGGCACAGTGAAGGTTCTACCTGAATCTTCAGGTAAGACTTTATATTCATGTCTCCCAACATTTTCTGTTTTCCCTGTTACATTCAGGACTCCAAGTTAGCACTTTCCTCGTGATTCAGTTTGCTGTTTTTCATAATACATTCCCTACCTGCCTCCAGTGTCTTTCCACAACTGCGTCTTCAGATTGAAGCTGGTGTGTTTTCTCCCGCAACTGGTTGTTATCTAGCCAACAGATTTATAGTACCTTACCAAGACAACCGCTTGTAAATATATGTACCTCTTCGATGATGATTGTAGTAGTTCTCTAAGTTCTATCTTCGTGCAATAGAACTGTATTGACGTTTGTATTGAAGACTCTGACTGATATCTGTAGACAGTTGTATTGAGTTTTATATGTTCTTCAATTGTAGGAATTCTGCCCTTGTTTTGTTTATCCTCGCCTTTGCATCTGCATCCGATCCTCTGCGTTCATCGATGATGCTTCACAGGTACGTGAAATATTCCACCTCCTCCAGAGTTTTTCCATTAAGTGCGATTGGGTTGGTTGGTGTACTCAGTGCTGTATCTGGGGGTTCTTGTTTCTTCCCTTATGTACGTTGTGGCCTACTGCTGCAGAGACTGCTGCTACATTATGTGTCTTGGCCTGCATTTAATGATGTGTATGGAATAGAAGAGCTGGGTCATCTGCAAAGTCCAGATCGTCTAGTTGAGTCTGAGTTGTCCATTGTGTTTCATGCTTTCCCTCAGATGTCAAGGTATTCATAAACCAGTCATCAACCAGAAGAAAGAGAAAGAGGGAGAGTAGGTAGTCCTGTTTGACTCTTTCCTCACTGGGAATGTATCTGTCAGCTGACTTCCATGCAAGACATTTCAGTGTACTCCGTCTTGTGAAATCTGGATGATATTGACGAATTTCCTAGCTACTCCATAGTGTCGAAGTTCTATAAGTGACTTTCTCAATGACAAGAGACAACAAGTACGGTCAAATGAGGTTTTATCGACATTGAGATCAGTTAAAAGTGTTTTCTAATATCTAATACTTGAAATTAATTTGCCTCCGTCTTCTATCTAAGACCTTTCATCCCAGGATACCTTCTAAAAAAGCTTGATGGTTCAAAAACCGATATTAAATCGTTTAAGTATAGATTTTCGTCCCTTTCGTTGAATGGATTATTGGAATTTTATACTAGAACACGTAATATCAGCACATTCTATTGACATATCCAAAGGTGAATGGATCTTCACAGTGCTACAGATTGCAATGACCATCAAAGTTCGTTCGACCTTCCATTCTTCTTACTGTGGACTGGAACTGAACAAAATCTTACCAGAAGGATTGTGTATTCTTGAAACGAATAAAAGGATAATAGGTATGAATACTACCGGATAGGTCAAGCTGTGTCGACGACTGATGAAATTGTGTTGGATATCTTTGACCGTCTCGATATTCAAAAAGATTCAACGTCCAGTGATCATTCATATAATGCAGGAAAGGCTCAGCTTGTTGAATGATTCATGTAAAAGTGACCAATGTTCCACTGACCTTACAGTCTAATTCTCCAGAACAATTCAAGTGAGATAGCTAAAATACTATCGCTAGATGCTACTAAAGTCCTGGAACGATACTGTGACACCAGGAAGAACGTTCAAAAAATGCCTGCAGTAGCTCTACACGGAGTTTTCGAATTTCCAAAAATAGAGCCTTTGAAGGTCACACAGCTCACTAGGGGAAGGAAACTCTAAGCCTCAAAATAACCCAAGACTACTTCGTCTAACACGCACTAGAGGATATCCTACTGGCTAGTCACTTACTGACATCAGATAAAAACGTAGGAATACCGCCTGATAGGTCGTACTCTCAGCGCAATGTCGTCCGAAACTTCCATAAGGCACCTCGTGAGCAGCTTTTCCGCGGAAGAAATATCATTGTGCAAGGTGTACCGGAAAACACGGACCCTGGCCACACAAACTCTGGTATTCGTGAATGGAAATTCTTCAGGAAGTCCTTGAAGCTGAAAATCATATTGACTCAACAACTGGTGAGACTAGCCAAAAAAGACGGAGATTATAGACCACGGCTGACGAAGATAACCTTCCCATCACCCTATATGGCGGCTGCAACTCTGATATGCGATGGTCTACACGACTATTTATTATCCTTAAACTTCTTTTCACCCCAACAGCACGGTTTCAGGAAGGGCCATCCTTGTATAACCAACTCGCTGACTGAGGTGGACAGTTGGACAACTATCTTTAATAGCAAGGGGAAGGTCAACGTCATTTACCTTGACTTCTGAAAAGCTCTTGATAGGGCCAACTATAAATGTTTTACCAATAAGCTCAAATGACTAGGTATCAAATCACCTTTAACTGATTGGCCCACTTCATATCTAAAAAAATGACATTTTAGGTCAGGGTTAACATCACTTTATCTAAGGCTATGGGATTTTCTAGTGGGGTCCCACAGCGTTCAGTACTAGGACCTCTTCTTTTCTTCATTTATATAACCGATCTTCCACAGGAGGTATAGTCTGACTTACTACGTTTTGCTGATGATGTGAAACTTTGGAGAGAGATATGCAACCAATAAGATATGCTGGCACTTCATAAGGATATGACTCGACTTTAGAGTTGTGCATATGACAATTGACTTACATTTAACACTTCAAAGTGTAAAGTAGTCCATCTGAGACATGTTGCAGACTACAGCTACAACTTAAGCAGCTCCCCTCTAGAAGTACACCAAGTTGAAAAAAGACTCTGGAATGTATCCAACAGCGAGCGACAAAATCAGTTTGTGAACTCAAATTCAAACCTTGTGAAGAGTACCTCCAGTCATCAAATCTTTACCGGTTAGAGTACTGGGGTCTTGAAGGTGAGCTTTCAATGGCTTACAACATCCTTAACACTTCTAATTGTCCCCTTAAACATCTACTTAAGCTTAGCTTCAACACAAACTCAAGAGGTAATACCCAGAAACTGGAAACACGACTCAGCAGAATGGACAGTATACACAACTCCTACTCTTTAAAAGTAGTCAAATGCCGGAATACGCTGCCGGTTGAGTTAGTCCAAGAGACTTCCATGGAGTCCCTTAAGAGAAAACTTGGCATATTCTCAAGGACTAAGGATTGTGTCCTTGAGATTCAGATTTGGGTGGTAAGGACAGAAGGCCTGCGGCTTATATTATTCCTTTTCTAGTGTCCTCCTGTGAGTATTCAGTCTTCCCTTAAATGAGTCATTTGAAGGTGCGGACACCACTGCTTCTAGTAAAGGGTCCCGAGTGTTGCTATTTTGTTCATTCTTGGATTTTCTACAATCCTGCTATGTCTTCTGAGATGTCCCAATCTAGTGGGAGGAAAAAGAGCGAATATATTAGGTCCGAAACCATTTCTTAGTATCATATACATCGAAATTATATCTCCTCTTAGTCTGCAATAGGACAGTGAAGTAGTCCAGCTTTTTCAGCTTCTCTTTGTATGGTAAACCCCGAAGTTCTGGAATTACATGGGTAGCTGCCCTCTGTACTTCTTCCAGGATATTCGGGTCACCTTTTAAACAGAGGCTTGTGGCCTGAACACAGTTCTCAAGCTTAGCTCTCACCAAGGTTGTGTATACTTGTAGAACTATGGTCTACTATGATATTAGTGCTGCTCTAATATTAGACCTAATCTTAAATTTGTAGATTTGTCATGATATAACTGCCTAATCTATAAGATCTTACGTGGAAGTCACACCATCGACTACGCCAACTCACTGTATCGTATCAATTACCAATACATGATGTAGAACAAGGTTAGGCTAGAGAAAGAACAATGTATTTAATACGAATAGAAGATATAAGATAACATTCAGCAGGGACCACGCCTGCATGGCCGAGCCATGCCGTTCGATCAACTCCAATTCCTTCAATTCATTGTTCGCGCCTTCTCTATTGTTAGGTATTTCTCCGCGTTAAATATTGAATATCTATTTTCTGAGTAGTCTCGTGTTCACAGCTTTGTGGATCGTGTGGCTATTGTCCAATGCCACTACATACTGTAGTGAACATGGTAGTATTTAACTTAGTGAATGTTCGTTTCAAAGCCTAGAGGATTCTAAACCCCTTTGCTGCGACCTCCTGCCAATGAGCCGTTGTCTTAAGATCATGACTTACTGTCACCCCAAGATCCTTATTAGACCGGACCACTGGTACTGGTACTTCCGCTTTGCTGTACCTATTAATCTTTGCATTCCCAAAGTGCATGTAGACACACTTTACCGTGTTGACTGGCATCAGACACTCTTTAGACCAGTTAATCATATTACTTAAGTCTGCCTGAAGTGCGCACGAGTCTGCGTCTCCAGTTATTACTCGCCAGATTTCTAAATCGTCAGCGTATAATAACATTGGGGACTGTACTATTCTTGGGAGACTATTTACATACAGTGTAAAAAGTAAAGGACCTAGGACGGAAACTTGAGGTACTCCACTAAGTACTGGTTTCTAGGTGGAGCACTTGGAATTTATTCTTACTCTCCGCCTGCGACCTACTACGAAATTCTGAAGCCATTTTAAAAGAGGTCCGGCAATACCAATATTTCCCAACTTCAATAACAGTCTATTATTTGGCACCTTGTCAAAAGCCTTATTGAAGTCTATATGGACAACATCCACTGAGTTTCCGTTGTCTAGCGCTTTTATCCGAAATTCCTTTGCTATAAGGAGGTTCGTCGTACAAGACAAACCCTTTCTAAAACCATGTTGTTTTCTGTTTAACAAGTTATTGGTTTCCATAAATGCCATTATGGTGCGTTTGACTATTCTTTCCATTATTTTAACTATAACACTGGTGAGGCTTACAGGTCTGTAGTTTGATGGAAGTTATCGTGGTCCTGTTTTGTGTATGGGAGTAACGATTGCGTCCTTCCAGTCCATAGGTAACACACATTGGTCAAGTGACATGTTGAATATCACAACCAGTAGGGCCGCGATATATTGTGCAATATGTTTCTAGATTTTGGGGTGTAGTCCATCTGGTCCTGTTGACTTTTTCATGTCTACGATTCTAAGAGCCTTAAGTGCATCGTCTTGACCGAAGTCCATGCCTAGCAGGTGATTTGTTGACTCTATATTTGGGTTTGTTTCTTTATCTAGAGGAGGTTCCTGCATGAAAACTGCCGTAAAATACTATGTTTACCAATTTCTTTTTCCTCTTTTATCGTTAATATACCTAGGTTCCTGCCTGGAAGTATTGGTGGTCTAGTGCTAATAGACACGGAAGCTCGTTAAGCGAAAGCTTAGTCTATTCCATACACAACCGTTTGAACTATTTGGATATTGAAGCCTTTGCGCGTATTATAATGTATGTTGCCAATGTGGTCTTTCATAAATTATTTGGTAAACGTGAAATATACAGCCGAGAGAATGTGAAGTCTCGACTCGTTTTAGGGAATTTTCAAAAGTCAAAGACGTTTAAATGACCTTCTATTCTGGCGACTATGATTATGATTACTGTCCTGACATCAAAGCTGTCAGTTCGTGATGAGAATCTTAGACGTAACCGCTAATCCTACTTACTAACACTTAACTACAGCCGTGTATTAACATTTGGGCCATAAACATGCAGCAGCATTTTCGTTCCTTATCGGTTTGGCTGTATACTTTTTGCTTATCAATAATTGTTGACTCATCGTTGTCGATGATTGATGTTATAATATGCATAATACTTCAGAAGATCATTTTAAAATGTTCGAGCAGATTAAGTATAGTTTCGTCCTACACTTTTGCTTTTCTTGAGATAATAGCACCAGTCTTCAGTAGTAAGGATAAGTCTGTTGACCTGTATTAATCCTTGTAATTTGTTACACTGCAAAGGTCCAGTCTCGTTTTTAATTTATCAAAAGAAGGTGCTTATGTTACGTATTCCGGTAGAAATTTCCAGTTATTCACCACTTGGTGCGAAAAACGGGACTCCAGACTCAAACGATTTGATCTCGGTTTTTGAACTTTATTGGGATATCCTCACAGGTGATCAGCCCTAGATGGAAGGAAAAGATAAGACATATTAATACCAAGGACGCTGTTCAGCATATGATAAGTCAACATCAGAGCACCCCGTATTCCGTGATATGATGGCGGAAGTTGAGATGTCTCAGTCTATCGTCATAGCATATGCCAGAGAGACTTTTTAACCATTTTGGTCTATTGTCGTTGGACTTGTTCTAGTATATCCGCCTCATACCTAATTTAAGGACTCACTTCTTGAATACCATATTCCAAGTGCGACCTTATCTGGTTTGAGACGTTGAGGTTATATTAACACAGTTCCTTTTTCAATAACTACAAGGCCCTGATCACGATTAATTGTTGGTCGTTCCTCATTGCCGGTATAAAACATCGTACTAAAATGTCTTGATCACGTTTCAGCTTTTTAGGCACCATCTCTTGCCAACATCAAGGGATTTTGTTGCGCCAAAATTGGTGGGATTCAATCACTTCCCTGAGTTTGCCTCTTTATATACGAAAATAACCTTTTCGGACTATTTTCACAATCCATAACCAACTGTTTTTCATGGGGCTGTCTAATCCTACTTATCAACGCTTTACAAGGATTTCTAGTCCTACAATAATTGAATATATATTTTCTAAGCCTGCAGAGATGAACACATTTCAATGCATTCTCCTGCGTCTAAGAAGTTTCTTGACTTGTTTAGTTATCTATGGTGGACAGTTATTTTGTGTGCGTGGTACTAAGCATGGTATAAAGGAGAACGTAGTTGAAATAAGCTTACATTTAAATATATACCATGCTTTTCAACTGATGAGTCAGTATCTACTGACCAGTCTGTTTTTGCAGCTCATTCCTGAATGGCTGATATTTTTGCTCTCCATCTCAGTCCACTAATATCAGGTGCCTTAAAATCTCATATCAGGCACTTGTTATTTTCATTTTATGGTTGAACGCACTCTAAAATAGTCATCAGCTAAGCAGATTTTACTACGATAGAAGACGAAATATTTTTGGTGTGTTTCCTCTTAATGTACACCTTATTTCCGTGATGGATGTCTCCCTTATTTCGTTCCTGTTATCTTTAATTCCCTTGACGGCAGTTTCTTTACCATTGCCGAAGGTTACTTTTGTGTACTTAGTTTTGGGTCACATTTTTTCAGTCTTATATTATTACCGAGTTTCTAAAATCAAGTTAGTTTGAGTAATGTTTTTGAGAGAGGAGAGTCCGTCCTCCCTCTCGGAATGCTCTCACATGGCCATGTATGTACAGCCACTGTCAGGGAAGTCCTACTCACTGCCTTCTCGCGGCTGGGGTGTTGCTTACTAAATTGAGAGGACAAAAAGCGGATGTCCGGTACTCTAACCGAGTTAGTGGATACGATGGGTCCACCTCGGGAGTTGGAAAATCTTGATTTTAAACTAGTTTTGCACTTGGGCTCCAGGATCCTAAGGAAGCAAATGGTGTATGAAGCTATTGTTGGCCACCGGCCACCATGGGACTGCATCTCCTAACGCTGCACCACTGCCTTGTGGATTAGACCTTTAGGTCAAAGGCTCTGGGTGTGCCGCCTTAAGGAAACTAACTGCTCCGGTTTGGGCGCTCGAACAGTATCATAGCCCTCACACAAATCTAATGACAAAATGTGGTGCATATCTATTTGTGTTTATGTGTTTAAATAAATAAAGTAGTACTGAGCCCCGGGTCAGGAGCCGCACTGATTGGTGTGATTCCTATTAACAGTCATTTATGTGCTGTTAGATTAGAAAGCTGGGTAAAGGTGAGAAGGGATTGGTAAAAACCGCTGTTTCTTGATAATCCACACTCAGATCGATTTCATCCCGAACTCAATCAAATGTGAGTTCTGCCGTCAATCAAGTGATCCCAAGAAAGTGCGTTCGAACGATACTGTAGTACTAGCCTGAAATTTGAATGCGAAAGCCGTGGAAACTGACTGAGTTGTTGAGTTGCTGACACTAGGATAAAGTGGAAACTGCAGAGATTTGGACAATTTATGATACTGTACCATAGTACGAAAGTAAGCTGGATGTAACCGGTGTATATTGGTCCATTACGACTCCTTAGTTAGAGTACAAGAGACAATAAAACTCATTGACCTTAGATATTATCAGACATGATTCACAGTAGAGGCCGTTGTCGATGCTTCTGTAAATTTCCTTTACATTCTTTAAGATAAGATAATTTTTGTTAACTGAAAAAACTGTCTTGATCACATTTTTAGCCTACCTGTATTCTATTGTATACTATTCTCTTCCTAACTAAGTTTCTTTTTATTTGTTCACAATATTTTCTCTCTGTATATATAGAGCACATTTTTTTGGTTTCTACTTGTACTGAAATCTGTCTGTATTAAATAAAGAAATAATAATGACTAGTAGCAATGCTAATTCTTATTTCTGCAGATTAACTGTCGAATTTTAGATTCTACTTGGTTGGTGTTAGTCAACAGTAAACTGAGGTACAAGTTCATATTTGTTTAGACTTCTAGGTAACATCACTTGTCCTTAGATAAGATACGTTACTCGTAGTTTAGCATCCAAACCTGTACATGTTGGCTGAGTTACTGTAAGGGGTTCGCAAATTATACCGATATAGTTTCCACAACTGTGTGTAACACATCTTAAAGTTCAATGAGTTATCTTTGTGCCTACAGCTCGTCTATTTACTTTAAAAATTAATCAGATTGCGTAGGGTTAGTAAGTACAGTTTGGCAGCCATATATTGTGCTACATGAAATAAGATGGATTGAAACCTTATCTCTTGATGAAATTAGTATTATAATTCGACACTTGAAAACGTTTTTTTCCATTATTCGCTAAGTCAGTATGACTTTCTGGACAGTGGTTAAAGACTCCTAAATGGTTTCATTTGCCTCTTTTCAAATATGTTAGTATGACACTCAACTTGAAAGGTGGTTTTTAATGAAAAAGAAAGAGTAGCGACAGAGGTCTTTACGAGTATCTGATTGTTTTGCTTTCTGTCTCCTAAATCCATCATTTTATGGAATTATATAGCGACAGTATTATTTTTCAAAAAGATTTTTGTAACAAAGAGAGGGTTTAATTAACTGATGGATAAACTGTCTCTTTCAAAGAGGTACAATGTCTCCAAAAAATTAATGAATATTTCCAATAACTGCTCTTATCTTGCTTTTTTTACAGACTTAGTTCTTGTTTTGATGGATAATGAACTCTTGTTGGGGTTTATTTGGTTTGGCATTACGCATCTCATTATATAAGAGACCTAGTGGATTATTAAAAGGCTTTTCGTACGTTGATAGGGCATCAACTCAAAAGCTTCTTCCAATGCATTTAATAAATCTTCAGAAACACACTGGATGTCGTCATGTTGGACAAGATTCTGATACTTCAGATGATGAGTTAGCTGATGAAGATGAGGATGATGATGATAATGCCGATGAATTAGATCCATATTATTCAGAAGATATGGCGTTTAGTCCACATTTTCGACAAATCTCATCATACGTCAAATCCTTACGTTTTGATAAAATTATTCGTGTGGGTTTAGATATCACTAGAAGTGCTGCTGACAATGCCTTTTTTTCTAACCGATGTAGGTTAAATGGAGGAAAACTGCTTAAGATGGGTACTACAGTTTATAAAGGTGATAAACTTGATATAGTGATCGACGATACAGAAGAACCTCTTGGTAAAAGAGTGCGAGTTCTTGATATAAAACAATCAAAACACAATAATTACAAGATTAGTTTACGTTGTTGGAGAAATAATGTCAAATTGTAAAGATCTCTAATATTGTAGCGATATAATTCTGTATTGTATTTAAATAAATAAAAGAGTGATCGATATAAAGATATCGTTTTGTTCTTGATTGCTTTTTTTTGTTAAAGTATATAATATTTGGTTTCATCTTTGTAGTTGTATTATGTCAAGTTATTTTTGGTTGGTCGACCACCTTTGGCTCTATTTTCATTATTTCTATTATTATGTGCAGTTGGATTAATTGTATTAGATGTACTAGTGAATAAATCCCCTCCTAATAATCCTGATGTTGAAAAACATTGGAATAAATTATTATTAGAATTATCAGGATTAGAATTTTGTATTATTAATTCATCAAATGCAAGATTAATGGCAGAATCTTACGCAAGTGCACATGTTCTACGTGGATTAGATGATATAAAATCTGACAACGTCATTATTTCACATGCAATCCATCTACCTTTATTAATATATCCTAATGAAGAATTTGTTTATGATATGTCATATTTATTAATTGCTAAAATGTATGGACGTCATATTGGTATTAAAGGTATGTTACAATTTTCTTATCAGCTTCAATGTATGCTTTTTTATACTGAATATGGCTCAATGGAAAACATTGTTATCTTACTAAAGCAATCGTGGAGTGTCGAAACCTAATTTGAAAGCTAGCCGGTTATTATATGGCTATGGACGCAATGTTGTATCTCAAATGTTGTTACTCAATAAAAAAAATACGATTTCACTTTGTGGTTTATCTGATAAAGTAGACTAACATGAAACTATTTATGGATGTTAATATTTCATGGTTATAGTCAGTTGTATAGCTTCATTTGCGATCATTCTTGAACAGATGATAATTCATCGATTACGAACATGTAACTAATGGATTAGTTGATTCACCTATAATAGTTTGTGTGTCATCTTAGCTTATGTTTACGTACTGGTTTTCGATCATAAATTTTAACGATTTGAATTGTATACACGGATGACGATTTAAGTTGAGAGAAAACATTAGTCGCAGTAGTATTCAAAGTAATAGCTTCTAAATGCTAAATAACTGTTTAGAGCACAGAATTCGAATCCTGCTCAACGTGCTTCATGCTCGACAACCAGATCAATCCCTCTGCAAACGATGTGGTTTCAGGCATAGCATACGAATCTGCTTGATAACAGAGTTATACTAACATTATTATAACAAAGTTTTAGTCGGCAGAACAGTGGGTCAGTAATCTAGAGACTTTTCGATACAGGACTCCGACCATGTTCTAATACGATCACACATTTACTTGCGCCTCACTGGACGCAGAAAAACCACATTAAGAAGACCCATTAGAATTGAACTAAGTGACGAGGAAGCCGAAAGCAGATTCTAGGAACAACTGAGGTCGCACTTAGGTTGCTCTGAAAACGAAGCTGACCCAGATGTCGCTTGGAAAGATATACAAACAACTGTGGAAATAGCAGTGACATCTATTAGTGATTTTAAACAAAAGGGTTAAAAAAGACCAATGGATTTCTTCTAAGTCTATTGCACTGATAGATTCTCGTAAACTCATCCCATCATGCTCTAAATACGATGAAGAGCGAAAGCAAGTCAGATCTAGTTTAACCAAAAGTCTAAGGAAGGACTGTGATCAGTGGTGGGCATCGAAAGTGAAAAAGATGGGAACGGCAGCGGCTGTAGGTGACACAAGACATCTCTTCAGACTAATAAAGAACTGGAACTAAAAAGTTAAGTGTGAGTGAGGCGATCTTGGAAAAAGACGACACTCTTATCTGCTCTCAGCCCAGACGTTTAGAACGATGGGTGGAACACTTTAGGGAACAGTTCATCTGGCCTTCAGCGACCCTACAACTACCCTCCATTCCCAGACAGTGTGAATGGAACATTGAAGTAGGTCCCCCAACTCTAGCAGAAGTTCGAAAGGCTATAGTTAATCTGGAACGAGGAAGGGCAACTGGTCCAGATGGATTGACTCCAGAGGTCCTTAAGTATGGCGATCCAATTTTAGCGATTAGGTTGACTAATATTCTAGCTAAAATCTGGGTGTTGGACGTAATCCCGTCTGACTGGTCACAATCACTGATTGTCCCAATATATGAGAAGGGGTCGAAGTCATCATGTGATAACCATAGAGGGATTATAGCATCTAAGATACTAACCTCAATAATTATCGGGCGCCTAACAAAGACTCGTGAACTGCAAACACGAGCAAATCAGGCTGGATTCAGACCTGACCGAGGTTGCATCAACCACATATTCACCATTCGTAAGGTTTTAGAACATAGGCTTGCTTATCGGCGTCCGACATTGGTGGTCTTTCTTGACTTAAAAGCAGCATTTGACTCTGTTGCCCGAGAGGTTCTGTGGCAATGTACATCAGAAGTACATGAACCTTGTGAAAACTCTTCACTGGAACACTACTAATCAAGTCAGAGCTTATGGCGAACTGTCATCTGATTTTGCAACCTCAAGTGGTATCCGTCAAGGTTGTCCACTATCGCTATTTTTGTTCAACTTCATTGTAGACATACTAATGGGAATAACGTTCTCGTCGTCTGAATTTTCGGACATTGATCTCCTTCCAGGAGGTCCACTTATCGACTTAGAATACGAAGATAACATAGTCTTGTTTGATGAAGACGCTAATAAAATGCAGTCTTTTGATAGCGCTGGCCAACAATGCCAGAATGTTTGGGATGCGCTTCTCCCCATCTAAATGCAAGTTGTTGCTTCAGGACTGGTCTGCGTCAACACTTGAACTAAGGATACGATGTGAAGTAATCGAACGCGCCCACAACTCCACGTATCTTGGAAGTCTGATCAGCTTAATGGGTTGGTATTTGATGAAATTTCAGCACGGATTCAGAATGCTCGTTTGGCTTTTACCAACTTACGTCACCTATGACGAATGCGAGATATTCGGGACGAGTATAGTGCGCGGCAGTTCGTTCTGTTCTACTTTACGGCTGCGAAACGTGGCCATTAAGAGTAGAAGATACTCTTGAGCTACCAGTATTCGACCACAGATGCCTTAGAAATATTGCTCTCATCTTCTGGGATCACCGGGTACGTAATAGTGAGGTTAGACGCAAGGCATTAGGGAATGATGATAAATCAGTTGATGAGGTTGTGAATCTTTATCGACTGATATGTTTGGGTCACGTGCTATGTATGCCTGAACACCGATTACCACGACGCGCATTCAGTCAGTCAGTAACAACGTAGAACTTCGTACGTAAGTACATCAGTTCGAGTTGCCACACCACATTAGCACAGAGATGCAGTTGTCGATTCAAATCCCATAGTGGTAGAGGTAATAAGAGTATAAGCAGTAATCGGGAAGATTAGGGTTTGGAGAAGTTATTTAAAGAGTATAATACAGTGAAATAAATTTGGAAAGAGGAAAAAAAGGGACATGAAGAATTCAGAAGATTAGAATTTGGGGGAACACAAAGAGTGGATTCACCTGGGCCATTGCAAACGATTTTGAGCCATGTCATTCAGGGTCTCTAACCATCGGTTGCTATCATCTCGTGGTCCCCAACCAGGTAGTCTACACCTACCAACATGACTCAGTTCACTTGTCAGTGACTTCATGGACTTGTGCCATGTTTTGGTTTGGCCGCCCCTAGCTTTCTTCCAACCTACTCCTATACCACTGAACATAGCACGTCGAGGCAGTCGGTGGTTGGACATACGTAACACGTGTCCCAGCCATCTCAACTGATGAAGTTTCACTACTTCATCAATTGATTTGCTATCCTTACCTAGTACCCGTTTCCTAACAACTGTGTTACTTACTCGATGGTCCCATGATATACGAGCAATGTTTCGAAGACACCTATGATCAAATACTAGTAGCCTACGGATATCCTCTAATCTTACCGGCCATGTTTCACTGCCATAAAGTAGGACGGAACGAACTGCTGCGCAGTAAACACGTCCTTTGGTTGATAGACGGATATCTCGCCTACGCCATAAATGACGCAAGTTGGCAAAAGCTAGTCGAGCCTTCTGTATCCGCGCTGAGGTTTCGTCACACACTAAACGACAAGGGTTGATGAGACTTCCAAGATAAGTGAAGCGGTCGACACACTCAACTACTTCACTCCCTATCACTAGTTCGGGTTGGAAGAAAGTTGAGGGCAGCCGAACCAAAACGTGGCATTGGTCTATAAAGTCATTAACTTCTAGTCTGAGCCATGTTGGTAGATGCAGACTACTTGGTTGGAACTCGCATGACTCTCGTAACCAGTGGTTGGGACTCTGGGTGACATGTCAGAATCGATCACAACGGTGTAGGTGTATGCACTCTGTCTTCCCTCAAACTATGAGATTAAAATTATTTCATATCTTTCTACGTCCTAACTCTTTTTTCCTGTACTATATCCTTACATTTAATCATTCTTTTATATATTACCACCATTGAATTAACTACTTCTATGTATTCGGTGTTAATCTTGTTATGCTAATGAGGTATGACAACTTGGACCGATGCATATATGTGCCTGGTCCTACGTTGTAGCTGATTGGCTGACAATTCAATTCAGGTTGTCTCTTACCGCTTGAAGAACAATCCATGTATATAAAATCCGTTTTGGTAACGACGGTTTTTCCAAATAGTTTAAATGAAGTTTATGTTTTCAGTTGTTTTAGCAAACGTGAAAATAATGTTTCCATCATAAATAAATATCGGTTGAGCTGTTGTAGAAAATCACAAGGTACTGGGCATTTGTTTTGTATTATTTTGTATATATGCAGCAGTATAACTCATTTACTCTCATGAAAATCAGTCTCAGTTCTTCAGAACTAACAAGCTGGTTTTCAATTTACATTCTCATTTTAATCTACTTCCGGCACGCATTATTATCGTAAATTAACATTCACTGTCATTTGAACTCATGACCCCCTGGCAGTGTTATCGTTTGTTTTCAGTTGTTGAAGGCTGTGCGATAATCGAGTGTTTGTCCTATAACAGTATCAGAGTACTAGATTTGATAATAAAACGTACTGTATCATAAGGAGTTGAAAATGTTGTAAATGTTTATGTCTGTCCGTTTACGTCTACAACATAAAACAATAGTTGTGCGTGAGGTCTAGTGAAGCATAATGAAATTGTACTTTTGGAAATCCCGTGACAGAATACGTGGTGTTGTGCTTTATTGGTTGAAATACTTCTTTAACATTGTGGACCATATTTCCGAAACCTACCTAACATATAAATATTTAAACAGGTAGTTAGTTTTATCATCAAAATCCTTCTAGTTACTCGATGATGTTTAGTTTTCCTAAAATCCAACATAATGATAATGACTAACTGCTGAACACAAACTAAAGTGGGTTTTCCGTGACGTATTTTTTGAAGCTCTGTTATGTCCTGATAAGCATAATGAATGGTAACTTTGGGATCCATTTATGGACCAATACTAAACGTATGTTTTATCGTATAAGTGTTAAATAACTTAACTATTCATGTTCATATTCCTCTTATTATAAGCTTTATTTTGACCTATGAACTATTATTATACGCTTTATCATTCTTGATTTATGCCCTGTCTATTAATCACTGCCTCCCACATTCACAGCCACTTTTGGCCAAATCTTGTACAAATGTTGTTCTCTATTTTATGGTACGTTGTGGTCTGTTTGATTGGTATATAAACTCAGTATGTTTGAAATATAATGATTGATATCGCAGAGGCTCGGATTGGCGTTCTGGACTCAACTGGCTGGGCTGGGCGAAAAGCAGGACCAATCAGGACTCTAGACTGCTCGCACGTGTTTTACTCGTCCTTGGTCCGATCGATAATTCACTGCTTTCTAACTGGCGGTTACAAGTTATAACAAGCTCTAAGCGCAAAATGTATATATTTTAACCATTATAAGGTTTGAGACGTTGGGTGCGATAGTTTAGAATCGCTTACATTGGATTGGAGGTATTCATTCTTTATCATTCTATAGATCTTGAGTTTCAGTATTCCTTCTTACATACATTCTCATTTCATTTCAAACATTCTAAATGTTTAATCTTTTTCACTGTTATTGCTACTATAATCATTGGAACTCTTTTGCTATTTATCTTACTAATTTCATCTCATCGCGTTGATTCGGCGATTCTCACACTTGTGTTAGGCTCTTTTTGTCACATGATTGACTGGTATGTCTCTTAGGTATTTCATTTTAATACTAACAAATGATAGTTTTTCATTATTCCAGGTCCTTTAGCACTGCAAAAACTGAACATATCTTTTCTGGTACCATCAGTTCGAAATGAAAATCGTAAAGGAAAAAAACTGAACTTTCGACTTGTACATTTAAAAACATGTGTGACTTTTACTGCTACATCGGCTATTTTCCCACCAATACTGTAAGTTTCAAACGTAGTAAAGCAATCCTTTTGGACAAATGGGATGTATTTTCTGCGTAATATGTTACTTTTCAATTTTTATATTGTATAAATGAGTGTTTGTGTTACTTATTCATTTAACGCTTCTCATTTCGGAAGAAAACTTGAACAGATTTACTAACCACTGCTGTAGATCATTTTTAGGTAAGAAAGCTCACGTAGAAATTTCCAGTGTTATTTGATAGAGCCTTGGGAATCCAGTGCGTATTTAATAGTTATAGAATTAAAGTTCCACCTGTTGCCTTGTTATGACCTTGCGTCTCCCAATTATTTTGTTTTTGCCAAAATCCCCGTCGCCAATTGTTATGACCTTGGATGTCTGACTTTTCGATCACACGACTTATCTACCAATCCGAATACGACTTATACGAATCTTCGCACTAGGCCAACCAATGACGTTCAACCGGTGTGGGCAGTTTAGTGTCCTTATTGGTCCTATGTCCTACGAGCCCTTCCACTTGAGTCCAGAACAAGATACCAGCTTCCGAATCAGAGCAGATCATTTATTTCAGACATACTTGGTTTATATATCAATCAGACAAACCGCAACGTACCATAAAATAGGAAATAATATTGTACACAAATAAGCCCAAAAAGTGGCTGTGGATGTGGGAGGCAGTAGTTAATAAGCTGAACATAACTTAAGAACCGTAAATCGTACAATAATAAGTTATAGGTCAAAATAAAGCTTATAATAAGAGGAATATAAATATATGTAATGTAATTGTTGAATAATTATACAATAAGAATATTTATAGAATATTAGTCCATTAATAGTCCTCGGGAGTTACCTGTAATTTAATCTCCACTCGGACATAACATGCCTAAATCATTAAAAATGGCTATTTGTTTAGATTCAGTTTTCTGATATGTTTGGTTTATAGTTCGAAATTCTGTGTTACCCTTCCAGGTCATACAAATCTAACTCATTTACGAGTTAGATTTATTTGAGATTCATTCATGTTAAAACAAACAGTGCTATACTTTTTCCTCTGTGGCAATCGCACACACGTCTAATCAAGTTTTTTTTTAAGATCCATCCATTCGTATTGAGTAACAGCATGCCACACAAACGACATTGCTCTTAATTACGTGATGGTAACCAATGGAAACTTTTAGGTAACTAATTGTATAATCTTTAGTCAACCAACTGTTACGTAACAATGTGACTTTATTATGGCCGACATGATGGTGTTTGCTAATCAAATGCATGAGGTTGTTTAAGTTTGATCAATATGTTTCATATAATAAGTATAAGTCATTTAATAAATTGATCATTATACGTCGATTAAGGTGACCACATCATTTGTTGTAAATTTAGATGCGGTATCTGTTTGTTTTGTGTGCTCTAATTTCTCATGTTACTGTTTTTATGCTGTTGTCTACTACTTCTGCCTTTGTCGCCGATGATGGAAACTATAAAAGTTTAACAATGTTCACAAAACACCTATTGTTATAACAATTATATGCCCATTAGTAACCAATTTCGAGAGGTAATTCCAGGGGTTTTAATAAAATGAAGTTCAGCCTTATCTAGTGTGAGACAGTTACTCATCGACGACATTGAAAGATCGCTAGACAACAGCACAAATTGATTTAAGCTAGGTATTTAAACCAGTAAATGTCAACTCAACCCTCCTGAAGTTAAGAATTTGAGGGCCCTTGGTTTGACACTCGATGATCTTATGGTTGAGCACTGCTGAGAATCACTATAGTAGGAAGAAACAGTTGTATAGTAGGTAGGAGGCAATTCAGAGAAGAAAATTCTCTTTTCGACGATTTCATTTACTTAAGCTGTACAATCATTTTTATGGTTAATTTTATTTGCTAAAATATTGGTCTATAATGAAATAGAATGGTGTAGAATAATTAGGAAAAAAACTTTAAGTAGTATTTTGTCACGAATTGCTTACGAAAAACAGATATTGAAAGGAAATTGTGTAATAATCGGCTAGTAAAGAGAAGTAAGGTGAAGCAAATACTAACTTTAAGCACAAGGAACAACATCTTTTGACATGTAGACCCCCAAAGTCGTCCCAAAGTTGGACCCAACTAGATCACATCGCTATCAGCCACGGATGGAGGGGCTCGATAGAAGACTGTCGCCCGTTCGGGAGCACATGCTTAGATTCAGATCATGCTCTGGTGCGAGCGCGAAATCGTCTGCTTCTTAATGGACGTAGGAAAGACAACGTAAAGATACCTCTCAGGTTTCTACTCAATGATAGCCAAGCTAAGAATATATTTCAGGAACAACTAGAAAAACAGTTAGGCAGCCATGTAAGTGATGCCCACCCCGAGGCAGCATGGAATGATATCCGAGAGGATTTGGAAACAACAGAGATATCTGCTAGTAAGGTAAACCATAAGGTTAGGGAGAAACACTGGATCTCAGCAGCATCTACCACACTGATAGATGCTGGAAAACTCATTCCACCTGGCTCTGAACATGACGAAGAGCGGAGTCAGTTTAAACGCAAACTGATAAGAGGCCTACGCAATGATCGCGAACAGTGGTGGGTAGCGAAAGCAAGAGAGATGTAAAAGGCAGCGGCAATAGGCTACGGCAGACAACTCTTCAGACTTGTCAAGGGAACCGTTATTAGGAATCCAACTGTTAGCGAAACTATCTCGCAAAAAGACGGATATATTATTCACTCTCAATCCAGGAGATTTGATCGATGGGCAGAACACTTTAGGGATCAGTTCAACTGGCCTTCAGTCAAACTTCGGTTTCCCACGATCACCAGTCGACCTAAATGGCAAGTTGATGTAAGTCCTCCAACTCTACGAACCTGAAAAAGTTATAGGGAGAGTAGCAGGCCCTGACAGGTTTATCCCTGAGATTTTTAAGGATGGCGATCCAGTATTAGCAGTGAGATTGGCTGAGGTCTTGGGTAGAATCTGGGAAGTGGACGTAATCCCATTTAGTAAAAATTCCCATTTTGCCATTTGGTAATCCCATTTGACTGGTCGATAAGGAAGGACAAAAGTTCTCTTATGGCAATCACAGAGGAATCAGTTTGACTAATATTGTGTCTAAAATATTAGCTTCAATAATACTTCGACGCCTAATCAAAGCTCGTGAAGAGCAGATTAGAGAAAACCAGGCCGGTTTTCGACCTGGACGTGGTTGTATAGATCAGATATTCACACTACGTCAGGTTCTAGAACACAGACACACATTCAGACGCCCCACAATCGTAGTATTTCACGACCTTAAGGCGGCATTCGACTCTGTTGATCGTGAGGTTCTATGGCAGTGTTTGTCACTGAAAGGAGTACCAAAGAAGTACATTAACCTTATACAGGCTCTTTGCTCGAACGCAACTGGTAGAGTAAGAGCTTATGGCGAACTGTCATCAGAATTGATTACCTCAAGTGGTGTTCGTCAGGGCTGTCCACTCTCTCCATTCTTGTCTAACTTTGTCGTTGACATGCTTTTAGAGATGACACTTTCCTCATCTAAATTTCCAGGGGTTGAACTTCCACCTGGAGATTATTTTATTGACTTAGAATATGCCGACGACATAGTTCTATTTGGTGAAGACGCTAACAAAATACAGTCTTCTGAATCTCGAAGCATTTAGTCAATTCTGGTCATTACACTTTACCAGAAGCCTTTTTCAAAATCACACACAACGGGAAGAGTCGGCTCAATAGGGATGAGAATGGAAAACTTGTGTACAGAAGAGGCTATCGCTACCCATGATCCCGAGCCTAAACTTTGCGTAAGAAAACAATACATTCAGTCCCCCATTCTCCCATGGTCTTCACCTACCTTTCTATCTCCTGTAATCTGTTTTGTTTTTTTACTTCTATTAGTTTCTGATCATGCTCAAAACCATTAATTATCCACCATTACAATTTTTAGTTCTGTTCTTAATTGCTATAAAGTGGACAAATATCCTTCACCTTACTACTCTTCACTAGCCGATTATTACACAATTTCCTTTCAATATCTGTTTTTCGTAAACAATTTATGACAAGATACTACTTTAGGTTGTTTTCCCAATTATTTTACTCCATTTTATTTTATCATAGACCAATATTTTAGCAAATAAAATTAACCATAAAAATGATTGTACAGTTTAAGTAAATGAAATCGTCGAAAAGAGGATTTTCCTTTCTGAATTGTATTCTTTTTTAGTGAAACATTGGTTCTATTTTGTCAATGCTTGTCTAATTCTTCGCGATTTTCATTGGCTGTTTAGCTATGATGAGTTTGTGATTTAAGCAATGAAGTCCGAAAATGTGTTTTGTCTGGTCAGTTTTTCAAACTTATATTAGCAACGTAATGTGTAGTAGTGAAAGTAAATGGTATTGGTTACTGTACGTAGGCAAACAGGTAGGCAGCTTGCTAGATAATAAATATGTTATTTCCCTTCCACTTATTGATTTCTAATCTGAACTCACTTAGAATGATTGCCTGTAATTGTGTGGTATATAATATTATCTAGGGTTACTGTTTTTCTATTTTTGATCGTGAATCTGGCACCCTGGTACAACATGATCTAGTCTGTATTTAGTGGTATCGAGCATCCAATCTGGACGTACTATAAACTCCATCAACAGTCCTATATTAGCGTAGTATACTGCAGAAAGATAATAATTTTTTAATTCTCCGGTTAAATCACAGGTATCTAAAAGTGCTACTGATTACCTACACATTTTGTGCAATTGTCTTCGTAAATGAAATAATTTACTTATATTAAAATCGCATGTTTTTCCATAGTGATTTTATGTATCCTGATTTTTGGTTTTCATGAAATTCAAGTTTTCAGTGTTAATTTTTTCTATTACGGTTGCGTTTTATTTTACAAAGCTATATGCTTGAATCAAGCGATCATGAGAGCGTAAAAGACATATTAAATCGTTATCTACACGGCGTGATATTTTTAGTATTTTTGAAATAAGTCATAACCAATTCGCGGATTACTTGCAGTTGAAAATGATGGCCATCACTGGATTCTGAAAGTACCATTTTTACTTTACTATTTAAAAGTCATAGGTGGTTAACAGTGGAGGACGAAAAAACCATGTAGTATTCTCTGGTTTTTATAGTTTTCCAACTGATACCAGTCTGTGATGAGCAATAAGTCTATATGTACTTATACTATGCAGTTATATACACCTATGATATTTTCGTGTTTACTTCGGAAAATTCTAGGTTACCTCCGACTTGTGAACCAAACTTAATTGGTAGTACATCCTCAATAACTAGTCTTCTTGAATGGTCCAAACGGACTGGTGTTTTTGACTCAAACCGTTGTCATGGTCGGACACGAATACAGACTGAGTTTCATGTTTCTCCTCATCTTTTACCACGCTTGGAAAAGGTTTGTTAATCTAATATTTGCCTACATTTTAACTGTTACGTGGCTTATTTTCTTTTTTGACAATTTTGAGTAGAGAATTATTTCAGATTTAGAGAAAGAATAAACCTAAGACACGGTGTGATGTGAGTAAACCTTTATGTTATGCATGTTTTTGATTCGGATTATATTAGCTTACTTGAGGTCGACAAGTTTTTCTCCAGGTAATATCTGTAAGTTTTCACCACTTCATTCAAGCTGTTTTCTAAACATCATCGACGTAGAATTTTAAAAAAATGATTAAAGTAATTCGACAGCGTTGTTTAGTCTTACTTGGTTTAGAAATATGGAGAGAGGTAGCTTGGATACTTTCATTCTACCTAGAGTGTTTTTGCACAAAGTTATTAAGATGTTAACCATCTTCATAGGGTCATATCTTTCTGGCTGATTAGAATGATAGTAGTTAGTCTGCTATACTCGCTTCACTGATGAAGCGTTTAATGAAAAATAAAGGTATAATTAACACATTCGATACATAGGAAAAGTTTATTCCACTCGCCACAGATTGGTTTCCACGTCTTTCTTGCAATCTGCACAATATGGCAACTTGCTTTTTCACTGACATAAAGATTATTGTTATCTTAGATGATTTAAGACAATCTCTAACATTTGTAAAATGCATCTGTTTCTTTTAACTGAGTAGCAAGTTCTGATCAGGCTATGTCGCCTATGAAATTTTCCACATTGAGGACTAGTTTTCACTGTTGTACTCATACGTCGTCCAAGTCAACTGTTGAGCTTCATAAACCTGTTAAGAGTTCACTGAAACTCATTACTTGTGAGCAGGACAGTTCGCGAAGTTGCAAGCGGTTTTATTGACCCACTTAGTTGTAACTAGTCTCAATGTACACCTTCCGAAGGACTAATAGCTGACCTTGATCTAGGAGCTATAAGACAGTTAACTTACACCAACCTATTTACGAAGACTTACATGTTGACCACATAAACATGAAACGTGTTTCGTGCACAAAATATCATGATCAGGATGCAGGCAGATAGTGTAGAAATACAGTTTTCTATACATACGCGAAATCTGTAGTTTGCTGGAATATGATTTATTTAAGTCCGTGATACAATTTTAGAGGCCAACTTACGGTGGAACTTCAGCAATAAATATGGAAGGTCGTAACTGGTCCGAATTAGGTTGTTCTACACCAAGGCATGGAATAAGACTTCCCATTAAGTGGCTATAGACTTGTGGCGATTTCGGGTAAAAAAGCTAGCTACCTTCAACGTCGATCGTAGTAGGGGATTACGAGTGGTCACATTAGTAACGAGATATTATTTCTAATTAGGTATAAAGGTGCAAATTAGAGGTGCATAAAATATTTGTTCTAGTAACGATTGAATAAATATTTTTCAGCATAGGGGGCATTTATGATGATTGTAGAATTTTCATGGTTTAAATTAATAACCGATCTTAGCCAGACTACTATTGAAAATTTGAAAGAACTGGACGACTGTTTTTTTCTAGTATGGAGCTCAGTAATGTGCATCCACATTCTTGCATCTGGAAGTCGAACCCAGGACTTTCGGTCTCGCGTGCGAGTGCTCAACTTCTAGACCACTGTACCGGCATTCAATAGTGTACATATCTAACTTCAATCAACTTAGGACATTGCGCAACCCTGATCCATTGCCTGAGGTAGTATCAATAATTCTGGATACCAACTTCGGGATGGACAGTCGGGTGGAATCCCTAACCACCTAAGAGCTATGTTAACGACAATTATAATGACTTACAGATCATTAGTGTTAATCATCTTTTTTATGATCGCATATTTTAAATGTGTTCATATTTTGTTAGTTTTCTTCATTTATATATTTCCATCAGTAAATGTCCAAATATTTATATTTTTCATTTATCTAAATTTGTTATTTAGGTAGATATTCTCCTCATTTCATCTCGACTACAATTTCTAGTAATTATATTGTTACTGTCAGATTTTCTTATATTGTTTTTCGGTGCACGATCTATGTCTCGTTCTCCAATAAATATAAGAGGTCGGAATGTATTTTCTTTATGTAAGTGTATTTTATATATTTTTTTCTTAAAGAATTACTTTTTGTTAGTATGTTAAGTTGTATTAATGTAATTCAATAAAAAAAACCCAATTGAATGAAGAATACGTAACATAATAATCTATTGATTTGTAACTGAGTTCACTGCTAAAAGATATTCATAAACAAATAGAACTAAATAACACAAACCAAAAAAAAACTACACGTAATCTGTAACCTCAATTAACTATTACAAATTTTCTTTTAATTCTTTTTTTTTCAACTAACATAAACTTATATTGAAATAAAATGAGTTGAATGATTGACATATGTTTAGTTCAAAAACAGGATAAACTATTTAGTCTGTATTTTTAAATTACAATATATACACCGTAATTAGTATGAGAAATGTAACATGTACATATTTATTTGAGTAATGGACTTATCGAAGGCAGTTCACCTCAAAACGTTACAAATTATTTTGGATAGCTCAAAAATACAGCCTATACTTAGTTAATTATTATCTAATCACTCATAATGAATCTTTTGTTATGCACAAAATTTTTTATATTAAACTAATATAAATAGTCTTGTTCGATATGAAATTAAATGATGATTAACGCGGAAAGTGTTGGAGTGATCCAGAAAATTTCTTGCAAAAGACAACCAAGGATCAGGAAACACTAAGAAGCGTTTCATCCATTCAGCGTTCACTTGAAATTTTTGCCAAAAATATCAAGGAAGTGAAACTTCACATGTAGAGGTTCTGATTGGCTGATTGCTATACTGCTGCTATGTTTAGTAGCATTCCAGAATCTTCGAGCAACCCAAGGACATTTAAAAATATTATAAAAACCCTATATTTTCTGTGTTAAAACGAACCTTGGAGTAAAGTACTTCTCGCATACCTTGCGTCTTCTGTCTCGTTCAGGTTGCTGTATAGTTATAGCTGGGGGTTACAGAATAGCTTAGGAAACGAATATAGCGTTCAGTTTGCAAGACTTATCAGAAAGAAATATGCATCTCACCAGAATCCAAATTTGTAACAGCCTATTAGGCCGTTCGATACTCTACTGAGTAAGTTTCAAGACCTAGTAACTATTTAAGTCTTATCCTAATATGCTTAAATCAATCTGTAAACTATGCTTATCTCAAACATAATGATTAGCTGTCTGTTCGATTTGAATTGTTTTAAAAAAGCCCTCTGGGACTCGAATATAATTTAATCCATAGTTTTGTTACGCAGTAAAATTGTTGTGTGAATTGAATCTTGAGTAGCAATCATTATATTTAATCAGATTGTTTGGGATTCCTTATTGTTGACATAGCTGAAATCTGTTATCAAACTAGGATGCATGATAATTGGATGCAGATGATAAATTACGTTTGAGAGTAAAATAAAAATAAATTATGACCATAATCTGACTTACAACTTTAGTTTCTTATCAATGCAAAAAACAAACAATATTGATTATTTATTAAAGCCTGCTGTTGCTACATGTTTTAATTATTCACGTCAATAATGAGTGAATCAATAAACACGAAACCTATGTGAAATACTCGGCGGTTTAATCATTTGAATGTCGTCTAGTTTTCACTTTCGCCATTGAATTATGTAGCTAGAAACTTAGTAGAATGTTTCATAAATACTTACAGTTATTTCTTGAAAATTGACCAATATGTTTACGACGCAAGTGTTTCAGTGACATGGTCTACACCCATAATATTGAACGAGGCAGTTTAGAATATAAAATGACTAGCATCGCTTATATATATCCTCTCTGTGAATATGCATTACTTGTTATTACCAACTTTGTAAAAACCAATAGATCAAAAATTTCCTACTGATTACGCTTAGTTGTTTTATTTTACTGTGTACTTTTATGTAATTAAGAAAAGCTTTTTTTTTGTACCAGACGTTCGTCATGCTCCCGTTTTTCATTTTTTATATCTCCGATCTAAATTAAAATGGTTGTTAGTTTAAAACTCCTACATTTGCTTCATTCTTTAGTACTTATTGGTAACATATTTCTTTTAAATCTCCATTTTGTTCTCTCTTCGGCTTTTTTTTGGAAAACTAATATTAGCCAAACATTCATTTTCTGCCTGAAATTCATTTCGTAATATCCCGAGTTATCTATCCTAGTTGGTATGATATGTTGGCCTAAATGTTGACTAGCCAGTAATGATTTTGAAAGTATTACAATAGTAAATTAATGGTTTAAATGATCAAAGTGATCAACTTGTAATGATTGTTTTATAAGTTTCAACCTTTATCCACTCCATCTATTTCTGTCTGTTCTCAACTGACTAGTTTTGATAGTCACTGTACGCGAAGTATTGTGCTGCGTGCTACTTATATTGACATAAGTATTATATAACGCGAGTCAGGAATTTAATGTCTGGCAGTAGTAGATTGGGAAGATCAAGAATGGAAGAACAGGAATAGAAAGCAATTAGTATAGAAATGCAAGAACAATGAAGTCCAAGACAATTATTGAACATTTTGCAAATTAAGTATTATAGTATGGTTTTTCTATTTTACCAAGTAACTCTGTAATTTTGTGCTAAATATAATTCGGTTCTCCTCACCTATGTTCTCTTTCACTACAATATGATCAAATCAAATTATGGCAAATTGTATTAAGTTTAATTAAAATAACCCATAGTGTCATTGAATGAGAAAAAGAGAATTCAGCGAGGAAAATTTTCTTTCCGACGAAATCATTTACTTAAGCTGTACATTCGTTTCTTTTCTGCACTTTTATTTGATTATTATCGAATTTTTAAAATTACTATTTTGCATTTCAAACTCGAATCAGTTATTATTATTATTACCTCATACAAGTTTTTTTGATTACTTTTTAGTCTATTATTATGATCTTTGTGTTTGTCGCTTTTCTTCATATTTGTCAATTGGACTATTATCTGACCCATAAACGATTTTCTTCCTTACCCCTTGATTAGTACGTAACCTCATTTGTTATTTATCCTCGAATCCATTTTGGTGATGCAATTTTTTCTATCCTCCTATAGACATACATTTTCCATATAACTATATATACGAATGTACAGCTTAAGTAAATGATTTCGTCGAAAAGAAAATTTTCTTCGCTGAATTCTCTTTTTGTATTAAGTTTATTAAATAATTACATCATGATTATAATAATTATTTTTCACTTTAATTATTAACTTATAATATTAAAATGTAATTTATTTTGTTTTGCTTACGAAGAAATACTTGTCACACAAATCAAATATAAAATAACTTATTGTTATTATCATCCATCGGTAAAAAGTTTTCATCAAATGGCACAATGTTCAATTCTGCGTTTACTATGAACAGCTGAATTGGGATCATTTGATAAACAATTTTACACGGCAGTTTAAAAGTTAACAATCTACAAATTTCTACTACATATATATTTTTTTGAGTTATGTACAATTCCTATTCTTAACATTGAGTAGATTAATTTTTCTAAAAATTTTTTTAGTTTACTACATTGTGATATACGTTTATAATTCTCATTCTTTCTTAATTGTCTATGTAGTTTATTATTTGGATCATTCCATTCTCGTTTTTTTTTTTGAAAGGGAGGGAGGGTGGTTAGATTCTTCTCTCTTTTTTGTCTGATACGTTGAATCAACATATTAGCGAGCTCAAATGTGATATACATGTATATTTGATTTTATTATATCTACATATATCTATTTTGTACACCATCTTTTTTATTGTTGTTACTATTATTATTTGTGTTTCTACAACCATAAATGTACTTTTTCGACTCTATAAATAACTGATGTAAATATAAAAATAAAAGTTGGTTATTTCTCTTTTCTGTTTCCTAATTGTGCGTATTTGTGTGTGTGTTGTGCTTCTTTAATATTCTTTGTCGTTTACTTATCTTAGTCAGATGCTTTTAATTGATTTAACTGTTATAGTTAGAAACCAGAGTTTTATATATAGTTTTGTTTAGTTTTTTCTCGTGCAAACTATGAATGCTAAAAATCATGTTACCTACAGTCATTTATTATTACATTAATTCGGAAATGTTTTAAATATACTTTCATTTTTACGTGAAGATTTATGACATAACGGTTAATCGTAGAACATTTTCATGGTTTTCCTACTGTACCTTAATGTATGGTAAAGTGTTATCATCTTTATTAGTTTCGTTTAAATAATTAACATCTTCCTGTTTGTATATTTTCGTGCTCTTATAATTTATTTGAAG
Organism: Schistosoma haematobium; assembly: GCF_000699445.3. NCBI lineage: Eukaryota > Metazoa > Platyhelminthes > Trematoda > Strigeidida > Schistosomatidae > Schistosoma > Schistosoma haematobium. Next base: position 23,088,111 of record NC_067197.1, read on the forward strand.
GACACTGAACATCCCCTGATAGTACTGATGGTCTCTTTAGTCTTTTGTGCGTTTGTCTTAAATTATATTCCAAGGTGGTATTAGATGATCAGTATAGATTCTTGCATAAATTGATTCGAAGTTTACCTACTTACTGTATACCTTCAAAGAAAGCCCACTAAGTAAAGATTGCTTTATGCAACTGAAATACGTGCAACTATATACAATGGTACATTCTTGTGCTCATTGCTGCTTTCAGACTTTTTCCCACTAGTTATTCACCCCTTTTATTTATCTTATTATCATGCTACCATGGTTTTACTCATAGTGGTTTTTGACATCAGTTTATTTAATTACTCTTGTGCATTTCATTTCTGTGACAAAAATTTTTGACTGTCCTGTAGTGAACGAAAAACACATCCTCCACCAGTTGTACTTTAATTGCTTCATAACTCTCTCAATTGTGTTGTATATCATTTAAGATCATTGTAGTGATTTTAAAGAAATGGATTATTTTCATGATTAGTATAAGCCTAAGTATATGTATTGCACAGTAATATCTAATGTGTAGTTTATTACAGTGTGCACGAACTTTATCTTACTATGAGAAATCTCATGTTGATGCTATATTTCGCTTATTACATTACATGATTAGATTTTAAACTTCAGTCTAAAGTAATACGAATATGATGTTATCCGCGCTTACACTGTTAGATCAATGGTAATCGATCCATAACCATAACTTAATTTGTTCTACCTATTCGAGTTGTTTAATATGATAGATAAATTTTACTTGCTTCTAGTGCTGTTAGTTCCAATTTACTGAATGCTAAGGATAGTAATTAACTGATGTCGTTTCACAACTGTCGTAAGGTATTTTAGAATAATTATGCTTCAGTAGATGCGCTTTTCTCCTGAGTGTTTGGCTTTTCTAACAGTTTCGTACTACTTAATAAGTACTAGTGATAGTCGATAATCCTCAAGCTATACCCCTATTAACTTAAACATTACATTCTGACTTGTCGACCAAATGGCATCCTGGCTGCTACAGAATTTAAATATCTTGTAATCAATGTTACTATCTGCTATTTCAAAACTAAGACGAAAGAAATTGTTTGACCCACACCAGTTTTAGTCAGTGTTTCATTGGAATTGATAAGAAAACTTCTTTTGAATTAGACAAACCATCACAGAATATTCCGACAAAACAATTGATATATTCAGTAAGTGTGCGTCTTCACTGTGCCTATTAGCTGAAATATTGATCACCTTGTTCACTTATTTTCTCTTCTTCGTTAGCTAATAATTAATTTGATATAATTTTTGTTGCTATTTCAGCATTCTTATTGTCGCTCCAGTCATCAAATTCTTTGAATCTCATCTATCCTAATGACTACATTGGCCGATTTGCATAGGTTGCGAGAGGCTCATACAGCAGCAAATGCAAACAAAGATGGTAGGTCAGTCTCATATATATATATTCCTTCATTTGTTTTCTTTCCCTACCTCATTGATTGGTTTAGGTGTATTTCTGACACTTGATGTGTTCCGACTGTTTTAAAGAAAAAGTGTTAAGATATACAAACGATGTATACTGAAAACTGTACCTACTCTGTTTGTATATGTGTTCATGATTATTTGCTGTTATTTGTTCTTGATGATGCGATTCGTTGATTCGCTGGTTTTCCTTTCTTGTGCATAGGTCATATGTATCGTATTTAACTATTAAATCGTATCTTCAATTATTTATATTTAAGTGCACTATAAATACTACTTTCACGGGGATTATTAATACTTGAAAATTACAATATTAAAAATAATTATTAGTGTTTCTCATCAGTAACAAATTCATTATATTTGCGTTTGTCTTGATAAAAACTGATTTTATATTGATTATAGGTGATGTTGCGTTCATCTAGTAAACTTATTAAACACTAAAAATAATCAATCGTACAGATTAAAAAATGTATTACTTGTAATATTATGAGTGATAGATTAACTTGATATAATGCTTGATGATTGTTCTTAGGAAAGTAACCTATCTTTTAAGTATACTTTCATGTAATTAGTTTTATATCAGATATTCTATGTAAGATTTACTCGTACTAAAGGACTGCTTTAACCTATTAAGTCGAAGCGGGTTTTGAACATTCTACGTAATTGTTAAAAGTGAATGATTTAACCACTAAGCTAATGTTCCGTATTTATTGTAGATGACTTGTTCATGTGTAAATTTATGGCAGTATTTTATTTTAAAGCAATTAGTCCTTTTTATAAATTTCGATAAAGCAATGAGATCAGATCAACTCCGTCTTCTCATCGCTCTATCGAAATACGTCATTTCTTAAAATAAAGTATAAAATCAACTGGAAAGAATTTTAGTCACTTGTTTTAAAGTTTGTCAACTGTTCGTATAAATGTAAGATAAACTTTATAAATTTGGTATTTTTATCCGTCATTAGTGGGTAATGGTGAAAGAATAATAATAAATGATTCTGCTTTTGCAACCTCAAGTGGTGTCCGTCAAGGCTGTCCACTTTCTCCATTTTTGTTTAACTTCATCATAGATCTACTGATGGAAATAACTTTCTCGTCGACTGAGTTCTCGGGTATTGATCTCCTACCAGGAGGTCCACTTATCGACTTAGAATACGCAGATAACATAGTCTTGTTTGATGAAGACGCTAATAAAATGCAGTCTTTTGATAGCGCTGGCCAACAATGCCAGAATGTTTGGGATGCGCTTCTCCCCATCTAAATGCAAGTTGTTGCTTCAGGACTGGTCTGCGTCAACACCTGAACTAAGGATACGATGTGAAGTAATCGAACGCGTTGGCAACTTCACTTATCTTGGAAGTCTGATCAGCCATAATGGGTTGGTGTCTGACGAAATCTCAGCACGGATTCGAAAAGCTCGCTTGGCTTTTGCCAACTTACGTCACCTGTGGCGAAGGCGAGATATCCGTCTATCAATTAAAGGACGAGTATACTGCGCGGCAGTTCGTTCTGTTCTACTTTACGGCTGCGAAACATGGCCATTAAGAGTAGAAGATACTCGTAAGCTACTAGTATTTGACCACAGATGCCTTAGAAATATTGCTGAGATCACCGGGTACATAATAGTGAGGTTAGACGCAGGGTATTAGATGATGGTAGATCAGTCGATGAGGTTGTGAATCTTCATCGACTGAGATGGTTGGGCCACGTGCTACGTATGCCTGAACACCGATTACCACGACGTGCAATGCTAACCGGTCTTGAAGATGGTTGGAAGTTAGGGGCGGCCAAACCAAAACGTGGCATCAGTGCTTGAAGTCACTAACTTCTTGTCTGAGCCATGTTGGTAGATGCAGATTACTTGGTTGGGGTCCGCGTGACTATCGTAACCAATGGTTGGAGACTCTTGGTGACATGGCTCAGAGTCGATCACAATGGCGTCGGTGTATACACTCCCTGTCTTCCCTTAAACTAAGAGATTAAAATCACTTCATATCTTTCTTTCTACGAACCAATTCTTTCTTCTTGTACTTTATCTCTATATGCAATCTTTCTGTTATATATTACCACCTTTGACCTAACCACTGCTATGAATCCGGTGTTCATCTTGTTGTGCTGATGCGGTATGGCAACCTGGACCGATGCACATATGTGCCTGGTCCTACGTTGTAGCTGACTGACTGACTGACTGAATTTCAGATAATTGTTTTTATTAAGATCTTTAATCAAACCTTAGTTACACTGTATATTACATTATTGTGTTTATTTTTATCCTCACTAGATTTTATTAATAATATGCATACAGTCGAACTGAACATAAATCCATAAATTCTGTTTTCTCAGTTGAACTTCTCTCAAGCTTTGATATACTAATTACTGTTGTTCACTAGTATGTCTAGATATTCTTATTGATTTTTACAATTTCGATAATGATATTAGGAGACGAAGATTATCAGAACTATGTGATATATTAGCGCAATACATTTCGAACAATCTGGTCACACATATACTTGTTAAGAGCATTTATATATAAAAATAAAAGGTCAACTAGACAGGAAACGGGGTAAGAGGAGATAAAGATAATGATAAGAGTAATAATAATAATAATGTGAACACAAAGCGGAACCTAATCACTCTGGATAATAAGTCATTATTACCAGGGTAGGTTTAAGGTAAGAACAATTTATCTGGTTTAAAGGGAAGTCGTATAACTTCTAAGTTTTACTCTGCATTTTTATTTATTCGTTTTCATATAATTTTAAATGAACCATTTTAATAAATCAAAGTCCTCTTGTATTTTTGTTATGAGAAGCAAACGATTCTACATGTAACCTGTGAAATCTGATTTTCTTGTTAAAGCTATACACATCGAATCTAGGAGACTCAAGTTGGAGAACAAACTAATTTTTTATGGGAAACAGTAAGATGGTCACTGCAGTTTATGTATATAGGATATTTTCGAGATATATGATCATGTAAGCAAAGATTGATGGTGGCTAGCAGTGGAATACAGAACGCGCGTCTCGTCCTACTTGGGACTCATCAGCTGGATGTACCTGCATCCCAGAGTTGATGTTCACTCAGTCCTAAACAACAATGGGAAGACGCAAACAAATATTACCAGGTAAATTCAAACATCACCCCATTGTACAAGCAGGTGGCTTGTACACCTAAGTGATAAGGTGTAAACATTTAAGGCGGAAAACGGGATTTTTTGTGACGATGGTGATTTGTAGCTCAGGTGGAGTTTTGTTCTCTGAGCAGGACAATCTGTGAGTCATATGTAAAGAAATTCGAAAACTTCACTTCTACTTGAAGTTTGTGCTGATGATTTTGTGCAGAAGAACAATGAAAGCTTCACGACTAAACCACCCAGCTCAGAAATCGAAACTCCACCTAAGCGAGTTTTTTGTTTTGATGTGAATTACCTATACTGGGATGCTGGTACATATAGACAAAACGTCCCTCGTGATTTCCTCTGCTACCACCAATCTGTCTATTACATCAACTGCTGTTTATATTTTCTTTGTGTTTTCCACATTAGGTATTTTACCTTTGGATGAAGTGGATAAAAATGCTCAAGAAGCGTTAAATCAATTGGAACTACGTAAAAAGGTAAGTTGAATAAACAATTATTATAATAATTTTGTTTTAATACTTTTGCAACAGTAGTACTAAACGTCGCATTATTTTTAATAAATACTACCTCTTTTATAAAACACTTTGTATCTTATAAATCTAAATTCTAGTTTTAGGTATATATATAGTTTATGTGTTCATCCTTGTTTTTACATTTGCTTTTTAGGTATTCTCTGTGTCAAATAAATCTTTTCTTCCCATTTACATCGTGCCACTTCAGCTGATTAATGTTAACTTATTTCACATCTTGATATTGTAGAGAAATACCTTATTTTCCGAAACCAGTATCAGCTGAAATGAGAATTTGTCCTACACATAAATAGCGCACATAAACTTGAACTCAAATCCTTAAGAAATCGGATTGCTTCTTATGTTGAGAAATATTTAGTTAGTTGTTGTTAATGTTAATGTGGAGAATGATCATTGGATGTAGCATTTATTTGGGATTTGGATCATTATGTTTACAAAGTCATTCAGTAGAAATAGCATAGTAGTCATACTTTAATTTACAAAATCATTTCATTTTTTTGAAAACAATATGCTTCAAATTAATATAATTACATTTTCACCATTGTTTGTGTATTAAAACTGTAATTACGGTTAGACAGTCCATTCAGCTTGTAAATTAGTAACAGATTAATTATAATCTGAAGAATTATATTTAGAGTCATAACAATGATATCTGAATACCTCACCATTTTAATCACTAATCTTATACAGATTCTTAACCCGATTGTACAATAATCTATCTATTTGTTTTTGAAGTTTATTCTTATTTTGCTTACATCACTGTGTATTACTCATATTTTTGTCTGACAAAACTGTTCTAACCCCAATTGCAGGCTCGTTTAATACAAGTATCTACAGAAGACTCTGAAGTGAGAGCTTATCTTCGCCAACTTGGTGAACCTGTCTGTAAGTCCAGATTTGTTTGTTGTCTTTGTTTCTTTATATCATTTTATAATAACAATGAAACATTAAAAATATTCAACCCAACAATTTTCACTTACGCCTGTTACCTTCCATAGAAGGAGCATAGACTGCCCACTAAGATTCTCCATCGAACTCCGTGGTGGGCAATCCTTTCCAGTTGTTTCCAATTGCTATCCAGTCTTTGAACATCTGTCTCCAATTCCTGATGCAGTGTATTTCTTGGTGTTCCCCTTTTCCCTTCAGGATTCCAAGTTAGCACTTGTCTCGTGATACAGTTTGATGATTTCCTCAGTGTATGTCCTATTCAAATCGTGTTTTTTCTTAATTTCCTCTTCAACTGGAAGCTGGTTTGTTCTCTCCCACAGTGGGCTGTGGGAGTCAATGATCACAATGAAATAGATTGTATAACTGCACATAATAGGTGGGAAGTATAAATCGATACTTTTTTACTATCGCTGTTGCTGTTACTGTATGTTGGACTAAAGCCGGATGATGATTTAATTGAAAACATGATTGTTCGCGTATATGTGTTCTAATTTTCATAATGCGAATCTTTAATGTAGAAAATTAAATGTATAGTTCGAAAATGAGAAACTTACATATTTGATATGTTGGAACTACTGTTTCATAGACAACAGTACAAGATAATAAATTTTTCATCATTTAAATTTTTTATTAGAATAATACTTTAGTTAAATAGTATAACTCATAAACTGCACCTACATTCTGCGATAAATTTCTTCAAAATATGTATTGGCACTAGGTTTATTTGGTGAAGATGGAGCAGACCGAAGAGAAAGACTACGGATGATTCTCGCAGTGAGCGGTGGTCCAGCTCAAAGACCAACTTTGACGGATACAGTAAAATCATCGACTGGGACTGGTATATCTGTTAATCGATTTGGTGAAAATATTTCTACTGAGACTGTCGGAGATGTAAGTTTGAAAGTATTTATGCCACTGAATTTCTAAAATGTATACCACAACTTTGGTGTGATATTATGTATAATTTCCATGACATTTTACAATCATTATATTATTAATCAGTCTACATGCAGTAGGATTTTACACTATGCTTACATTTTAATACTTGCTCGGGTCAAATCGTATAAGTAGAACTGAATTTCATACTAACCATTCATTCACGATCATTTTTAAACACTGCCGTCAAGCACGTAGACCATGGATATTGTGTGTACATTGGTAGGTGACCAGTAAATACTTTCAATCCCAAATTACTTATTTATTTGAACACATAAATATTGGTAAAAGGGGCACCGAATATATATGCGCCACACAATTCACTTGGTTTATGTCTAAGTGCATTGACCTAGAGACACTACTTGTCTACTCAAACTAAATTAATTATGGGTTATACATTATAATTCAGTTTAAGTGTAATATATAGCAATAACTTATTTTCTAACTATACTTTAAAATATGTCCGTACTAATTTGGTATTTATTTTACTACTTAAACGAAGACCAGATTGTACACTACTGTACTGAAGTACTTATATGTTCATGGTTTTCACTGTTTCTATTTACCTATATTGTTTGTGCATAGTAATTTATTTGTTGACTCTCTAGCATTCATTTTTCGCAAATATTGCACAATCAAATATTGTTCTTTCATAGGATACTACAGTGTGGTACCATCAAGGTCCAAATACTCTTGCAGAGGCTCGTCTATGGATTAGTGAATTTTCTTTAACCCGAGCTAAAGTTCGACTTGATAGAGCTAGGAATTATTTCAATAATGTTCCAGCACCTCAACGTAAAGCTAAACTTCAAGAATATCATAAGGTTTTGCGAGTAAGTTTGCTTATATGACGTCTTTGTCAATAATTTAGAATTGAGATAATGATGTTTTTTGAGTGTATGAAGTTTCTTTGGTGTATGCCTATTTTAATTTTCATTATTTATAAAGAATGTCGTTACCACTTGACCACGTACTACTTAAAAGTGTCTAATTTTCACTGAACATACATAAGCGTGAATGCTTAATATCCATTGGACCTAATTCTATCAAAATCTGCAATTACATGTGATGTGAATCGTTATTGACCAATGTCATATTTTCTTCTACATCCTGCATAATATTTAATCTAGTAATGAAATGATAGAATGTAACTAATGATTAGATTTTTTCCTACCAACTTACATGTGATTACCTAAAAACTTAACATTTAAGTATCATTGCGCAAAATTAGCTATGTTATGTTAAACTAGGAGCTTTATTATTCACTATCTCTATACAAACCGACCTATAAATTTAAGATTTTGTAATTTGAGTTCAACTAAGCAGTCTGAAATACTATTACCTAGTTGTATCTTTACCTGGGTTAATGATTTGTTTACATACTGACAGTCTTTTCTGCCAATGTAGTCGGTGGATAAGTGCATGTAACTCAAACTAGTTTATTGTTTATCATTTGCTTTTATGGTAATATACTAATTATAATGAGTGTTTTAAGACTGAAAACGTTTTCATTAGCTCTTAATATTACCATGAAGATGTAAGCATTTCAAATTTGAATGGAAACTCGCCATCAAGAGTTTTTCGTATGTTTTAGGACTCATCATTTATTCAAAATCTTGAAAAGTAATATTTTATATTCAGAAGTACTTTTTTCTGAAATTTACGATGTAGAATACAAATTTACTATGCAGTCAAGTTGGAGATATTCGACCATTAAGTATGTGTCGCTTTTCACCTGATGGTAAACAATTGGCTACATCTTCTTGGAGTGGTCTATGTCGTTTATGGTCTATACCTGATTGTAATTTAGTTATGAATTTACGTGGACATACTGCACCAACTTGTGCTATTGTTTGGCATCCTCAAGCTGGTCTCCAGTCGGAACAACAATTAGCACTTGCCAGTTCAGCTCAAGTATGTTATTTATATTTTTGTGTCTATTATATTGTGTTTTTTTCAAGAGAAAATGTATGGAAAACCGATTTGTAATGAGGATCCTATACTTTAGTGAAGGAGAACACAGGTGAGGACAACCAAATTGTATTTAGCACAAAATTACAGAGTTACTTGGTAAAATAAAAAAAACCATATAGTAAATCGTTAATTTGCAAAATATCATTCCATCATATCAAACCAGATTGTTGCTGTTGCAAACATCAATCCATTGTCTCATATTTCATTGTTCATGCGATTTCTTACAAATTCCATTGTGTTCTCGCTCTTCCTTTCTTGATCTTCCGCATCTTCTGCTGCCAGACATTACGTTCTTTTGACTCACGTTATATACTACTTATATCAATATAAGTAGCACGCACCACACTCGTTCCCCCTTTAATAAGTTGCCGTCGTAGTCTTTCTGATCTCCGTACCGCTGTCTTCTTTGGTGCTTTTCGTGACTCACGCCCATGATGATCTTGAAACCATCTCTGCAGTTGACTAGCATTTACGCGCTTCTGCTTGTCTTCTCTCCGGATCGTGTAGACCGAGCCGCGTCTCTCTGTGATAACATACGGTCCTTCCCACTTTGGGATCAGCTTTCCCGACCCTGCTCCCCCTGCTATGTTACTTTTTCGTTCTCTACACTTTACTAGGTCCCCCACTGCAAAGGGTTTCCACGTTCTCCTCTGTTGTTCCGCCTTCTTTATGTCTGATATTTGTTTCTTTTCCACGTTTCTTATTGCCTCCCTCCTCTCTTTTCATAACCTTGTTGTCGTCCATTTCTGTTGTTACGGCCAGGTCTTATTATGCATTGGAAGTCGTGGCTGTCTGCCATACATGAGTAAGAAAGGTGACTTCTTGGTTGTTCCTTGTGTGGAGGAACGATGTGCCAGCAAAATCAATGGTAACTCTTTCTCCCAATTTCCTCCTTTTGATGCTAACCTTTCCTTTAACGTCCGGTTGTTTCTCTCTGTAAGCCCGTTTGTCTGAGGATGATATCGTGTAGTTCGTATTCTTTTGATGCCAAACTGCTTTAAACGGGCTTTAAACTCGTCACTTTCAAAACAGGGACCCTGGTCAGTTAATATCATCTTCGGTATTCCGTGACACGCTACAATATACCGGATTACCACTTCGGTCGCTGTCCTTGCCCGCTGGTCTGCAATGGGTACGGCATCTACCCGACGTGTAGCATGTTCCGTCATCACTAGCAGGTACTGGTAACCGCTCGCCGTCTGTGGAAACGGTCCCATCACATCCACCGACCATATATCACCGACTGCGGTTACTGGGATTGACTGTAATGGCGGTTGTGTGTATCGATCGCTTTTCATTAGTTGACACTGCTGGCAAGTTAACACGTATTCAACCACATCTTTTCTCATGCCCGGCCAGTATGCACTTTGTCGTAGTAAATCCGTCGTTCTTGCAATGCCTGTATGTGCTACCTGGTGACACTCGTGTATCACTTTACACCGCCAGCCTTTCGAGATCACAGCCACTCAATTCTCGTCGTCGTCCTGCCAGGTCAGGACTCCATATGCGTTCACTCTCAGTCGTTCCTTTTGCCGAAGCAGCGTTATTACCTCCTTGTCCATTGTTCGTTCGTCTACGTCTGCTCCCTCTTTTATCACTCTGATTACCTCTCAAAGGTTAGGGTCAGCTTTCTGCTGCCGGACGAGTTCTAATGGGTCTCCCTCTAAACTATTCACCGCGTATGCTGTCAATGGAAGGTCGGCTTCCATGTTTGGTCTTGGCAAGTAATCCGCCATTACGTTTTCTTTTCCTGGAACATGGCCGATACTGAAGTCGTATTCTTGCAGACGTATCATCCATCGCGCCAACTTCCCTCGGGGGTCTCTTGCTGTTTTCAACCACTGCAGAGGTTTATGGTCGGTCTCAATGTGAAATCGTCTACCTAAAAGGTACGGTCTCCATTTTTCTACTGCCCACACGATTGCTAAACACTCCTTTTCGATGGTTGAATACTTCTGTTCAGCGGGTGTGAGGACGCGACTCGCGTATTCCACCACTCTATCGGCCTGACTCAACACAGCACCTATACCATGATCGCTCGCGTCTGTTTTCCCGGTTCAGGCAGTCTGAGCGTCGTCTGACGATCGTCTAGCATGCTTTTGATTCGGTTGAACGTTTGTTCGGCAGTCTCAGTCCACGTAAACTTGGTGTTGCTCAACAACTTATATAAGGGTGCTGCTATTTCGTTTAAATTCTTGACACACCGACTGTAGAACGCCGCTCTTCCCAGGAACTGTCTCAACTTCCTTTTCGAATTAGGTACTGCAATATATTTTATGGTAAAAATTTTCTCCAACAATGGTTTTATTTCTCCATTTCCCACTTTACGTCCCAACAACGTGACGCTACTTCTCGCTATCTGCGACTTGTCTTTATTAATTCGAAGTCCAAATTCGTCAGTTCGCTTTAAGACCGCTTCTACATGCTTGATGTGATCTGTTTCTGCCTGACTGTACACAACTACATCGTCGCCATATACCTCGACATTATCTAGATTCTTGAGCAGTAGTGTCATTTATCTTCTGAACGTGAACGGCGCACCCTCCAACCCGAACGGCATTCGTTTAAATTGATACTGTTTATCACGTACAGTAAACGCTGTCTTGCTTCGGTCGCTCTGTTTTATAGGCAGTTGCCAATAACCTGACCGTAAATCCAGCACTGTAAACACCGTGGCATTCGGTAGTCGATCTAATGTTTCCACCACTGTTGGCATTGCACAAGGCTTCAGGTCTGTTATATTATTCAATTCTCTGAAGTCGACACAAAATCTATACTTTCCATTTGGTTTCTTTACCAAGAGTATCGGTGAGCTATGTGGGCTGTCCGCTTCCTCAATTATACCTTCTTTCAACATTTCCTGAACCTGACGATTTACCTCAGCCTCTAAATGCACCGGGACACGACGTGTTGCAAATGCGTTTACTCGATCGTTCTTTATCGGGATTTCGTGGTTTACTTTGTCACAAAATCCATACGGCTCCCCATCTCCAGTGAACAGTTTCGCATACTTTTTGCATAACTCGTTAATGTTTGGTTTCTTCGACGAGACATCCGCTGCCACTCTTATTTCAGCCACTTCGCTACTTTCGTGTATTGGCAATGAACCATACTTTGTTACCACCTTACCGCTTCTTAAGTCAACTATCGCTTTTACTTCTCTTAGGAAATCTGCTCCTAATATCGGTCTCGATAAGCTTGTGGTTACCACGAACGGAAAATTTATCTCAGCATCTCCCACTTTTACGGTACTGTTAGATACGCCAAACACTTCTAGCATATGGCCTCCTATAGTGTGGACAGCTAATGTGCACGGCTTGAGTCTCTTACATTGCTCTTTGCCTATTAACGATACTGCTGCCCCTGTATCGATCAGACAAACTAAATCTCGTTCATTTATGTTCACTCTCGTATACACTACCCCTCTGTCTATTAACGCAACAACCCCCAGATTCCTAGGATAGAAAGAACACTCGTTATAACGTCTAAAATATCTGCGTCTTCGTCTTGTTGGACAGTTTATCTTCCAATGTCCTGTCCCTCCACAAGCGTAACACTTATCGTTCCTTTTATGGTTCACACGTATTGCTGCAATCTCATGCTCCAGTTCTTCAATCTTCTTCTCGACATTAATTATCTCCTGCTTTTCGCACCCAACTGGAGCTACTGTTCGCGTCATCAGCTGACGAGTCACCTTCGCCAGTTCACTGATATCCATCGGTTGTGCTGCGTTCACCAGTTTCAGCTGTTGGGAGACGGTGGCAAGCACACTCTCGATAAACTGCGACGCCAACAACTGTGCCTCCGACTCCTCACCCAGACTCGGCAGCGCACGGCATAACAATTTGGTAAGCTCCACAGCCAGCACCAGTGGGTCACCATCGACCGGCAACCTCGCCAACCAGAACTTCCGCAGTACCTCCTCTCTGTCCACTGGGCTGTTGAACTCCGCCACCAACCGCTCCGTGACTGTCTCCCATGTCGTCTTCCCGCCAGCACCGTCCAAGCTGTCATATACAGCCTTCGCCCTGCCTCTCAGCAGCGTCCCCAGCCCTTCCAACTTCGCCTTCGGCTCCTTCACTCCCACCAGCTCCGCCACGGCCTCAAACTCTACCTCTTTCAGGGCTTCTCCATCAAGCATGACTGGGTTGGTGTTCTTCGTGTTGTATTTGAGGATGTTGCTTTAGCCCTTGTGTATGTTGAGGCCTCCTGCTTCAGAGACTTCTTCTACACTGGTTATCTTGACCTGTATTTGTTGGTGTATATGGGATAGAAGAGCTAGGTCACCTGTGAAGTCCAAATCGTCTAGCTGCATCCAACTTGTCCATTATATTCCGTGATTCCCGTCAGATGTAGGGGCCTTCATAATCCAGTCAACCACCAGGAGAAAGAGAAAGGAAGAGAGTAGGCAGCCTTGTCTTTCTCTGGTCCTCACTTGGAATGCGCCTATCAGCTGCCTTCTATGCACCACTTTGCAGTGTAGTCAGTCGTATGATTCCGTATGATGTTGACGAATTTCTGAGCTACTCCATAGTGTCGAAGAAGTTTCCATAATGTTCTCTTCTCCACACTGTCAAATGCTTTCTCATAATCAAGGAAGTTGATGTATAGTGACGATTTCCATTCAATTGATTGTTCAACGATGATCCGTAGTGTCGTGATTTGGTCTGTTGATCTCGAAGCTGGGCGTCTAATGAATCCTTCATTCGGTCTGGAAACACTGTTGAAAACGTTTCCTGGTACCGATAGTAGTGTAATGCCCGTATAGTTCTCACATTTACTCAGATTTTCTTTCTTTGGTACGTTGGCGAGGTATCCGTCTTTTCAGTCTGTCAGTGGCACTCGTCCTTCCTCCCAAATCTTCCTGAACAGAACGTGGATAGTCTCTGCAGTTCCTTTCATGTCTGACTCCAGTGCTTCAGTTGGTATAGTGTCTGGTTATGCCGCTTTCGCACTCTTGGTTTGTCTGGTGACCATGCTGTTTTATTCGATCATTGGTGGAGTGACATCTATAGGAAGGTCTGTGCGTGCTGCTTCGATGTCTGGTGGACTCAACGAAAGTGGCCTGTTCAGGAGCTCCTCGAATGTTTCAACCCATCTGTTATACTGTTCTTGAATTTCAGTGATTAGCTTTCCTTTTTTATCCTTGACGGATCCCTCTGATTTACTGCATTTCCCTTCCAGTTTCTTTGTTGTATCATATTTCCTTCTTTTGGAGCTTTTTCCTCTGATCGATTGCAGTCTCTCGTAGAACTGATCTTTATCGTCACCGTTGCTATCATTGTTATTATTTATTTAAACACATAAATACTGGTACAAAGGGGCACCGAATACATATGCGCCATACAATGGGACCACACCCGGAGCCTTTAGACCTAAATGTCTAGTCCACAAGGCAGTTGAGCAACGTCAGTTGGTGCAGTCCCATGGTAGCCGCTGACCAATAATAGGTTAATACGCCTTTTGTTCCTTATCATGGACAGGACTAACTGAAGAATTACTGTTGTATTCTACAAGAGTTCTCTTATAGATATTGCACAAAATATTTTTTTAAGCTTTGCTTGTAAAACCCTATATCATCTTTTTATTTCAGGACGGAAGCGTTAAACTATGGAGTTTAGATAATGAAGAACCTTTGGCCGATATCGAAGGTCACGCACCTCATCGAGTATCCCGCTTAGCTTTCCATCCTTCTGGACGCTTCCTAGCAACTACGTGCTTCGACCACTCGTGGCGCTTATGGGATTTAGAGGCTTGTGAAGAAATTTTACATCAGGAAGGTCATTCTAAGCCGGTATATGATGTAGTTTTCCACCCTGATGGCTCCTTAGCTCTAACCACTGGTTTAGATGGATATGCTCGTGTTTGGGACTTACGAACAGGCCGTTGCATTATGTTCCTAGAAGGTCACCTTGAAGAGTTGCTGGGTGCAGATGTAGCTGATAATGGTTATCATGCAGCCACTTCTAGTGCAGATAACACTGTTCGTATTTGGGATTTACGACAACAACAAGCAATCTATGTAATACCAGCTCACACAAGTGTTGTAAGCAGCGTGCGATTCGAATGTAAGTTGATTATTTCAGAGGAATTTCTGGCAGTATTGCTGGCCAACTTCCAGATAATTGTAGGATGAGCATTTCGTAGGTATGAATTTATTTAATCAAATTGATTGCTCTATCACATTACTAATACTAGGTCGCGTAATTATAGTTCGAAAAAGCTATTCACTCACTTTTTCCTGACCATTGCTATTTATATGTGAAATTATTTATGGATGAAACCGGAAATATTTGTTTTTGACTAGATCGACGAGAATGCAGTTCACTAACTTCTCACAAGTTTATGCACTAGGATAAACTCTACTTTCTATTCCAAGATTGTCGATACTACTCAGTTCCATTACGGTTTTAACTTGTTGAGTCGCGATTTCTGAGAAAAGTTGTGATCTGAAAGCCGAATATCATGCTTTCTACTTTTGTTCTATTCACAGCACGCAACTGCAACTATATTGTTACCAGTTCGTTTGACAAAACAACCAAAATTTGGGGTCATCCTATCTGGACACCTATCAAAACCCTCGAAGGACATAACAGTAAAGTTGTTTATGCAGATATTTCACCAGACAATAAGTACATTGCAACCTGTTCCCACGACCTAACTTATAAACTGTGGAGTAGAGAAGCAAATTGATCCTCATTGTTACAACATATGTTAATAATATTTCTATAATACATTGTAAAATAATTCAATTATACACTCATGGTTCTGATTTCTAAATTTGACTATTCAGCGACTTAGTATTGTTTTCCTAGAAACTTGACGTTTAGGTTTGGGGCGAACACGTCTGGATTCTTCAAACCATCACGTACAATGTCACCTGGCATACAATTAGATTAATAGACTGGGGACCAACGAACCGAGACGTGGCACTAGCCCGTGAAATCACTGATCATCGGTCTGCGCCATGTCCGTATGCCCAAACTCTTTGGTCAGGGCCCACACAATCGCAATGAATAGTCGGTCAGTGACATGTTGGCCTTCATTCTTAGTCCCTCTCCTAAGCCTTCAGTTAGTTAACGATTTCTGTCCATCAATTGTCGTTGCTCGTTTCTAACTATAATTTCGACGTTTTCATTGTTGTCAGTATTGTTCTTTTTTGTATGATTTCCTTATACTCTGCTGACAAAAGGTTCAACGACTTGAAAACCAGTTGCACACTCACGTCAAGTTGTGCGTCGCTACTGACTAACTTATATTCAAATACTGAGTCGGGAATCACCCAACTACATTTCCCACGGCTTTTCAACTGTTAACTAATTTTCTTTCTTAGTCTTCTTCTAGCCCAGGAAATTTAACTTAGTTTCGGGACAAAACCTATTTCCTTAACTTATCGAATATCTGCAGTTTACTTAAATATATCATAAGATAACTCAAATCAGCACAAGATTATTTGCAAATCGTGTCCGAGGTTTAAAGGAATATGAGTACTGGATGATCTTCATTTAAATATCAAGAAAAGAATATCTAAATGTTATTGGTTTCTTTCTATTAATGCCCAAAGTATTTTTAAACGATTTTAACATAAAACGAATAACCCTTATAGTTCTCAGTTAAAAAAATACCCATTCTGAAATAGATAACTTCTCTTAAACTATACAAATAATACTGCACATTAGGTTATTGACAGATGATTCAAAATCACTGATCAAAGTATTTAACTAAAGAGTTTCATCTAAAGAATCCAGTAAATGGATTTTTATAATGTGGAAAAAGGATACAAACCAGTATAACAGATGAATAACAAATATATCAACAAAATGCACTTCCAAAAATAACCGGAAGAACAGTAAATCAAATGAAAATGAAAAGTACACAAATAACATCTACATGCAATACTGTTGAATGTACAACGCATTATGATTATTACAGTAAAAAAAACAAACTTTCCTTGCATGTTTTGAAAATAACCACACCGAATTCAGAAATTGCACTAATTTTAAGATGTGGAGGAATTTTCGTTTAAGCAAGGAGTAAAAGTTAGGAGAATCCTCCAAACACACTGTTAATACTGCACAGGAGTTTGATTCATGTAAATTGAAAAACTTTGATAAAATACAAATGCGGGTGCTACAAATTATTTTGCATGATAAACAAGTATAAGACAAAAACAACATGATAATTTATGCCGTGAACCTGATGCAGAAAAATCTATAGGAAAATTAACACTCTGTCAATAGGCGCAGTGATTGGAATAAACAAAGTAACGTACGTGTTGTAACAGAAAAATTATATGAAAAAATGGAAGCGAAACTAATATTGCAGGATGAGGTGAATCAGGTCATGGGTTGAAATATTCGCGTTGAGCGAATGAGACTAGAATGGGTAACCCTGAAATCAACGAGTTATTCAAATTCACTGATATATATATAGATATATATATAGCATATTCAAAGAAGGGAACGAGAAGACAAATTTTTAGATCAGAGTGGCCGGCACTTCTTGTAATATCATAGATTCAGAAGTGGCATGATTTGTACCGGAGATGGATGTTCTTTTGAAATCTAATGTTGAACTAGCTACACTGGTGTCCAGATTCAAACACTCAGATTTCTGTCTGAGATTTTGGATTTGACTGATTCCCAGCAGTAATCGTGCTGCATCAACAGCCGTCTGTTTACTAATACAAATAAATAAATAAAAAAAAGTAAAATTTCACTCGATATTGCAAGGTATGGACACAACTTTATTGTCAAGCAACTAAAATTGGTGACCACATTGCAACTTTCAGCACTGAAGACTGAGACATATAACATTGCTAACAGTAAGTTTTCCAATGATACACCTGCAGATAAAGCACATGTCCAAAAAAGATAAAAACTCACAAGTTTAACAGTGACATGAAAACAAGACTTGTATATTTCAGTGAGATCATGAACCGATCTAAGTTCTGTCACCTTTGGAAACCTGGACGGGCGTCTCGTCCCAGTACGCGACTCCGGCTGTGGTGCGCATCCGCAACTTCGCACTCGTGCGCGAAACACTATCTCAAGTCTACTGAAACCTCGCTTCAAAGTACACATTCAAGACTTCAATGTACGTACCCTATGTCAAATCGATCAGCAGACATCCTTGACTAAGAATCTCATAGAATTGTTGTATGCTGTCTCCGAAACACATAAAGATTCCTAGTGTGTTCAACTCACCTGACCTCGCCGAAACAGGGAGCCGACGAGACACGCCCTCCGTTCATCTGGCGACCCAATGGTAAATTCTCTTGAACTGGCAGGTGTAGACACAGCACTAAGTATGATCTTTCTGCCTACCACTCCCCACTGACTGCAACCCGGATGACGTAAAAGATGAATTTTACAGAAAGCTTTCTGAACTACTTCAAAAACCTAAACACTCAGAAATAGTGCACGTAGCAGGTGGCTTTAATGCACATTAGGTAGCTTAAACCAAGAAAGAAGGCATTTAAGTGGGTATTTTGGTATTCCCGTTCAGTGAACAGGTAATGGTGACCGTCTGTTGCAACTGTGCTCAGACAATCGCTTATTTTTAGCAAGCACTGATTTTAAACATGAGGAGAGACATCGTCTAGAATGGCGAACCTTTGCACTAAACCAACGACAGACTCAAATAGACGACTGAAGTCACAGTAAGGTAATTCCGAAAACGAGGATGACCGAGATAACGCTTGGGAAGCTATATGAACAACTGTTGAAACAACAGCGACATCTATTAGTGATTTGATCTAAAGGGTCATGAAAAACCAGTTGATTTCCGCGACATAAAATCTCGTAAACTTTTACCAAAATGCTAGTAACATGACGAGCGAAAATATATCAGATGTAGGTTAACCAAAAGTCTACAAGACGATCGTGAGTAGCGGTGGGCGACGAAAGCAAACAAGATGGAAAAGACAGCGGCTGTAGGTAACACAAAATAGCTTTTCAGACTAATAAAAGAAACTAGAATTAAAAAATCAAGTGTACGTGAGAGTTTCAGCAAAAGAGGTCACTCTTATCCGCTCGTTTATAGTGATTATCGGAACACTAGGGAGCAGTTCATTTGACCTTCAGCTACTCTATAGCTACCCACCATTCCCAAACAGCCTGAATAGAACATTGATATGTTTCCTACCAACTCTAGTTGAAGTTCAAAAAGTTATAACTAATCTGAAACGAGGAAGAGTAGCGGATTCAAATGGATCTACTCCAGAGGTCTCTAAGGATGGTGGTCCAGCTTTAGCGATTAGGTTGACTAATATTTTAACTAGGGAATTGGACGTAATCCCATCTGACTGGTCGTAATCACTGATCGACCAAATATATAAGTGGTCTAAACCATCCTGTGTACCTCAGAAGTACAAAAACTTTGTGAGAGCTCTTTACTCAACCAGTCAGTCAGTCAGTAACAACGTAGAACTTCGTACGCACGTACTCAACCACGACTAATCGAGTCGAACCTTATGGTGAGCTGTCATCTGATTTTGTAACCTCAAGTGGTATCCGTCAAGGTTGTCCACTATCGCTATTTTTGTTCAACTTCATTGTAGACATACTAATGGGAATAACGTTCTCGTCGTCTGAATTTTCGGACATTGATCTCCTTCCAGGAGGTCCACTTATCGACTTAGAATACGAAGATAACATAGTCTTGTTTGATGAAGACGCTAATAAAATGCAGTCTTTTGATAGCGCTGGCCAACAATGCCAGAATGTTTGGGATGCGCTTCTCCCCATCTAAATGCAAGTTGTTGCTTCAGGACTGGTCTGCGTCAACACTTGAACTAAGGATACGATGTGAAGTAATCGAACGCGCCCACAACTCCACGTATCTTGGAAGTCTGATCAGCTTAATGGGTTGGTATTTGATGAAATTTCAGCACGGATTCAGAATGCTCGTTTGGCTTTTACCAACTTACGTCACCTATGACGAATGCGAGATATTCGGGACGAGTATAGTGCGCTGCAGTTCGTTCTGTTCTACTTTACGGCTGCGAAACGTGGCCATTAAGAGTAGAAGATACTCTTGAGCTACCAGTATTCGACCACAGATGCCTTAGAAATATTGCTCTCATCTTCTGGGATCACCGGGTACGTAATAGTGAGGTTAGACGCAAAGCATTAGGGAATGATGATAAATCAGTTGATGAGGTTGTGAATCTTCATCGACTGATATGTTTGGGCCACGTGCTACGTATGCCTGAACACCGATTACCACGACGCGCATTGCTGACTGGTGTTGAGGATGGTTGGAAGAAAGTTGAGGGCAGCCGAACCAAAACGTGGCATTGGTCTATAAAGTCATTAACTTCTAGTCTGAGCCATGTTGGTAGATGCAGACTACTTGGTTGGAACTCGCATGACTCTCGTAACCAATGGTTGGGACTCTGGGTGACATGTCAGAATCGATCACAACGGTGTAGGTGTATACACTCTGTCTTCCCTCAAACTAAGAGATTAAAATTATTTCATATCTTTCTTTCTACGTACTAATTCTTTTTTCCTGTATCATGTCCTTGTATGAAATCTTCCTTACTTAGACGTAAGCATATATGTGCCTGGTCCTACGTCGTAGTTGACTGATTAGTTGCCATTTTTGTGATATTAGAAACTAATTATTTGAGATTTTATACAATATGACTGACTTGAAACAGATATATACTCACTTAAAAAACTAGGGATTTAAAATATTAAATACGAATTATAACAGAATCACTATTGATATTTATAACATAAACTAACTTGCGTTTTAAAACAGGCTCCTCTGCTGTCTGTTTATAGGTTTGAATTTTATCACGTTCATCATCAGGAAAACCGTTGTGACTTCTTCCTAACTTAACACAATTAATTGAAGGTTCATCTATTTCCCGCCCAACGGACCACTTCATAGAAGCCCAACCACCAGCGACATCAAGATGTGTCTCCTGTTTTTTTGTTTGCGATCGTTTGTTAAGTTGATGCGATGAGCTTAAGGTCATCCTGTTTTTGCTTACTTGTAATGTGGAAGCAGTATATAAATAACTTTCTTCTTGATCAGAACTAAAATCATAGTCCTCCAAATTAGGAGGCGAACGATCAACGATGTTATCTAAGTGTGTTTGTGTACTTGAAATAGGTTGACGAGCGCGTTTTAATGATCGGTGATGATTATGATACCGATATCGACCATTCTCAATATCCACAGATTTCTCAGCACTCTCTGAATCAATATCTGACTGACTATTAGGCGAATGGCGACTGTAACGTTCCATCATACTAGATCGAGCACTGGAACTAAAATTTCCTTCCTTTTCATCAAAAATCAATATTCTTGACTCATCATCTAATTCATAATTATAGTATTGAGACTTCTCAAAGTCATCATATGGACGGCGAGGAGCCTTTATAACTCGTTTGGATCTTCGAGTGGGACAACTGTTTAATGAAGATAATTTCATTGATCTCGTTCCCTTACGCTGCTTAACACTACGAGATGAAATTCTAAACGGACGTGTCTTACGAGCTTCGAAATACGGTGAAACCATATGCTGGCGACGAGAGCTCCTTTTGCAAAAAGTATATTCGCAATCACAAAGATCCTGACTACCCGAGTCCTTTAATTCATGGTTTCCCCCATCAAAATCCTCTTCACTGTATATATCATTTCCTGATGAACTGAAGCCGTCATCAAATTCATCTGTTTCATAATTAGCATCTGTTTCTAGAACTATGGAATCCACAAAAGCTTTGAGAAGCGGATAGAGGTTCATTAATTCTGACAGTCTACCTGTATAGTAGTTGTCGTTAAATTTATTTACAAGCTGATTTTCTTCAGGTCTGCGCAGTTGGGCTTGGCAATGAGAATATTCATGGTCAATGTACGGGGGTGGTGTGACGTAAACTTCATCTGACGAATAAATTAATGATTCAGGGTTGGCTGATTTTTTGTCACATGAATCTATATCGCTTTCATTTTCCTCGGCAACTGGTGAAGCTGACTTAGAAATCCTAGTAGCCGTTGTCTTAACAAGTGGTCCACCAGCGGGCCCCGGTTCCTGATCACAGTCCAGCATGTTACCAATATCAAGATCATATTCTTTGAGCGCCGAACGAACGTAATTGCTATTAAGGACCTCATAACGCTTAGCCAGACAGGATTCACAACCAGATGTATTTTCCTTACACTCATTACACTTGCCTATGGAAGACACATGTAACATAATGATTATTAGGTCAAAGAAACACAAGCAATATATTTCACAAATGAAGTCCCTTTTTATACGAAGATCTATATAAAATCTAAGAGAGTACTTAGAACTTTAAAGACTTTATTATTCATTGATCAAACTTAGAATAAATATTAAACTAAGATTCTACTCAAGATCCACTGTAGTAATGTCAGCACTTCATCAAGTAAAGCACGGTTAAAGAATATGAAGGAACCTGATAAATCAACTAAATGTTAACTGCAATTAACCTTTATCTAACATTTAAAAGCCCTAATCTACGTTCTGCTTGAATAAAACACACGGTGTTCCCTTCTGGTTAATTTTACAGTTAAAAATCGCCTAGTTATTAAGTTGGACAAGTTGAGAAAATTATATTATAGGTGAGAAGTATTAGTAATCTCTTATTCGCAGCAACATGAATATACATCTTTAAAAAAATGTTGAGAGGTATAAAGTAATAAGTTCCCAAACTCCAGGGCAATTCACGATTATTCTTCCTAACCAAAAGTATAATTCATGAAACACGGCAGACTGTTGTGTTGCAACTATAGTGTGTAGCACTGAATTTATTATCGTTAAAAGTACCATGCAGTTATAAATGAATTGAATTGCGCACAGAAGCGTTTGCAACCCGCATTCACATATACAAACTTACTTATACGGGTTGGTAACAAGCGTGATTTTCTTTTTTGTTTAGTGACCAGTTTCGCATCATCCAAAATATGAGTACCGATAAAGCCTATAGGGAAGAAATACGCCTAATTTAAATACACTTCGTTATCGGTGAAGATAAGAAGCAAAAACTACTAACTACAATAGACAACTGTTTAAAATTATCGAGACGGTCGTTAGTGTAACTATCACAGAGAAAGAGTAAAGACCTTACCTATTCTTTGGCTACTTTTCAATTGCTTCAGAGTACTGATCTGTTTCACGAAGAGACTAATAAAATGCATCCCTATGTGCATATTCAGTGATCATATCACAATGTTTTTACGAGGTTTCCTTCTAACATAAAATGTTTTTTGTGTAGTTGTATCTCGATCATATGAAGTGAAGTAATTTGATAAGCTAACGTTCTCACTCACTGCTAAATTCTTATTAATTCTTGTGAATGGTGAAACCCAAAAACACCGATTGGATATAGTAGAGGGTGGATATTACCTGCACCAGCACGGTCTGTATTACTTTAAGTGTGAAACCCGGCCGTAGCTGCTAATTTGACGTGGTGGTCGGGCTTGCTTATCGTGATGACCCGACCGAGCTACATTGGCTGGAACATATATTCCTGCAGGTCCTACCATACCAAGGCAGGTCGATTGGAGAACGGTAAGACTAAAAGCAGCAACTCTAGGTCTGAAGGCAAAGTCGTACTGCTGACTGTAGAGGAGTGTGACAGCAGTAAGGTATTCCCCTCGGACAACCGGTATCTGCCACGATTCTGCCTTCTCATAAGGAAGGTAGGAAGGGGTTAAAAAAGGTCACCCCTAGAAACGACAAACCTCACCTTAACTGACGGATTTCCGTCTCCAGCGGTAAGGCCTTTTGAAGAATGGAGCTAACACGTTAAAAAGGGCCGTGTGCGACCAGCCTCGAACAGTTGTCCCTTGGGCTCTGTGGTCACGCTCCCAGGTCGTTAAGACCAACACTAATCCGATTTCCTTTTCAGGTTCCTAAAGAAATACCCTTCCACGGTGTGGGCAGCCGGGAAGTGACATCAGCCTCATAACCGTAACAGTACACGAGACCAAGTCGGTTATATTCAAATCCTTCTGACTGAGGAACTGACGACGTTGTTCGCAAAGGTCTGGGGGCTGGAGAGTGTACCAATGTCATGGAATGAGTCGATAGTTGTCCCTATCTTTAAAAAAGGTTCACGTCGTTCCTGTAACAACTATCGGGGGATAAGTCTACTTCCGACTGCGTCCAAGCTATTGGCTTCCGTCATACTTCGTAGGTTTTTCAAAACCCGAGAAAGACTGACTCGCGAGGAGCAGGCTGGGTTTCGTTCTGGTTGAGGATGTATTGATCATATCTCCACCCTCCGCCAAATGTTAGAACACCGCCATACTTATCAAAGGCCAACAATCGTAGTGTTCCATGACATCAGGGCTGCCTTCGATTCGTTGGACAGGACTGCTCTCTGGGATTGTCTATTGAAGAAGGGTGTGCCTGAGAAGTTTATTAACATCATAAAAGCCCTATATACAAACACCTCAGGCAGAGTGAGGGCATACAACTACCTTTCTCCATTGTTCCATTCGAGCAGTGGGGTTAGGCAGGGTTGCCCAATCTCACCATTCCTCTTCAACTTTGCCACCGACGACATTCTGGAAACAGCTCTGATGGATGTAAGTAATGGCGGTGTGGATCTGTTGCCTGGAGAAAGACTTCTCGACCTCGAGTATGCGGATGATATTGTTTTACTGTGCGACAATGCCGAAGGCATGCAATCAGCACTTAATCAGTTGGCAATCAGTGTCCGTAGGTATGGTATGTGCTTTGCACCTTCGAAGTGCAAAGTACTTCTACAAGATTGGCAGGATTCTAATCCTGTACTCACCGTGGATGGTGAGCAGACAGAAGTAGTCGAGAAGTTCGTGTATCTGGGTAGCTGCATAAGTGCTGGTGAGGGTGTGAGTGATGAGATCAATGCACGTATAGTGAAAGCCAGAGCGGCTTATGCCAATCTGGGCCACCTTTGGCGCCTTCGTGATGTTAGTCTGGCTGTAAAAGGTCGGATCTACAACGCATCGGTGAGAGCAGTTCTACTCTATACTCGTGAAACCTGGCCTCTCCGAGTTGAGGATGTTAGACGACTCTCTGTGTCCGGTCATCGCTGTCTCCGAAGGATTGCTGACATCCAGTGGCAACACCATGTCGGTAATGCAGAGGTTCGGCATCGTGTGTTAGGGCAGAGAGACGATAATGCAATTGGTGTCACTATCTTGAAACACCGACTTCGGTGGCTCGGACATGCTCTACGAATGCCGTCCCAGAGAATTCCACATCGTGCATTATTTGCCGACTCTGGGACTGGTTGGAAAAAGCGGAGAGGTGGTCAATATATGACATGATGTCGTGTCATGAAATAAAGCTGTAAAGGACTGGATTGTGTTGGCCCTTCACGACTCCCTGGCTGGGGTCCGAGAGATGGTCCTACACAGTGGCTAGAGACGTTATCAGATATGGCTGAGAATAGAAGCCGGTGGCGATCCTGCTGTAACCTTTTTTACTTTCTTCATAAGAAAAGTCGTTTTATCTTCCTTAACTGAAAGATTTGTTCTGATTGTACCTTTCCGTTCCCCCATTATTATTATTATTATTATTATTATTATTATTATTATTATTATTATTATTATTATTATTACACTAACTTACACCAATCTCTTCGTTATCGTTCTCTCTTTTTTACGCTCCTTACCGTTTTTCTTTTTCCTTCTATTTAAATTCTCATTGTTTTGTGTGGAGCATATATATTTGGCGCACTCTTATACCAATATTTATGTGTTCAAATAAATAATAACTCTCTTATCTCCACAACTAACCGTTCTTACATTCCTTTATCACCTCGCGCCACTAATGCAAACGATTCGAGTACCCGGAACGTTATTCTCGATCTCCTGGAACCACGCTCTAAATTACATGTACAAGCTTTTAACGTTCGAACACTGTGCCGAATAGGACAACAGGTTTCCTTAGCTGGGACTTTAGAATCACGCACTGTTGACGTATAGTGCACCTCCGAAACGTGTATACTGGACCCAAGGAGCGTCATTCATTTGACCCCACCATATCAAAATAGAGAACCATCTCGATTCACGCTTCGTGTATCTGAAAGCCCTGGTGCTGCTTCCCGTGGCCTCGTTGGTATAGGTATAGCATTGAGTCCTAGGGCAGAATTAGCTCTCTTAGACTGGATACCAGTAGACAGTCGTTTGTGCGCTGTCCAACTAAACGGAACAGTAAGGACTCGGAAAGATAGGGACACTCGTCGTTGCCTCTTCGTCCTCTGTGCCTATTCTCCCACTGCAGCTCAGATGAGGAAAAAAGATGAGCTTTACAGAAAGCTTTCTGACCTCCTCATAAAAGTTAGGCGCTCTGATGTAGTACTAGTGATTTCAATGCTCAAGTAGGTAAACTAAACGAAAAGGACAGACACCTGGGTATATCTTATGGTGTCGTGGCTCAACGAACAGATAATAGTGACCGTCTGTTGCAGCTATGTTCAGATAACTGCCTGTTTCTTGCAGATACTAACTTTAAGCACAAGGAACAACATCTTTTGACATGTAGACCCCCAAATTCGTCCCAAAGTTGGACCCAACTAGATCACATCGCTATCAGCCACGGATGGAGGGGCTCGATAGAAGACTGTCGCCCGTTCGGGAGCACATGCTTAGATTCAGATCATGCTCTGGTGCGAGCGCGAAATCGTCTGCTTCTTAATGGACGTAGGAAAGACAACGTAAAGATACCTCTCAGGTTTCTACTCAATGATAGCCAAGCTAAGAATATATTTCAGGAACAACTAGAAAAACAGTTAGGCAGCCATGTAAGTGATGCCCACCCCGAGGCAGCATGGAATGATATCCGAGAGGATTTGGAAACAACAGAGATATCTGCTAGTAAGGTAAACCATAAGGTTAGGGAGAAACACTGGATCTCAGCAGCATCTACCACACTGATAGATGCTGGAAAACTCATTCCACCTGGCTCTGAACATGACGAAGAGCGGAGTCAGTTTAAACGCAAACTGATAAGAGGCCTACGCAATGATCGCGAACAGTGGTGGGTAGCGAAAGCAAGAGAGATGTAAAAGGCAGCGGCAATAGGCTACGGCAGACAACTCTTCAGACTTGTCAAGGGAACCGTTATTAGGAATCCAACTGTTAGCGAAACTATCTCGCAAAAAGACGGATATATTATTCACTCTCAATCCAGGAGATTTGATCGATGGGCAGAACACTTTAGGGATCAGTTCAACTGGCCTTCAGTCAAACTTCGGTTTCCCACGATCACCAGTCGACCTAAATGGCAAGTTGATGTAAGTCCCCCAACTCTACGAACTTGAAAAAGTTATAGGGAGAGTAACAGGCCCTAACCGGTTTATCCCTGAGATTTTTAAGGATGGCGATCCAGTATTAGCAGTGAGATTGACTGAGGTCTTGGGTAGAATCTGGGAAGTGGACGTAATCCCATTTAGTAAAAATTCCCATTTTGCCATTTGGTAATCCCATTTGACTGGTCGATAAGGAAGGACAAAAGTTCTCTTATGGCAATCACAGAGGAATCAGTTTGACTAATATTGTGTCTAAAATATTAGCTTCAATAATAATTCGACGCCCAAATAAATCTCGTGAAGAGCAGACTAGAGAAAACCAGGCTGGTTTCCGACCTGGACTAATGATAAGGATTGAAGTAACTGAGCGGGTCGACCACCTATCTTGGTAGTCTCATCAGCCTTTGTGGTCTGGTGTGACGAATTCTGAGCACGGATACAGAAGGCTTGACTAGCTTTTGCCAACTTGCGTCATTTATGGCGTAGGCGAGATATCCATCTATCAACCAAATGAGGACGTGTTTACTGCTCAGCAGTTCGTTCCGTCCTACTTTATGGCAGTGAAATATGGCCGGTAAGAGTAGAGGATATTTGTAGGCTGCTAGTATTTGATCATAGGTGTCTTCGAAAGATTGCTCGTATCCTTGGACCACCAAGTAGGTAATTCAGTTGTTAGGATACGGATACTAGGTAAGGATGGCAAATCAATTGATGAAGTGGTGAAACTTAGTCAGTTGAGATGGCTGGAACATGTGTTACATGTACCCAACCACCGACTGTCCTGACATGCGGTATTTTATGGTGTATTTATTTATTTGAACACAAATATTGGTACAGGAGAGCGCCAATATGCGCCACACAACAATGAGAATTCGAAGAGAAAGAAAGCTAGGGGCGGCCGGACCAAAACATGGCACAAATCCATGAAGTCATTGACTAGTGGACTGAACCATGTTAGTAGGTGTAGACTACTTGGTTGGGATCCTCAAGACGATAGCAACCGATGGTTAGAGACCCTGAATGACATGGCTCAAAATCGTTTGCAATGGCGCAGGTGTATCATCCACTCTTTGTGTTCTCCCAAATTCTAATCTTCTTAATTTTTATGTCTTTTTTTCCTCTTTCCAAATTTATTTCACCATATTATACTACTACTATGGGATTTGAATCGACAACTGTATCTCTGTGCTAATGTGGTATGGCAACTCGAACTGATTTATGTACTTACGAAGTTTTATGTTGTTGACGACTGACTGACTGAAGAGTGTGAAATAAACAGGGTCCAAATAATAGACACTGAACAACTCAATCAGGATCAGAGTAAACAACATGGATAAACCGAAATGAATGAGCCGTGCTAAGAATTAGTCCATTATTTGAAGTTATCATGGTGATAGCTTGAGGAAGTGATGAGGGAGATAAAAATGATCAGACATGGTTCAAGTTGGTAGTTTTTGTTGTTGTTGTTACAGTTGTATTGCACGATACGTCAAATTTAAAAACATTACACGAAGACATGAAACTACTTGGGTAAAGTGTAGCCAAGAATATCCAAATATGAGACAATTTTCCAGCATTACCCTATATTTAAACTCTTTCACAATCATATAGTGACATGAAAAAAAACTGGATATTAAATAAAATATCAAATAATATAAGACTGAAAGAGACTTACTTTCCAAAGCTTCGGACTTCGTTTTACTATACAAAAAAAGATTGTGGATAAGAATGTTCATTAAAATGACAAAACAAGAAAAACACAGTAATTGTAAAATTACAAGCCCCATTTGTAGGACAAAACCAGCTGAAAAACAATACTTTTCTGAAACCGAGCTAAATATGGTCGACTTTCCTTGACAGCGATTTAAAAACTAGTAAGGTTCATTCTCAATAGACTTATCAATGACATCCAATTAACTTGATATTTTATGAGATGTTCAGTCGGACAAATTACCATAGTATGTTATAAACCAATGATTTGAATAACAACAAAATAACCATTTTGCTAATTTCACAGAGAAATCATCAGAAATATTAGTTACTCTGATTCCGATTTACGAATGTAATTCCAGTCCTTAAAAATAAAGGTTCATAATGTAACTATTTGTTTATCTATACTTGTGATTGTAAGTACGAGGTCTATCAAGATGTTCAACTCCGGTCCAACATTGTTTTAGGCAGACAATCGCCAAGTACTGGACAAACTTCTCACTCCATTACTAAGAACTTTATAAATTCAGCGTGCCAAGTGTACAACACGTTTACAGCTTACTTTCTGATGTGAAAATGTCCTCATATACTGCATAACATTTATATATCCTTGGTGTACACGAACTGAGATGACGTTTAACAATCCCCACATGTTTGTCACTCGTTTAGTGAATGATTTGAACCCTGCCCAAAACACGTCGTGGTATGAAAATCAATACACCAAGAACTTTGGCATTCCTACCAACCTCTGAAAATCGTGATTATAAACGTGTTAGATTGTATTTAGGAAACACTGACTGAAGTTAGGAAATGAAGGTTTCTTGTAAGGTTGAGATCTAACCAACCAGGCTTCGATGTCCACAAGTTAACAGTGATTTTAAGTAAAGGCATAACGGAAACAAGCAGTTACATCTCCCTAAATATTAAGCTGGTAAATACAACTAACCTGATACATCTACAAACACCAAACAGAACAAGTGACATGCCAGGAAAGACGGTTAAAACTGACAGTTATGCAGTTGACATGGATTTTTATAATAAATCAATCAATAACCAACCTTACAGTTGGTCAAGATCATGTTTTAAGATCTTTGATAAGGCGATCTCGTCCCTTGGACTAGCGCTAGCTGAAGCTAAACCCTCACTAACAAAAACTCAAGTAAATGGTGGATAAACCGGAACTTTTAAGGGAAATTACCTCATTGAACTCTCATCTGGGGGTTTTGTTATAGTTGATTGTGACTTGGCAACTGTTTCTTCTCCTTCGTTTAATAAGCGTAAAGTATCCAAATACTTCTCCTCTTCTTCGGCTGGCCATTCAACCTCAGCCGTCGCACCATCAGTGCTGGCAGTGTCTCCAGATGGTGAAGTCCAATATCTGTGATCGGATAAAGGAACATCAGAAGACAAGGTTGCAGCACTCTCCTTACTGGCAGTCATATCATATTCAAATTTTGATGGATCAACAAATGAAGCATCATAAGTTGCCAAGACTTGACCATCGCTAGTATACAATAAACGGATGTGTGGGGTTGACTCAAGTTTATCTTTTCCCAATCCCTCGGCTCGTAAAAGGTGACTAGGAGCGCTATGTGCAAGACCAAAACGTCTAACTGGATATGCAGATGCGGAAGTAACGTTGTTAGAACCATCAGATAAGTGACATCCCATAGCAGTCACATTGGCGAAGTTCCACGGATTTCTTTTAATAGCGTCTAGCAAAGATGCGCGTTCACGAGGTTCAACTGTCCAGAAAGCACCTCGACCGGGGCCCTATTTGAAGATAGAAAGAGACGGAAGAAGAGATGAGAAGTAAGCAACAGAAGTGGTTAATTGTCTACACAACAAGCATTTACATAAATTTTGACAATTAATACGATACAACACGAGTAACACGGGTGCGTCAGGAAATATTAGTGATATAAAAGGTGCATTTGTTGTGCGTATGACAACCTCTATCACCTCATCATCATCAAAATCCTCATGCTCCTGTTTCTGAGAGCACAGCATATCGAGGCTACGACAGTTCAAAATATTAGGTTCATTCTGTGTAAGGGAAGAAAACAAGCTTATGGGTAAATCTCGTACAGTCCCAAAACTAAACACGATAAAAGGACTTAAACTTACACGGCTATCACGAGGTAGGCGTTTGAAAGACTTATTGATCGAAAGATTATGTCTAAGAGAATTTTTCCATCCAACACCAGCATGTTTATAGAATGGGAAATTTGATTCACACCAGTTGTAAATTTGATTGACAGTCATGCATTTTTGTGGAGTAGACTCAATTGCCATAAATATAAGGTGCGTATAGCTGTAATTCGGCTTTGTAAGACCATGGGTGCCAAGAGGAACAGTAGGGTTGGTTGAGAAACGCGATTGTTCGTTATGAGAGAGCTGATCTCCAGAAACAGAAGCAGGTCGTCGGACACATCTGTCTAGAATTGAAAACTGTGATACAGGCATTAGTGAAGGTGAACGGTTGACAACAGGCTCCAACGAATCCATGTGCACGATAGGATTGCTCTCGAAATTATCGTCATCCTCCGTTTGTCCGGCGATTGCCGAACTAACGGAATCACTCCCGTCCTCTTCTCCATCTAACGGAGCTATCTGCAAAATATCTCTTTTCTGAAGCCATGCCAAAGAAACCAAATCATTTGGGGTTGAAACTAAATCACTGGAGTGATTTACAGACCATGTGTCCAGTAAAACGCCACTCTTATCAGAATCTGGATTGCTTATGACGGTCATATCAACATCTAATGGAGATAATTTATCGATATCAGAATAAGAGTATGGAGCATGTGAATGCCTTTTATCCATACAATAATAAAGAGCTGAAATAGAAAGTGACCGAAATATTTGCAAATGAATCTACTGACAAGGTCTGTGCACGCTTCAGCAAAAAATAGCATCAAGACACATCATCAAATATTTTATTAACATACCAAAGTGAAAATAACTACCAACCAAGATTTACACCATTATTAGACTTGAAAGACACGAAAGCGTCATTAACAACGACTGCGCCAAACGACTTCCGGTGAAGGAGTATAGAAAAAGCAATTGAAACTTTGATCGAGTGTAACTCATACACTTGAGAAAATCGGTACAAGATGCAAATTTCCCATTTAGTAGCTCAAAGTAAATCGCAGTCCAAAAGATAGCTATTATGTGACCTAATTTGCAGTTTATTCAAAATATTGCTGGATAAATATATAAATGGTAAACACTTATTTGAGTTCCTGGAATATATTATGGTAACTGGTTACGTTCGGCAAACAATTTTATAGTCATCTGACATTGATACTGACCTTTTCAGCTTGTATTAACACCAATGACAAGTCGTCCGGTAAACAATCACTGTCATGTTAAGAATGTAGCGGTAAATGAATCCAGAAAAAAAAGCTCTGTAAGTTCTCGACATTGAACGCTGACCAGATTAGTTTTAGTGGACTCATCTAGCTGAAGGTGCTCGGCCAGGCATTCGCACCAGATCACGTGTGGGAACGCCGTGTTCAGCATCTACTGCAATCGCTAGCCAGATTAGATCAGACAATTCTGATATATTAACAATCGTCAAATACAATTTCTGATCTCCTCGATTCTGTCTTTTGATTGCTCTTGGTGGGTACGAGTTATATTAGAAAGTGTAACTGGTAAAAGCGTTGCCAAACACTGAATACCTGTGCCATCTCCAAGAAGAACCCTTCTTGAGACCGTTCGTCACCTTTGCAATGATAGCTGTACTTCTCTCTTTACATTTTCCATTTTTCCTAACATTTAATGACTGAAACGGTTTACCAAGTTCGATGAAGTTAATTCTTGACTCCGCGGTAACAAAAACATCTATGCATCTCATTTGTTGAGGCGTAAAAAACCAAGTTGGGAACCACACTGTTTGGGATGAGTTGTGGATTAACTAGAGCAAATCAGGATCCCATCTATGTCCCCATCCGTGTGCTTAATATATGAATTCTAATTTTTGTGCGAAGATCAAATAGACCCTTCAAAATTAGGATCGTTGATAACTTAATAAAAAAGCTTTCACATAAATCATCATAATATGTCTTCACAATCGTTTGTTTGAAACGGAACATAAATATCAGAACATCGAAAATTACTTCAAAATATAGTGACATTCGAACAATGATTGAAAACTTGCCTATCCTGGCATACAGATTTGCCCTATTTTTAGCAATCTCACACTCAAGTAATTAGTGTTAAATTGTCTTTAGTGACCAAATATTTTCCTGCTTATTTTAATCACAACCTGACCCCGGCGAATAGTATGAATCTCGGGTCTAAGAATCTCCGTAACAAAGTTCGAGGTGAAATGTTACTTCTATGATGTTTTAGCAAAAAACACCAGTACCATGATTTGAGCAGAATCATCCTATTATGAAAATTTTACTTCCTATCAGTCATATTCGCTCTTTTTGTAACACAAATGCCACCCTGGCAACATAAACATTGACGTTTACTCAAAAATTTGTTCAAGATGATCAATCTTCTTGATATTTCATCCAATTAGTTTCGTTTGTGAATTTAAATGAAGCCAGAAGAAACATGGGTACAGAATGATATGAATTCATTATATTTCGTGGTTTCTCATCAGTTGCTTATGATCGAATATGTTTAAATTTTACATAGAGGTAAAATATAATATGAAACAACTGACATAAGTGAATGCAAAGAACTGGAATGACGAAGGTTACCAATAATAACTATATATATATCTGTGCAGTAACAGGTCGGAGGTCATTTAGTGTCAGAATAAAAAAAGACATGAGTGAAGTTCAGAGATAGATAAATTTTATGATAATTGCGTAGTAATTAAACAAGATTTGAAGAATTTACATAATTTGAGAGAATTGAGTTGATGGAGATTTGTGGATGAAGGGGGATTTTAATGTACACAAAATAAGAACTCGCTAATGCAAGAACAACATAACAAAATAAAAGTGATGACCAAAAATGAATAACCAAGGTAGTAAAAGGTTTATTACTGTCTCTCTTTGGATACATCAATCAAGTTTGAGCTTTCTTCACTGTAATTGCTTCAGAAAGCCAAAGGGAGGCAGTGTGTCTTTGTCTGCTAATAATTTTGAAAGCTTGGGGATTGTCAGTGGTATACCTGGTGTCAAGTAAATGCTGAGTTGTTGCACTGTTAAGAGCCGTTGCCCCTAGCAGTCTCAATTTCGTTGGGACATGCTCGGAAATGCGAACGTGTACTGTTTTCTCGGTTCTGCCAATGTATGTGTTTTGGCACGTACATGCAAATTAATAAATATAGTTGAAGCTACTGAGGAAAGAGGGCCTGTCAAGTTTAGTTTGTTCGGGCAAGCGGTTTGTTTCCCATAATTTTGTCAGCTTCGCTAATGGGTAAGTCGCCTTCAACGAGGAATTTATCCTGACTAATCATTCTAGTGATTTCATATTTTTTAAAGCCCAAGTACTCTATCGTATTTAAGTCAAATGTTGATTTTAGCATACTTCTGGATGAACTTCTCCGGATATGCATTTTTTCGTAGGTAATTTTTAATAGGAGCAATTTTACCTTTCAGGCATTTTTTGGGCAAACTCTACGTGCGCGGTCAAACAGAGTTCGTACAATACGCTTTTTGCAACTCATTGGACAGAAACAGTTGTAGTTGAGATAAACTCCACTCCTGGTATTTTTGCAGTGAATGTGTCTTTGTAATGTGCTGTCTGAGGTTCTTCTGATTCCAATATCTAGGAAATGTAATGTACCTTCTACTTCGCGCTCCATAGTAAAATCTATATCCTTGTGTGCTTTATTAAACAGATTGAGTAGGTTTATAGAATGCTTGTGATTGTTGCGGAGGAGAAAATTGTCATCAGTATATCCACAGTGGAGTATAGTTCCACCGATTGCGTGCTTGAGCTGTTCCGGGCGTCCCATAAATATGTTGACCAGAATTGAATCCAAAGAGCTACCCATGGCTACTCCATCAATTTGGCGGTACAACACATGGTTAAATTGAAAATGTATGTTTTTGGTACACAAAAACAGGGTGCCAGTTTCTTACAAATTGGTTCCAGGCACCTTGTCAGCCAGTTCATGGGAGGGTGATTTGGTCATGGATAATATTGAAGTCATCGAGCTTGTGGGTTTGTGTGATTCAGGTAGGCCGTATAAATGTGGTCCTTTCGTTTTCAGTTCATTGTACGTATGAATATCTATTATATTTTTCTTTAGGAGTTCTCTCAGCTTTTTAAGATGACGCTCCTCAGTTATATCTGTTAGGTCTTTTTGAGCATTATCGATGATAAATCTCGTGGAATCATTTAAAATGGACATTACTTTGCTAATGTATTCATCACTGTTTAGGTTGACTAAATCGGAACCCTGATCCGGAATATGAAATTTAAGTCCAAGAGAGAGTGACTCCGTTTCAATCCCTGATATCCAGATTACTTGTGGCACAGCATCAATAAGCAGCTCTGGTCTACCCCTTCTCTTTAAGCCAGAACTCAAACTAGTCATCGTGAGTGTTCCTCGCAAGTGTCAGTCATGACAAAGTCTAACACAAAGGACAAGTTTGTCATATTCAAACCAAGGGTCCGACTGAAGAATAGCCGTATAGGTGGGTTAGATACGCGCCCTTGCCTAGTTGAAATAAAAACAAAGTGATTGGGTAAAATAAAGGTCCTGAAATTCGTCATAAATTTAAATGTACATTACTACTTAAACAAATATGACCACCCATCTATCCAACCAGTAATTTTTCAGTTCATCAAATCTAAATCACAATAAATAAGGAAATCTATAAAGGATGCGAGAAAATTACCAACAGATTCGTTCAAAAGATAATATTTGGTTGCTTTATAACACAGAGTGTTTCCAAGTAAAACAACATAAATCCAGTTCAGAAAGAAACATGGAAACTTAGAGAAGGCGTGTAAAAATAAAAACTATAATAAAATACAAATATTGCCAACTCAAATGGAATCAACAAAGCTAACAAAATGTACAACTAAAGGAATCAATAGGAAGAAACTGCAAGTGTATACATAGAGGGATTTTCACACACAAAACATCTTAAATGGATCTTACAAAGGGTGTCTTGGAATTTCGATAGTGCAAACGTTAATACAGTTTCAGGCACCAGAGACCAATCACATCACATGTTTAAAATCCAGTTACAAAACAGATTGGGACTCTAATATCTACATTTCGGCGTTGTGTTAAATGAGATTGTATTAGTGCATGCCTACATAAAACCCAACACGAAGGATAATGTAATGGGCTTAAAAATCTGCCGGTGTCACCCTTAGTACATCTGCATTACGGTGGCTCACTGGCGCAAGGTGATCGGTAAATACTCTTATTAGTAGCTCTATCTTTAGTAGTGTTATACATGCCTAAATATTTAGGCGATTATCTATCTTTTCTCGAAACACGATCATTGAATCATCGACCTTGAGACGTAGCGTATGAGCCTCTTGATCTATTCAACCGAGATGACAGTGGTATCACACAAGGCTTCCTCACTTATCTGTCACTGGCTGAAATTGTGAAGTCCAGAACTCGTGGTAACTGTGGGTTACTCGTTAGTCGAGACATGCCCATTGGGCTAATTAATCAAAAACCTATCAGCTAAATGAATGAGGTGTACTGAATAAAAAAATCACGCATATAAAGAACAGATGTACAATACCTGTACGGTTTTGAACCATATCTATTCAGTCCACAGAAATTAAAAAAATAGGTTAGTTTACTTCAAAGGAGGTTAATTAAATACAATACAATGCATTAAAAACTGAAGAATAACACACGAATATACTAGTTGATTCACTTAGGAAATAAGTGATCAACGTTTTGAATGACAGTAGACGTTTTGACAAAGACGAAACTTGATTTCTATGCTGTTGGATCGGTCGGTTCAATGTATCAAGCAGTAATAATCAACAATACAGCCACGAAAGTCAAATGCTCAAGAACAAATATAGTGAAACAATAAATGACAAAAATAAATGCATCGAGGAGTTAATCACAATTCACAAATCGCAAAAAACGTAGCTGAAATAACTTAAAACACAAAAAAGGAACGAAACATGCTAAAGCGTGGACGACGGTAGGACTCGTAGGATCACTGAAGTATCACAGAGAGTAGGACAAATCACCAAGCAGCGGTTACCACCTGTTCCTCCAACTTATACTAACTAATGCGTTTCTTTACCAACGTCACACTTGTCGTCGAAACAAACGCAGCACTCGAATACCACGAAGATACAATCCAATTAAGGTATGAACCGAGAGGTGTGACTGTAACTCAATTCAGAAGGCTGAACGATTCCGCCAACTCAAGTAAACCTCAATAATCGACATAAATTGCTCAATTTGGTGAATGACGAGGTTAAAACTGAGAGGAAAAACCAGCAAGTAGCCATCTAGTGAAACTCAAGTGAAGGCATCCTCTCGCATCTTCGTACGGGGAAATAAATAAACTAAAATGACATTGTTCTGGTTCCTTAACATTTATTGTACTTAGTCTGTTAGGTGACTGCATGCCTTCTGCTTCATATAAATAAGCTAGAACTCATTAGGTCTTGTTGTTATTTTTATTCTCTGTACACTGACCATATAGAGCTTTATAAATTGGGTTTGAGCTGGACGTTATTTAGACTATTTCTTACTCTTGATCTTTTCGGATAGTTTGCATTCCGCAAGTTCATCGATCAAAGCAATACAAAGAAGGACTTTTAGTGTGTTTCATCAGTTGTAGTTGTAGTAATAGCATTTTGCGACTCTTGAGAAGAATTTGTATGACCTGAGACTAATTCGTTTTTGATTTATATTGAAATAACATGATATTCATATGTCAGCAAGTTATTCTAAGTTATATAGCGCTATACAAAATCATTTCAGTCCCTTGAAAAGCCCTGTTCTTCACACGTTGTAATCGCCAAGCATCATCTATGTCGCATAATGGTGTAGATAAACCATTGTTCATTAGCGTCACGGACCGTTTTCCATTTGAGACAGGAATTAAAGGAATTGCTTCACATAATGTTGGTCATATGTCGCTACTTTCCAATGAATTTATTAAATCCAGAATATCGTTATTCATAATCGGCGAAACACAAAAGACGACACTTTATTTTTCGCTAAGTGTGATGGCCAGCTATGTAGTCTGTGTTTTGAAAAAACAAGACTGAGTTGAAATAGTCAATACCGATGTTGAAACTAACATAGTATTGTATTGTCTTAGTTGTGAAAGCATGGCACAACGAGATGGCTGAAGTTGTCTGTATTCCCAGTTTAAGTGACGACTTCAGTAGAAAAATGCATAATGTCAATCACACACAAATATGGACCACATGTCAGTACTGGGCAATTCAAAACGCTGTTTCGGTATTCAAAAAACTCATCCTGGGTAAAAACATTTTGAGTATACAGAAACACAAAAAGGCAAACACAATCAAACGTAGAACATCTAACGTGATATGGACGTTATAACCATTTCATGGAGAGCGTTCGAAAGTGCATTACTTGGCATTTGTAAACATTGATTAAGTGGAGGTTTCAGATGGCAGTTTGAAATGTGATACTGTTGGTGAATCGTTACCGCATCTGGTCCCATGGCGTTGTTTTATGTGACATTTCAGCAAACCGTGTATATCGATGTGCTATGTCCCGATAAGAATAAACAATGGTGACTTTTGGGATCCATTTATGGACAAACAATATGCGTATATTTTTGTCGTATAATTGTTAAGTAGCTAAAGTATACATATTTATGTCCCTCTTATTATGAGCTTTGTTTTGACCTATGAACTATTATTTTACGATCTACCATCCTTGAATTATGCATTGTTTATTAATTACTACCTCCCTCATTCACAGCCACATTTGGCTAATTCTTGTACAAATGTTGTTTCATATTTTATGGTACATTGCGGTCTGTCTGGATAGTATATAAACCCTGTATGCTTGAAATAAATGATTCATATTGCAGAGGCTGAGACTGGTGCCCTGAACTTAGCTGGCTGGGCTTAGCGGAAAGCAGGAACAATAAGGACTCGAGACTGCTCGTACGGGTTTTATGCGTCACTGGTCCGATCGATAATTCACTGCTCTCTAATTGGCGGTATCGTTATACAATAAACAGGGCACAAAGGTCACAAGTTATAACACAATGAAGCTGGAGTTTGAAAACCTTGGCATTTGTCCATCCATATCAGGACTGAATTTGTAGCGCATGCTTATCGATTTTGTTGGATCACCGACCTGTTGTCAAAGTTTAAGCAGAGTAAATATGAAATAATCAGAAGTATCAGTATTATTTACTTAATAAACGATAATAAATAATAATGACAACATCTTACAAGCCCTTAGTGATTTGTTATGTAACCAGAAGTTATGACTTTGGATTACTGAAAATGATGTTTGGACCACTGTGGACTCGGTGGTCACTCCGTCTTACACATGTTAAGTTACAGAAACATGAGCTAAGGTTCATTGTTGGTTGACCGTGTATCAGTAGAGAAAATGTATCCATGTTACATGACCTGTCTACGTTGAAGACAGTTCTACTGTACGGAGCTTAAACTTGCAGAACTACCACAACCATCATCAAGGAGGTACAAGCATTTATACAAAGTTGTCTATGCAAGATACTCAACATCCTTTGGCCGGATACCATCAGCAACAGCCTAACGTGAGAGAGAACAAATCAGTGGAAATAGGAATGGACGGTGGAAATGGATAGAACATACATTACGGAAATCATCAAACTGTATGATGAGGCAATCCCTGACTTGGAATCCCGAAGGGAAGCGGAGGTAGATACGAAAAGGATGAATAACAACTGGAAAGAGCTGGAAAGGATTTCTCGGGATAGGGTTGGATGGAGTGTGCTGATGGGCAACCTATGCTCCTCGAAGAGAGGTAACAGGCGTAAGACAGTAAGTTCGACTCATTATATTCATGTTTGTGGTGCCATTTCTCTAACTTCATCAAGAGACACTGAAGGTTCATTTGCTCACATCTTGGGCTGTGAGGCTGGATCATGTCAGATAAAAGGTTATTTAGTAACTCTACAATTAAAAGTTAATTTTTCAGACTAGAAAATAGTCTTTTCCTGCACAACACCAGTATACATACGGGTAATAGCTCTGTAGATTTTTTAATGGTACATTTTTTCAATGATAGAAATATAGATGCACACTTTTAAAATCTACAACACAAAAGAAAGGTTTCTCGTATTTCAAGTACCACAAAGCTGCATTATTGAAGGACCTGTTCCACTGCTTTTGATAATAGATGAAAGGACTCAGGAGCTTGTGAATTTGCCCTAGTTATTGTAACTGGTCCTTTCAGAAACGAATCGAGACGCAGGGGTTTCTGAATCGTCGGGTTTTAATTTCAGTATTAAAAGTTCATACCACACCTTGTCGAAATCCTTGCAACTGTTGATGCACAAGCAGAGGTATGGGACCAATTCTGTCTGTTCTCATCAGCGATCGAAAAAATTCATTGTGCTGCATCATGCTGAAACGTGACTTAATCAGTTCATGATGAATTGAAATAATGGGATTTCCATCTGGGCAAAATCATACATTTGTACAGTACTGTTTATTAAGAATGAATATGACAATAATTGACTTGCTGATAAAAATATCTGCTTTAAAATTAAGATTGTAACATCTGTCGTTTGGTCTATTTCTCTATGCACCCACTAGGCAAAGAAAATGAAAGAAAATTGTAGAAGTTTTGACCTGTAAGAATGAAATATCACTACAACCGTTTCCAAAAGAAAGAAGTGGTATTGATTTCGATTTCTCAGGTTACTAGATTATTTTGGAGATTTGGTAGTTTAGGAAGCTAATGCAGAGTTTTAAGTTACTGTACGTGGATATCTGACGTCGGTTAATATAATTTCAATTTCGACCAAATAACTGCCTAAAGTCTCATTGGTCAAAGTCTGTTCTCTCTGAATTATTAATAATAGTCAGCGTATAGACCTAACTATTCTTTCCCAAGCTCCACCTCTGTGACTAGATGAGGCGGGCTAAAATGCCACTGAACCTGCCTTGTTGACAATCCATTTCTTATCCTCTGCTAATTCCACTGTTGCACAAATTTTCTTAGTTCGAATACTGTACCCACTGTAAATTTCTATGGGGCTTCCTGCTTCTTCCTCCCATAAAACGTAATACGGCCATTATAAACGACTCAGTATTCAAACTAAACGTCATTTCAATATGTAATTTTCATGTTTGCAAACAACTAAATGCACATCCATACATTTCTTCCAGTGAACTTCCTTTCTTGACTATAAACGATCCAAAGTAGTCTACTCATACAGCTGAGAAGCTATACCAGTCTTGTTGCACTCTGCAAGCCGTAAGTAGCTGAAGTGTCCTGAATTCATCATAAACCGTTGTCACGTCAAACACTTTCCTTGTCAAATGCTTTCTGGTGCATCAAAGCAAAACTTAAATACATCTTGTTTGAAATCCCATCCTACAACTAGAGTTCGATGAGTGATATTGCAACTCGTTGACATTTCTACTAAAGACTCTTTTTTACATACTTCAGGCAATATAGTCCTTATTTCTTTTGAATTGGTTATCCATTTCTTTAATTTGATTGCTTTTCTACATAAAAATTCACTTATCTGCTTAAAAACGTCTTTACCTGTTTACATGTGGAAAAGAATATGAATCAATCAACAATATAGAAATTATTCTTGACGGCATTTGTGACATAACAATCGTAACCACCAGAGAGTTTGTGCTGTCTTGTCCATGGAAAAGTGCGTTGAGCGAGACGGGACGGTGGATGTGCACCATTGAGGGATCCCATGGTAGGACGAAACAGCCTCCGAGTGCTTCCAGGCTTTCCATGGCGGTCTAGCTTGAATTGACTAATGATCTCAACTACTAAAATTCCTACTAAGTCAAAACATGCAATGGCTTACTTTTATCAAGAGAACGCGGTTGTTGTAATGGAAGCAACTACTATTATAACCAATTGTACCAGTAATTGTTTTACCGTACTTGTTTGTTTACCTGTACCAAAACACATAGATTCTTCCACTGATTGTGACCTTGCACGAATTCGGTTACGCTCAGTAACCACACTTGTAACCTGGCACGATCTCGGTATCCTTTCGACACTACAAGATCGCCAACAAATACAGCTTGAATACACCCACCAACTGCCTTCTGATATTTGGCTTGCGGGTGATCTTATCAGTCAAGTGACACGTGGTCTTCCTGTAGTGGTGATCATAGTCAACCGCGACTCGATGACACACTACACATGCATCGTAATCATTGTGTGAACGAAATTCAAGAATCTTGGTTAGCTGATTTACAGGACTTGCTGTTACTGCACTCAGTGGCAACTTTTGATAGTTGTTGCGGATTGGATAATAAAAGCACCAATAACAATGGCTAGAACATTAGCAGATGTTACTGACGTTTCAGCTGTTCAGACTATGAATATTGTAGAGACATGCACAGTGAAGATAACAAACTTAAACGAAATGCCTAAAGGAGTCGGAGACGTCGAAATAGGCGAAACAGTTTTTAGAAGACAAAAATTCAACAGAAGACGTAGTGTTAAAGAAGACCGTTTAAGAAACACTTCACACGTCCTTGGAATATGCGACAGGATCTTCCAGAACTGAAAACATTGAACTGATTATAACTTTTATAGTGAATATTATTAATTTCACTAACTCCGTCTGTGGCTCTTCTCGAGTTACTGCCGGTCCCAAGCCCGGCTAGGGGAGGAGGTTGAGCATGGGGTTAGCGACCCCATCCCGTAGAAAACTAACTCGCT
The DNA here is from genome assembly GCF_000699445.3 of Schistosoma haematobium. Lineage (NCBI taxonomy): Eukaryota > Metazoa > Platyhelminthes > Trematoda > Strigeidida > Schistosomatidae > Schistosoma > Schistosoma haematobium. The sequence continues at coordinate 23,130,930 of NC_067197.1, forward strand.
AGAAATGCGCTAACCAGAAAAAATAATCCAAACCATTTAAACTCTGCACTGGGATTTAGAAGGTCTTTGTTTAGAAGAACTATGACGCTTCATGCTGAAAGCCGAGTTCCCTCGAAATTCACTAGGCTGATGCCCCTTCTGACAGAGTAACTGTAAGATCCAAACTACGTTTGGACTGCTGGACAGCTGTCTGGATGAGTTAGATACGCGCCCTCGCCCGATTGAAACCAAAACAAAGTAATTAGGTAAGATAGCGGTTCTATAATTTATCATAAATTTAAGTGTACATTATTACCTAAACAAATATAACCACTCAGCTATCCAACCAATAATTGTTCAATTGATCAAATCTAATTACAATAAATAAGAAAGTTGATAAAGGATGCAAGAAATTTACCAATCACAACAAATCAACGTTATTCTATCCTGGCTGGATAGATCACACACAACAGGAGGAACAATTCAATATGGCTACCGCCAAGAACAAGTGTCAAGTAAAACAACACAGATGCAGTTCAGGAAGAAACACAAACTTAGTGAATGCGTAAGAAAACAAAAACTATAATAAAAAATACAAGTATTAACAACTCAAATGTAATCAAAATACAACAATGTACAACTAAGGGAATCAATAGGAACAAAGTACAAGTATATACATGGAGGGATTTTCACAAACACACAAAACATTCAAAATGGATCTTACAGTAACAATTTTTATCGGTACATGAAACGTCCGGACACTATGGAAGACCGGGAAGACCAGTCAAATAGCAACGGATATGAGGAGATACAACTTGGCAGAACTGGGAATCAGCGAAACTCATTAGACCCAAGCTGGACAACAAAGGCCAAATAGGGAGAAATGCTGCTATACACCGGCCACGAAGAGGACGATGCTCCACACATTCAGGGAGTTGCTCAGATGCTGTTCAAGGAAGCACTAAATGCACTTGTAGGATGGGAATCTCACGGATCCAGAATCATCAAAGCATCATTCAAAACAAAGAAGGAGAGGATCACAATGAATATTATCCAATGTTATGCACCCACCAATGAAAGCAACGAAAACATTAAAGGTCAATTCTACGAGCAGCTGCAATCAACCATAGGGAAGTGCCCAAGAAAGCACTTCACCATTCTGATGGGAGATCTCAACGCCAAAGTCGGAATAGACAACACCGAATATGAAGATATCATGGGACAACATGGACTGGGAGAGAGAAATGATAATATAGAAAGATTTGCAAATCTGTGTGCATTCAACAAATCGGTCATAGGCGGCACAATATTTCCACACAAACGTATACGCAAAGCTACATGGATCTCACCGCACCACACCACAGAGAACCAGATAGATCGTAATTGCATCAATAGAAATTTTCGAAGGACAATGGAAGATGTGAGAACCAGGAGAGTAGATGACATAGCTTCAGATCACCACCTAGTTGTGGCCAATTTAAAACTGAATCTAAAGAAGAAGTATACAAACAGCACTACAAATGTTCAGTACAGCCTTCCTTCGAGATACTGACAAACTCAATGAATTCAAGATAGCTCTGAGCAACAGGTTCTAAGCCTTACAGGATCTACTGAAGGAAGAAGAAACTACTATGGAGGACGACTGGAAAAGTATCAAAGAAGCATTGACTTCAACGTGTCAAGAGGTTCTGGGCCTCAATAAGCATCATCATAAGGAATGGATCTCTATAGAAACACTGGACAGCATCAAAAAAGGAAAAACAAGAAGCCAGCAATTAACAACAGCCGAACACGAGCAGAGAACGTCCAAGCACAAGCTGAGTGTATAGAAGCAAACAAGCAAGTGAAGAAGAGTATTAAAGCCGACAGGCGGAAATACGTGAAAGAACTATCAACGACAGTGTAAAAGCAGCAAGAGGAGGAAATATAAAACAACTATAAGAAACAATGAAGAGACTAGAAGGGAAATATAGTAAACCAGAGAGACCGGTCAAAGACAAAAAGGCAGGACAATCACTGAAATTCAACAACAGCGGAACAAATGGGTAGAGTACTTCGAGGAACTCCTGAATAGGCCGGCTGCAATGAATCCACCGGACTTCGAAGCAACACGCACAGACCTTCCTATTGATGTCAATCCACCAAAGACGGAAGAAATCAGAGTAGGCATCAGACAAATCAAGAGCGGGAAAGCAGCAGGACCCGACAACATGCCAGCTGAAGCACTGAAGTCAGATATCGAAGTAACTACAAACATAATTCACCTTCTATTCAAAAAGATTTGGGAGGAGGAACAAGTGCCGATGGACTAGGAAGAAGGACACCTCATCAAGATCCCAAAGGAACGAGATCTGAGCAAATGTGAGAACTACAGAGGCATTACACTCCTGTAAACACCAGGGAAAATCTTGAACAGAGTGTTGCTGAACCGGTTGAAAGACGCAGTAGACGCCCAACTTCCAGATCCACAAGCTGGATTCCGTAGGGATCGGTCGTGCACAGACCAAATTGTGATGCTGCGGATCATCGTCGAACGATCAATTGAGTGGAACTCGTCACTGTACATCAACTTCATTGATTATGAAAATGCATTTGACAGTGTAGATAGGAGAACATTATGGAAGTTTCTTCGACACTATGGAGTTCGTGAGAAGATTGTCAACATTATCCGGAACTCATACGACGAACCACAGTGCAAAGTAGTGCATGGAGGACAGCTGACAGATGCATTCCAAGTAGAGACCGGAGTCAGACAAGGCCGTCTACTCTCTCCCTTCCTCTTTCTTCTGGTGGTCAACTGGATTATGAAAACCTCGACATCTGAGGGAAGACACGGCATACAATGGGTAGCTCAGAACCAAGTAGACGATTTGGACTTCGTAGATGACCAAGCCCTCCTATTCCATACACACGAACAAATGCGGATAAAGGCAGCCATTGTAGCAGCAGTCTGTGCATCAGTTGGCCTCAACATACACAAGGGGAAAACCAAGATCCTCAAATTCAAAACGAAGAACAGAAATCCAATCAATCTTGATGGCGAAACTCTGTAAGATGTAGAATTCTTCACATACCTGCGAAGCACCACCGATGAACAAGGAGGTTCAGATTCAGACGTAAAGACGAGGATTGGAAAAGTAAAGGCTGCATTCCTTCAATTGAAGAACGTATGGAAGTCAAAGCAACTTTCAACCAATATCAAAGTGAGAATCTTCAATACGAACGTCAATGCAGTTCTACTGTATGGAGCTGACGCTTGGAGAACTACAATAACCATCATCAAGAAGGTACAAGTATCTATAAATAGCTGTCTTCGCAAGATACTCAACATCCATTGGTAGGATACCATCAGCAACAGCCTTCTGTGAGAGAGAACAAATCAGCTTCCAGCTGAAGAGGAAATTCGGAAAAGACGACGGAAATGGATAAGACACACATTACGGAAATAGTCTAACTGCATCACGAGGCAAGCCCCAACTTGGAATCCTGAATGGAAACGGAAAAGAGGAAGGCCAAAGAACAAATTAAGTCGAAAAGTGGAAGCAAACATGAGAAGGATGAATTGGAACTGGAAAGGATTGTCCAGGATCGGGTTGGATGGAGAATGCTGGAGAGCGGCCTATACTACTTCATGAGGAGTATCAGGCGTAAATAAAGTAAGAAATTAATAATTTCACTGTGTATTTTTGATGTTTTTGTTTCACTCAACTTCTGAACTTGTTTGTTTAGATAATGATTTCTGGACATTTTGGTTTTTCTTTGTCTTTGGTTTGGTTTTTGAGAGTTTTCGCTCCGGTAGCCTACAAAGTTAAAGGTTTGTTTTGTACTTGTTATAGTTATTGTTAGGATGACATTTGGGTCGACTATCTGTAAATTTCGAATAAACTTTGGTACCTAAATTGGAGCTTTGTTCTATTGTCAATTTGGGTTCATACGTGCAAATAGATGGATATACCGTACTTCAATAATGGAAGAAAGCGAAACAGACACTTTTAATGGGTTAGGAACCGACAGGTTACAACAATAATATCAATTATGCGGGAATATGTGCAGCTGTGTACTGATGCCCACATAGACTTGGTTATGTGCATCGTGTCGTTGACCACAATTGATATTTTGTGGACCCAACAACCGGAGTACACACAAACAAATATCGAAGCTATGTGATTGAAGCTGAAGTTGTTTTTGTGACCTTATTATGGCTGCAGAGGTCGACTAATATGGATTCACATAGATACATTCCTCTACCGTATGCATTACGATTTCAGAATCTCTGAACCTCTTCTCAACTTTGATAAGTCTTAAAACCATGTAAAAGAAGTGTATCCACTCTAATTCTTTGGTTTTTCATAATAAATTTTTACTCCATACTGAATGTTTTCTGCTTAGCTAATGTTTACCAAGGTTACTTTAAGTCCGTTCAAAAGTCATTCATAGGTTATGACCTTGCCACGTGCTCCACTGTCTAGCTCGGAACATTGTGGAATTCGTGTTTCACCTAAAGTATACAGAAAGCATGGAAAAGGTACACTCTTAAATCAGACCAATTAAGTCAAATATAGGAATTACTCAGATGAAAATATTAAAAATCTGAAAAACATGTTTCGTGCGACTAACTGAGAATTGTTTACGGATGACTTACTGGAAAACACTACTAGTGATATCAATTGTTATCTTAAATTCTATTTTAATATTTATTGTCCCACTGAAAATTTTAATCGACTTAGATCTTCACAACTAAAACGACTGCGAGGGGTATAAGAAAGAATGCAGAAGCAAAACTCTGTTCGTGAGCTAAATGGTCTAATAAACGTGGAGATTAGAATTCTGAGCTCCATGTTTATTCAGAAACTCCTATCTTATAAAAAATTATCAAGTATGTGGAAACCCTTTAAATAACTTACGGGTGACGGGCATATTATAAGTAATAACCACCTGAATGTTTGTGACTTAAATAAGTCTTTTACACGTTAGTTATATGATGTGATGCTCTCTTTATCCACAGGTTTGAAGAATAGTTATGTCCCTACTTTCACTGAAACTAATGTCCGAAAATGTCTCCGGTCACTTAATTCATCTCAGTACTCAGAACGTGAAAAAATCCCGAACCTCCTTAAAAATGTTGATGATGACACAGGTATTCACTGTTTGGCAACGCTTCTACCAGTAACACCTAATATAATTCGTTCCCACCCAGAGTTTTAAATGAGCCTAAGGGACATTTATTGTGTCTGATGATCTTAGATTTTTGGCAGCTTACACAGGAGCGTGCCCACTCCCTCACGTCTTTATCCATGCTAGGCCATCAAAACCGTTCTGCTATAAGCTTGATAGTTGCACGAACACCTGGATGAGAAAGTTTGTGCAATGTGTTGAAGACATTGCGTCGATAATGTTTCGGCACGATTGAGCGATCCCTACCTGTAGATGTGTCACACAGTAAGGTTTCCTCACCTGTTCTCATCTGTTTGATGCCTAGTTTAAGGGTTGTAGACGATAACTCGTGCTGAAGATCAGTGTTTTCTTCTTGAAGCTCGGCGAGTTTAAGAAGGTCGATTCCTTGGAAACTGTTCAATGAAGTTATGCGAGATAAGGCGTTTGCAACTACATTGTTTGCTCCAGAGATGTGTTGAATGTCTGAAGTAAACTGAGAAATGTAGTCCAGTTGTTGAGACTCACGAGGTGAGTGCTTGTCTGAAGAGGAGCTTAACGAGAAAGTAAGATGTTTATGGTCAGTGAAAAGGGTATATTCGTGGCCTTCGATATAGTGTTGAAAACGCCGTACAGCACAATACATAGCTAGGAGTTCTCTACCGAATGTACTGTACCTCGATTCGGTTTCTAGCAACCGTCTAGAGAAAAATGCCAAAGGTTGCCAGGAGTGGTTAACCCATTGTTGTAAGACTCCTCCGATTGACGAGTCAGATGCGTCCACCGCGATGCTAATGGGCGCTTGAGTGTCCTGATGTGCAAGCATTGTTGCTTTAGCGATAAGTTCCTAAACTGTGGAGAATGCTTTTCGTGCGGTGTCGTCCAAATTAATGGATTTCGCATTTCCACGAAGTTGGTCAGTAAGAAGTTTCATGAGTAACGCGCATTTCGGTATGAATCGTCTATAGAAACTTACAAGGCCGTTAAACATTCGTGATTGCTTGATCGAGGTCGGTTCTGGATAATCCAGAATGGCCGCTACTTTGGTCCTAAGGGGTCGAATGCCTTGAGCATCTATAGTGTGTCTTAGGAAGTCTAATGAGTCGGTTCCGATTTGGCATTTCTGGATGTTTATAGTAATGCCATGTTTCTGTAGTCGTTCGAAAACAAGATCCAGATGCTTGAGATGTGATTCTCTGTCCGAACTTGCGATTAGGCAGTCGTCAACATACGCGTGTAAGAAGTTGAGACCTCGGAAAACGTCATCCATGAATCTTTGGAATGTTTGAACAGCGTTTCTTAGACCGAAAAGCTGTTTTCGGTATGTCGTCAGTAGCCATAGGGATTTGGTTATACGCTTTGACCAAGTCGATTTTCGAAAAGACAGTTGTACCTTTCAAGGTAGCTGTCAAATCGTGAATGTGAGGCAACGGGTAATGATCGAGATTGGTTTTCGCATTCAATCGCCGATAGTCGGCTATGTTCGCCGGCTACGGCTGCCGTTAACGCGTGCCGGCTTGGAAGTTTCCCGAGTTGTTTTTCGAGTCAGTCGGTTTCGTGTTGGGAAAATTGCAAGGTTTTCTGCAATTTCTGGAAGACTTTCCATACTGGTTATGATACCAGCACCAGTCGGGGTTATCTGTCTCTCGTGGTCTAGGGACAGATCGCTTGCGTGAAATGCTTCTACGTGGGGTGCGCGATCTCTTACGGTCGGTACGAAGATTGAGATAACGCGTAAGTGTATGACATAACTCGGTTATATCATTCTGAGTCGTGTGAGGATTTTCTTTTACAGAAAATACTTCGATAGTAGATTTCGTAATTTCTAAAATACGACCGGCAGATGCAGCCAGTTCGTCTAAGGCGTTGTCCTGAAACGAGACAAGGAAAGTTTGCACCTGTTGAGGAAGTTTAGACAATAAAAGTTGTTTGAATAGACCTTCGTCGAAAGTTTTTGGACCTACAGCCTCTCTCATCCGTTGCAACATGTCCGTCGCAGAACCGTGTTTCAGGTCGATGTTATTGAAGAGTTGATCTAACCTTTGTCGATCAGTTAGGTCTCCTCGCTTAAGAATCGAACGTTTTAAGGTTTCGTAAGGTTCAGAAACATCACTAGTAAACATACTAGGTGTTACGTACCTGTTGAATTCGCGCGGTAGTGCCTTGACTACTGCGAGGAATTGTGCACGTGTGTCGATCACGCCGTGCTCGGAGAAGTCGGCTTTTGCGTAGCAGAACCAGGCTTCGATATTGTCGGGCCAGAAAGGCATCAGTTGAAACGAAGGTGCGGACAAAATCTCAAGCTTGAGTACTTTGGGTGTCTGTTCAGTCATGGTGAAATATGAAGTACGATAATGAACGACGGGAAAAATATATATATCGAAGAAAAAACACGAAAAAAATCAATGTTTAAAAAATAAAAAATAAGGCAATGATATATAAAAATCCCAAAAAGGAACAGTCTCACAGTTGCAATTCGGTGTACCAGATCACGTTGGTCTCACTAATGATGATGACACAGGTATTCAGTGTTTGACAACGCTTCTACCAGTAACACCTAATATAATTCGTTCCTACCCAGAGAAATCAAAAGACAGAGTCGAGGAGATCGGAAGAGTGTATTTGGCGATTACCAATATATCGGAATTCTCTGATCTAATCTGGCTAGCGATTGCGGTAGATGTTGAGCACAGCGTTACCACACGTGATCTGGTGCGGATGCATGACCGAGCGCCTTCAGCTAGATGAGTCCACTAAAACATTTGGTCAGCACCCAATGTCGAAAACTTAGAGCTATTCATTTTGGGGATTTATTTGCCGCTACAATGTGCTAATGTTCTGTGTTATTCATTCATGAGTACCTTTAACAGATTGTTCTTAACCAATCTCATACCGAAAACGTGGAGGAAGGTAAAAATAATCCTTATACGTAAGAAGGTATCTGACAATAAAAATGTGAAATTTATACCCATAGCAGTAACTTCACCTTTCCCCAAAACAATGGAAAAATTATTGATACTTACACTTCAACCTGCAATTAAAGAGCACATTGATCCGTATCAGTTTGCTTACAAATGCAAAAGAAGCACCTTAGATGCTGCTATCGCTCTGCATCATAATATAGTGTTCAGCTTGGAAAAGGGTACTATACTTTTGCTTTCGATTCTATACCAAGACAACTTTTAGGTAACAACGCTGACAGCTCGATAACCAACTGACTATGTTCCTACCTCTCTGGAAGAGAACAGCACACTATTCGTAAGAAAGTGTTCAATGTCTTTACTGTCTCATGAAAGTGTCACAAGGAGCTGTTCCTTTGCCTATTGTTTTCTTTTTTTCTGAATGATCTTCCACAGAAAACACATTTATTAAATGTGTGGACGATCTCATTGTATGTATGCCAGTTTCTACCTCTTTACATCTCCTTGAAATAGATGAGTTTTTGTCTCGTAACAAATAGTGGTCTGCTGTTAATGGTCCCATACTTAATTCGTCTAAATGTCAAACTGTTAACTTTATCCCGAGACATGAACAGCACCTAAACACAATGATGGTGTCCCATAATCCTTGAAACATTGGAGATTCTTTGATAAACACAGTGTCGTGGGTTACTTATCTTGGTGTTACCTTTCCTCTGATTTCTTGGTCTTTTCATGTTTTACTGTTATCGAAGTACGTTTTCCGCCTGACCGACTACATAAAGAGGCTGCATGATTTCAGGATTATTCATTTAATCTTACAGTTTGTCAATTCTTTTCTATATTTCTAAAACTGCTGAAGACAGTTAGCAGGGTGTGTGGTGAATCTTTTGAGGCCATTATTAATATGGTTGCGGATAGACAACTTAAGTCTTACAAACTCCTGATGGGTGTTACATTATCAGATAGTGACCGTCCTCTTCATCCATGACTTTCATCTTTTATAGCTTCTGGTAGAACGAGACTTCAGTGCATTAGAATCCATGCACGCAAGCTGACGTAAAAGGTTCTATATTACCTTATCTAGCAAACATACTATGTGATGAACAGGTTGTTTGAGTTAACCTAGTCAATGACCTGTATTCTTAAACATGTGTCTAATCTAAAACTTCTACAAATTCAAATGTTTTTCACCTTCTGCTCTTCACTTTTCATTTTTGTTTTTGTAAAAGAAACTTTTTGAAATACCTCGTTCTGAGAATTCAATAATGTGTATCAAGATAAAATATTGAATAAAGTCATTATTGATAATAATATTAAATACAATCTACATACACAAGAAAAATATACTGGGCGTTACTTAAATTGTCAGGAATTGGTGTGTTTCACTTTCTTTTAGTTTATTAATCCACAATTATAAGTAGTTATTAATTCCGATCACAATTGTTATAATTCAAAATGTGTATCCACATGAAGGATAAAATGGGAACATCACTGTGGGCTGTAAACGAAGACAGTAAATACATTAGAGTTCTGTTATCATAACAACACGTAATGGAGAACAATAGACATATACGTGCAACACTGTTTTTGTAAGATGTAATCAGTGTCATGATATTGGAGAATTCAAAACGAAAATGGAAATATAATGTCATGCATTTTTAGACAACTATTTTGCAGTCACTCATAGTAAACGAACAAATTATGAGAGTTAGTGAAAAGAATGAAGATAGTAGCAAAAACTAGTTACAAAATAAGTCTGTCATAATTACGCACATAAAGGTCTGTGCGCGCTTCAGCAAAAAAGCATCAAGACACATCATCAAATATTTTATTAACATACCAAAGTGAAAATAACTACCAACCAAGATTTACATCATTATTAGACTTGAAAGACACGAAAGCGTCATTAACAACAAATTCCAGTGAAGCAGTACAAAAAAGCGATTGATACTGAATTAAAGTTAAAAATCCACTAATAAACAACTATTTTATATTATGTGGACTTAGATAACTGGACAAAGAAAGACCGTAGTTCTTTGATGAGGAAGTTACATGTATCTTTCTCCGTCTTCAGGTGATACTTGAAAGATACATCACCAGATCCCTGTAACTAATGTATTACTTAAAATCAACTCACCTCTTTATTGTAATTAGCTTTATTCTCCATCTGATCCTCTAAATAAAGGCGTTGATAAATCAGTCTGGAAATGTTTGTGAAAATTATACTACTTACTTATATTTAGACTTTATCATTCTGTAGTAAGATACCCGCTCCGACAAAGAGTTTAGATATAAATTAATTTCACGAACATCTGGTGTGTTGAGAACTAAGATAAAAATGCGAAAGTTAGAAGCAACAAAGACAAATGTTCAAGTGAGCAATAATGGAATAAAGTTCTAAACAAACATTTGAACACATTTTGTAAGACTGTCCAGCAGAGTTGGTTGGAACTACTCTAGGTTTACCCGGAGAAGTTTTCGCTTCAGGTAAAAGTGTTCCGACTGATGTAGCCAAACATTGTCTAAAGAAGCACATGAACGATTCAAAAATAAAACTTCTCAGACCACAGAAACGATGAGTATATACCAAAGCAACTAGATATTGTCATTCATGTATCCATTAGAAGGGATGATATACAGCCTCCTTTGAGGTGAATTATGATGGTCCGTTTAAAGTGGTTTCAAGGACTGACAAAACGGTTACTGTAGAAAAAAGCTCAGAAAACGGACATAATCAGCATCGACTGAGCTAAACCAGCATTCATGAAATTGACGACTCATCAACAAATACAGGTCCCGGGAAAACCGTCACATCACTAAAATATGTGTCTCAATCATTAACGACGAAAATAAAAAGAGAGAAAAGATCCCAATAATGACGAGATATGGTCGAAAAGTTGAATGGCTACAACAGTATATAGCCACGATTATGAATTAATAATTTCTCTCACTGTTTTGAATAAGAATTATCTTCTTCCTCTTTGTTTTGTACGCGCGTATCATCAAGTTTAAACTATGTATTATGAAATTCCACACATTTTATATATCTTTGTGCTTATATATATAATCTTATAAAAACACCACCAAATCCTTTTGATATTTGATCATTTTACCTGGACTCAGTGAACTACGGAAACTCAGATATACGTAACAAATACTAGCTTACAGAGTCGCTTTATCTTAATTTTAAGTAATTCATTATTTTCTGTGTATCCTAGTCATTCAATCCAGTTTAACATTTTTCTGCGACCACAGTCATCTATTTATATCATTGTCTGCAGGGGGAGCGAATATAGCTGCTCATCTACATATAAGGCTGTTTACGTTCAACTTTGCCAAGCCCCTCAATTAACTTATTTAACGGTAAGTGTCATTAGAACAGTAACAATTTTTCTGTCTTTGTAATATTATCATTATCACGTCTGTCTGAACATGTTTGCTTGATTACGTGTGACAGCCTACGCATAAATCCCTTTCTCTAGCTTGAATGTTAGTTGCTTATATATATATATATATATATGCTTGAATCTTACTACTGGATTCGACTCTTAACTCGCCTGTGTGTTCACTTGCTTGCTTGGTCTCTCGCACTGACGTTTCTGCTCGAATTCGCTTTTTGCGCTTGCGGCTTGTTAATCTGCGTTGTACAATAACAAACTGTAGTTGAAGCTTTGTATTTTCCTCTTAAATTTATAAACCGTTGGGAGATATCTAGTAACGGTTATCAGGACGAGTGATATACAAAGCCTTAGGAATTATCTCAAAAATAATCCACTACAAAATACTCGAAGCATTATGCAATCAAATTATAGTTTCAATTGTCCAATAGCCTTGTGTTATTTCTAATTGTTATTGACTACTTTTATTACCATTTGAACCTTAAGATGTAAGTGCACTCTATGTGCTTACTGAGTTAACTGTCCACATTTTCTCTTGTTCCTTTCTCTTCCAGATTCTTTCAATTACTGTTCCTTACACTCCCCCAACAAAGTACCTTCAGGCTAGACCAAAACCTGGTAAAGATTGAGCATTACAATTTATACCATTTAACTTTAGATGTATCATCTGATTAACTTGACAAGAAGTGGATATTAGAGCTTAAATTAAAGCCGGTTACCATAAATAACAGATCTACTAGCACTTCCAGCCAGTAATACTAATAACTTATAGCATACAATAAGTTACATCAAATCTATATACCTGTCTACCCAAACTTAGACAATTAGAGTAAAGGAAGGTGAATTTTAAATAAATCAGTGTTTTTCTTTAAAAAAAAAAGAAAACAGTTCAATACACAACCATTAGAATAGAAAAATGCACCACAGTAGCATAATAATACTATATATCTGTTAACAATTCATTTTGATTATATCAGAAACTGGAACAATAAATGCTGAACATCAGGAGAATTGAATTCAATTGATGAATTTGGTGAGATTATTGTTTAGTTTATCAATTACTATCAATAAGAAGAGAATATCTTAAGGAAATCTCTAAACTTTCATTCAAATCAATTTATTTGCATGATAAAACTAAACGTTACTAAAAACTAACTCTGTTAAATAAACATAATCTAAGTTATGTAAAAGTAACAATTCGAGAGTTAGCTAAATTGTTAGATTTATGTTTTTCTACAAATATTTTTGATATAATAGTTGAATTAATGAATATAAATAAATAATATATTTGCAATATCCCAATGAGTAGAAAATTAGATTTTCTGACGTTTCGTAGCTTAGTGTAAGTCACTTCTTCAGAGAATAAATAACCAAATTACAACTAATCCAAGTTTAATTTGGCTATTTATTCTCTGAAGAAATGACTTACACTAAGTCACGAAACGTCAGAAAATTTAATTTTCCTACTCATTGGGATATTACAAATATATTATTTACTTATTTAAACTTTAATAATGACAACTGCTTTGCTTAATATAATACATATGATTACTTCTCTGAAGAAGTGACTTACACTAAGCCACGAAACGTCAGAAAATTACAAATATATTATTTATTTATGCCAATCTACCCAATGCTCAATTTATTCGAAATTATCAAATCAAACCTTGGTAATGATACATAATGAATAAATAGAAAAGATATATACATATAAATTTGTTGATTGATGATTTAATAGCTGAAATCCTAATATTGTGACTACAATTAATGATATAACTTAGGATCAAACATAATCTATGAATTTGTTATATGAATATCATTTATAAAAATATTATGGTAAGTGAATAAAATAATTGTGATTTCATAGATTAAAATATCTTATAATTAACTAAAAGATTAGAAATAAATATAGAGTATCATCTAGAATAATCATTATACAATACTTTGTATAAATGAAAATAGAACTCCCATTTGAGAAGTTACATGACTTAAGATTATTACAGTAGAAACTAAAATATTTAACTTGTAAATGTTAAATATCAGTGGTTCCCTTTAATCAAATGATTATTTTTGCTACATTTAAACCACTTAAATTATTTGTTTAACAAAATACATGATAATTCTATTTTATCCATAAACTAGTGTACTAGATAATTCACATAAGTCAGTAACTGTTAGCAGATGAATATGTTGTAGAATTAAAATAAATAGACATATGAGAGCGTTATCACTTTTATTATTATTGATATGCAATCAAAGAGTAACGGGGAATAAACTTTTCACAATAAATATTTACAGTTCGTAATAGTATGCTATATGTAAATTAGGTACACTAAAAATACTCAACAAAAATAACCTGGAAACTTGAGGACGCTGAAAAACCTTAGATAAACATTAGAAAATGCAAAAAACTGGAACTACTTTCCTTTTACAGAGTACTTGATGGCACTACTGCGTAGTAAGATCATTCGTAAAAAAACGGTGAAGAATTTTAGCCAACTTGCAAAAAAAGTCAGGGTGATGAGAATACTTTACAAATGAAGGTATGATAAAAAATAGATCTGTACATCAAGTCATTCTCTTAAGTTCTAAAATTTGTTTTCCAATTTATTTTATTATTTTGACGAGATTTCAGTCACGCATTTAGGAAACCGTATATGATTAGTTGAGGGACACTTCATTTGACTTGGAATGGAGCAAATTTTCTGGGGGTAAACTTTGCTGCAATAAATTATCGAGGAAACATGTTTGGTAATGACAAGAGAACCGTTCAGTGCTGTTGTTGATTCCTTTTAAGCTTAACGTCGTAAGTTAGTAGTCAACAAACAGAAATATCAAACGGATACTTTTAATTACTGTTTGAGGAAGTCTCAAAAGATCAATTCGCCAAAGCGATTATTTACATTCAACAAACCTTCGTGTATACACAGTGATTGTTAAACGATAAAATACGGAAATAGTAAACTAACGTGTATTCTATTACTTACATGGATAACCACAGGAATGAATATCTGGACAATTGGACGTCTCATGGTGAAAAGTTTCATTTAATGGAGGTACATGAGCTGATGTTTGTTCGAATTCTATCTAAAACATCATAATAGTTAACATTTAGAAGATGCATTAAACTGGTAGTGTACAGAACGTTTCAACTTACAGCATTGGTAAGCCCAAGTGAATGTAGTTCAGGGAGAATGAAGTCGGGATAACGTGCAGGTGTTAGTTCTTGATTTCGTATTGTTCTGAAATTATTGCCACATTCTGAAAGTCTGGATATGCGATTTTCATTAGTCAATTCAGAAATATCAGCCCAAATACTATTCATATTAAGTTCACTTGAATTTTGACTAATTCCTCTAGAAAACGTCCACCAGTACCAACGTGTTGCTGTATTAAGTACTAATTTAAAAACACGAATGTCATTGTTCTGAAACAAAAAAAAATTACAAATGATATGTAAAAGCAGTTAGATAAAATATTCTAATAATCAAATAATATTTTTTGATCTAACCGTATCTGGTTTTTTGAGTGAACTTTTAATATGGTACGAAGGAGTTCAACACCGGATGTAGCTCTACTAGGGTTACTCCAAACATAAAGGAGGAGGGTTGGGCATAGGGTTGGCAATCTCATGCTGTAGAACACAACATAGCTAAATAAGCGCTAACCAGAATAAAATAAATAAAACCATCTAAACTCCACCCTACAATTTGAAGGATCTTCTTTCGGAAGAATAATGAAGATTTCTGGTGAAAGCCAATATTCTTCGGAAGTTACGAGGTCGATGCCACTTCTAACAATCACAGTAATAATTGACATAGGTACAATGAATGTTGGGACGATTTGGGAGACCGGGAACACCAACCAAATAGCTACGAAAATGAGGAGGTACAATTCGGCAGTACTCGGAAAAAGCAAAACCCATTGGAACGATGTTGGACAAAAAGGATAGATACAAGACAAATGCTGCTGTACTCCGGTCACGAAAAAGAAAATGCTCCGCACACTCAGCGAGTTGCTCTGATACTGTTCAAAGAAGCATGAAAAGCACTTATAGGATGGGAAACTAATGGATCCAGCATCATCAAGGCATCATTCAAAACAAAGGAGGAAATCACAATGGATGTTATCCAATGTTATGCACCCACCAATGATAGCAACGACAACAATAAAGATCAGTTATATGAGAGGTTGCAGCGATCATAGAGAAGTGCCTAAGAAAGGATCTCACCATCCTGATGGGAGATCTAAACACCAAAGTCGGAACGAACAACAACGGATATGAAGATATCATGGAATGACAGCGACTGACTGGGAGAAAGAAACGAGAACGGTAACAGATTTGCAAATCTATGTACATTCACCAATCTGTTTAAAGGCAGAATGATATCCCCACACAAAGCTACATGGGTTTCATCGAATCACAGCAAAGAGAACCAAATCGATCATATTCGCATCAGCAAAAATTTGACAAGATCAATGGCAGACGTGAGAATCAGGAGAGCAACCAATATAGCTTCAGATTACCATCTACCTGGTGGTTGTCAAGATGAAACTGAAGATAAAGAAGCATTGGATGACTGAACAAACAGCCTTACAAAGGTTCACTACAGTCTTCCTTTGACGCACTGACAAACTCAACCAATTCAAGATAACTCTCAACAACAGGTTCCAAGCTTTACAAGTTCTACTCAAAGAAGAAGAAATTACGATAGAGGACAACTGAAAAAGGGATCAAAGAAGCAAGTGGATAGGAGCATTAAAGTCGACAAGTAGAAATACGTGGAAGAACTAGCAACAGCGTCGGAAAAAAATGCAAAAGAAGGAAATATGAAACAACTATGATACAACGAAGAAACTAGCAGAGAAATATAGTAAAGCAGAGACCAGTCAAGGACAAAGAAGGTGAACCAATCAATGAGATTTAAGAACAGAATAACAGGTGGGTAGAACACTTTGAAGAACTCTTGAATAGACCAGACTCACTGAACCCATCGGACATCGAGGCAGCATATACAGATCTCCAGATAAAAGACCTCGAACAGATACCAAAGAAGGATGTCAGCAAGTGTGAGAACTACAGGGGCATCACACTATCGTTAGTGCTACGAAAAGTTCTCAACAAAGTGTTGCTGAACCGGATAAAGGTTTCAACAAAATCCCAGCTTCGAGATCAACAGACTAGTAGTGAACAGACCAAATCACGACACTACGGATCATCGTTGAACAATCAATTGAATGGAAATCGTCACTATACATCAACTTCCTTGATTATGAGAAAGCATTTGACAGTGTGGAGAAGAGAACATTATGGAAACTTCTTCGACACTATGGAGTAGCTCAGAAATTCGTCAACATCATACGGAATCATACGACTGACTACACTGCAAAGTGGTGCATAGAAGGCAGCTGATAGGCGCATTCCAAGTGAGGACCAGAGAAAGACAAGGCTGCCTACTCTCTTCCTTTCTCTTTCTCCTGGTGGTTGACTGGATTATGAAGGCCCCTACATCTGACGGGAATCACGGAATATAATGGACAAGTTGGATGCAGCTAGACGATTTGGACTTCACAGGTGACCTAGCTCTTCTATCCCATATACACCAACAAATACAGGTCAAGATAACCAGTGTAGAAGAAGTCTCTAAAGCAGGAGGCCTCAACATACACAAGGGCTAAAGCAACATCCTCAAATACAACACGAAGAACACCAACCCAGTCATGCTTGATGGAGAAACTCTGAAAGAGGAGGAACGTTCCACGTACCTGGACAGCACCACCAATGAACAAGGAGGATCTGATGCAAATGTAAAGCGGGGATCGGAAAAGCAAGGGCCTAATTCATACAGTTGAAGAACATATGGAACTCAGAACAACTGCCTGCAAGCAAATATCAAATTCAGGATCGTCAATGCGAACGTCAAAACAGTTTTAATGTATCGAGGTGAAACTTGGAGAACCACCACAACCATCATCAAAAAGGTACAAGTATTTATCAACAGTTGTTTACGCAAGATACTCAATGTCCCTTGACAGGATACTATCAGCAACATCCTACTGTGAGAGAACAAACCATTTTTTAGCTGAAGAGGAAATTCAGAGAAGACGCTGGAAGTAGATAGGAAATTCATTGCAGAAATCATCAAACTGCATCACGAGATAAGCGTTAAATTGAAATGCTGAAGGGAAACGAAAAAGAGGAAGACCAAGGACACACTGAGTCAGGATTCGAAAGCAGACAGTTAAAGTATGAGTAGCAACTGAAAAAGATTGTTCAGGAAGGAGTTCGGTGAAGAATGCTGATAAGCGGCCAATGCTTCTGCACGAGGAGTAACAGGCGTAAGTAAGGAGTTCAGAAAGATGGATAAATGCAAATAATTGACAATACATGTAAATCTACACGATCTATTTATGAAAGACCACAAGAAGAAATAATTACAATATCAAAGACAAAAATTAAGAGTGTCGATTGTTGGTTTAAACGGTTAGAGAGAACAAAGAGATGAAAGAAAAAA
Source organism: Schistosoma haematobium (assembly GCF_000699445.3). Lineage (NCBI taxonomy): Eukaryota > Metazoa > Platyhelminthes > Trematoda > Strigeidida > Schistosomatidae > Schistosoma > Schistosoma haematobium. The sequence goes on from NC_067197.1 coordinate 23,148,894, forward strand.
GGTAAATTGAAGCGTATTTATCCATACAACTGTGTAAACAACAATAAAATGAGGTTAGAATGAGATGAAATAATGCGGTATCTAACCATTAGGCTAATACGAAATGAACACGCCACGTTTCATGCAGATCTTAAACTTCTCTTTCTGTTATCCAAAAGATCGTGATTTTTCATTCGGAAATAAGTAACTAACTACTCACTACACTAACCATATGTATACTTTCGGAAATTTCGAAGCGTCTAGTTTAGGACCGAGTGCTAATATGAAGGGGAAGCACCCACGAAAAACCAAGTTAGGAAGTATTATACTATTGAGAATTATTTAGTAATCGTAGTAATTACAATTCCATTGAAAAGACTGAGCTCAGTCTAACGTGAATACATTCCAATGATGTAAATTAGAATAAAAATTAAATAAGCGAAACTTTTAAAAACATACCCAAAATTTTGAACAGTACTTCATATGCCTTTCATGACGTTTATTCAAAGCCACAGTAATCCATAGTCTTAGAGCGTCGACAGTTTTGTGCTCATAAAACCGTTGGGTAGCGGTTTTTCGTCTATTTCTTTTATACTTTTGTTTTCCAATCCATAAATGCCAAGCCTTCCATACTTTTGCTTGTAAGGATAAAGACCATCGCACAAGAGCTATGGATTTCAAAGCTTGAAATTTACTATTTTCAATTAGTTTCAAATGCCATTGGCTTAAGAAGTGCTTCTGAAAATAACAAAGATGGTTTTGATGCATCAAACAATGATAATAAGAGATGAAAAGTTAGAAGTAATTCAAAGTTATTAGCTTTCAGTAGTATACTTACTTACTTACGCCTGTTACTTCCAATGCAACACAGGCCGCTGACCAGCATTCTCCAACCCACTTTGTCCTTCCTTTCTAGTAGTAGTAATAGTATACCATACAAATATTTAAACTTCTGAAGAGGTTCCCGAGTTTATACCAGGGAACACTGAACAACTGTTTCGTCTTAAAGTGTGGTTATCCATTTTATTTAAACGTTTCTCCAAATGATGTCAGTTTGTAAAGCAAATGACGTTTGAGCTACCAAACCTCCATATATAATAGAGACCAAGTACCTAAGCAACCTTTATCCTGCTAACTACTTGTTCTTATAACAGGTTATTGATCAGGTAGAAGAATATACAAAAATAAGAAATCAACAAAAAGATAAAGGCAATCAATCTTTTTGAGTAGTATTTCACAAACCCATATTTTCTCCTTGAATCATAACTTTCCACGCCCAGTCTATCCTACTACTACTCATACTGTTACTAATTTACTACTCTTGAGTCTCGTTAAGCTGATATGATGTGGCAACTTCAATAGATGGACATACATACCAAGTTCTATGTCGCTTATGGCTGACTGAATCAATTACACTGACGTATAATAATTATCTTCCATGATAAATTTAAGAAATAGATAGCTCAAATATTTATTTGTTTAATGATACCTCAATTCGTTAAAAAGTGATTTAACTTACCTGAATTGTTCGAATTCGAAAGTCATTAGCTGTTTTAAATAATTTGATTTTATGTTTCTTGATAGTAATAAAAGCAGACCAGCAATTGAGACACTGAACAAGTATATGTTTATCATAAAGTCTGCATGCAAGTTTAGCGTTTGAACAATAGTTATACACAGATCTCCAGTGTCTCCACCAAATTCGTATAGTAACAATTCGCATATTCTCTAAACTTATTTTAAAAGTAAGCTGCATTTTCAAAAGGTATTCTCGACGACTAGACGTCCATTGTAACCATGCAAGAAACAACTGTGGAAAAAATGAGGTTATTCAACATACGGCAAATGTATCTTTGCATATAATCGAACACAAACATCAATCAATGAAACAGTGTTAGAACGGTTAGATTCATCTAACATCTAGAAAAATCATTCTCCTGAGCTGGTATTTTGGCAGCTAAGTCGAATCACTTATACATATCAATGTAGTAGCTTAAAATTGATAGCCGAAATTTCTAAGACTCGATTATTAAACAAAAAGTATCATAGAAATCAAACACTGATTTATCTAAATAATTGAATCTATATTGTTTTTGCATAAATAGCCCGATGTTAAACAGTAACATAAAGTATAATTTACATTTCTCAAAGTTTAATTCTACTAAATGATAACCTTTTATCAATAAAAACCTAAAATTCTGTGCAGAAATCTACGGTAGTAAGGTAGTGTTGTTTATATTTCCGATAGTGACTAGCAATGTGAGATACACGGTGGCACATTTCATTTCACTCGGGACTCGTTTTCTGGATGTACCTGAAATCCAAGTATCATTGATTGCAATTAAATCTAATAACAGCTTTAACCAATCCTATTTTCAAAGTATAATTCATAAGGCTACTGTTGTTGTAAGAGACAATTTAACTATGAGGTAGAAACTTTCGAAGCTATTTTTCCACGATTTTATTTATATATATTGACTGCATGTCAATTAAGTAGTTTAGTTCTATTATTTTCGTATTACCCTAGTCTCAAGCATTTATTAGAACCGTAAATTGTTGATATAGCATTTTCAACTCATGAACTAGAACAGATTATTTGTGTACCCAGTATTTCATTTTTCTTACCATTAATGTTGTTGTTCCGAGTTAATAGTATTACTCATTTGGTCTGCTCCGTGGTCTAGTCCTGTATGTATATAAATGAACATCTGGAATATACTAACCATCTTGGATTGGCGATCATTGGTCCATTCAAATAAGGATGATGGTGTACAGAACAAAGTTTAAGAAGACTATAAAGAAATTCATTGGATTTGCTGTTCATTGTTTATTCATACGATGAGTAAGATAGGTTAAGTACGAACATGAACTAAGATACATTATGTTTAAATTGGGATGTGCTGGTGAAAGACATAATTAGCTAATGAAGAAAGATAAGCACATCCTAGTTACATTAAATATATAGGACTATAAAATGTCGTAAATTCCTTAACTGTTAGTTTCTACTCGGATTTTCACTGTGTTGATTCATTGTGATTTATATTAATGAGCTACCGTTTAATCTAATCTGGTTCTTAATATTTGATCAGACTTGCGTATCTGAGTTTATGTGGTCAAGTAGAGTGATCTATTTCTAGTGTTTCGAATCTACAAGTTGTAAAATCTTGTTGTAAAAAGTATTTAGTGTCTCAGAGCAAGAACAAATTCCTATTAGTTTCCGTTATATCATATTTGGTACATAAATCCAAAGTATTTCATTGAATTTATTTTCTAGAAAATGACAACTAATCATTATTTTTGATGACACCTGAATATTTCCCAACTATCAAGTAATTACAGAACACCTATTGTAATAGGACATCATCAAGGTGAACATATTCACTTAGGTCATCCTCATCATTCAACAAATATCTTCTAACTGAAAGTAAGTAAAAATGGCTAACTTATTATTAATAAATGAAAAACAATCGTATAGTTCTTACGAGCTATTAGTAAAGATTGCTTGAAAATACAACTGAAGAAACTTTGATAATTATATAAATTTAAGAATGTTAGGTAAAGGGAAAAAAAGATTTTTACGTGAACAAAAACACCGAAAATTTTAGTAATTTCGATATCATTTCAAAATTGCCGTTGGTTGAACAATTCACAAGGATAGGAAAACTTTACAAGTCAAACGACTGCTAGTATTGGTATTTCTAAATGAAAGCTATTAGCAAATTTGACTGACCCGAAATTAAAGAATGTCAAGTGTATTTGCATAATAATAAAGTAATGAATATTTCAGTATTTATATGACTATTAGGCATAAATTTTATGATGAGTGATTACAAATTTAAACAATATCCAGTTTATAAGCAAAGATTGATAGTGGCTAGCAGTGGAATCCAGAACGCGCGTTTCGTCTTGTTTGGGACTCGTCAGCTGGATGTACCTGCATCTCAGAGTTGATGTTCACTCTGGGACTCGAAGGCATACGCACAGTATGCACATATGCCAATAAAAGACTGATTAATTTCAGTCCTAAAACATCAATGGGAAGATTCAAGTAAAACAATACCAAGTGAATATCCAGTTCAATTTTAAATATCAAGATGAAGATTTGAAAATAATAGCTCAGGGTTTTACGTCAAGATGTACTATAAGCTTTAAATAGCATGAACATGTCTATTTTAAGTACACATTTCGTGAACTGGAAACATTTGCAATGGTGTTTCCACACAAACTGTGAATCTGACATGAACTACAAAGTAAAACCATGAAAAAGAGTTCTTTATAATGGAGTAAATATATAGCATCGTAAAATGAAATTTACGATTGGTTATTAAGTATAAAGTGTTAAGTGAAAGCTGACAGTTAATGTACACATTGAGTGGTTTGCGGCTATTTCCTTTTAGTATCATACCATATTTGCGCAAGCTAAACCATTTACATACATATTCCTTCGATTTTCAATGTTCATTGCGTTATCATATAAGTATGAAATCTTTATAACTCCATTAATTTCTTTTGAAGATAGAAAAGCATTGAAGTTTACTTTAAACACTGACTTACCCTTTTTATGCTTTCCATAAATTTATGTTTTCTAAAACTCCGGATTGTTATTTCTTGTGACTGTTTAGAGAGAAGATTACTCAACCAATATTGAAAATATTCCTTGAGTAGTTTATTTTTCTGACACTTTTTAAAATGAGATAATTTCGACAATAATAATTGGTTGGTAGTACAATAATCTTTCCATTTCAGTAAACACTGTTTGATTAATGATGTATTATGTTTCATCTTGAAATGAAGAGATTATTATTTTTAGTATTAATGTTCTTACAATTAAAGTATAATTTACTAAATAACCAATAGAAATAGTAATAATCTAAACAATTCTAACAGAATGCTACTAGTTTTGTATAAAATCTTTGAGCATAACTCAAACTGAAAGTTAAATCTCCAAGGATTCATTTCTGTAGAATACGAATCACCTGGAATTGGCTTATGATCACATCACCAGATATTAGCAAGTTTTAATATAATGCTCAAGATGTTAGGTGTTTGGATGCAGTTAGCTAAAAGCTCAAATTTTCAGTTTTTTAATATTGGTCCCGCTATGACGCGTATGACTGATATATTTATGGTGATTGATCACTAAGCAGTGATATCAGAGATCTGATAACTTGAAGTAATATGACAACCGAATTTTAGTTAGCAAACTATTAGCAAGGCTACAATACAGTAACCTGTCAATAATAAGGCTCAAAGAACAGCTAATTTTCCATAGTTCGTAAAACTTACACTCATGGATTGAACACTACTGCGATGATCAACAGCCACAAAATGATAATTCATCCAAGCAACAAAGTACTTTTTTATTTGATTTATTTTATAAAATCGAATAACAAATTTTATTTGTTTGTGTTTTTTTCTCTTATATAATGCATAATTTCTCCATAACAAAAAGCACCGACGACGTACTAAAATAGAATGTAAATTACAAGCAGAAAAATACATTTGACGTTCTATAATTGATACTTTGCTTCCATATGACCAAATTTTTAGGAACGTCTTCAAAATTCTATACCTACAGGAAAGGAGAATCAAGATCAGATGATTACGATTTGTATTTATTTGTTTTGTAATAACTCGAACATTCAACTCGACAGTGAAAAAATTTAAATCAAAGGATATACTATTTAATTTCCCACATTGTTAGGTTTCAAGCTTTACGAGTTCACTTAATCTGCGAACGAGAACAAGACTCAGTGACCAAAGACCAGTAATCTAGCTATTGATGCGTTCCAGCCCCGCTACCTAGAAGGAGAAGTCCAAGCTTGGCATGGAAAATATATTCTGCAAACAGCTAGAAAACGAGCGAGCCCACAAACACAATTTAAAACGTATATATACAAATATATATAATCGATATTGTCATGGGAAATTTTAAACATTAATCAATGAGTTCATCAATTGACTGCTATTTAATCATTCAATCGATAAGTTAATCGATATGATAAAATTACAAATATGAGTTTTGGGGATATATCGTCCCCAACACACATTGAAAATAATGTTCAAGACAACATTATAACAGACTTCATCAACTGAAGATAAATCAAAAGCCAGGAAACATCAAATAGATTTTTAGTTTAAGCTCTATACTTTTCAGAAGTCTGAATTTTTTTATCATGTGTAAAGTCGAAATACAATCCTTCAGATTAACAATTAGTGCCATGTGTAACTGGAATATAAATCTGATATCATCAAATGAGTACATCATGTTGACTGATTTCCTATTTATTGAATGTTTATAACTTATGGAAAATAAAAATTACCTGTGTTCATTGTATTTATCTGATGTATAAGTAAATTTAGTTGATTCTACCTATATTTCAACACACTTAAAAATAAGATCAGGAAACACATCGAATATGGATTAAATTAATTACCTAGTTTTACCTTTATTTTTTAGCCAATTACAATCATGAGCAAAGACGGATAGTGGCTAGCAGTGGAATCCAGGACGCGCATTTCGTCTTATTTGGAACTCGTCAGCTTGATATACCAGCATCCTAGAGTTGATGTTCACTCCGAGACTCGAACCCAGTACAGTGCGCGTCAAACGCCATCGCACTATCCACTTAGTTACGGATTCCTGATAGCCACCTTCTTGTGCAATGGGGTGAAGTTTAAATTCACATGGTGTTGTTTGCTTGTATTTTCCTATTGTTGTTTAGGACTGCAATTGATCAGGGGGCCACATCCGTAGCCTCTGACCTAGAGGTTTAATCCACAAGGCAGCGGAGCAACGTTAGGAGATGCAGTCCCATGGTAGACGGCAATTGACAATTGGTTCATACTCCATTTGTTTTCTCAGGATCCTGGGGCCCATGTGTACCATCGGTTCAGGATAAGGGTTCTTTAACCCCTAGATGGACCCCCCGTGTCCATCAACCCGGTTAAAGCACCGGATATTCGCTTTTCGTTTTCTCGATTTTCTAAACAACACCCCCAACGCAAGAAGGCAGTGAGTAGGACTTCTCCGTCAGTCGCTGTGTACGCGTGGCCATGTGAGAGCATTTTAAGGGGGAGAACGGACTCTCCTCATCCTCGGTTGTATCAGAGCATTGAGGGGGCATTATGGAATAATCCATATTGTTTTCTTGATTTCATTCAAAGCAATATATATGTTTATGCTCCACTCTGTTAAAAGAATGAAATATCAGTAAAGGGTTGTGGAGCCGAGACACGTCAGTTTTAACTTCCAACTTCAACTAATCCACGATAGTGCGCGACCATCCTCCACTGTCTTCAGTGGTCAACTGAATCACATCCGACGCGGTTGGTTGAAGTTAAACATCAACACCAATGGATCGCGGCTCAGTGGTCCAGAGGTTAAGTGTTTGCACGAAACAGAGGGTCTTGGATCCGCGTCCCGAGTGTGGGATCGTGGATGTACAGTTGAAGTTAAACAATAAAGATTTTCTACACTTCGTATGTTTAGCAGTACATACTTTATTCGTCCTTAATGATATTGGGTTTAGAATACTTCTATGAGTTATATAACACCTTTTAATAAATATACTATCAGAGCATTTACAGTATAATTAAGAAGTAAATCGATGTTAGAAAAAGTGAAGATTTCTGAAGCTTTGACTACTTCTTAAAGTATTTATTAAAACAGTAGACAGGCGACTAGATTAACTCATGGTAGATAAACCATAAATAGTAGTTATGATTTGAAAATATTACTGACCAGCATTTGATGACTAATCTGTGCACAAATTGGTATTATTAAATCACTTAAACTTTTGCAGATATTCCCTTATTTCATCTGAGTCATAAAAATGAACAATAAAAAGCTAAATTTTAAACTCAACTAACAAGGAAATAAACACGCGAGAAGTACTGTCACGATAAATTATTGTTATGAATAAGTTTGATATTGTAGAGATTGAAATGTACCATAGAGCAACACATTTCCATATAAATAACACTGATAAAATACTTTGTAACTGAGCTTACCTATTATGTTTATTTGAAATTTGGATATCTAAAATTTGGTGATACCACTCTTGAATTACTGACACCATGATAGCTTTGTTCAATTTATTGTGAAGAAACTTTAGTGCGGTTCTACGTAATACTCTTTTTTGTTTCCAAAACTGATGTTTTAACATCCAAACAAATAAAGCTTTACGTAAAATATGCCGACGATCGTGAGCTCTTGCTGCAGCAAAAAGGGATTTTTCAACAGCAGATTTCCCAGTTAGAAAATATTTCGTTTTCCAACATGTCATGTGGCTTTGCAATGCCTTGATTTATTAAAAGTGGAATTATAAATTATTTGGTAATCGTATAAAAAGACCTTCAGTCAAAAAGCAAACTGATTATTCTAAGAACTAGACAGAACATAAATTCATGTCCTAGAAGACAAATGTCATACAATCAATATGACAAAGTGCGTTTGTAACTGTCTCCAAAAAAGTAATGGTCATCGTCATGAATGTAGATCCAACTACTCAGTTATGCAAATGACTGGAATAAAACCCACGATATTATTATATCTATTCCGGTAATTGATGCTTGGACTCTAAGTAATACCCATACGATTCGACAAGCTTAACTTTTTGCTAGTTTTTTCACAGTACCGAAAATAAGGTTGTTTACTCACCTGAAGACGATAATTAGCATTTGCCATACTTTTTGACTTGTTTCTTCTCCGTCTTTTTTGTACGTAAGATACCCAAATAAAAAGTGAGCGCGACTGAAAGATAAAACGTCAATATTGAGTAAACGTCCGCACGTCTTATTCGGAAGACAAAAATGAACTTACACAATTACCTTTATATTCATGTTATGATGATGTGTAGCCTTTTTGTTTGCAAATTTTAGCGAGATTCGAAAGTCGAATTCTAAATGATTTACCAAGTTAATTCTGTTAAGACAGCTTAGCTCATATGAACCATTGACGTCAGCGTCATGACAAAATACACCCTTCAGGTAAAAATGTATCACGGACTAAAAGTTATCGCAGGTAGTTTCATTGACTTTAAAAGTGGGAATAGAATATAAACTCCAAGATGACATCACGTATGAGTTAAATATAAAGTACTTCATCAATCGAACAATCCATTAAAAAGTAATGTACGTTTCAATCGCCACACAACATACTGTAATTGGTCAGGATAGGTTTTGTAATAAATGAAGCTTATGCAAACAGCTTAATTGTTTAAATTTTAGTAAATGGAACAAATTTGTACCTCGTTATCAATTTTCTGAAAATCATATCTAGGAGGACGAATTACTATTTCGATGGCAATTACTTTACATGGTAAAAAGGATACCGTATTTCCAGAAGAGTAAAGATGATTTGAGAAGATTATGGTCACGCAAAATACGTGCAGATTTATAATCTGTAGCTAAACGTAGCCAGGAACCAAAGTAAATGCGCATTCGAGAACGTATCACTAACGTAAAGCAGTAACCTAGAAAAAAGGGAATAATATAAACAACATTTCTGTGCTCAAATAGAATGTATATGATGTAAGTTCTGCATACAACTATAACATCATTCAAGTTGCATTCATTCTATATCAACCCTTAGATCCAAAGTTTCAAAATCACTTTATAATATTTCTTTTACTTTTGAGAATAAATTATTTCTTCTTGTATTAAATTTCCTGTTTTTAATCTTTTCTTCTGCCACTGACGCTGTTATTGGTTCTACTAATCAGGGACTTGTCTTCACAATTTCATCTCACTGTACTAGTATGGTTTAACAACTTGAGTCGATGCCCATTTATGCAAGATTGTACTTTCCGGCTGACTGATCTAAAAATTTGAACTCTATTGAACTTTAACTTCAAATAATGGTCAATTTTAGGCGATTCGTTCAGAACAGAAGCATTTTTTACAATAAGGTAAAGGTTGCTTGATGCCAAAATCCTTGTCTCATTTAATATCATGCAAATTTAGTAATTGACACTTTTTCACATGGTGATTTACTTTTACCTTCGGATAAATGAATTATCACAATCTTTCCATTTATTTTGTCCACATATTTGGCCCTGTCATTCACCGTTAACATGCTTTATACGTTTGTATGATGGTATGCCTATCTACGTCCTGTATTTCTTGCGTATCTTATAAGAACTGAGTCACCTTATTAGTCTTTTAGTCAGTGTATTACCAAATTCAGATACTGTATAGGATCGCCGCATCTTTTGTTTCCTTGTCTGGCGTTCAATATTAGCCTGTCAAAAATATACCTATTCTAAACACAACTTGTATCTGACTTTTGACATACCGTTAAGCTGACAGAACAAACACGATGTAAGCAATATCTAGACTTCGTCTGCAGCACTACAGATTCTATCACAGAGGAGTCGGACAATAAGCGCTAAAATGAAATATTGAAGCTATTTATTTCAATCTTGGGCTATTATATATTAAAACGCCCTATATTTAGATGAATGAGTATGAAGTATGTTGAAAAAGACAACTTTGCGAAAAGCTCATATCGAATAAACACACAGTTTTGAAGTAATGTAAATATATGAAAACATAACCGAAGAGCCCAAATAATAAATTGTTATTAAGATTTTTACAATTTCGTTTCATGGTTTACCCCTAAATAAATCTATAGTTCAATGTAAAGCATATGTAAACCGGGTTCTAAAGAATGTATGAAACATATATTTCTTTGCATTGAAAACCTAACAAAAAACCAATACTTTAAACCAGAATGATATGAAAGTCTCACACAAACGAATTAACGATGGTGTCTGACTAGTGTATGATAAGCACTTCATAAGATCTTATTTTATGTACAAGACTTAGTCCAGACTAAGTGTGTATAAAAACTACTATCAGAGTCATGCCGTAACTTCAGATATTGAAAAAGTATCTTAGCATACGTCCAATAGTCCTAAAAACTCAAGACGGTAATCAATGAAGTTTAAGGTCTTAGAAATAATCAACAAGGAACTACTTTAAACTCAGTCCGAGAACCACATTTCAACTGGTGAATTTTATATAATGGTATAAAAGACATGATCAAGTCTTCTTGAGTTTCTGTAAGAAAAATATGAAATGTTCAAGACAATAGAGGGATTCTGGGAAATACAGTTTGTTACTAATAGCTATTTTTTAGAGGTGGGTACGTGCATCCCCACTAAAGAGCACACGGAAAGCAAATGTAATAACACTTACGTAAGAATAATAACATGTTTGAATGCCATATAGCCCCCGAGCTCCCAATTTCGGGGAAGATGGTGTAGTAAACTTTAGGTAAATTTTGAAGAAACAGCACCGAAACCCCAAAATTTGCCTTCAACCTTGGTGAAAATCATTTGACTTTGTGGGTTTCTCCAGAACTTCCTCAAGCTTTGGAGATTTGGCCACTCGTGAGTTAACCTACTAATCTTGGTTTAAACCAAGAAGTGGAGTAGAACAGCATCATAAACCTATCCGTTTTAAGTACATGTGCATCTATAAGGCCAAAAACGACTGTTGAAAGTAAGACTCACTTCGAGATTTACGGAATCTACACATTTGACACAATCTCACACAACTTATCTGTCCAACCCAATCACCCAAGTTTGAGGAAATTACGGGGAAGCCAACTAAGTCAAATAACCTTCACTAAGGTTAAGGGGAAATTTTTGGGTTTTGGTGCTATTTCCCTAAAAATTTCCCAAAGTTTACTATAGCGGCTTCCCCGAAATTTCACCAAAATGGGTCAAATTTTCCCCTAAATTGGGAGCTCGGGGCAAAATGATGCATGAAACTGAACTTACATTCTTCACAACTTAACGTCCCCGACAAGCCGCCCGAATATATAACCGACTGTGTGTAGTTGTTGTTTTTTCCGGCGGAGATTTCAGTGTCTAGATTGTCATAAGTGTATGAGCTCATGTGTTTATAATCACAAGCCACATTTTCCGACACATCGAAGAGTTGAGACTTCAAATTACGACAATCGATCCTAGTGACACTACCCACAGAATTCTTTTCATTAATGGTTTGTAAAATATCCCTCTTAACTTTAGAGATATAAGCTCCGAAGTTATTCGGAAATTCCTTGTTAGAATTCATTGTGCTTTTATAGTAGAGGTCGGCTCATACTGATAGTTAAAAAGCTTCTCGAACGATACTTGATATGTAGCGACTCGTGTCTAGCTCGAAGGTACTCTGTGCACTAAAGTCATCATAGTATCGTTGTCCTCGTTACAAAAGACGCCCAACTGAATAACCGCCAGTGAAACTACAGATTATTTAATAATATTCAATATCTGAATGAAGGGCTTATATTGAGCAGTTGTTCATCATGTCAACCCTCCTTAATGTTGAAGAAAGATTACAGGACATGAGCAACTCTGTGTATCAACAGTTAAGTCTTTTGACTGAGCTCGTGGTTAAAAGAATGTCTGTTAATTTCCAACACTGCTTAATTTCTGTGTGCTTGAAAGTCATGTTTTGCTGCTACATATATGCTGGTTTGTCGATTTATACTGGCTGTTCTACTCTAAAAGTTACGATTTTCCGCAATTTGTCTTCTTTCTATGTTGGCTGTCAGGTGTTTGTGTTATTTCATTTGGCGATATCGATTACAACAAATAATGTTAATCATAAACGATATCAGTAGCAACATAAGCAGTACCTTCAAACACTCACAGGGCTAACGGACCAAAGAAAAGCGGCGAACATCACAAAGACAAAAGCGGATGTCATGTAGAAAATAGAATCCTTAAAAAAGAAATTGTAGTTACCATTTCTAGCAAAATGTCAGGGTTCTTAACGAAATCTTAGTCCCTTTGTAATATTTTTAGTGTTTTCATTAGGTTTTACTCCTGTACATTGCTAGGTATATCTGATCTGTAGCTTTTATTTTATTTCCAGATAGGTATTGTCCGTTTTTCATTGGTTTATTTTCCGAGTAAACAAACAAAATGTGAACGTAAAGTAACTTGTATGAAATACAATGCCTAAACTTATTGGGGTGGTTCACTGTTCTTGAAGTTGTAATTAAAAGTGTCGAAGACTATACTGAAAATTTACAAATAACTTTGTTACTGTAGAGGTAAATAAATCCTCAAAACAAATAGCTTTTTAATTTTGCGACATTGAATGCTGACCAGATTAGTTTTAGTGGACCCACCTAGCTGAAGGCGCTCGGTCATGCATCCGCACCAGATCACGTGTGGGAACGCCGTGCTCAACTGCTACTGCAATCGCTAGCCAGATTAAATCAGATGATTCCGATATATTGACAATCGTCAAATACAATTTCTGATTTCCTCGATTCCGTCTTTTGATTTCTCTTGGTGGGTACGAGTTATATTAGAAAGTTTTACTGGTAAAAGCGTTGTCAAGCACTAAATACCTTTGCCATCTTCATTGGTGAGTCTAACGTGATCTGGTACACCAAATCGTAAACTGTGAGTTTGTTCCATTTTGGGATTCTATATATTATTGCTTAATCTTAATTTTTTATACACTGCGATATTTTTTCGTGCTTTTTGGATACATATATATTTTTTCTATTGTTCATTATCGTACTTCATATTTCATCATGACTGAACAGACACCTAAAGTACTTAAACTTAAGACTTTGTCCTCACCCTCGTCTCAACTCATGCTCTTCTGACTAGACAATATCGAAGCCTGGTTCTGCCTCTCAGAAGCCGACTTCTCCGAGCACGGCGTGAACGACACACGTGCACAATTCCTCGCAGTAGTCAAGGCACTACTGCGGGAATTCAACAGGTACGTAACACCTAGTATGTTTACTAGTGATGTTTCTGAACCGTACGAAAACTTAAAGCGTTCTCTTTCAACGAGGAGACAAAGGTTAGATCAACTCTTCAATAACATCGACCTGAAACACGGTTCTGCGACGGACATTTTGCAAAGGATGAGAGAGGTTATAGGACCAAGAACTTCGACAAAGGTCTATTCAAACAACTTTTCTTGCCCAAACTTTACCAACAGTTGCAAGCTGTTCTGGTCTCGTTTCAGAACAACGCCTTAGACGAACTGGCTGCATCTGCCGGTCGTATTTTAGAAATTACGAAATCTACTACCGAGGTATTTTCAGTCAAAAAAAGACTCACACGACTCAGAATGACATTACCGAGTTATGTCGTAAACTCACGCGTTATCTTAATCTTCGTAACGACCGTAAGCGCTCGCACACCCCACGTAGAAGCATTTCACGCAAGCGATCTGTCTCTAGACCACGAGAGACGGATAACCCCGACTGGTGCTGGTATCATAACCAGTATGGAAAGTCTTCCAGAAATTGCAGAAAACCTTGCAATTTTCCCAACACGAAACTGACTGACTCGAAAAACAACTCGGGAAACTTCCAAGCCGGCACGCGTTAACGGCGACCGTAGCCGGCGAACATAGCCGTCTGTTGTACGTCACAGATGTGACAACGAGAGTTCGTTACCTCGTCGACACTGGCGCAAAAGTTAGCGTTCTCCCAGCGAATCCCAACGACCGGCTTCACGAATCGGCTTTAAACTTATAGGCGGCAAACGAAAAAGGTACGTTTACCTTAACGTGGGTTTACGCAAACCCATTCACTGGAGTTTCGTTGCTGCAGACGTTTCGATGCCAATCGCTGGTATAGACCTTCTACAACATCATAATCTACTCATCAATACGCGCAAACGGAGGCTAGTAGACGGAAACACTAATTTATCTGTTTGCGTAACTTCTTTTTCTGGTTGCTGATTATCTCCAGTCACAATTAAGCATACAATAGACCAAAGCATCCTGGGATTCATCAAGCGCAACCGAAACTACCGAGTGTAACCAGCAACGTTACGCATCACATCAGGACTACAGGACCACCTGTATTCTCTATAGCACGACGACTAGCTCCCGAAAAGCTAAGGTTAGCGAAAAACGAGTTCGATCACATGATAGACTTAGGAATCATACGACGGTCAAATAGCCCATATGCATCTCCGTTGCATATGGTCCCTAAAAAGGACAGCAACGATTGGCGTCCAACAGGCGACTATTGGCGATTGAATGCCGAAACCATTCCTGATCGTTACCCGTTGCCTCACATTCACGATTTGACAACCACCTTGAAAGGTACAAATGTCTTTTCGAAAATCGACTTAGTTAAAGCGTATAACCAAATACCTATGGCTACTGACGACATACCGAAAACAGCTATCATAACTCCTTTCGGACTCTATGAACTTTTGCGAATGCCTTTCGGTCTAAGAAAC
Source organism: Schistosoma haematobium (assembly GCF_000699445.3). Taxonomy (NCBI): domain Eukaryota; kingdom Metazoa; phylum Platyhelminthes; class Trematoda; order Strigeidida; family Schistosomatidae; genus Schistosoma; species Schistosoma haematobium. The sequence continues at coordinate 23,164,115 of NC_067197.1, forward strand.
GCTGCTCAAACATTCCAAAGATTCATGGATGACGTTTTCCGAGGTCTCAACTTCTTACACGCGTATGTTGACGACTGCCTAATCGCAAGTTCGGACAGAGAATCACATCTCAAGCATCTGGATCTTGTTTTCGAACGACTACAGAAACATGGCATTACTATAAACATCCAGAAATGCCAAATCGGAACCGACTCATTAGACTTCCTAAGACACACTATAGATGCTCAAGGCATTCGACCCCTTAGGACCAAAGTAGCGGCCATTCTGGATTATCCAGAACCGACCTCGATCAAGCAATCACGAATGTTTAACGGCCTTGTAAGTTTCTATAGACGATTCATACCGAAATGCGCGTTACTCATGAAACTTCTTACTGACCAACTTCGTGGAAATGCGAAATCCATTAATTTGGACGACACCGCACGAAAAGCATTCTCCACAGTTTAGGAACTTATCGCTAAAGCAACAATGCTTGCACATCAGGACACTCAAGCGCCCATTAGCATCGCGGTGGACGCATCTGACTCGTCAATCGGAGGAGTCTTACAACAATGGGTTAACCACTCCTGGCAACCTTTGGCATTTTTCTCTAGACGGTTGCTAGAAACCGAATCGAGGTACAGTACATTCGGTAGAGAACTCCTAGCTATGTATTGTGCTGTACGGCGTTTTCAACACTATATCGAAGGCCACGAATATACCCTTTTCACTGACCATAAACATCTTACTTTCTCGTTAAGCTCCTCTTCAGACAAGCACTCACCTCGTGAGTCTCAACAACTGGACTACATTTCTCAGTTTACTTCAGACATTCAACACATCTCTGGAGCAAACAATGTAGTTGCAAACGCCTTATCTCGCATAACTTCCTTGAACAGTTTCCAAGGAATCGACCTTCTTAAACTCGCCGAGCTTCAAGAAGAAAACACTGATCTTCAGCACGAGTTATCGTCTACAACCCTTAAACTAGGCATCAAACAGATGAGAACAGGTGAGGAAACCTTACTGTGTGACACATCTACAGGTAGGGATTGCCGAATTGTGACAAAACATTATCGACGCAATGTCTCCAATACGTTGCACAAACTTTTACCAGATTCAAATGGATACTCTTATCTCTTAACCTGCGCAGACCGTTTCACTCGATGACCAGAAATAGTACCTATCAAGGACATCCTGCTGAAACAGTGGCTCGCGCCTTCATCGAACGATGGGTAGCAAACTTCGGCTGCCCTTCAACCATCGCTACAGATAGCGGACGTCAGTTTAAATCTGATCTTTTCCGTCGTCTGACCACACTTTTAGGAATCACTCGCTCCCGAACGACCGCCTACCATCCACAAGCAAACGGGTTGGTAGAACTTTTTCACCGACAACTAAAAGTCTCACTATCAGCTGCAAACGTTTCATAGTGGACCGACGCTCTTCCACTCATCTTACTAGGTATTCGCAATGCAGTGGAAGCTGACATTGGATACTCTGCGGCTAAACTCGTTTATGGAACGACATTTCGACTTCCAGGATAATTCGTGGATCCTTCGCCCTCTTCAATGAACATGGATCTAACCTCCTACACGAACAGGCTTACAAACGCAATGCGTTCAGTTAAACCTGCTTCCACTCGACCACAATCAACTGATGTTTTCGTTCAATCGGACTTACGATATAGTACACACGTCTTCATTTGTCGAGACTCGCATCGACGACCATTCGAATCAGCATATGAAGGACCTTTCAAAGTTCTTCAACATGAATCTAAGTACTATATAGTCGATAAGAACGGAACCAACGATAGCATCAGCATCGATCGCCTCAAAGCAGCGTATTTAGAAGGAAATCCTATCTACGTCGATTTTCCTTCGGTACAATCGAACGACACGACTCCACTCATAATTCCTCAATCGACAACCAACACACGCCATGATACTCCGAATGTATCTGAAAATAAACTTAAAACGACGCGTTCTGGAAGAAGAGTAAGATTTCCAGAACATTTAAACGACTATTGCACGTAAGGCAATACTTGACATTTTATATTATCTCAATTTTCCTTTTTACCATATGTAATATTTTTTAAAAAAGCCATTTTAATATGCTTATATATTTATATATTTATTTTAAAAAAATACATTAAAAAAATCCTTTTTCAACGATATTATGTGTATATGAGTTTATTTTCCATTTTTTTCGCCGGCATTGTGTTTTTATGCGCGTACGAGTGTATTTTGACATGCACTTACTTATTCTTTTTTTTCAGGACGGCTGGAAAAGAACGATGAAGTTTAAGAGGAGGCAAAATTTTTCTTGTACATTATTTTCTTACTATATTGTATTCCATGGTCCCTTATAGTAAGAAAAGACGACCAGACGCTGCTAAACCTAGCAAGCTATCAGAAGAGTGTTTATCAACGACAAAACTCGTTGGATTTAAAATTCTGGCTGGCCACATCTTAGGGTCATCACTACCAAACTAGGGGGAGAGTGATCTGTAGCGGTAAATTAATCCTCAAAACAAATAGCTCTTTAATTTTGCGACATTGAATGCTGACCAGATTAGTTTTAGTGGACCCACCTAGCTGAAGGCGCTCGGTCATGCATCCGCACCAGATCACGTGTGGGAACGCCGTGCTCAACTGCTACTGCAATCGCTAGCCAGATTAAATCAGATGATTCCGATATATTGACAATCGTCAAATACAATTTCTGATTTCCTCGATTCCGTCTTTTGATTTCTCTTGGTGGGTACGAGTTATATTAGAAAGTTTTACTGGTAAAAGCGTTGTCAAACACTGAATACTTGCGCCATCTTCATTACACTTAACGTACCATGTGGTAATTCGTACTTATTTTCACCGTTTTGTTAATTCGGACCATACTTTTATTTAGAAGCTTGAAGTCTAACGTCAATTTAATTCTAAGCTTTCTTTCCCACAGAGTTCAAATCCTATGTGCGACGTCGGGAGGGATAGTCAGTAGTAAATTACAGGTTAAATGCCATTGTATACCTTTCTCTTTGACTACACCAGATAGGCGTGAGTTGGTAAATTATAAGAAGCGGTATCCGGCCTACATTTATTTTGTAAAGAATGATTCTCGATCAATTCTGAAAGAAGTTGAGAATAAAGCCTATCAATTTTGGTATTTCGGGTGCTTTAGTAAAGATATATTTTGGGAAGTCTTGTCTGCGCGAGTTATGCACCTTAAAGTCAGTCACTGATATGAGTTCGGTAAATACGTTCTTGCAACTATGAGTATTATCTTAAAAGAAGTGTCTCCAATACATAGCCAGCTGCGTTTCTGAGTGTTGAAGCACCTAGAAATGTTGGTATTGATTGTGGTAGACAATGAACACATCACATTACTTTGCTCAACACCATTAGTTATTAGTCAAGGTGTAAGCACTGCATAATTGATCTTAATCATTTGGCAACTATTCGTCAGAAGGGATTTAACTGATACTGACAGAATGATTCAGATTAAAGGAAGTTCTTTGGCTAATACTTTATCAACTTTCTTGGTATCGAAATCCAATGTGACCATCACTTACTTTTGGTTACGTACTGGAGAAACGTGGTTAAGAAACTTTTTCACACCTAAAGGTCTGAACGTGAAGTAAATAATAACGAAGCCAAAGTTGATTGTCCTCGGAATATTTTTGCTGTTGTGGTTGACGCCATTTTCCAGGACATGAGATATATTTGTCATGTTGAAAAACCATTCAGTCAATGGTTTAAAGTTGAATTGTTGATAATCGTTTAACATTCCTCCATGCTAAACGAAATGGATTGTGTTATGTAGACTCTTTTCTGAGCGCTTTTCTAGCAGACGTCAGAGACCTTGGGATTTAAATGTTTAGTAAGCTCTTTTTATTCCTCCACTTGCCGATAATCTTAATACCGACTTTTAACACATCCAAGTAGGGGTTGTGTTTCATCCAGGAGGCCGATGTCTTTTGATATAAAGTACCTTGTTTGTAATTCTCGTCCCTTGGCCCTGGATTTCAGTTGGTTTAAGAGCTTATGGTAGCAGTGTCTGATATGGCAAGTCAATCAAAACTAGTCAAATTACAGTATCAGTCGATGGCCATCAGAAGTGACTTGAAGGACAAGTGCAGATTATTGGCTAGGAAATGTAATAATTTTCTATGGGATAAAGAGATATTTATATCAGTGAGTATTTGTGTATTATGTTCAATAGCCAAATGTGATTTCTCGTCCAATCTTGTGTTCTATGAACTGTGAGGCTTACGTGTATCACATCGTGTGCCAATATCAGATTGCGGATGCCATCCGGCACTACAGTGTCTGGTGTGGACTTACTGGGGATATCGAGTGTATCTAGTGTTTCTATAAGTTTGTCACCAATGAAGAATTTACTACAGTTGGAGGACATAACTACGGTCCGAACGCTTCACTGGTCAGAATGAAGTGTTTTGGGCATGCTCATTCTTCGTACCTTAAGGGTTCACTCTTTAAAGCTTGTTAGTGTTGTGAGCGGGCGCGGTGGTAGTCAGATTTTATTGTTCTGTCTTATTCCATGTGAGGAATATAGCAGAATCCATTGCCATGAAGATAGCATAATGCATATCTGTATTGTTTATAATTATGAATTTGAAAGTCGTTTAAGTGATGTAACTCAAAAGTGGCCCGTTTATGCTAAGCACAATTGACCAGCGAGATCATTGATCAGAGATGGTACTTAAAGTAATATGATTCGAATGGTTTACCAGAGCCTATGATTTCTGCGTGACTGCGTTACAGAAATAAGGTGTGCTGTTCATACCGTGGTGTAGAAGCCCCAAGCGTCCGAATTACCGGGAATTTCATTTAAAATTCTCTTGCAAGAGATATTTATAAACTGGTTGATCCTGTGATTAGTTATGTGCTTATCAAAGTGACAAACCCATTCATATCTGATTACATATCCGAAAACCTTAAGATCCCAGATGGTTTATTCAATCGGCTTTAGTTATTCAGACCATAGGCGTTATATGGACAGCTGTAGTAATTGCAGAGCTAATTTGCACGTAGAATACCGGATTAGAAAAGTGGCGAGTAGATTTGTTAGGATTCGGTTTCAGCTGCGCTCACTGTATTTTTGATGACCCTGAATAACTTACAGATTGCAGCCAGCCCGATGTTAGATATGAATCTTTCAAATATTGTTGCTGGGTGATTTCCCCAACATAATGAAAACGGTTAACAGAGACATAAGTTTTGATCCCCATGAGAGTGCCTTTAAAATAGTTATTATATTCAATGACAGTTGCAGGTGCAAAAATAACGTACTACCCAGACCCAAATGAATACAGTCTAAATTCTTTTGCAAGGACCATGTTGAGAGAAATTGTTATGCCATGAGACGTGATGACTCCAGCTTAAATCGCACGTTTTGAAGTTGACTCCCACAAAAGATCCAGATTGACCTGAGTCATGCAGTCACATGCTGTTGCTTGTTCTTTGACCATAATACTACGAGATCTGGTGCATAGCTTGGTGTAGTGGCTATTCAACCTTTAAGCTATATCTACGCTGAACAAGTCCTGGTGTTGAAAAATGCCTCTTGTTGACCTGTTGTGAGAAAACAGTTCATATCTGAATCTTCAAATGAAAAAGATTCAACACTTTGAATCGGGCGTACATTGAGAGACTAGGAATCAAGAAACTGAAATGGACTCGGGAGCAATATTAAGTGCCCGTGAAAAGGATCTCAGGATTATGAAGTTTAGGTGGGCAGACTTAGGGGCAGAGAGTGATGGCAACGCCGATTTGTGTTATGCTCGAAGCCATTTAACATTGTCGTCGGATCTGCTACACAAACGCCCATGGCTTGATTAACAATCGACTGGAACTAGGTGAAAAGGATTAGGTTCATTCACTGGGAATAGTAGCCCTCGTACCGTTATCGGTAATATATCCTATGAAGATGGAATGTGAAAACTGGTTATTTGCTGTTTGAAACGTAAGGGACAGGACTTTTCATATATTTTGATCTACCACAGTCCAAACGTTTAGGTATATGTGGTCTTACTGGGTGCATTGAGCACTTAGCTCTTATTGGTTGTTGGGTAGCCCTGTGGCAGTCAATGTACAGTAGAAAATTTCAGAACAGTCAAAAAATCCTTTCGGATTAAGGCTAGTTGACACAAAAGCCTTTTTGCTTATTCTTAAATGTTCGCTACTTTCTTCAAAGAGGGGATTTTGTGCGTTTAAGAATGATCGTATGTGTCAAACAACTTCAGCATTAGCTCCGAGTTCAGATTACCTAGAAGCTATATTGGTATGAAGTAAAACAAAGCACAAGTTCTTCTCGAGTCACCGAGTTAAGGGTCGCTGGTCATCACATATAACCGTAAGATTAGGTTCACTCAAACAAGGGCATATTGTTGTTGGCTTGATATTCTACAACGAGAGGATGAAACAATACAAACTAGTCTAACCCATCATCAAATAAGATTTAGCGACACAAAACCATAATTGTATGAGCCCTGTGTGCAACTAGAAAAACAAAGCAGGGATTTTTAAAAATCAAATAGAAGCAGGTCAGATTATGAAAAGCTTTAGAAGTAACCATGTAGTGTCTCTTCTGCCACCCGCGGAAACCCTCCAACTACGTGAAGAATCTTCTAAGTACGACCGGCCTTGCATACTTGCGTACGATGTGCAGAACTTAAAATAGAACTCCTCCACATTCACAAACCTAGCCTACATACGACAGTAAGTCGGCTTCCTAAAAAAGTCAAATATTATCCTTATGTCTTCATCGTTCAGAATATCTGTCCGTGATAGTGCACTCCATCAAAGCCCTTCAGTATTTACAGGGTTCTAGGTGTAGTTTTTAAGCCATCACTTTGATCCGGCGTCACATGAACGATGGATTATTTATCCAGAATCCATTCTATTTCCACAAACTGAGTGATGAGGCCATCAGCACGTAGAATTTTTCGATAAGGTTCTTCAAATAGAGCGTATCAATCTTTTCCAAAACACACCTCAATAGCTAGCAAGTGAATGGGTTTGTATGACAAAGTATTTCATTTAATGTCATGAAGTCACTCATCCAACGTTTTTTTCAAACATTCGTACTAATAAGTAATTGATATGTCTCTCTAACAAGCTTAGATCCGTTACACCATAGATTCATGTGAGAGCTTGTAGCCTTTCCAAGAAACGTATAACGGCCGTAATGAAAGCGTTAGTATTTTGACAGAACGTTACAGTTAACAAGCAAGATCAAAATGACGCCGTAATAATTTACTCCGGGTGATATGTTATAAAATACAAAAGTTATAGAAAGTTTACAAGAATAAAAATATCTGTGTTATTATTAGTAATGATATATTTCTGGCATAGCAGGTACACTCCATTTTCACAGGCATCATCAATAATTTACAATAAAAGACTGTCAGTTAGCTTCTTGAATGTGGGTGAAATATTAGATCTGCAGTGTGGCATCGAGTCACATTTGACTATGATCATCACTACAAGAAAACTGCGTACCAGAACAGACTAAACCTTCGAGTAAACCAGAAAGTAGAAGTCGATTAAAGTTTGTAGTAAGATATATTTTTTGGCAACCTCGTGGTATCGAAATAACACCGAAATCGTCCCAAGGGGGTACAAGAGGAGCTACTGAGCCAACGTAAGCCCGTTCAAGGTCACAAGCAGCGGAAAAATGTATTTTTTTAGTACAGTTAAACAAACAAGTAGGTTAACCAACCACTGGTACAACTGGTTATAATAATAATAGTTTCAGTTGTACCGGTAGCGTTCTCTTGATAAAAGTAGGTCACTTCAGATCCATGCACAGTCGCTCACTAGGATGGTTAAATAAAGAACATAATTTTATGTGTCTCCTAGGTTCTTTTCTTGTGTAGCATATTTAACATGTCATTAGATCAAAAAATAGTAAACGAATTTAAAATGAAAACCTTCCTTCACAATAATAAGATTTTGTCATTTTGATCATGGATATCAATAATCAAATAAATTAGTATCCACATTCAGGCAACGGAATTCGATGGGGTTTAAAAATTTCAAAAACTATACATCCCTAAAAGTGATCAAAAAACGTTAACATTATTTAAGTGGCAACATAAACGTACAAATAAGTAGAAATAAAAACAGAGAGCAGAAACTAAAAAGTAAAAGTTAAGGAAGAAAGTGTGAGGCAAAAAGCTCATAAATGATAGCTAAGCAAAAGCTCAAGCACCATTAACAGTGATGTAAACAAATGAAGAAAATAGAGAAAATAAAAAGTAATAAGTAGGAAGTGAGAGAAAATAATAAAAATATAAGCAAAAAAATTACAGACAAGAAAAATGTGTTGAAGAAACCAATGTGATGAGAATAAATATCACTATTAAGACATTATAAATAATAATAAATAATTCGATCAGAAATTCAAAGAAATCCGGACATTATTCATATTATCACGCCTCTTATCCAAAACACATCAACACACGTTGTATCGGAGATACGGAGAAAGAAAAGAAAGTTGAGAGTGGGCGTGGATATGATCAAACATTTGGAAATAGAACTCAATATCATTTAAATCTCATTCAAAATAAACTCACTAGACAATTTCATAAAGTTCATTATTGACTCTTAACTAATTAGTTAACATACATAATTGTACGATCAAACGAAGCAAAATTCACATAAGTATTTTGACCTTGTAATTAAAGACATCAATTTGGCTGTATAATCAGACAATAAAAATTATAAAAAACACATGATTCTTGATTAAATTCCTTAGATTCTTAATATTTTTTCAAATAGTATTATTAAGCAATCATTTCTCTATCATATTTGCTCCGTCAGATATGACCATAATTCTGATGAGGTACATCAGATAGTCTTCGAAAATAGCGATTAAGAGAATCACCACGATTAGCCAATCATCAATTCACTTACACCGCTAACTCGAATTAATTATCGTTTTCATCAACCTATCACTTGTCTATCATGTTTATTCATCAATGAACTGTGAGTTATGTTTTCATAGATATTTTGCTCGAATTCGTCACACTACTGTATTTCGATAATAGCACTGTGACATTTAGAAGACCTTGTTACAAATCGATGCATGAAAGCACTTAAATCACTGCATAGTAGGCTATCGTGATTGTTGACATGCATATTCCTCTTTGTCAAGTTTAATGGTGATGTGTAATTGAAATACGCTTCATTTTGCGATATAGTTGATCTACTTAAAACAATGGGATTCCGTTTATCGGTTCACAATCAAATATTTGAAGTATTGAGGTTGGGATTTTCTAAACTTTTCATAAAACGTTTCTATAAACGACCGACAACTAGACAATAATTACCGTTGTACACTAAATTATTCATTCACTCAAGGAAAACTCACGTGTCGAGGGAGAAGTCATCAATATTATGTTACAAGTTTGAAGTAAGTTTTTGATCCTTAGTAGTTTAAAAAGTTCAACTGATTCGTACAACGAATCGGGGAGATAATTTTGATAAGCCACCAAATATCAACTATATTAAGTAACCACATCTGAAGATATCTCCGCCAGTAGCCTTTTTAAAGTTATTGCCGGTCCCAAGCCCGGCTAGGGGAGGAGGTTGAGCATGGGGTTAGCGACCCCATCCCGTAGAAAACTAACTCGCTAGAAATGCGCTAACCAGAAAAAATAATCCAAACCATTTAAACTCTGCACTGGGATTTAGAAGGTCTTTGTTTAGAAGAACTATGACGCTTCATGCTGAAAGCCGAGTTCCCTCGAAATTCACTAGGCTGATGCCCCTTCTGACAGAGTAACAATTTTTATCGGTACATGAAACGTCCGGACACTATGGAAGACCGGGAAGACCAGTCAAATAGCAACGGATATGAGGAGATACAACTTGGCAGAACTGGGAATCAGCGAAACTCATTAGACCCAAGCTGGACAACAAAGGCCAAATAGGGGAGAAATGCTGCTATACACCGGCCACGAAGAGGACGATGCTCCACACATTCAGGGAGTTGCTCAGATGCTGTTCAAGGAAGCACTAAATGCACTTGTAGGATGGGAATCTCACGGATCCAGAATCATCAAAGCATCATTCAAAACAAAGAAGGAGAGGATCACAATGAATATTATCCAATGTTATGCACCCACCAATGAAAGCAACGAAAACATTAAAGGTCAATTCTACGAGCAGCTGCAATCAACCATAGGGAAGTGCCCAAGAAAGCACTTCACCATTCTGATGGGAGATCTCAACGCCAAAGTCGGAATAGACAACACCGAATATGAAGATATCATGGGACAACATGGACTGGGAGAGAGAAATGATAATATAGAAAGATTTGCAAATCTGTGTGCATTCAACAAATCGGTCATAGGCGGCACAATATTTCCACACAAACGTATACGCAAAGCTACATGGATCTCACCGCACCACACCACAGAGAACCAGATAGATCGTAATTGCATCAATAGAAATTTTCGAAGGACAATGGAAGATGTGAGAACCAGGAGAGTAGATGACATAGCTTCAGATCACCACCTAGTTGTGGCCAATTTAAAACTGAATCTAAAGAAGAAGTATACAAACAGCACTACAAATGTTCAGTACAGCCTTCCTTCGAGATACTGACAAACTCAATGAATTCAAGATAGCTCTGAGCAACAGGTTCTAAGCCTTACAGGATCTACTGAAGGAAGAAGAAACTACTATGGAGGACGACTGGAAAAGTATCAAAGAAGCATTGACTTCAACGTGTCAAGAGGTTCTGGGCCTCAATAAGCATCATCATAAGGAATGGATCTCTATAGAAACACTGGACAGCATCAAAAAAGGAAAAACAAGAAGCCAGCAATTAACAACAGCCGAACACGAGCAGAGAACGTCCAAGCACAAGCTGAGTGTATAGAAGCAAACAAGCAAGTGAAGAAGAGTATTAAAGCCGACAGGCGGAAATACGTGAAAGAACTATCAACGACAGTGTAAAAGCAGCAAGAGGAGGAAATATAAAACAACTATAAGAAACAATGAAGAGACTAGAAGGGAAATATAGTAAACCAGAGAGACCGGTCAAAGACAAAAAGGCAGGACAATCACTGAAATTCAACAACAGCGGAACAAATGGGTAGAGTACTTCGAGGAACTCCTGAATAGGCCGGCTGCAATGAATCCACCGGACTTCGAAGCAACACGCACAGACCTTCCTATTGATGTCAATCCACCAAAGACGGAAGAAATCAGAGTAGGCATCAGACAAATCAAGAGCGGGAAAGCAGCAGGACCCGACAACATGCCAGCTGAAGCACTGAAGTCAGATATCGAAGTAACTACAAACATAATTCACCTTCTATTCAAAAAGATTTGGGAGGAGGAACAAGTGCCGATGGACTAGGAAGAAGGACACCTCATCAAGATCCCAAAGGAACGAGATCTGAGCAAATGTGAGAACTACAGAGGCATTACACTCCTGTAAACACCAGGGAAAATCTTGAACAGAGTGTTGCTGAACCGGTTGAAAGACGCAGTAGACGCCCAACTTCCAGATCCACAAGCTGGATTCCGTAGGGATCGGTCGTGCACAGACCAAATTGTGATGCTGCGGATCATCGTCGAACGATCAATTGAGTGGAACTCGTCACTGTACATCAACTTCATTGATTATGAAAATGCATTTGACAGTGTAGATAGGAGAACATTATGGAAGTTTCTTCGACACTATGGAGTTCGTGAGAAGATTGTCAACATTATCCGGAACTCATACGACGAACCACAGTGCAAAGTAGTGCATGGAGGACAGCTGACAGATGCATTCCAAGTAGAGACCGGAGTCAGACAAGGCCGTCTACTCTCTCCCTTCCTCTTTCTTCTGGTGGTCAACTGGATTATGAAAACCTCGACATCTGAGGGAAGACACGGCATACAATGGGTAGCTCAGAACCAAGTAGACGATTTGGACTTCGTAGATGACCAAGCCCTCCTATTCCATACACACGAACAAATGCGGATAAAGGCAGCCATTGTAGCAGCAGTCTGTGCATCAGTTGGCCTCAACATACACAAGGGGAAAACCAAGATCCTCAAATTCAAAACGAAGAACAGAAATCCAATCAATCTTGATGGCGAAACTCTGTAAGATGTAGAATTCTTCACATACCTGCGAAGCACCACCGATGAACAAGGAGGTTCAGATTCAGACGTAAAGACGAGGATTGGAAAAGTAAAGGCTGCATTCCTTCAATTGAAGAACGTATGGAAGTCAAAGCAACTTTCAACCAATATCAAAGTGAGAATCTTCAATACGAACGTCAATGCAGTTCTACTGTATGGAGCTGACGCTTGGAGAACTACAATAACCATCATCAAGAAGGTACAAGTATCTATAAATAGCTGTCTTCGCAAGATACTCAACATCCATTGGTAGGATACCATCAGCAACAGCCTTCTGTGAGAGAGAACAAATCAGCTTCCAGCTGAAGAGGAAATTCGGAAAAGACGACGGAAATGGATAAGACACACATTACGGAAATAGTCTAACTGCATCACGAGGCAAGCCCCAACTTGGAATCCTGAATGGAAACGGAAAAGAGGAAGGCCAAAGAACAAATTAAGTCGAAAAGTGGAAGCAAACATGAGAAGGATGAATTGGAACTGGAAGGAACTGGAAAGGATTGCCCAGGACAGGGTGGATAGGGGAATGCTGGTGAGCGGTCTGTGCCCCTTTACTAGGGGTAACAGGCGTAAGTAAGTAAGTCATTAAGTAAGTAAATCCGAATATAAGGATAAAAGTGAATGGGAAATGAGAGACGGCACAATGGAAGCACAGGACAAACTATAAGAGTATTGTGATTATGCATTCGTAGTTCGTTAGGGAGATATGCCAGTAGTCATTCTTCTAGAATCCATCCGAAGGAAAGAACGAAACACAACATTTATTAATTCACTAGTCATAATCTAAAATTTCACTCCTCATGACTTGTAAATTACATGTTTTCTCGTTGTTACGTAGTTAAAATTGGATTCACAGTTAAAACAAAGAATTGAATTGGATGAAACAGCAGTTTCACTCATACACTGCCATACAATGTATAAAACATAAAATGGAACATACAGATATTATCCAATAAACTAATTGATGTTATGTAATAAAAACTAATTTCAAAGGAACTTCTCCCACTAATAATATTAACCCTTTTCAGTGACAGCCTAATCCATAAATACTTACTAAACTGAAAGAAGTCTTAATACTTTATATAAAATATCGAGAAGTGCCTAAGCAATGATAATCGTTTCAAAGAACAGAGTAAGGCTAACTACAAAGTGACTTATGTTCAGTTTAAACCATCTGATCAGCTACATTAGATTATAAATATAAATATTTACGACCAAGCGTTTACTGGTAATGATGAAAGATGTGACAGAATATGGATGTGTGTCATTCATAGACAAATGAAAGAATAATGTTCTCCGACTAAACACTTCAACGAATAAGACCAGTCAGTTTAGCCTCAGTTGTGCAATCACGTAAGCGTGCTGCGTAGATTTAGTTCAAACTTATCATATTCTGACATACAAAATGATAGTTTCATGAAATGTTCGGTGCGCTATTTCACGTGGAGGATAGACTAAACTGCTTGTTTCAATTGCAGTAGAAACCATCCATAACAAAACCACTAAAAGTGAAGATGACGGGACTTCGGAATCGACAGAATCTTAAGTTTTGTAGGCATTTCACATATTCTAATAAACTGTAATGTGCGACAAAATCAATACAATCATCGAACTCCTTATTCTGCTCAGACCGCGTTTGTTTGAAATCTGTCACAAGCTATATATACCATATACAATTTGTTTTCATTCCCATTGAGTGTGAATACGGATTTTCGATGAGAGGAAGACGCTTTCACGAAGATCTCAATTATAGGTATGAAATGCCATTATTCCTAATAACAGAATCTTGCTCGTTATGCACATCGTAGTTTACTGATCTTCTACAGTTCCCCATTTATTTTTACTATGATGGGACATTGTATTATTTTCCGTTTTATTTTGTCATGATCTATTCAACTTGACAGAAATGCATGGTTTAGAAGTCGAAGTAAATCTTAGAATCTAATACAGATATGAACGCGATTCTCCCACCACTGACGGTTATTATTGTTCGTCTTTCTTATATTTGTTTTGTAACAGAAAACGTCAATTGAAAGTTCGGGAGAAATGGATATCTATGGAGAAATATCTTCAATTTTGGATAAACGTTACCCATCTTTATTAAGTTGTGTTTTTCTTTATCATACTTACTGATTAATCTTTGGTTTACTTTGGGTTTGTTTCGTTTCTCATTTTACCTATCGCACTTAGCAAAACACATAAATGATGCGTATTCTGACAAGTCAACTGCAGATCATTTGTTAAGTATTTCCTCAGCATTCTTCATGTCGAGTTTCTTGCTGTCACCAGTTACTGGTCTTATGATTGACTTCTGTCTCAAAGAGCTCGAACGAGCATTAAGAACATGCTCACCAACGAACGTGATTTAGCGAATCCCGATAAAATGTATTATACTCTAACACTTGGCCTAGTCCCGGGACAAGGTCTTTTGGCTCTCTCTGCTGTTGCTCTGAGTGCAATGATGTTTATACCTAGTCCTATAGCTTCTTATGCATCGTTTGTATTCTTGGTTATATTAAGGTCACTCTTATTCAGTTGCTTCATTAGCTTTCTTCTGTCTGCATTCCCAATACGTTATTTTGGTACATTGAATGGCATTACTAGTGCGGTATCAGGTTTAATATGTCTCTCGACGAATGCCTTTCTTCGTACTAGCAGATCTACAGATAATTATGTAACCATGGCGATATCGATCGGGATATTTGTTGTACCTATTATTTTTCTAATCAAATCAAGACAATAAATCAGTCAGTGTTGTGATCTTATGAAAATCTTGTTTTTATTTTTATATTGAGACCCGAAATTAGATATGAATGCTTCAATATTTAAATTTTGCAACAACTTATATGGTGTAAACTTTCGTTAATTAATTAATTTTTTCAATAATAAAAATTTATGCTGAGGTCCGGTGTTGAAACATATTTTCTTTTAATAATAATCGGCAAAAGCTAGCCAGAAAATGACCATTGTTTATAAACACTACCGTGAATTGTCTCACATAACAAGTGAAATTACCATAAAAACTCTCTTAATGTCATGTTGTTCATAAAAAATGTAACTTGAAGTGTTAGTCTACACAGAAGGAGTTGAGAATGAAATTACAAGACATGGTTAATAGTCTTTGGAAAACGACACAGCACTCGACAAGAACTGGACAAGAGAGTGCAGGACATTTTTTAAATAACCATCTTTGGTAAACTAGGTTCTATGAAGGCTAACAGGCGTAGTTAGTAAGTAACTAGGATGAAGCCTTTAAAGAAAAACGACTTTATTTAATTATTTGAGTGATCGATAATTGGTGCATATTGTCTCTCCTCCATTTTGTGAATCAAAACATTCCTAAATAGTAACAGGGAGATTCGTAGAATGTATAAGACCAAGCTTGCCTAAATATCATAAATTAAAGATATGTGTTAAGCCTATGGTTAGTGAGTGAAGTATTTTTGGTGTTAAGAAGCAACAGAATATTTAGTTCTATGCAGTATGTGAAGGAGCTCGGTTACTAACCGTATTGGAGAAAGATCTTTAAAATATCGAGGATGGGCAAAACAAAGGTGTGAATATCTGAAAGTGGATCTACCAGTAGTTCAGTTCGCTAAAATTTATAATGTCAGACTCATTGATGAACTGACATCTAACTATTTATTTTCAAAAATTATTCCCAGTTGTTTTCATCTGCTAACATAAGAAATTATATACATCATAAAAATACAACATGTACCACAAATAGGGGATTACATGATATAATATTGGAATTTGAATGTCAAAAAAGGAACAGCCAATGTATAAGTGAAGAATGACATTCGGATACATGTAACGATAATAACTTCCTGAAAAGTGCAGTTGAAACATACAATCCTCTTCTTCCAGTTCTTCTGATTGTCACTATGTCGATAAGAATTTCAATGAAATCCGGACATTATTCATATTATCACGCCTCTTATCCAAAACACATCAACACACGTTGTATCGGAGATACGGAGAAAGAAAAGAAAGTTGAGAGTGGGCGTGGATATGATCAAACATTTGGAAATAGAACTCAATATCATTTAAATCTCATTCAAAATAAACTCACTAGACAATTTCATAAAGTTCATTATTGACTCTTAACTAATTAGTTAACATACATAATTGTACGATCAAAAGAAGCAAAATTCACATAAGTATTTCGACCTTGTAATTAAAGACATCAATTTGGCTGTATAATCAGACAATAAAAATTATAAAAAACACATGATTCTTGATTAAATTCCTTAGATTCTTAATATTTTTTCAAATAGTATTATTAAGCAATCATTTCTCTATCATATTTGCTCCGTCAGATATGACCATAATTCTGATGAGGTACATCAGATAGTCTCTCACTAATTCACTTACACTGCTAACTCGAATTACTTATCGTTTTCATTGACCTATCACTTGTTCACATTTCCTATCATGTTTTGTCACCATATAAGTATTGCTTGCGAAACGCATGTTATCACCGATTGAAAAACGCTTAGAACTTGGTTGTCAACAATTTCTTAATTCTAATTTGTTGTTCTTTATTCACAAGTATACCCTACATTCACATGTAAAACAACAGATTTGCACCTGTGGAACTGCTATCATGAATGTATGTCTCTTTGGCGTTTATTGAAGTTTTCAGGGAATGTAGATATTGCCGAGTACCAACAGTAAATCAAAACAAATCAATACTGAAAATCTCCTTCCATCATTTATAATATCCTATCCAATGCGAGCCAAATGTCTAAATGTCTCCTGAACTAATGGGAAATTCGGTGTTCACACATGAAATAATAACATATTGTTCACGTCAATTATGATCTTAGTCAATATGATTATATTAAATACATGACGGAGTATATTTGTGACTGATTTTTATTGTCAACCAATTTCATCAGTCACAATGGATTGTAAACATCAGCCACCTAGTTCTCACTTAAACTTCATTAACACTTGTTTTTTAGTTTTTGTGATGATTAGGAGTATTTTAATTATAGCACGAACTAACAATCCCAGAAATAACGCAATTGGATCATGAGATACAAGATAAGCACGAACGAATGTACTGTATTTGGAATTCGAAATCAAGCATTCAACAAGTACAAAGGAACCATTAGTTCATTCAATCACCAGATTATTCTATTAATCTATTCTGTTATTTTATTTATGTGATATTGTTACTTATCCCAAATGTTCAATGATGACTGATGCGTCAAGTGTTCAAAGACGAACCTGTAACACATGTGAATCAGTCAAATTTACCACGTCGTATTAGCGCAGAGGGACGAACTCTTCAAAACGAGTCTTAGACTATTAGCACTAATATTAATGTCGGCAACAGTAAGAACTCTCAGTTACTATTAGCAGAAAGAGAAAAAATAGGGATATTTTGGGACTGAAGATCCGAGGAATGATATAGACTGGATACATCCGTGTCACTGCGAACAATTTTTAGCCATGTCAACTTACTCATCGAGTCTCTGGTTACGACATTTTTGCTGAAAATGTGAATCTAGTACGTGAACGATTCAATATAGGTCACTAAAACAGGATCGATCCACGTGTAAATTTTCTTTCGTGGGCTAGGATTCACAATTAATTCTGAAATTCGTACATGCACCCGAACACGTACAAAGCAAGATGACTCTGACAACTCAAGATGTGATGGGAAGGCGCCACTCAAAGTGGAACAAATTTAGACATCAAACAAACAAAAGAATATAGCAGAATCAAATGCAATCGATGCCTCTATTCGTTAACACCGTCGAGTTATTAGCTGAGCATAGAACAACAAACCGGTTACTTGCACAAACGTTTACCGAGATATTGAACTAAAACTTTCTTCATGTATCAGTTAGTATTATCTCAGATAAGTGAATATAGTTTCAAAGGCGTTTGTCAGACACGATTTTATTAAGAAATTTGAGTAATGTTCTTTTACCTGTTCACATGTTTTCATAAGAGTAGATTCGGTACGCAAACCTTTGCAACAACCTTACGAAAGCCCTTCTCACGTGATCGCTCGTCACGAAAAGACCTTCAAGATACGAACGAGACTACCGTCTCACGTCCCGGTCGCCAAGTACGGTTGCCCGTACGCTTCCGCGACTAGTCGCACAGTTAACAACCGATACGGTGTAGGACTATTCCTATGCTACACGCATGCTACACTCTTCTCTTCTTTTGATTTTCTTTTTGTTTCCTGAGCCCACGCCTCCGACCATCCCCGTTTAGTATCGTCGACTTCAGTCAACTTTGGCGAAAGCTGGACTGGCCACCCACGCTTCTGTCAACGCACTCAGTCGATATTTTGGCTTCGAATGCTTTGCATACGCTTGGTCTCGAACTTTGTCGTTATGGTCGCTTCCGGTTCATCGGCTCAACGTGGTTTCGTCCTACGTCTGCAGCGTTTCTGGTCCGCACCCCTACGAACGCAATCTTCAGATTCTGGATACAAACCACTCTGGTGTAGTATGCCAACTCAAGCAACAAACACAGCACACCGCTCTTGGTACCGTTCTCCGAAAAAGAATTTCGTTGGCAACTCGACGATCAACGATCGCTTTCCTGTTCCGCCAGTTTTTCCGTCCTAAAATCGCTCGTCAGCCGATCAATCCCACGATTCAAACCGCTACTTATCGAAAGTGTAGACCCCTTCTAGCGGGAGGCTCCTATAGTGACCCACTTTTATCACGAGAACACGATTGGTTTATTGAAAACAATTTTTATTATAACCAATTGTACCAGTGACTGTTTTAATGTGCTTTTGCTTAACTGTGCTGAAAAGCATGCATTATTATTACACTTTGATTGTGACCTCGCGCGAATTCGGTTACGTTCTGTAACCAAGTTTGTATCCTGGCACGATCTCGGTATTCCTTCGATACCACGAGATCGCCAGCAAACATATCTCGACTTGGTCCATTAACTGCCTTCTGATATTTGGCTTCCGCGGGATTTTATGGATTTATTTGGCACGTGTTTCTCTGTAGCGGTGTTCATAGTCAATTTCGACTCGACGCCACGCTACAGATGTGCACCTTGGTAGAGGCATCAACTATACACACAACCGTTGTTAATTCTAATACTTATAATTACATGCTAAACCATACAGAACTCCGCCTGAGTCCCTCCGGGGCTACTGCCGGTCCCAAGCTCGGATAAAGGAGGAGGGTTGGGCATGGGGTTAGCGGCCCCATCCCTTAGAAAACTAACTCGCCAAAAAAACGCTAGCCAGAAAAAATTATTCAAACTTTTCAAACTCTGCCCTGGGAGTCAGAAGGTCCTCATTTAGAAGAATTATGACGCTTCATGATGAAAGCCGAATTCCTTCGGAAGTTACGAGGCCGATGCCCCTTCTGACAACCAGAGCGACTATCTATCTAGGTACATGGAATGTTCGTACAATGTGGGACACCGGAAGAGCCTTCCAAATTGCTGCAGAAATGAGAAGATACAACTTAGAGGTACTTGGTATCAGTGAAACACATTGGACACAAGTTGGACAACAACGACTAGCTACAGGAGAGCTCCTGTTATACTCCGGCCATGAAGAAGAAAATGCCCCACATACACAAGGAGTTGCATTGATGCTGTCCAAACAAGCGCAAAATGCGCTTATGGGATGGGAATCTAATGGACCAACGATCATCAAAGCCTCGTTCAAAACAAAAAAGAGGGCACTTCAATGAACATCATCCGATGCTATGCGCCTACCAACGACTACAATGAAGACGCTAAAGATCAATTCTACAATAGGCTGCAGTCAATCGTCGAGAAGTGCCCAACAAACGACCTGACCATTCTGATGGGAGATTTCAACGCCAAGGTTGGAACGGACAACACTGGATATGAAGACATCATGGGACGAGACGGACTGGGAGAAAGAAACGAAAATGGTGAGAGATTTGCGAACCTATGTGCCTTCAATAAACTGGTCATAGGCGGCACCATATTCCCACATAAACGCATACACAAAACCACATGGACTCCACCGGATCA
The DNA here is from genome assembly GCF_000699445.3 of Schistosoma haematobium. Taxonomy (NCBI): domain Eukaryota; kingdom Metazoa; phylum Platyhelminthes; class Trematoda; order Strigeidida; family Schistosomatidae; genus Schistosoma; species Schistosoma haematobium. The sequence goes on from NC_067197.1 coordinate 23,184,268, forward strand.
CACCACGCAAAACCAAATCCACCATATTTGAATCAACAAATCGTTCAGGAGGACTATAGAGGACGTGAGAACCAAGAGAGGAGGTGATATAGCATCAGATCATCACTTGCTGGTCGCCAAGATGAAATGGACAATGGACATCGAGGATGCAGTTGGACGACCTAGACTTCGCTGATGATCTGGCCCTTCTATCCCAAACGCAAAAACAAATGCAGGAGAAGACAAACAGTGTAGCAGCAGCCTCAGAAGCAGTAGGTCTCAATATACACGAAGGGAAAAGCAGGATTCTCCGATACAACACAGCATGCACCAATCCAATCACAATTGATGGAGAAGATTTGGAAGATGTAAAAACCTTTACATATTTGGGCAGCATCATTGATGAACAGGGTGGATCTGATGCAGTTGTGAAGGCGCGGATCGGCAAAGCAAGAGCAGCATATTTACAACTGAGGAACATCTGGAACTCAAAGCAACTGTCAACCAACACCAAGGTAAGGATTTTCAATACAAATGTCAAGACAGTTCTACTGTATGGGGCAGAAACCTTGAGAACTACGAAAGCCATCATCCAGAAAATACAGGTGTTTATTAACAATTGTCTACGCAAAATACTTCAGATCCGTTGGCCGGACACTATTAGCAACAACGTACTGTGGGAGAGAACAAACCAGATCCCAGTGGAGGAAGAAATCAGGAAGAAGCGCTGGAAGTGGATAGGAAACACATTGAGGTAAGCGCCAAACTGCGTCACAAGACAAGCCCTCACATGGAATCCTGAAGGTCAAAGGAAAAGAGGAAGACCGAAGAACACATTACGTCGGGAAATGGAGATAGACATGAGAAAAATGAACAAGAATTGGAAGGAACTAGAAAAGAAGGCCCAGGATAGAGTGGGTTGGAGAATGCTGGTCGGTGGCCTATGCTCCATTGAGAGTGACAGGCGTAAGTAAGTAAGTAAGTAAGTAGGTAAGTAAGTAAGTAAACCACACAGATCCTACATCTAATACACAGTCAGACAGATATGATAAACCTGGGGAGAAGAAATACAATGGAATACAATAATTTGGAACATTATTTAAGCTACGGCGGTTGTGATATTTGTACGAACTAATGATTCCTTTTTACTTGATAGCCTCCCGATTTCGAATTCCAAATTATGTACGTTTGTTTGTGTTATTCTAATTCTATTTGCTGTAAATTGCACTACTTCGAAAGTTCCCGGTTAGACCAATATTTCAAGTACTTACAATTATCAAAAGGTTTGAGCATCTCAGTGGACGGATCTCAATCAGAACCGTCTCTAGAACTACACGAATCCGTAGACAACTATTGACATTTCTCTCCAGAATTCTCCAGACTTTTGAGTTATAGCGAATTGATGTATGGCAAATTCGAAGATATATATCTGATCATGTGTTATATTGTGTGACACACTTGAAGGAAGAGATTCAACAATTTCCATCATTTGCATTATTTTCCAACTAATCATCTGACAAGTAATTTCTTTTATAGTCCTGTTGACTGGACGATTTTTAATGCTAACAATGAAATTACCTTGTTCAGGATAATTTCCTTAAACACTATTAAACCATTTAAATTAATCAAAATTGCCTGAATTCAGAGAGAAGATAACGAACAGAATTACTCTTAATTCCCAGTAGAAACTCACCAAAACAGGTAAGACCGCTATAAATCGTGGCACACAGGTGAAGAAATCTCATTCAAAATTAAAACCAATATCTTTGACGTCATTTCAATTCATTGCACAACGTGTCTTATGATGCTGATAAACCTGTGAAGTTCAAGCCCAATCAGATGAACCGACCTGGATCCCACTGCTCTTCTTTGCAGGACTCAATTGATGAAGCGCCATAGAGGTGTATCGACATATTGAACTCAAGGGAGATATCAGAGACGAAAGATAAAACACAAAAAGAGAATAAGTAAACTGAAGGGCTCATTGCTTGTAATAAACTTTAATGTTAATCTCCAAACAACAAAAGCGACAAAAAATACGGCATTCAGTTTCCTTTTCAGCACCTATGTGCGTTTGCCTAAGTTTCACTTACTCTACTAGAGTTTCAGTGAAAATAAAATACCATAGTGAATTAGTTTCACACAGTGCCATGATGCAGTAATCACTGTGATATCACTGGTGAAACGACAGCACATCATTTTGTTAACAATACGGAAGACAAAGATAATAAAATACAGAATAGTGACAAAATTGACCACACACTCGGTGGACAGAAAACACTGTCCAAACACAGCTGAACACTTATCTATGAAATGAAATAACTGAAAAAGTGAAAGTATTGAGTTTTAAATACTGACATAATGCAATAATCTTAAGTAATATAAAAACAACTAAGTAAAAAAATTATCATCAATCTCCATGACAAAACTAATTACTAAAGCATATAATTAACCTAAGTGACAGATGAATGATGTAAACAATTCTATTTAAAATTTAGTTAAAATATACATTCCTGTTCTTCCAGTTCTTCTGATTGTCACTATGTCGATAAGAATTTCAATGAAATCCGGACATTATTCATATTATCACGCCTCTTATCCAAAACACATCAACACACGTTGTATCGGAGATACGGAGAAAGAAAAGAAAGTTGAGAGTGGGCGTGGATATGATCAAACATTTGGAAATAGAACTCAATATCATTTAAATCTCATTCAAAATAAACTCACTAGACAATTTCATAAAGTTCATTATTGACTCTTAACTAATTAGTTAACATACATAATTGTACGATCAAAAGAAGCAAAATTCACATAAGCATTTTGAACTTCCTTAACACCTGCATTTTTCCCATCCTTCACTTGTTTAGTGTCAGGTCCAAGCGTGAGAGTACGATCGCACATTCCAGCCACATCTTGAAGAAATGATGATAATAATAGTCCTTGAGCTTTACCCAACAAACATTCCTTGTATATTTCAGGATCTGTAGGTGATTGTATCCTAAATACAAAAATGCTGTAATTGATCTGGACTTGATTTATTGAAACAAGGTCTAGATGTTTTCATGCACCACTCACTTTTCACGAACGAGTAAAATAATTGCCACCAAATCCATTGGGTAACTGTAAACAACTGTAGCGAATGCTGAGAATTGACGGCTTTCCTTTTACTTTAACTATGTTCAAATTTGACAAAATGATCTGTGTAGTTATACTTAGTAAATCTTGTGTTTGGAATCATTCTTATTTTCTTTTATTGCAAATAACATTTTTGTTTACGAAAATCATCGATCGTGGGTTATGGCGATTTCAAGAAGTTGAGAAAAGCGATAAAAACTGTGGCGTATTTTTCTGTATAAGCTAAGCAGCTGCTATTAAGTTAAATGATGTATTCCACAGAGGACGTCATTCTATTACGGATGAAACTATAAAAGCTTGCAAGCGCATATTCCTCAAGTTTTTACATTAAATTAATTTTTTCGTTTTAAAAATTATTGGAAGATAACATATTGGATCGTGTGGAAAATAATTACAACCGATTGCCAACTGCTTATGGGCTACAATTTATTTGCGATTCTTGGAATACGTCAACGCAAACCCCATGAAGAATCGAATTATAAATATGCGATGTTTGATTGACTTGAAAGACGAGATTGGGTCTAATGTAACAACTTCTCATTGGAGCATAACCCTGGAAATAAACCACGATTATTTGCTTTAAATTATGAGGTTAAGGTGTTCAAAATTCGCCGGATGAACAAAATAATACAACTGTCGGTACTATGCTGAGAAATATCGATTTTATTGTGCACAAAATAACACGTCACATGCGTGCGTAAACGGCAGAATTCATTTTTTACGGTGGCATATCCGTCAAGTTTACGGTTTGAACGACGTGCTATTATCGATATGATTGTAAAAACTTTGAACTTACAGCACAGTTCCGACGCACAAACCCATATAGTAGTTTATCGTTGTATCTGCACGAAAATTCTATTATATATTTTTACCAACGTTATCTATCCAACAACCCTAGCTACCTACTATCCTATCTGCAATCTCACGTTTCAAATTTATGATCACGCGTCTGAAAACAGCGTGTACGTTCGATGTCAGAAATATATGTTATTATGTTTAACTTGGAAACTAGAACTTATAAATTAGTACCAGAGAAAAATTGGTGTGATCCTGTTTTTCAAAAACCGCTGTCGTAAATCTCTTTATTCGCGTTGCTTATTACTTATAAGTTAAAATGAGGAACCACTGCTATTCACACGACGCGATGTGGGAATATGTATGACTATTAAAAGTGGAGAAGAACACTACGACTAGCACACTTATTTGATTATAATTTAAGGAGGAAGTTAGATGCATAAAAAATTCGGATGGCATTTGTCACGCTGAACACAGCTCACGTCAACTGAATACAAAGGATATCATATTTTGAGTGAGAATAACGATGAAACAAACCAATCTTGTGTTGAGTAAAATATAACACTGAAGGTAAAACAAATATTGCACTGAGTAGTCATTACGCTGAATTGAAAACAGGAGTAATGTTCGATCACGAATTACAATGTTTAAAATGTAACTTTACTTTTTTCATAGACTCATATCATACACTTCATATTGAATTGCTTTGCTGATCATCTTTTCCGTTTCCCCATCATCAGGTTTGTAGTATATAGCCTTGAGGGATTTTCTTACTCAGTGATGACAAACCTAACTCATGCATTTGTTATACTTGCTTCTTATAGCAAGCGTCTGCTCACAGTTGCATTATGACAAATGCAGACTTATTAGACAGTCCTATTGCACACATACGTATCTGGTAAATTTTCATGGACATTCCGGTGACAAATGTTTCTGATTTATTAATGTCGTCTTTTGCCATTTCTACTGATCTAGTGCCTTCTCTGTAAGCCTTCTTGATCATGGTACCAAAAATGAAAGTGAATATTTGTCCGAAATGCAGTGTTAGTGTTAATGTTAAAAGTTGAGCCATCGGAGATTCTTTGACGACTTTTTTTGTTAGCACTGTTTTAAGGTAGATGCAGTGAATAAGGTGAAAAATTTTAATTTATTGTTTGTTGGTCCAGCAGATGGAATGGAAGTGTTGTCTGACTGAAGTTTTATGGAAAAAGTTGTGATGTATTTTCAGATAGGTGCCTCGCCTAAGTTTCCACATTTGACGGTGTCCCAACAAGTATGAATATTTTGATTTCTTCTCTCAGCATTACCGGTTCTCGAAGTAAGACGCCGTGCTTCTGCGCCTAAAGTCTTCAGTATTCTGGGTAACCAAAATCAATAGACTTTGTGTACGCTAATGGTCCAACCATTTTTGAATTGTTCGCCGTAATTTACGAAGAAAAATCAAAATTATTTACGTGAAACATTGTTGTTTGACAAAAACTTTGACTTTGCATGACTCAAAGAAAGGTACGTAATTTTGACAGCAGCGAACTTTAGTTTTAGTTAGTCGAGACGACTTTCGTTTCGCTGAGTCGACTGTCACTTTCTGACTGAAGGTGATGAGACTTAACGAAAGTCGTCAACATGATAACTAAGAATTCTATATCGAAATGTTTGGACTTTTCTGTTCCAATATTTTCATGTTTAATGGACACTTCAATACATCTTATAAACGCTTATATATTATTAGCTTACAAATTTCTCATCGAATAATTAGTCAGTCGATTTGCTTTTTTAAGATGTTTAAAGCTTTAACTTGAAAACAAAACGATTAAATTGTAATGTGACGGTATTTCGAGGTGCTATCAAACTAAATGACTTCGTGATAACTAGCAGCAATATAACTATGTCCTACACGTCATAGTCAAAAATCAGGACGCCAAATCGGAGGACAATTGGAAAGGGACCAATGAAAGCATCCAAGGAGTTGACAGGCTCCAGCGAACACAAGCACGTACAACTGATTTATATTGATACTCTAGGAATTACTGATGACATAATAAAAAGGGGAAAGCGGATAACATCTGTCGAACAAAAGCATAGAACGATGTAAACACTCGAGCAATGAGAATCATAGAGCTGATTGTCGTAAATATGTGGAAGACCAAGAAATGTCACTGGAAGATGCTGCTAGAGAACGAAATATGTGATAACTATATAACACGACAAAAATGTGGCTGAAAAATATGGTCAACCGGAACGACCAGTCAACAAGCAACAGGAAAACCAACTCCGAGATTCTAGAACAGCGGAATAGGTAGAGAGAAAACTTTGAAGGATTCTCAAAAAGACAGCGTTACTAGATCCTTTGGACATCGAAGCAGCACTTTAATACCTTCCTGTAGGTACTAACAATTTGAAGCCCCAGCATGATTAACAGACAGAACATGGGTAAGAAATAGCAGGACCATACAGAATGGTATATGCAGCACTGAAAGTCAATGTTGGAGCAATTGCAACGATGTTTTACATTCTGCTGAGGAAAATTTAGAAGGAAGTGTTGGGAAAGTTAGATTCTCAGAACTCATTTGGCAAATGCCAGATTTTTGTAATTCTATTTTAAAAATTTGAATTTCTTGTTTTCGCGTCAAAAGCAGCCGTTTTCGCCTTCATGTCGTATTTCCTACTTGAGAGGACGTTAAATGCTATTGGTTCGTCGTCCCTTTTATTATTCTATTTTGTGACGTTTCCTAAACACATTTTTATGCTCCATTTATACGCTTGAGTTGTGATTATTGTTGTTGTTCATGCTTCTGACAGTTGGTGAAATATACTTCTCTATTTTGAACCTGGACTTCTCTCTCTAGTTAGCGGGCGGGGACGAATCGGAATAGTTAGCTGATTTAGTCATTTTGTCGCTGAGTCCTCGTTCCGTTCACAGATCAAGTGAACTCGTAATCTCTTCGAACACAGCAGGAAGGAAAAGTACTGATGGACTTGAGAAAAAATATCTCAAATGTTCAGTGAAGAAAGACCTCAGCAAGTGTGAAAATTAAAGATGCATCACTGAAATATCAGTATCAGGAAAGATTTTCAACAGGTTGTTGGGCTGAACGAAAGATTATGTAAACATACATCTTGAAAACCAAGAGGCTAGACTCCATATAAATCAATCGTGTGCCGAACGAATCGCGATAATACGGGTCACTGCTGAACAATCGATTGAATGGAATCACTTGATATACATAAAGTTACTTGACTATGAAAAAGCATTTGACAATGTTTATGGGGAATTATATTGTACCCCGAGCATCATGATCGTGTTGTAACTATCCAAACAAATTTCGGCGTTCTATGCTTTGTGAGGAGTAACAGGCGTATATAAGAACGCAAATCCATCAGTCAGTAGGCGTCAGCAAACATAGGATTGCATGAGAGATTTTTATGACCGAGACTAAACAGGCCAACTCCATCTCGTTTGTAAACTATAATTATGGTCGAAAATCTGAGGATTTTCCAGTTTGAAGAGCGTTTAAAAACAGACCAAGAAGTCAGCAGACGGGGGCACAAATACATCGAATTCTACCATAATATGTTAACTTTCATATAAATGTGCATAAATAAGGAAGGATCTCAGAAGTAACTCATCCGAACAAAGCATCATTTCTTAGATTATTAGTAGGTGAAGGAATGATCTAACTTGTAATAGTACGACTGAGCTATCCCTAGGATTTCAGAGGCTGTTGACCACTCAACTTGATGATTGGCACATTGAACACCGTGGAACCCTCTACGAGAGTACCCTAGGTTGACGTAACGATACTTCACTCACCTCTCTATCAGCCCAATGTCCGGACATTTTTCTGGGACCGAAAAATTCGACGAGTACATTATCAACAACATCTAGCACCATGCTAAGTACAGCCTTCACAGAAAATACGAAGTTGGGATCATCCCAACATCACAGCCTTTGGTTTTCAACTAACATCGATGGTCGATAATTCTGCGCCGAGCTCAACGAAGTTCAGGGTGACTGAAGAGCCTCAGCAGATAAATGTCATAGCAAACACGATCCAAATCATAACACACTATTGGCCTTACCAGTCGGCAATGTTTGCATCCAAATAAAACACAACAGTGCATGTTTGGGCGACTACAAAAAGGATGAATACATGTATATTCCTCGGCATACAAGTCTAACTGAAGTTTGGTAGGTTTCTTAATATTTAAAAATATGGGATATTCTTTTCTCGTACGTCACCAAAAATCTTAGACCTGAGCAGTTGCATGTGATATCCCTGCAGTAATAGTTTTTATTGGTAATATTCTTGGTCAATACAGTATCACAAGATGAGAGTAATGGCCTTTCAATCCACTGCATATAATCAAGATGAAATAAACGATGCTCAAAATGCTACATTTGTAAACGTCGTATACATTTTCGAAGTACAACATCTGGACAACATGTCGAGAACACGAGTCAAAATTACGCTTTTATTTATAATTCCAAGACGAAAATGCAAGCAAATTTCTTGTTTAGTACAATGTATCTATCCCGGAGTACTAACTACCAATATTCAAGCCTTCTAACGCGATGCTCATATGATGTGTCACGTTTTAGGCTTACATTTCAACATTTATTGGAAAACCGACTGTATATGCATTAATATTTTGTTACCCTGTTTCTGCAGGAAAACGTACTTTATGGCAGGCCGAAGATAGTTGAATGAGTTTAACATAATAAATTACATGGCGCTAGTAACAACTTGATCTTGCATGTTAATTGGGATGCCCAATGTAAATTATATTTGTCAGGAATAAATGATTGTTTTTATATGGTTAATGAAAGCAATTGTTAATATCTATACAGGATGAAAACGGACACCCATGTTATATATGCTCAGAAAGATATTATATTTTGGTGGGTTTCCGGCACGTCATTAAAAGCTTCATTTCGTTGGTGCAATGGACAGACAGCGAACATTCCTTTTTCTACCGCCCTACTTGTGTATCAACTACTTGTGACTAAGGGGTAACGTTAAAAGCGAGATGAGAACGACTGTACTAGAAATTAAGCCAAAGTCAGTCTACAACTCACCTCTTTGAATAGCAGTACAGCATGTTTTATTACGAACTGTTAGTTGAAAATTCCTAAAGCGCACCAAGAACCACATTCGAAAATCCTAAATATGTCACACCTAGGATGATAATTTGCGTGATTTCAAAACAGGATGAAAGCGCATCATAAAAGTGTTGTAGGGGATAATGTGAAAGATTTTGGGTACTAGGTTGGGGAAATGATCACTGATTTCGTCTGTCTAAGGATGGTAGGTTGCATTAACATGATCTATCGAGTACCTTAGGCATTCAAAAAATGTGACATTACCAGGGAACCGCCTTACTGCTTACTTACTTACTTACTTACGCCTGCTACTCCCAATGGAGCATAGGCCGCTGACCAGCATTCTCCAACCCACTCTATCCTGGGCCTTCTTTTCTAGTTCCTTCCAATTCTTGTTCATTTTTCTCATGTCTATCTCCATTTCCCGACGTAATGTGTTCTTCGGTCTTCCTCTTTTCCTTTGACCTTCAGGATTCCATGTGAGGGCTTGTCTTGTGACGCAGTTTGGCGCTTACCTCAATGTGTTTCCTATCCACTTCCAGCGCTTCTTCCTGATTTCTTCCTCCACTGGGATCTGGTTTGTTCTCTCCCACAGTACGTTGTTGCTAATAGTGTCCGGCCAACGGATCTGAAGTATTTTGCGTAGACAATTGTTAATAAACACCTGTATTTTCTGGATGATGGCTTTCGTAGTTCTCCAGGTTTCTGCCCCATACAGTAGAACTGTCTTGACATTTGTATTGAAAATCCTTACCTTGGTGTTGGTTGACAGTTGCTTTGAGTTCCAGATGTTCCTCAGTTGTAAATATGCTGCTCTTGCTTTGCCGATCCGCGCCTTCACAACTGCATCAGATCCACCCTGTTCATCAATGATGCTGCCCAAATATGTAAAGGTTTTTACATCTTCCAAATCTTCTCCATCAATTGTGATTGGATTGGTGCATGCTGTGTTGTATCGGAGAATCCTGCTTTTCCCTTCGTGTATATTGAGACCTACTGCTTCTGAGGCTGCTGCTACACTGTTTGTCTTCTCCTGCATTTGTTTTTGCGTTTGGGATAGAAGGGCCAGATCATCAGCGAAGTCTAGATCGTCCAACTGCATCTTAGATGTCCATTGTATCCCGCGCTTCCCTTCAGACGTTGACGTCTTCATGATCCAGTCGATCACCAGGAGAAAGAGAAAGGGTGAGAGTAAGCAACCTTGTCTACTACCGGTCATCACTTTGAACGACTTTGTCAACTCTCCTCCATGCACGATTCTGCAGTGTAATCCATCATATGAACTCTGTATGATGTTGACTATCTTCTGAGGCACGCCGTAGTGTCGAAGAAGTTTCCATAGTGTTGTTCTGTCCACGCTATCAAATGCCTTTTCGTAGTCAATGAAGTTGATGTAGAGTGATGAATTCCATTCAATTGATTGTTCCACAATGATCCGTAGAGTTGCGATTTGGTCTGTACACGATCTATCCTTACGGAATCCTGCCTGTTGGTCACGAAGTAGGGCGTCTACGCAGTCCTTCATCCTGTTTAACAATACCCTGTTGAAGACTTTTCCCGGTATTGAGAGAAGAGTGATGCCCCTGTAGTTATCACACTTGCTGAGATCGCCTTTCTTCGGTATTTTGATCAGTAGTCCTTCTTTCCAGTCTGTTGGTACTTGTTCCTCATCTCAAATCTTATTGAAGAGAATGTGGAGTATCCTTGCAGTTGCCGCTATGTCTGCTTTTAGTGCCTCTGCTGGGATGTTGTCCGGTCCTGCTGCTTTGCCACTCTTGATTTGTCTGATGGCCATGCTGATTTCTTCAATTGTTGGTGGGCCAACATTGATTGGGAGGTCCGTGGGTGCTGCTTCGATGTTGGGTGGGTTCAGTGGAGCTGGTCGATTCAACAGTTCTTTGAAGTGTTCTACCCACCTGTTTTGTTGCTCTTTAATGTTGATGATTACCTCGCCTTCCTTACTTTTCACTGGTCGTTCTGGTTTGCGGCGATTTCCAGAGAGTTTCTTTGTCGTGTCATACAATTGTCTCATGTTTCCTTCTCTTGCAGCCTTTTCCGCCGTCGTTGCTAAATCTTCCACATATTTACGTTTGTCGGTTCTGATGCTCCTCTTCACTTGTTTGTTTATTTCCGTGTATTCAGCTTGTGCCTTGGCTTTTTCTGCTCTTGTTCGGCTGGTATTGATCGCTGCCTTCTTGTTCCTCCTTTCTAGAATCTTATCCAGTGTATCAACAGTGATCCATTCCTTGTGGTGGTGCTTCTTGTGACCCAGGACCTCATTACATGTTGAAGTGATTTCCTCTTTGATCCCCTTCCAGTTGCTCTCCACAGTAGTTCCTTCTCCATTGAGTAGATCATGAAAGGCCTGGAACTTATTGCTGAGGACTATCTTGAATTCGTTGAGTTTGTTAGTATCCTTAAGAAAGGCCGTATTGAACTTTTGTGATACTGTCTGCCCCGTTGTCCAGTGCTTCTTGAGTTTCAATTTCATCTTGACGACCAGCAAGTGATGATCTGATGCTATATCACCTCCTCTCTTGGTTCTCACGTCCTCTATAGTCCTCCTGAACGATTTGTTGATTCAAATATGGTGGATTTGGTTTTGCGTGGTGTGATCCGGTGGAGTCCATGTGGTTTTGTGTATGCGTTTATGTGGGAATATGGTGCCGCCTATGACCAGTTTATTGAAGGCACATAGGTTCGCAAATCTCTCACCATTTTCGTTTCTTTCTCCCAGTCCGTCTCGTCCCATGATGTCTTCATATCCAGTGTTGTCCGTTCCAACCTTGGCGTTGAAATCTCCCATCAGAATGGTCAGGTCGTTTGTTGGGCACTTCTCGACGATTGACTGCAGCCTATTGTAGAATTGATCTTTAGCGTCTTCATTGTAGTCGTTGGTAGGCGCATAGCATCGGATGATGTTCATTGAAGTGCCCTCTTTTTTGTTTTGAACGAGGCTTTGATGATCGTTGGTCCATTAGATTCCCATCCCATAAGCGCATTTTGCGCTTGTTTGGACAGCATCAATGCAACTCCTTGTGTATGTGGGGCATTTTCTTCTTCATGGCCGGAGTATAACAGGAGCTCTCCTGTAGCTAGTCGTTGTTGTCCAACTTGTGTCCAATGTGTTTCACTGATACCAAGTACCTCTAAGTTGTATCTTCTCATTTCTGCAGCAATTTGGAAGGCTCTTCCGGTGTCCCACATTGTACGAACATTCCATGTACCTAGATAGATAGTCGCTCTGGTTGTCAGAAGGGGCATCGGCCTCGTAACTTCCGAAGGAATTCGGCTTTCATCATGAAGCGTCATAATTCTTCTAAATGAGGACCTTCTGACTCCCAGGGCAGAGTTTGAAAAGTTTGAATAATTTTTTCTGGCTAGCGTTTTTTTGGCGAGTTAGTTTTCTAAGGGATGGGGCCGCTAACCCCATGCCCAACCCTCCTCCTTTATCCGAGCTTGGGACCGGCAGTAGCCCCCGGAGGGACTCCAGGCGGAGTTATTTGCCTTACTGACCGGAGGATAAATCTTCATTGGTGACCCATCGATTGATAAGTGTGTAATCTATATTTAGTATCTGAAATTTGACTTCAATTTAAAGACAGTTCCGGATATTTACACTTTGTCCTGTGCCCTATTCAACTAGTATATTCCATCAAACAGCCCCCTGTAGACGTGTTATTAGTTGGTCACTGGAACTACATCGAGCGCTATTTAAATAGAACAGGAGTTTTTCAAACAAGGTTAAATTTATACCTTTGATTGTTGATTACGCAACAAGTTATCCAATTTCACTGTGACTGAATTTATTTCGGTTTAAGCAATATTAGGAGTATCATTTTTTCAACAGTTGGTTATCATATATACTTTGTGGGTACGGTTTTTTTATTTCCTAAAGTTTCGGGTTTAACAATTTACGGTTTTCCACTCTTTTTAGCAATCAGCCTTTGCCTGAGTGTTTTTTATGTCTGGTTGATGACTGAGAAATGCAAAAAAAGAAACTACCGGCGCTCAGGCTGTCGATACCCTGGAGTAAATTGCATGCATCGCTATAAATGCAATGGGTGCTACCAACAAGTTTGGACTAATCTAATGCCTGTAGCTTTCGAATGCCTCAGTAAAAATCGTTGCTTGTGGTTGAATCAGTAATGCTGTTTGGAAGCAAACAAGCTCGCCGTCCAAAGCCATTGCAATGGTGAATGCTGTCAGGAGACGTATTATGAAGCGTATTCGAGGTGCATCGTATGGCACTCGCACAGATGATACACAACAAGACTCAAAGTTATTCCAAATGAGATAAGAATCGATCGTTTCAAGAAAGTTTTCTTCTGTGACGCATTCTATAAATGAAACAAAGCAGTAATGCCTGGTCACAATGCTTGATCTTCTTATAGCAAGAGAAACGAAAGCCTGATAACTCTAGTTTTAAGGAACTACCCAGGATCTCACCGTGTTTATAACACGATAGAGACCGCAAATCTAGTGAAATAAGATGAATGGGTACAAATTAAGAATAAGAAATGACCCAATGTCGTGAAAGCAAACTCAGTTTCCCAAACACTAGTTGAATAATCAAAGGTTGATCGCCTAGACAGGTCAGTTGTTTTTCAGATGGCTGAGGATTATGAAAGCATATATCCTAGGACACACTCTCAGCATGACAGTGAGTCGACAAAAGACCTACCTGACCAGCATTTCAACACTTACTATAAAATGGTAGGAAATATAATCCCTATAGAGAATAAGGTGAATGAATAACTGAGTTTTAATGTTCAAACGTATACTTGGACGTTCGAGGTCAATCCCAGATCAATCAGCATGAGTTGTTGCAAACTTCCTAGTCTTCTATAACGATTGGCCTTGTTATACATCGATGGTGAGTGATAAAAATTGAAGGCGATGGTTTAGAGATTCAAAATGACCTAGAACTTGGCAGTTGATAATAAACGCTTCCAAGCGCATTAAGATGCATATCGGTCTCCAAGGTACACGATGAATAACATTGAGCTAATTGTTTTCTAAACACACAATGATCTCGGAGTCATCGTCAGCAAAGACTCAAAACTCCTGCACATGAGAAAGCCACCAAAAGTTTTAGAACCCTATGGACAGCACGTAAAGTATGTACCTATGCCGGTGTGAATTATTTTCGACTTCGTATGGAATGTTCTATCGCACAGAATTATAGCATCGCACAAGAGTGCCTAGCCGGTGCTTTGAATGGTATTTCGATCGATTAAACAAATGCTCGGAGGTTGACCAACGAGTATTGGGAACTTGGTTTATAGATAAAGTCCACTAAGATGGATATGATCGCTGTCAAAGATAGCTGGTTAATGCAGTCAGTAAACAATAGAGAACTTGGCTTAGAATACTTTCACGTTATTAAGAGCCAACAGAACGTGAAAGCTTAAAGGAGAAGGAGTAGCTGCATTCATAAAAGTACAATCCCATCTAACGTTATCAATGACATATACCATCAAAGTTGAACGTCGGAGTAAGTTAGTTGCTGTTTGAAATCTAAAAGACCAGAGCCTCTGATTGGTTTGTTATATCGTATTACGAACTCTGAGATGAGCAGGTTCTTGCTAGATGTTTTCAATACTCAGACATTAAGTGGTTGATGTTTAATCTAAGGAGATTTTATTACATTTACTTCGAGCTGAAAAAGTCTGAGAACTTAACCGTCACGATCATCACATGTACCCTAGTGCAACATATGAATTCAACAACTCTGAATCGTCCTTACAGGATTTCATACTGATCCGACTTATGGATGATGTTATAAATCTCCATTACTATCCGCTCTTTAGTAAGATTGACCACGCAATTCTAGTTTTTAATTTCTACTTTTTACCAACAATGATATGTCAGCTCAAGCCACAACAAACGTCTGGAAAGAAAATATACAAGAAATTGTACACTCAGTCATTTCAGTAGATTGAACAACAGAATCAGAATACACGATTTTAACAGCTTATGAAGTATTAAGGGTAGATTAAGCCGATGATAAAGCCTAAATATTCCAAAATCAATTTAGCAACACACACATCTTAGAAATGCCTTCCCCTCCATTTCATATAAAACCAAAACACTCTAGACAACGTGCCTCTCAATAACACAATGTCTTTGGCCTGCCAAATAAACCCGATATAAGCAAATCTATAGAATCTGAAAAAAGCATCCTAGGTTACCAGAAGAACAGGGAAATTTTGTTTGAAATTTATTGAGCATACTTCTAATCTATATGAAGCCCAAATTAGATTATCAAAAGGTATGGAGAACGGCATAGAAAGTCCTGTCCTTAAATCAGTTACGAGCTGTAAACCTGAAGACAGCCAACACGTAAGCCTAATCAGTGTGGTTTATTAAATCTTAGAAAATTTAATTCCTATCTAAACGAAATTATACTCTTTCTAAAAAACAAAGTGGCTCTAGAACAGATTATTCAGGCCTAACAAACTTATTACTAACCCGTGAAAGTTGATGTGCCAGTAAGTATTAAAAGTTGCCTATAAATGAGGCTTTTAACAAAGTTCCTCATAACCAACTGCAATCTAAGTAAAGTGATGTCGTGTTTAGAAGCAATTTATATATGTGGACAAACAACATCCGAATTCAGCATAAATAAAAGAGTATGGGTGAATTCGAGGCTGGTGGGTTGGAGACAGTGGTTAGCGGATTGCAAGAGGGTAAAGTTTTGGAGCGTGCTCTTTCTTCACTACGTAGATGACTTTTTCGTGTCGGTAGTAACCTTCGTCCTAATAGACTAAAGGTGAATAGATCTTTATCCAAACAGAACACAGTGAGGCGAGAGGTTAGCCTCTCAGACATACAAAGCATTTCAGCACTTACTATAAGATAGTAGGAAATATAATCCCCATAGAGAATAAGGTGAATGAATAACTGAGTTTTAATGTTTAATAAACGGAATACACCTATTATGACATTAAATAAGAAAGAAAGATTAGTTCAGCGAAGAGTTCTCTTTTCGGCGAATTCATTTTCAAAGCTGTACAATCGCACACAATCGAGCACATAAAAGAACTGAATGTAAGTGACAAAATTATGCTATCTCTTAATGTGGAATCATTATTCACTAATGTTCCACTCACAGAGACCATTAATTTTTTCTGTAAGTACATAAACAATAATGAGATAAACATTGGGATACCTGGGGTTTATTTGAAGGAACTATTGCTACGTTTCACTTGCAATGTACAGTTCACATTCAACGATGTAATTCATAGACAGAAGGATGGTACAGCAATGGGATCCCCACTTGATCCATTACTGGCAGATTGCTTCATGGCCAGTTTAGAAAACAACCAACTCAAAAGAATTATATAAAGCCTCCACTTCTATAAAAGGTATGTGGATGATATCTTTATCATTTGTGACAACAAATGTAACTTAGGTGATCTCCTAAAGACATTTAATAATTCTCACCCATCAATAAAATTCACACTTGAAGTTGAAAGCAAACAAAATATTCACTTCCTTGATGTAGATATGACAAGAAAACAAGATGGTACTTTGGAAAGATTTATCTACACGAAACCCATGTGGAATGGCCAACTATCAAATTTCCACAGTTGGGTTCCCATCAGCCGAAAAAGAAACTTAATAATAACTCTGGCCACAAGAATACGAAGAATCTGTAGCCCCGAGGTCGTAGAGGAAGAATTGAACCTTTTAAAAGAGATACTTATCAAAAACGGATATCCTTCTCTATTCCTTGATAAGAACATGAAGCCAAAAATGCCAAAACCACAAACAATTACAGTAGAAAAGAAAATTTCATACATGAACATCGACTTCAAAGGTGATAGAGCCGCATATATCTTAAAGAGGAGAATTTCGGATTCTTTAAGAAGAACATCCTTCGCAGCAACATTGCGAATATTATTCTCCAGCTGATTACTGTTCACCAATAATCCTAAAGATAAATTATCGCATCTGACCAACTCAATGTGCATTTACCAGTTTACCTGCTCTTGTGGAGCTAGGTATATGGGTCGTTCGATGCGTACTTTATCCAAAAGAATTCACGAAAATTGTCCGGTGTGGCTAAAAAAAGGAGGCAACCGATCAATAAGAAGTTCTATAATCCAACACTTTGTGAACACAGGCCACTCAATCAAGACAGACTCTGCGTTCAAAGTCATCTACAAGGTAAGTAGAAGCCTTCCAAAGACAATTAGACTGCATCTTCTTTGCATTGCTGAGGCAATAGCCATACATTTTGAAAAACTATAATTATGTGTACAAAAGAGACTGGTACAACCTTTTCTTCTACCATGGTCTTAATGTATCGAAATTTTTCTCTTTCTTCACACTCTTGTTCCCTAACAGCCATCTGCTTCACCTTCCAACTTCCCTTCAAATTTTCTACCCCTAACCGGTATGTTTTTATTTCCACGATCATTCCTATTACATTTGATCTCTGTTTCAACATATCAGTTTATCACGCTGAGCCATCCTTACCCAATAAATACTTAAGCCATTAACTATCAAACGATTATTAAACTTTACTTGTTTTAAAATTTTTGTAATACCTTTGTTTATTTAACCCCACTGTCACCATGTATAACAGAAGTTTATTATCAATGTTATTATCACCCTGTAAAAATAAGTATATATATTTGAGATTGTACAGCTTTGAAAATGAATTCGCCGAAAAGAGAACTCTTCGCTGAACCAATCTATCTTTCCTAGTTTAATGTTTAAACATATACTTGGACGTTCGAGGTCAATCCCAGATCAATCAGCATGAGTTGTTGCAAACTTCCTAGTCTTCTATAACGATTGGCCTTGTTATACATCGATGGTGAGTGATAAAAATTGAAGGCGATGGTTTAGAGATTCAAAATGACCTAGAACTTGGCAGTTGATAATAAACGCTTCCAAGCGCATTAAGATGCATATCGGTCTCCAAGGTACACGATGAATAACATTGAGCTAATTGTTTTCTAAACACACAATGATCTCGGAGTCATCGTCAGCAAAGACTCAAAACTCCTGCACATGAGAAAGCCACCAAAAGTTTTAGAACCCTATGGACAGCACGTAAAGTATGTACCTATGCCGGTGTGAATTATTTTCGACTTCGTATGGAATGTTCTATCGCACAGAATTATAGCATCGCACAAGAGTGCCTAGCCGGTGCTTAAAAGGAGACAGTAGGCTGCTTGAGAAGATTCGACGAACCGCAGCTGAGCTGACTACTGGAATCACAGACCTCTCGTTCGACCATAGACTAGCTAAAACAAATCTTTTGAAGTTTTCAAATAGAAGAATCAAATGTTATTGATTGACTGAGTGACAAGTATGAATCTAATCTAGCCTTATTTTTCTTGTCTTTCGAGAAATAGAATTTGAGAATTCTCCAAAGAAAATCACCATTCAAGAACAAATATTGTGTCAGCTGACTATCGACTGCCTCATCTAGTCGTGAACGAATGGAGTGTTGAAGCACCGTGTGTTGATGCTCCTAAAAAGTAAGTCGTATCAACAGAAAGAACAACACTGGCAGGAGTAAAAAGAGCCCACTTAGTCTCATATCATTTTGAACTGAAACTGTAATACGTAAATCAGAGAGCAGAACAGAGGAATAAAAACAACGGACGCAAAATCCAATAAAAACTAATTAACTGTCTTTGAGAGAACTCTACGATTGTTGTTGATCAAAGTGAGGTTGACACAGTCTATATACATTGTTTCGCAATCTCTATAGTGAGTTTCATTCTTTTAAAGCAAATAATTACTATTTGATGGTCACAAAGTTATTGGATGGTGAATAAGAAGGGCAATAGAAAACGTTGTGTTTAAGTATGCTAATAATATAAATACCACGAAAACAACGAGAACACCACCTCAAAGTGCAGAAGATGGAATTGTGTAAGTCAATACGGCTTCTTATTTTTCATACGTCTTATCTATGTCCAAACTAACAGTAAAGTAAACATTCTTTCGTGAAATAGTAGACGATCGATAATTTTTTAATAACACGATAGTATTGTGTGAATTTGAATATAAATTAGTTGGTGAAATACTGGAATGATTGAGAAACAAAACATGGAACATGCTCCATAAGTCTTAATCTTAGTGGAGCGAAAAAACACTCACAAATTTTGCTGGTAGAAATTACGAACACTCGTGAATTATACAATTTTAATTACATTCTATATACTGAGAAAATGGAGTGACTATAATTTATGGACAAACCAATCAGATATAAGATAGCAAATCATGGATTTGGGCCCAGAATTCATTCATACATTTGGCTAAATAGAGTTTTGACACTATAGCTGATGTCAACTCGTGATGAAAACCCTAAATCTACATTTTAACCCTAACCATCAACTGTAAATGAGAATTCTAACTGCTTTATAACCATCATTTAAACCTTATTGGAAGTTGTTCACTCTCAAAGTCACTTCAGCGTCGCTCAAAGGTCGTCCATAAATTATGGTTCACCAAAAATATATATGTAGCATATTAGGACATATTCGTGCCGTATCAATTATCATTGCAGTTGAAATGCTGATTTGATCATCCTCTAAGCTGTTAATTTGATAACATGTAAGGCACAATCCAATTAACAGCATGAAGTTGTAAACGTAGAGTAACTAGGATGTATGATGTCCTGAAATTGAATTTCTTTTTGTGTTTATCTAGAATGATTTATAAAAGACCATTAAAAAAATAAAGGTGACTTCTCCTATAAACTAATTATAATTACATAACCCATTCTCTGCTGAACGATCCTAATACAACCAGTGATATCAGTTTTTGATGAAAGACTAATGAGTTGGAGTCTTACAATAAACATACGTATGTAAATCATGTTCAGGCCATTTTGACCTAATACTATCAATATACGATACACAAGCTGAGCAAACGATCAGTGTCAATCAAATGTCCTTTGCCATTATTCTCCTGAGATAGTTAGGCCAAATGATTAACAATATATTTCGAATACCCTATACTTTTGTTTCATGTGACTTTGAATAATACAAGTGTTCGATTTGTAAAAATACGACTACCTTGTTCTTCTCCATGAGTGAATGAACAAGATCAATGAATATAGCAGATGTTTATGCATTCCAGACATTTATTGAGATCCCTCATCTATTCCATAAATTCATTCTCACTATCTCAAATGTACAACTAGTGTTTTCTGCCACTACTTACACTATTACCGCCTCTACAACTCTGATGTTCGTAATGATATTTTATCTGACCATTCTTGTGTGGCATGGAGAATTAAACAGACTCACACACATGTGTCAGGTCCTATATTTCACAAGATTAACTGACTGAGGATATTCAGGCCGTATAAGCTTTTGTCGCCAATGTTCAAATGCTTCGTAAACATTCTTAAAAACCGTCAACATCGAATTACTGTTGTATGTGTGTATCAGCCTTTTCTTACCGATTCAAGTTGGGACTGTGTACACATTGAGCGTTTATGTTCATCCATTAGAAAATCTACGTAGGTTTTTCACTCCAGCAATTATACTTATACGGTTACATAAGACTTAGAAATGATCATTACTGTCACAGCGTTATTCCAATTATCTCGTTATTACAGGTCAGAAATTCGATAATGTCTTCCCGCCGAAAATTCGCCGTTGGCTCGGATTGGCGCTAGCAATTTTCGATGTTTTTCTTTTTGGTGGCTATCACTACGGCTTCAATTCCCTCATCACAGTCTACAAATCAGTTGGCGTCTACGCTTACAACTGTACGGAAAATGGCTGCTCTTATCATTATGATATGTTCGGAGTTGTTTTCATGGTTTGGATGGTGTCACAAATGTGTCTTATTGTATTTGCTGGGATACTGATGGATAAGGTGGGGCTGAGAATATTAAAACTGCTGGCAGCTGTAGTATACTTTACTGGTACCGTAATGTTTGCATTTACAACTGGTGAAACAGTGCCACTATTCTATGCTGCCGGTATACTTGTCGCTTTAAGTAGTATATGCAGCTTGATATGCAATCATCAAGTCAGTTCCATGTTCCCACAGTTTCGTGGTCTTTGTATATCGCTTTTGTCTGGAGCGTACGACTCAAGTTCGGTTGTAGCTTATGTGTTGTCGTTGACCTATCTTGTATTCCCATTCAAATGGTCGTTTATTATTTTGGCTTGCGGCTCAATAGTTGTTGGCAGTTTTGTGGCACTCTTTATCCTTACTCAGAAATCTGAAGATATGGGGAAATTCTCCTCCATCAACACAGAAGAAGAAAAGTTATGTGAGGTAAGTGATAATCAACTAATGTTATATTTGCAAACAGCAACACAGATTTGTGTTTTTAAGGCAATCGGTCTGAATATATTTAGATTGAAAATCTAATCACATTCGGTGTTGTAAACCTTGTCAGTGATGTTTATCTTTTGCAGTGTTTAACTTAGAATTATGTTCTTCTACTAAACACTTCAACGAATAAGACCAGTCAGTTTAGCCTCAGTTGTGCAATCACGTAAGCGTGCTGCGTAGATTTAGTTCAAACTTATCATATTCTGACATACAAAATGATAGTTTCATGAAATGTTCGGTGCGCTATTTCACGTGGAGGATAGACTAAACTGCTTGTTTCAATTGCAGTAGAAACCATCCATAACAAAACCACTAAAAGTGAAGATGACGGGACTTCGGAATCGACAGAATCTTAAGTTTTGTAGGCATTTCACATATTCTAATAAACTGTAATGTGCGACAAAATCAATACAATCATCGAACTCCTTATTCTGCTCAGACCGCGTTTGTTTGAAATCTGTCACAAGCTATATATACCATATACAATTTGTTTTCATTCCCATTGAGTGTGAATACGGATTTTCGATGAGAGGAAGACGCTTTCACGAAGATCTCAATTATAGGTATGAAATGCCATTATTCCTAATAACAGAATCTTGCTCGTTATGCACATCGTAGTTTACTGATCTTCTACAGTTCCCCATTTATTTTTACTATGATGGGACATTGTATTATTTTCCGTTTTATTTTGTCATGATCTATTCAACTTGACAGAAATGCATGGTTTAGAAGTCGAAGTAAATCTTAGAATCTAATACAGATATGAACGCGATTCTCCCACCACTGACGGTTATTATTGTTCGTCTTTCTTATATTTGTTTTGTAACAGAAAACGTCAATTGAAAGTTCGGGAGAAATGGATATCTATGGAGAAATATCTTCAATTTTGGATAAACGTTACCCATCTTTATTAAGTTGTGTTTTTTCTTTATCATACTTACTGATTAATCTTTGGTTTACTTTGGGTTTGTTTCGTTTCTCATTTTACCTATCGCACTTAGCAAAACACATAAATGATGCGTATTCTGACAAGTCAACTGCAGATCATTTGTTAAGTATTTCCTCAGCATTCTTCATGTCGAGTTTCTTGCTGTCACCAGTTACTGGTCTTATGATTGACTTCTGTCTCAAAAGAGCTCGAACGAGCATTAAGAACATGCTCACCAACGAACGTGATTTAGCGAATCCCGATAAAATGTATTATACTCTAACACTTGGCCTAGTCCCGGGACAAGGTCTTTTGGCTCTCTCTGCTGTTGCTCTGAGTGCAATGATGTTTATACCTAGTCCTATAGCTTCTTATGCATCGTTTGTATTCTTGGTTATATTAAGGTCACTCTTATTCAGTTGCTTCATTAGCTTTCTTCTGTCTGCATTCCCAATACGTTATTTTGGTACATTGAATGGCATTACTAGTGCGGTATCAGGTTTAATATGTCTCTCGACGAATGCCTTTCTTCGTACTAGCAGATCTACAGATAATTATGTAACCATGGCGATATCGATCGGGATATTTGTTGTACCTATTATTTTTCTAATCAAATCAAGACAATAAATCAGTCAGTGTTGTGATCTTATGAAAATCTTGTTTTTATTTTTATATTGAGACCCGAAATTAGATATGAATGCTTCAATATTTAAATTTTGCAACAACTTATATGGTGTAAACTTTCGTTAATTAATTAATTTTTCAATAATAAAAATTTATGCTGAGGTCCGGTGTTGAAACATATTTTCTTTTAATAATAATCGGCAAAAGCTAGCCAGAAAATGACCATTGTTTATAAACACTACCGTGAATTGTCTCACATAACAAGTGAAATTACCATAAAAACTCTCTTAATGTCATGTTGTTCATAAAAAATGTAACTTGAAGTGTTAGTCTACACAGAAGGAGTTGAGAATGAAATTACAAGACATGGTTAATAGTCTTTGGAAAACGACACAGCACTCGACAAGAACTGGACAAGAGAGTGCAGGACATTTTTTTAAATAACCATCTTTGGTAAACTAGGTTCTATGAAGGCTAACAGGCGTAGTTAGTAAGTAACTAGGATGAAACCTTTAAAGAAAAACGACTTTATTTAATTATTTGAGTGATCGATAATTGGTGCATATTGTCTCTCCTCCATTTTGTGAATCAAAACATTCCTAAATAGTAACAGGGAGATTCGTAGAATGTATAAGACCAAGCTTGCCTAAATATCATAAATTAAAGATATGTGTTAAGCCTATGGTTAGTGAGTGAAGTATTTTTGGTGTTAAGAAGCAACAGAATATTTAGTTCTATGCAGTATGTGAAGGAGCTCGGTTACTAACCGTATTGGAGAAAGATCTTTAAAATATCGAGGATGGGCAAAACAAAGGTGTGAATATCTGAAAGTGGATCTACCAGTAGTTCAGTTCGCTAAAATTTATAATGTCAGACTCATTGATGAACTGACATCTAACTATTTATTTTCAAAAATTATTCCCAGTTGTTTTCATCTGCTAACATAAGAAATTATATACATCATAAAAATACAACATGTACCACAAATAGGGGATTACATGGTATAATATTGGAATTTGAATGTCAAAAAAAGGAACAGCCAATGTATAAGTGAAGAATGACATTCGGATACATGTAACGATAATAACTTCCTGAAAAGTGCAGTTGAAACATACAATCCTCTTCTTCCAGTTCTTCTGATTGTCACTATGTCGATAAGAATTTCAATGAAATCCGGACATTATTCATATTATCACGCCTCTTATCCAAAACACATCAACACACGTTGTATCGGAGATACGGAGAAAGAAAAGAAAGTTGAGAGTGGGCGTGGATATGATCAAACATTTGGAAATAGAACTCAATATCATTTAAATCTCATTCAAAATAAACTCACTAGACAATTTCATAAAGTTCATTATTGACTCTTAACTAATTAGTTAACATACATAATTGTACGATCAAAAGAAGCAAAATTCACATAAGTATTTCGACCTTGTAATTAAAGACATCAATTTGGCTGTATAATCAGACAAGAAAAATTATAAAAAACACATGATTCTTGATTAAATTCCTTAGATTCTTAATATTTTTTCAAATAGTATTATTAAGCAATCATTTCTCTATCATATTTGCTCCGTCAGATATGACCATAATTCTGATGAGGTACATCAGATAGTCTCTCACTAATTCACTTACACTGCTAACTCGAATTACTTATCGTTTTCATTGACCTATCACTTGTTCACATTTCCTATCATGTTTTGTCACCATATAAGTATTGCTTGCGAAACGCATGTTATCACCGATTGAAAAACGCTTAGAACTTGGTTGTCAACAATTTCTTAATTCTAATTTGTTGTTCTTTATTCACAAGTATACCCTACATTCACATGTAAAACAACAGATTTGCACCTGTGGAACTGCTATCATGAATGTATGTCTCTTTGGCGTTTATTGAAGTTTTCAGGGAATGTAGATATTGCCGAGTACCAACAGTAAATCAAAACAAATCAATACTGAAAATCTCCTTCCATCATTTATAATATCCTATCCAATGCGAGCCAAATGTCTAAATGTCTCCTGAACTAATGGGAAATTCGGTGTTCACACATGAAATAATAACATATTGTTCACGTCAATTATGATCTTAGTCAATATGATTATATTAAATACATGACGGAGTATATTTGTGACTGATTTTTATTGTCAACCAATTTCATCAGTCACAATGGATTGTAAACATCAGCCACCTAGTTCTCACTTAAACTTCATTAACACTTGTTTTTTAGTTTTTTGTGATGATTAGGAGTATTTGAATTATAGCACGAACTAACAATCCCAGAAATAACGCAATTGGATCATGAGATACAAGATAAGCACGAACGAATGTACTGTATTTGGAATTCGAAATCAAGCATTCAACAAGTACAAAGGAACCATTAGTTCATTCAATCACCAGATTATTCTATTAATCTATTCTGTTATTTTATTTTTGTGATATTGTTACTTATCCCAAATGTTCAATGATGACTGATGCGTCAAGTGTTCAAAGACGAACCTGTAACACATGTGAATCAGTCAAATTTACCACGTCGTATTAGCGCAGAGGGACGAACTCTTCAAAACGAGTCTTAGACTATTAGCACTAATATTAATGTCGGCAACAGTAAGAACTCTCAGTTACTATTAGCAGAAAGAGAAAAATAGGGATATTTTGGGACTGAAGATCCGAGGAATGATATAGACTGGATACATCCGTGTCACTGCGAACAATTTTTAGCCATGTCAACTTACTCATCGAGTCTCTGGTTACGACATTTTTGCTGAAAATGTGAATCTAGTACGTGAACGATTCAATATAGGTCACTAAAACAGGATCGATCCACGTGTAAATTTTCTTTCGTGGGCTAGGATTCACAATTAATTCTGAAATTCGTACATGCACCCGAACACGTACAAAGCAAGATGACTCTGACAACTCAAGATGTGATGGGAAGGCGCCACTCAAAGTGGAACAAATTTAGACATCAAACAAACAAAAGAATATAGCAGAATCAAATGCAATCGATGCCTCTATTCGTTAACACCGTCGAGTTATTAGCTGAGCATAGAACAACAAACCGGTTACTTGCACAAACGTTTACCGAGATATTGAACTAAAACTTTCTTCATGTATCAGTTAGTATTATCTCAGATAAGTGAATATAGTTTCAAAGGCGTTTGTCAGACACGATTTTATTAAGAAATTTGAGTAATGTTCTTTTACCTGTTCACATGTTTTCATAAGAGTAGATTCGGTACGCAAACCTTTGCAACAACCTTACGAAAGCCCTTCTCACGTGATCGCTCGTCACGAAAAGACCTTCAAGATACGAACGAGACTACCGTCTCACGTCCCGGTCGCCAAGTACGGTTGCCCGTACGCTTCCGCGACTAGTCGCACAGTTAACAACCGATACGGTGTAGGACTATTCCTATGCTACACGCATGCTACACTCTTCTCTTCTTTTGATTTTCTTTTTGTTTCCTGAGCCCACGCCTCCGACCATCCCCGTTTAGTATCGTCGACTTCAGTCAACTTTGGCGAAAGCTGGACTGGCCACCCACGCTTCTGTCAACGCACTCAGTCGATATTTTGGCTTCGAATGCTTTGCATACGCTTGGTCTCGAACTTTGTCGTTATGGTCGCTTCCGGTTCATCGGCTCAACGTGGTTTCGTCCTACGTCTGCAGCGTTTCTGGTCCGCACCCCTACGAACGCAATCTTCAGATTCTGGATACAAACCACTCTGGTGTAGTATGCCAACTCAAGCAACAAACACAGCACACCGCTCTTGGTACCGTTCTCCGAAAAAGAATTTCGTTGGCAACTCGACGATCAACGATCGCTTTCCTGTTCCGCCAGTTTTTCCGTCCTAAAATCGCTCGTCAGCCGATCAATCCCACGATTCAAACCGCTACTTATCGAAAGTGTAGACCCCTTCTAGCGGGAGGCTCCTATAGTGACCCACTTTTATCACGAGAACACGATTGGTTTATTGAAAACAATTTTTATTATAACCAATTGTACCAGTGACTGTTTTAATGTGCTTTTGCTTAACTGTGCTGAAAAGCATGCATTATTATTACACTTTGATTGTGACCTCGCGCGAATTCGGTTACGTTCTGTAACCAAGTTTGTATCCTGGCACGATCTCGGTATTCCTTCGATACCACGAGATCGCCAGCAAACATATCTCGACTTGGTCCATTAACTGCCTTCTGATATTTGGCTTCCGCGGGATTTTATGGATTTATTTGGCACGTGTTTCTCTGTAGCGGTGTTCATAGTCAATTTCGACTCGACGCCACGCTACAGATGTGCACCTTGGTAGAGGCATCAACTATACACACAACCGTTGTTAATTCTAATACTTATAATTACATGCTAAACCATACAGAACTCCGCCTGGAGTCCCTCCGGGGGCTACTGCCGGTCCCAAGCTCGGATAAAGGAGGAGGGTTGGGCATGGGGTTAGCGGCCCCATCCCTTAGAAAACTAACTCGCCAAAAAAACGCTAGCCAGAAAAAATTATTCAAACTTTTCAAACTCTGCCCTGGGAGTCAGAAGGTCCTCATTTAGAAGAATTATGACGCTTCATGATGAAAGCCGAATTCCTTCGGAAGTTACGAGGCCGATGCCCCTTCTGACAACCAGAGCGACTATCTATCTAGGTACATGGAATGTTCGTACAATGTGGGATACCGGAAGAGCCTTCCAAATTGCTGCAGAAATGAGAAGATACAACTTAGAGGTACTTGGTATCAGTGAAACACATTGGACACAAGTTGGACAACAACGACTAACTACAGGAGAGCTCCTGTTATATTCCGGCCATGAAGAAGAAAATGCCCCACATACACAAGGAGTTGCATTGATGCTGTCCAAACAAGCGCAAAATGCGCTTATAGGATGGGAATCTAATGGACCAAGGATCATCAAAGCCTCGTTCAAAACAAAAAAGAGGGCACTTCAATGAACATCATCCGATGCTATGCGCCTACCAACGACTACAATGAAGACGCTAAAGATCAATTCTACAATAGGCTGCAGTCAATCGTCGAGAAGTGCCCAACAAACGACCTGACCATTCTGATGGGAGATTTCAACGCCAAGGTTGGAACGGACAACACTGGATATGAAGACATCATGGGACGAGACGGACTGGGAGAAAGAAACGAAAATGGTGAGAGATTTGCGAACCTATGTGCCTTCAATAAACTGGTCATAGGCGGCACCATATTCCCACATAAACGCATACACAAAACCACATGGACTCCACCGGATCACACCACGCAAAACCAAATCCACCATATTTGAATCAACAAATCGTTCAGGAGGACTATAGAGGACGTGAGAACCAAGAGAGGAGGTGATATAGCATCAGATCATCACTTGCTGGTCGCCAAGATGAAATGGACAATGGACATCGAGGATGCAGTTGGACGACCTAGACTTCGCTGATGATCTGGCCCTTCTATCCCAAACGCAAAAACAAATGCAGGAGAAGACAAACAGTGTAGCAGCAGCCTCAGAAGCAGTAGGTCTCAATATACACGAAGGGAAAAGCAGGATTCTCCGATACAACACAGCATGCACCAATCCAATCACAATTGATGGAGAAGATTTGGAAGATGTAAAAACCTTTACATATTTGGGCAGCATCATTGATGAACAGAGTGGATCTGATGCAGTTGTGAAGGCGCGGATCGGCAAAGCAAGAGCAGCATATTTACAACTAAGGAACATCTGGAACTCAAAGCAACTGTCAACCAACACCAAGGTAAGGATTTTCAATACAAATGTCAAGACAGTTCTACTGTATGGGGCAGAAACCTGGAGAACTACGAAAGCCATCATCCAGAAAATACAGGTGTTTATTAACAATTGTCTACGCAAAATACTTCAGATCCGTTGGCCGGACACTATTAGCAACAACGTACTGTGGGAGAGAACAAACCAGATCCCAGTGGAGGAAGAAATCAGGAAGAAGCGCTGGAAGTGGATAGGAAACACATTGAGGTAAGCGCCAAACTGCGTCACAAGACAAGCCCTCACATGGAATCCTGAAGGTCAAAGGAAAAGAGGAAGACCGAAGAACACATTACGTCGGGAAATGGAGATAGACATGAGAAAAATGAACAAGAATTGGAAGGAACTAGAAAAGAAGGCCCAGGATAGAGTGGGTTGGAGAATGCTGGTCAGTGGCCTATGCTCCATTGAGAGTGACAGGCGTCAGTAAGTAAGTAAGTAGGTAAGGTAAGAAGCAAGAAGTGAAGTAGCAAGAGCAAGTAAGTAGCAAGCAAGGCAAGTAGCAAGTGAGCAAGGCAGTGCAAGAGCAAGGAAGAAGTGGGGCAAGTGTAGTAGCAAGTGAAGTAAGTAAAGCAAGAAGCAAGTAGCAAGAGCAAGTAGCAAGTGCAAGCAAGGTAGCAAGTAGAAGCAAGTAGCAAGGCAAGTAAGGAAGTAAGTAAGTAAGTAAGTAAGTAAGTAAGTAAGTAAGTAAGTAAGTAACTAAATAAGTAGCTTAACCATACAGAGTCTACATCTAATACACAGTCAGACAGATATGATAAACCTGGGGAGAAGAAATACAATGGAATACAATAATTTGGAACATTATTTAAGCTACGGCGGTTGTGATATTTGTACGAACTAATGATTCCTTTTACTTGATAGCCTCCCGATTTCGAATTCCAAATTATGTACGTTTGTTTGTGTTATTCTAATTCTATTTGCTGTAAATTGCACTACTTCGAAAGTTCCCGGTTAGACCAATATTTCACGTACTTACAATTATCAAAAGGTTTGAGCATCTCAGTGGACGGATCTCAATCAGAACCGTCTCTAGAACTACACGAATCCGTAGACAACTATTGACATTTCTCTCCAGAATTCTCCAGACTTTTGAGTTATAGCGAATTGATGTATGGCAAATTCGAAGATATATATCTGATCATGTGTTATATTGTGTGACACACTTGAAGGAAGAGATTCAACAATTTCCATCATTTGCATTATTTTCCAACTAATCATCTGACAAGTAATTTCTTTTATAGTCCTGTTGACTGGACAATTTTTAATGCTAACAATGAAATTACCTTGTTCAGGATAATTTCCTTAAACACTATTAAACCATTTAAATCCATCAAAATTGCCTGAATTCAGAGAGAAGATAACGAACAGAATTACTCTTAATTCCCAGTAGAAACTCACCAAAACAGGTAAGACCGCTATAAATCGTGGCACACAGGTGAAGAAATCTCATTCAAAATTAAAACCAATATCTTTGACGTCATTTCAATTCATTGCACAACGTGTCTTATGATGCTGATAAACCTGTGAAGTTCAAGCCCAATCAGATGAACCGACCTGGATCCCACTGCTCTTCTTTGCAGGACTCAATTGATGAAGCGCCATAGAGGTGTATCGACATATTGAACTCAAGGGAGATATCAGAGACAAAAGATAAAACACAAAAAGAGAATGAGTAAACTGAAGGGCTCATTGCTTGTAATAAACTTTAATGTTAATCTCCAAACAACAAAAGCGACAAAAATACGGCATTCAGTTTCCTTTTCAGCACCTATGTGCGTTTGCCTAAGTTTCACTTACTCTACTAGAGTTTCAGTGAAAATAAAATACCATAGTGAATTAGTTTCACACAGTGCCATGATGCAGTAATCACTGTGATATCACTGGTGAAACGACAGCACATCATTTTGTTAACAATACGGAAGACAAAGATAATAAAATACAGAATAGTGACAAAATTGACCACACACTCGGTGGACAGAAAACACTGTCCAAACACAGCTGAACACTTATCTATGAAATGAAATAACTGAAAAAGTGAAAGTATTGAGTTTTAAATACTGACATAATGCAATAATCTTAAGTAATATAAAAACAACTAAGTAAAAAAATTATCATCAATCTCCATGACAAAACTAATTACTAAAGCATATAATTAACCTAAGTGACAGATGAATGATGTAAACAATTCTATTTAAAATTTAGTTAAAATATACATTCCTGTTCTTCCAGTTCTTCTGATTGTCACTATGTCGATAAGAATTTCAATGAAATCCGGACATTATTCATATTATCACGCCTCTTATCCAAAACACATCAACACACGTTGTATCGGAGATACGGAGAAAGAAAAGAAAGTTGAGAGTGGGCGTGGATATGATCAAACATTTGGAAATAGAACTCAATATCATTTAAATCTCATTCAAAATAAACTCACTAGACAATTTCATAAAGTTCATTATTGACTCTTAACTAATTAGTTAACATACATAATTGTACGATCAAAAGAAGCAAAATTCACATAAGCATTTTGAACTTCCTTAACACCTGCATTTTTCCCATCCTTCACTTGTTTAGTGTCAGGTCCAAGCGTGAGAGTACGATCGCACATTCCAGCCACATCTTGAAGAAATGATGATAATAATAGTCCTTGAGCTTTACCCAACAAACATTCCTTGTATATTTCAGGATCTGTAGGTGATTGTATCCTAAATACAAAAATGCTGTAATTGATCTGGACTTGATTTATTGAAACAAGGTCTAGATGTTTTCATGCACCACTCACTTTTCACGAACGAGTAAAATAATTGCCACCAAATCCATTGGGTAACTGTAAACAACTGTAGCGAATGCTGAGAATTGACGGCTTTCCTTTTACTTTAACTATGTTCAAATTTGACAAAATGATCTGTGTAGTTATACTTAGTAAATCTTGTGTTTGGAATCATTCTTATTTTCTTTTATTGCAAATAACATTTTTGTTTACGAAAATCATCGATCGTGGGTTATGGCGATTTCAAGAAGTTGAGAAAAGCGATAAAAACTGTGGCGTATTTTTTCTGTATAAGCTAAGCAGCTGCTATTAAGTTAAATGATGTATTCCACAGAGGACGTCATTCTATTACGGATGAAACTATAAAAGCTTGCAAGCGCATATTCCTCAAGTTTTTACATTAAATTAATTTTTTCGTTTTAAAAATTATTGGAAGATAACATATTGGATCGTGTGGAAAATAATTACAACCGATTGCCAACTGCTTATGGGCTACAATTTATTTGCGATTCTTGGAATACGTCAACGCAAACCCCATGAAGAATCGAATTATAAATATGCGATGTTTGATTGACTTGAAAGACGAGATTGGGTCTAATGTAACAACTTCTCATTGGAGCATAACCCTGGAAATAAACCACGATTATTTGCTTTAAATTATGAGGTTAAGGTGTTCAAAATTCGCCGGATGAACAAAATAATACAACTGTCGGTACTATGCTGAGAAATATCGATTTTATTGTGCACAAAATAACACGTCACATGCGTGCGTAAACGGCAGAATTCATTTTTTACGGTGGCATATCCGTCAAGTTTACGGTTTGAACGACGTGCTATTATCGATATGATTGTAAAAACTTTGAACTTACAGCACAGTTCCGACGCACAAACCCATATAGTAGTTTATCGCTGTATCTGCACGAAAATTCTACTATATATTTTTACCAACGTTATCTATCCAACAACCCTAGCTACCTACTATCCTATCTGCAATCTCACGTTTCAAATTTATGATCACGCGTCTGAAAACAGCGTGTACGTTCGATGTCAGAAATATATGTTATTATGTTTAACTTGGAAACTAGAACTTATAAATTAGTACCAGAGAAAAATTGGTGTGATCCTGTTTTTCAAAAACCGCTGTCGTAAATCTCTTTATTCGCGTTGCTTATTACTTATAAGTTAAAATGAGGAACCACTGCTATTCACACGACGCGATGTGGGAATATGTATGACTACTAAAAGTGGAGAAGAACACTACGACTAGCACACTTATTTGATTATAATTTAAGGAGGAAGTTAGATGCATAAAAATTCGGATGGCATTTGTCACGCTGAACACAGCTCACGTCAACTGAATACAAAGGATATCATATTTTGAGTGAGAATAACGATGAAACAAACCAATCTTGTGTTGAGTAAAATATAACACTGAAGATAAAACAAATATTGCACTGAGTAGTCATTACGCTGAATTGAAAACAGGAGTAATGTTCGATCACGAATTACAATGTTTAAAATGTAACTTTACTTTTTTTCATAGACTCATATCATACACTTCATATTGAATTGCTTTGCTGATCATCTTTTCCGTTTCCCCCATCATCAGGTTTGTAGTATATAGCCTTGAGGGATTTTCTTACTCAGTGATGACAAACCTAACTCGTGCATTTGTTATACTTGCTTCTTATAGCAAGCGTCTGCTCACAGTTGCATTATGACAAATGCAGACTTATTAGACAGTCCTATTGCACACATACGTATCTGGTAAATTTTCATGGACATTCCGGTGACAAATGTTTCTGATTTATTAATGTCGTCTTTTGCCATTTCTACTGATCTAGTGCCTTCTCTGTAAGCCTTCTTGATCATGGTACCAAAAATGAAAGTGAATATTTGTCCGAAATGCAGTGTTAGTGTTAATGTTAAAAGTTGAGCCATCGGAGATTCTTTGACGACTTTTTTTGTTAGCACTGTTTTAAGGTAGATGCAGTGAATAAGGTGAAAAATTTTAATTTATTGTTTGTTGGTCCAGCAGATGGAATGGAAGTGTTGTCTGACTGAAGTTTTATGGAAAAAGTTGTGATGTATTTTCAGATAGGTGCCTCGCCTAAGTTTCCACATTTGACGGTGTCCCAACAAGTATGAATATTTTGATTTCTTCTCTCAGCATTACCGGTTCTCGAAGTAAGACGCCGTGCTTCTGCGCCTAAAGTCTTCAGTATTCTGGGTAACCAAAATCAATAGACTTTGTGTACGCTAATGGTCCAACCATTTTTGAATTGTTCGCCGTAATTTACGAAGAAAAATCAAAATTATTTACGTGAAACATTGTTGTTTGACAAAAACTTTGACTTTGCATGACTCAAAGAAAGGTACGTAATTTTGACAGCAGCGAACTTTAGTTTTAGTTAGTCGAGACGACTTTCGTTTCGCTGAGTCGACTGTCACTTTCTGACTGAAGGTGATGAGACTTAACGAAAGTCGTCAACATGATAACTAAGAATTCTATATCGAAATGTTTGGACTTTTCTGTTCCAATATTTTCATGTTTAATGGACACTTCAATACATCTTATAAACGCTTATATATTATTAGCTTACAAATTTCTCATCGAATAATTAGTCAGTCGATTTGCTTTTTTAAGATGTTTAAAGCTTTAACTTGAAAACAAAACGATTAAATTGTAATGTGACGGTATTTCGAGGTGCTATCAAACTAAATGACTTCGTGATAACTAGCAGCAATATAACTATGTCCTACACGTCATAGTCAAAAATCAGGACGCCAAATCGGAGGACAATTGGAAAGGGACCAATGAAAGCATCCAAGGAGTTGACAGGCTCCAGCGAACACAAGCACGTACAACTGATTTATATTGATACTCTAGGAATTACTGATGACATAATAAAAAGGGGAAAGCGGATAACATCTGTCGAACAAAAGCATAGAACGATGTAAACACTCGAGCAATGAGAATCATAGAGCTGATTGTCGTAAATATGTGGAAGACCAAGAAATGTCACTGGAAGATGCTGCTAGAGAACGAAATATGTGATAACTATATAACACGACAAAAATGTGGCTGAAAAATATGGTCAACCGGAACGACCAGTCAACAAGCAACAGGAAAACCAACTCCGAGATTCTAGAACAGCGGAATAGGTAGAGAGAAAACTTTGAAGGATTCTCAAAAAGACAGCGTTACTAGATCCTTTGGACATCGAAGCAGCACTTTAATACCTTCCTGTAGGTACTAACAATTTGAAGCCCCAGCATGATTAACAGACAGAACATGGGTAAGAAATAGCAGGACCATACAGAATGGTATATGCAGCACTGAAAGTCAATGTTGGAGCAATTGCAACGATGTTTTACATTCTGCTGAGGAAAATTTAGAAGGAAGTGTTGGGAAAGTTAGATTCTCAGAACTCATTTGGCAAATGCCAGATTTTTGTAATTCTATTTTAAAAATTTGAATTTCTTGTTTTCGCGTCAAAAGCAGCCGTTTTCGCCTTCATGTCGTATTTCCTACTTGAGAGGACGTTAAATGCTATTGGTTCGTCGTCCCTTTTATTATTCTATTTTGTGACGTTTCCTAAACACATTTTTATGCTCCATTTATACGCTTGAGTTGTGATTATTGTTGTTGTTCATGCTTCTGACAGTTGGTGAAATATACTTCTCTATTTTGAACCTGGACTTCTCTCTCTAGTTAGCGGGCGGGGACGAATCGGAATAGTTAGCTGATTTAGTCATTTTGTCGCTGAGTCCTCGTTCCGTTCACAGATCAAGTGAACTCGTAATCTCTTCGAACACAGCAGGAAGGAAAAGTACTGATGGACTTGAGAAAAAATATCTCAAATGTTCAGTGAAGAAAGACCTCAGCAAGTGTGAAAATTAAAGATGCATCACTGAAATATCAGTATCAGGAAAGATTTTCAACAGGTTGTTGGGCTGAACGAAAGATTATGTAAACATACATCTTGAAAACCAAGAGGCTAGACTCCATATAAATCAATCGTGTGCCGAACGAATCGCGATAATACGGGTCACTGCTGAACAATCGATTGAATGGAATCACTTGATATACATAAAGTTACTTGACTATGAAAAAGCATTTGACAATGTTTATGGGGAATTATATTGTACCCCGAGCATCATGATCGTGTTGTAACTATCCAAACAAATTTCGGCGTTCTATGCTTTGTGAGGAGTAACAGGCGTATATAAGAACGCAAATCCATCAGTCAGTAGGCGTCAGCAAACATAGGATTGCATGAGAGATTTTTATGACCGAGACTAAACAGGCCAACTCCATCTCGTTTGTAAACTATAATTATGGTCGAAAATCTGAGGATTTTCCAGTTTGAAGAGCGTTTAAAAACAGACCAAGAAGTCAGCAGACGGGGGCACAAATACATCGAATTCTACCATAATATGTTAACTTTCATATAAATGTGCATAAATAAGGAAGGATCTCAGAAGTAACTCATCCGAACAAAGCATCATTTCTTAGATTATTAGTAGGTGAAGGAATGATCTAACTTGTAATAGTACGACTGAGCTATCCCTAGGATTTCAGAGGCTGTTGACCACTCAACTTGATGATTGGCACATTGAACACCGTGGAACCCTCTACGAGAGTACCCTAGGTTGACGTAACGATACTTCACTCACCTCTCTATCAGCCCAATGTCCGGACATTTTTCTGGGACCGAAAAATTCGACGAGTACATTATCAACAACATCTAGCACCATGC
Source organism: Schistosoma haematobium (assembly GCF_000699445.3). Lineage (NCBI taxonomy): Eukaryota > Metazoa > Platyhelminthes > Trematoda > Strigeidida > Schistosomatidae > Schistosoma > Schistosoma haematobium. Next base: position 23,220,489 of record NC_067197.1, read on the forward strand.
TAAGTACAGCCTTCACAGAAAATACGAAGTTGGGATCATCCCAACATCACAGCCTTTGGTTTTCAACTAACATCGATGGTCGATAATTCTGCGCCGAGCTCAACGAAGTTCAGGGTGACTGAAGAGCCTCAGCAGATAAATGTCATAGCAAACACGATCCAAATCATAACACACTATTGGCCTTACCAGTCGGCAATGTTTGCATCCAAATAAAACACAACAGTGCATGTTTGGGCGACTACAAAAAGGATGAATACATGTATATTCCTCGGCATACAAGTCTAACTGAAGTTTGGTAGGTTTCTTAATATTTAAAAATATGGGATATTCTTTTCTCGTACGTCACCAAAAATCTTAGACCTGAGCAGTTGCATGTGATATCCCTGCAGTAATAGTTTTTATTGGTAATATTCTTGGTCAATACAGTATCACAAGATGAGAGTAATGGCCTTTCAATCCACTGCATATAATCAAGATGAAATAAACGATGCTCAAAATGCTACATTTGTAAACGTCGTATACATTTTCGAAGTACAACATCTGGACAACATGTCGAGAACACGAGTCAAAATTACGCTTTTATTTATAATTCCAAGACGAAAATGCAAGCAAATTTCTTGTTTAGTACAATGTATCTATCCCGGAGTACTAACTACCAATATTCAAGCCTTCTAACGCGATGCTCATATGATGTGTCACGTTTTAGGCTTACATTTCAACATTTATTGGAAAACCGACTGTATATGCATTAATATTTTGTTACCCTGTTTCTGCAGGAAAACGTACTTTATGGCAGGCCGAAGATAGTTGAATGAGTTTAACATAATAAATTACATGGCGTTAGTAACAACTTGATCTTGCATGTTAATTGGGATGCCCAATGTAAATTATATTTGTCAGGAATAAATGATTGTTTTTATATGGTTAATGAAAGCAATTGTTAATATCTATACAGGATGAAAACGGACACCCATGTTATATATGCTCAGAAAGATATTATATTTTGGTGGGTTTCCGGCACGTCATTAAAAGCTTCATTTCGTTGGTGCAATGGACAGACAGCGAACATTCCTTTTTCTACCGCCCTACTTGTGTATCAACTACTTGTGACTAAGGGGTAACGTTAAAAGCGAGATGAGAACGACTGTACTAGAAATTAAGCCAAAGTCAGTCTACAACTCACCTCTTTGAATAGCAGTACAGCATGTTTTATTACGAACTGTTAGTTGAAAATTCCTAAAGCGCACCAAGAACCACATTCGAAAATCCTAAATATGTCACACCTAGGATGATAATTTGCGTGATTTCAAAACAGGATGAAAGCGCATCATAAAAGTGTTGTAGGGGATAATGTGAAAGATTTTGGGTACTAGGTTGGGGAAATGATCACTGATTTCGTCTGTCTAAGGATGGTAGGTTGCATTAACATGATCTATCGAGTACCTTAGGCATTCAAAAAATGTGACACTACCAGGGAACCGCCTTACTGACCGGAGGATAAATCTTCATTGGTGACCCATCGATTGGTAAGTGTGTAATCTATATTTAGTATCTGAAATTTGACTTCAATTTAAAGACAGTTCCGGATATTTACACTCTGTCCTGTGCCCTATTCAACTAGTATATTCCATCAAACAGCCCCTGTAGACGTGTTATTAGTTGGTCACTGGAACTACATCGAGCGCTATTTAAATAGAACAGGAGTTTTTCAAACAAGGTTAAATTTATACCTTTGATTGTTGATTACGCAACAAGTTATCCAATTTCACTGTGACTGAATTTATTTCGGTTTAAGCAATATTAGGGGTATCATTTTTTCAACAGTTGGTTATCATATATACTTTGTGGGTACGGTTTTTTTATTTCCTAAAGTTTCGGGTTTAACAATTTACAGTTTTCCACTCTTTTTAGCAATCAGCCTTTGCCTGAGTGTTTTTTATGTCTGGTTGATGACTGAGAAATGCAAAAAAGAAACTACCGGCGCTCAGGCTGTCGATACCCTGGAGTAAATTGCATGCATCGCTATAAATGCAATGGGTGCTACCAACAAGTTTGGACTAATCTAATGCCTGTAGCTTTCGAATGCCTCAGTAAAAATCGTTGCTTGTGGTTGAATCAGTAATGCTGTTTGGAAGCAAACAAGCTCGCCGTCCAAAGCCATTGCAATGGTGAATGCTGTCAGGAGACGTATTATGAAGCGTATTCGAGGTGCATCGTATGGCACTCGCACAGATGATACACAACAAGACTCAAAGTTATTCCAAATGAGATAAGAATCGATCGTTTCAAGAAAGTTTTCTTCTGTGACGCATTCTATAAATGAAACAAAGCAGTAATGCCTGGTCACAATGCTTGATCTTCTTATAGCAAGAGAAACGAAAGCCTGATAACTCTAGTTTTAAGGAACTACCCAGGATCTCACCGTGTTTATAACACGATAGAGACCGCAAATCTAGTGAAATAAGATGAATGGGTACAAATTAAGAATAAGAAATGACCCAATGTCGTGAAAGCAAACTCAGTTTCCCAAACACTAGTTGAATAATCAAAGGTTGATCGCCTAGACAGGTCAGTTGTTTTTCAGATGGCTGAGGATTATGAAAGCATATATCCTAGGACACACTCTCAGCATGACAGTGAGTCGACAAAAGACCTACCTGACCAGCATTTCAACACTTACTATAAAATGGTAGGAAATATAATCCCTATAGAGAATAAGGTGAATGAATAACTGAGTTTTAATGTTCAAACGTATACTTGGACGTTCGAGGTCAATCCCAGATCAATCAGCATGAGTTGTTGCAAACTTCCTAGTCTTCTATAACGATTGGCCTTGTTATACATCGATGGTGAGTGATAAAAATTGAAGGCGATGGTTTAGAGATTCAAAATGACCTAGAACTTGGCAGTTGATAATAAACGCTTCCAAGCGCATTAAGATGCATATCGGTCTCCAAGGTACACGATGAATAACATTGAGCTAATTGTTTTCTAAACACACAATGATCTCGGAGTCATCGTCAGCAAAGACTCAAAACTCCTGCACATGAGAAAGCCACCAAAAGTTTTAGAACCCTATGGACAGCACGTAAAGTATGTACCTATGCCGGTGTGAATTATTTTCGACTTCGTATGGAATGTTCTATCGCACAGAATTATAGCATCGCACAAGAGTGCCTAGCCGGTGCTTAAAAGGAGACAGTAGGCTGCTTGAGAAGATTCGACGAACCGCAGCTGAGCTGACTACTGGAATCACAGACCTCTCGTTCGACCATAGACTAGCTAAAACAAATCTTTTGAAGTTTTCAAATAGAAGAATCAAATGTTATTGATTGACTGAGTGACAAGTATGAATCTAATCTAGCCTTATTTTTCTTGTCTTTCGAGAAATAGAATTTGAGAATTCTCCAAAGAAAATCACCATTCAAGAACAAATATTGTGTCAGCTGACTATCGACTGCCTCATCTAGTCGTGAACGAATGGAGTGTTGAAGCACCGTGTGTTGATGCTCCTAAAAAGTAAGTCGTATCAACAGAAAGAACAACACTGGCAGGAGTAAAAAGAGCCCACTTAGTCTCATATCATTTTGAACTGAAACTGTGATACGTAAATCAGAGAGCAGAACAGAGGAATAAAAAACAACGGACGCAAAATCCAATAAAAACTAATTAACTGTCTTTGAGAGAACTCTACGATTGTTGTTGATCAAAGTGAGGTTGACACAGTCTATATACATTGTTTCGCAATCTCTATAGTGAGTTTCATTCTTTTAAAGCAAATAATTACTATTTGATGGTCACAAAGTTATTGGATGGTGAATAAGAAGGGCAATAGAAAACGTTGTGTTTAAGTATGCTAATAATATAAATACCACGAAAACAACGAGAACACCACCTCAAAGTGCAGAAGATGGAATTGTGTAAGTCAATACGGCTTCTTATTTTTCATACGTCTTATCTATGTCCAAACTAACAGTAAAGTAAACATTCTTTCGTGAAATAGTAGACGATCGATAATTTTTTAATAACACGATAGTATTGTGTGAATTTGAATATAAATTAGTTGGTGAAATACTGGAATGATTGAGAAACAAAACATGGAACATGCTCCATAAGTCTTAATCTTAGTGGAGCGAAAAAACACTCACAAATTTCGCCGGTAGAAATTACGAACACTCGTGAATTATACAATTTTAATTACATTCTATATACTGAGAAAATGGAGTGACTATAATTTATGGACAAACCAATCAGATATAAGATAGCAAATCATGGATTTGGGCCCAGAATTCATTCATACATTTGGCTAAATAGAGTTTTGACACTATAGCTGATGTCAACTCGTGATGAAAACCCTAAATCTACATTTTAACCCTAACCATCAACTGTAAATGAGAATTCTAACTGCTTTATAACCATCATTTAAACCTTATTGGAAGTTGTTCACTCTCAAAGTCACTTCAGCGTCGCTCAAAGGTCGTCCATAAATTATGGTTCACCAAAAATATATATGTAGCATATTAGGACATATTCGTGCCGTATCAATTATCATTGCAGTTGAAATGCTGATTTGATCATCCTCTAAGCTGTTAATTTGATAACATGTAAGGCACAATCCAATTAACAGCATGAAGTTGTAAACGTAGAGTAACTAGGATGTATGATGTCCTGAAATTGAATTTCTTTTTGTGTTTATCTAGAATGATTTATAAAAGACCATTAAAAAAATAAAGGTGACTTCTCCTATAAACTAATTATAATTACATAACCCATTCTCTGCTGAACGATCCTAATACAACCAGTGATATCAGTTTTTGATGAAAGACTAATGAGTTGGAGTCTTACAATAAACATACGTATGTAAATCATGTTCAGGCCATTTTGACCTAATACTATCAATATACGATACACAAGCTGAGCAAACGATCAGTGTCAATCAAATGTCCTTTGCCATTATTCTCCTGAGATAGTTAGGCCAAATGATTAACAATATATTTCGAATACCCTATACTTTTGTTTCATGTGACTTTGAATAATACAAGTGTTCGATTTGTAAAAATACGACTACCTTGTTCTTCTCCATGAGTGAATGAACAAGATCAATGAATATAGCAGATGTTTATGCATTCCAGACATTTATTGAGATCCCTCATCTATTCCATAAATTCATTCTCACTATCTCAAATGTAAAACTAGTGTTTTCTGCCACTACTTACACTATTACCGCCTCTACAACTCTGATGTTCGTAATGATATTTTATCTGACCATTCTTGTGTGGCATGGAGAATTAAACAGACTCACACACATGTGTCAGGTCCTATATTTCACAAGATTAACTGACTGAGGATATTCAGGCCGTATAAGCTTTTGTCGCCAATGTTCAAATGCTTCGTAAACATTCTTAAAAACCGTCAACATCGAATTACTGTTGTATGTGTGTATCAGCCTTTTCTTACCGATTCAAGTTGGGACTGTGTACACATTGAGCGTTTATGTTCATCCATTAGAAAATCTACGTAGGTTTTTCACTCCAGCAATTATACTTATACGGTTACATAAGACTTAGAAATGATCATTACTGTCACAGCGTTATTCCAATTATCTCGTTATTACAGGTCAGAAATTCGATAATGTCTTCCCGCCGAAAATTCGCCGTTGGCTCGGATTGGCGCTAGCAATTTTCGATGTTTTTCTTTTTGGTGGCTATCACTACGGCTTCAATTCCCTCATCACAGTCTACAAATCAGTTGGCGTCTACGCTTACAACTGTACGGAAAATGGCTGCTCTTATCATTATGATATGTTCGGAGTTGTTTTCATGGTTTGGATGGTGTCACAAATGTGTCTTATTGTATTTGCTGGGATACTGATGGATAAGGTGGGGCTGAGAATATTAAAACTGCTGGCAGCTGTAGTATACTTTACTGGTACCGTAATGTTTGCATTTACAACTGGTGAAACAGTGCCACTATTCTATGCTGCCGGTATACTTGTCGCTTTAAGTAGTATATGCAGCTTGATATGCAATCATCAAGTCAGTTCCATGTTCCCACAGTTTCGTGGTCTTTGTATATCGCTTTTGTCTGGAGCGTACGACTCAAGTTCGGTTGTAGCTTATGTGTTGTCGTTGACCTATCTTGTATTCCCATTCAAATGGTCGTTTATTATTTTGGCTTGCGGCTCAATAGTTGTTGGCAGTTTTGTGGCACTCTTTATCCTTACTCAGAAATCTGAAGATATGGGGAAATTCTCCTCCATCAACACAGAAGAAGAAAAGTTATGTGAGGTAAGTGATAATCAACCAATGTTATATTTGCAAACAGCAACACAGATTTGTGTTTTTAAGGCAATCGGTCTGAATATATTTAGATTGAAAATCTAATCACATTCGGTGTTGTAAACCTTGTCAGTGATGTTTATCTTTTGCAGTGTTTAACTTAGAATTATGTTCTTCTACTAAACACTTCAACGAATAAGACCAGTCAGTTTAGCCTCAGTTGTGCAATCACGTAAGCGTGCTGCGTAGATTTAGTTCAAACTTATCATATTCTGACATACAAAATGATAGTTTCATGAAATGTTCGGTGCGCTATTTCACGTGGAGGATAGACTAAACTGCTTGTTTCAATTGCAGTAGAAACCATCCATAACAAAACCACTAAAAGTGAAGATGACGGGACTTCGGAATCGACAGAATCTTAAGTTTTGTAGGCATTTCACATATTCTAATAAACTGTAATGTGCGACAAAATCAATACAATCATCGAACTCCTTATTCTGCTCAGACCGCGTTTGTTTGAAATCTGTCACAAGCTATATATACCATATACAATTTGTTTTCATTCCCATTGAGTGTGAATACGGATTTTCGATGAGAGGAAGACGCTTTCACGAAGATCTCAATTATAGGTATGAAATGCCATTATTCCTAATAACAGAATCTTGCTTGTTATGCACATCGTAGTTTACTGATCTTCTACAGTTCCCCATTTATTTTTACTATGGTGGGACATTGTATTATTTTCCGTTTTATTTTGTCATGATCTATTCAACTTGACAGAAATGCATGGTTTAGAAGTCGAAGTAAATCTTAGAATCTAATACAGATATGAACGCGATTCTCCCACCACTGACGGTTATTATTGTTCGTCTTTCTTATATTTGTTTTGTAACAGAAAACGTCAATTGAAAGTTCGGGAGAAATGGATATCTATGGAGAAATATCTTCAATTTTGGATAAACGTTACCCATCTTTATTAAGTTGTGTTTTTTCTTTATCATACTTACTGATTAATCTTTGGTTTACTTTGGGTTTGTTTCGTTTCTCATTTTACCTATCGCACTTAGCAAAACACATAAATGATGCGTATTCTGACAAGTCAACTGCAGATCATTTGTTAAGTATTTCCTCAGCATTCTTCATGTCGAGTTTCTTGCTGTCACCAGTTACTGGTCTTATGATTGACTTCTGTCTCAAAAGAGCTCGAACGAGCATTAAGAACATGCTCACCAACGAACGTGATTTAGCGAATCCCGATAAAATGTATTATACTCTAACACTTGGCCTAGTCCCGGGACAAGGTCTTTTGGCTCTCTCTGCTGTTGCTCTGAGTGCAATGATGTTTATACCTAGTCCTATAGCTTCTTATGCATCGTTTGTATTCTTGGTTATATTAAGGTCACTCTTATTCAGTTGCTTCATTAGCTTTCTTCTGTCTGCATTCCCAATACGTTATTTTGGTACATTGAATGGCATTACTAGTGCGGTATCAGGTTTAATATGTCTCTCGACGAATGCCTTTCTTCGTACTAGCAGATCTACAGATAATTATGTAACCATGGCGATATCGATCGGGATATTTGTTGTACCTATTATTTTTCTAATCAAATCAAGACAATAAATCAGTCAGTGTTGTGATCTTATGAAAATCTTATTTTTATTTTTATATTGAGACCCGAAATTAGATATGAATGCTTCAATATTTAAATTTTGCAACAACTTATATGGTGTAAACTTTCGTTAATTAATTAATTTTTTCAATAATAAAAATTTATGCTGAGGTCCGGTGTTGAAACATATTTTCTTTTAATAATAATCGGCAAAAGCTAGCCAGAAAATGACCATTGTTTATAAACACTACCGTGAATTGTCTCACATAACAAGTGAAATTACCATAAAAACTCTCTTAATGTCATGTTGTTCATAAAAAATGTAACTTGAAGTGTTAGTCTACACAGAAGGAGTTGAGAATGAAATTACAAGACATGGTTAATAGTCTTTGGAAAACGACACAGCACTCGACAAGAACTGGACAAGAGAGTGCAGGACATTTTTTTAAATAACCATCTTTGGTAAACTAGGTTCTATGAAGGCTAACAGGCGTAGTTAGTAAGTAACTAGGATGAAGCCTTTAAAGAAAAACGACTTTATTTAATTATTTGAGTGATCGATAATTGGTGCATATTGTCTCTCCTCCATTTTGTGAATCAAAACATTCCTAAATAGTAACAGGGAGATTCGTAGAATGTATAAGACCAAGCTTGCCTAAATATCATAAATTAAAGATATGTGTTAAGCCTATGGTTAGTGAGTGAAGTATTTTTTGGTGTTAAGAAGCAACAGAATATTTAGTTCTATGCAGTATGTGAAGGAGCTCGGTTACTAACCGTATTGGAGAAAGATCTTTAAAATATCGAGGATGGGCAAAATAAAGGTGTGAATATCTGAAAGTGGATCTACCAGTAGTTCAGTTCGCTAAAATTTATAATGTCAGACTCATTGATGAACTGACATCTAACTATTTATTTTCAAAAATTATTCCCAGTTGTTTTCATCTGCTAACATAAGAAATTATATACATCATAAAAATACAACATGTACCACAAATAGGGGATTACATGATATAATATTGGAATTTGAATGTCAAAAAAGGAACAGCCAATGTATAAGTGAAGAATGACATTCGGATACATGTAACGATAATAACTTCCTGAAAAGTGCAGTTGAAACATACAATCCTCTTCTTCCAGTTCTTCTGATTGTCACTATGTCGATAAGAATTTCAATGAAATCCGGACATTATTCATATTATCACGCCTCTTATCCAAAACACATCAACACACGTTGTATCGGAGATACGGAGAAAGAAAAGAAAGTTGAGAGTGGGCGTGGATATGATCAAACATTTGGAAATAGAACTCAATATCATTTAAATCTCATTCAAAATAAACTCACTAGACAATTTCATAAAGTTCATTATTGACTCTTAACTAATTAGTTAACATACATAATTGTACGATCAAAAGAAGCAAAATTCACATAAGTATTTCGACCTTGTAATTAAAGACATCAATTTGGCTGTATAATCAGACAATAAAAATTATAAAAAACACATGATTCTTGATTAAATTCCTTAGATTCTTAATATTTATTCAAATAGTATTATTAAGCAATCATTTCTCTATCATATTTGCTCCGTCAGATATGACCATAATTCTGATGAGGTACATCAGATAGTCTCTCACTAATTCACTTACACTGCTAACTCGAATTACTTATCGTTTTCATTGACCTATCACTTGTTCACATTTCCTATCATGTTTTGTCACCATATAAGTATTGCTTGCGAAACGCATGTTATCACCGATTGAAAAACGCCTAGAACTTGGTTGTCAACAATTTCTTAATTCTAATTTGTTGTTCTTTATTCACAAGTATACCCTACATTCACATGTAAAACAACAGATTTGCACCTGTGGAACTGCTATCATGAATGTATGTCTCTTTGGCGTTTATTGAAGTTTTCAGGGAATGTAGATATTGCCGAGTACCAACAGTAAATCAAAACAAATCAATACTGAAAATCTCCTTCCATCATTTATAATATCCTATCCAATGCGAGCCAAATGTCTAAATGTCTCCTGAACTAATGGGAAATTCGGTGTTCACACATGAAATAATGACATATTGTTCACGTCAATTATGATCTTAGTCAATATGATTATATTAAATACATGACGGAGTATATTTGTGACTGATTTTTATTGTCAACCAATTTCATCAGTCACAATGGATTGTAAACATCAGCCACCTAGTTCTCACTTAAACTTCATTAACACTTGTTTTTTAGTTTTTTGTGATGATTAGGAGTATTTTAATTATAGCACGAACTAACAATCCCAGAAATAACGCAATTGGATCATGAGATACAAGATAAGCACGAACGAATGTACTGTATTTGGAATTCGAAATCAAGCATTCAACAAGTACAAAGGAACCATTAGTTCATTCAATCACCAGATTATTCTATTAATCTATTCTGTTATTTTATTTTTGTGATATTGTTACTTATCCCAAATGTTCAATGATGACTGATGCGTCAAGTGTTCAAAGACGAACCTGTAACACATGTGAATCAGTCAAATTTACCACGTCGTATTAGCGCAGAGGGACGAACTCTTCAAAACGAGTCTTAGACTATTAGCACTAATATTAATGTCGGCAACAGTAAGAACTCTCAGTTACTATTAGCAGAAAGAGAAAAAATAGGGATATTTTGGGACTGAAGATCCGAGGAATGATATAGACTGGATACATCCGTGTCACTGCGAACAATTTTTAGCCATGTCAACTTACTCATCGAGTCTCTGGTTACGACATTTTTGCTGAAAATGTGAATCTAGTACGTGAACGATTCAATATAGGTCACTAAAACAGGATCGATCCACGTGTAAATTTTCTTTCGTGGGCTAGGATTCACAATTAATTCTGAAATTCGTACATGCACCCGAACACGTACAAAGCAAGATGACTCTGACAACTCAAGATGTGATGGGAAGGCGCCACTCAAAGTGGAACAAATTTAGACGTCAAACAAACAAAAGAATATAGCAGAATCAAATGCAATCGATGCCTCTATTCGTTAACACCGTCGAGTTATTAGCTGAGCATAGAACAACAAACCGGTTACTTGCACAAATGTTTACCGAGATATTGAACTAAAACTTTCTTCATGTATCAGTTAGTATTATCTCAGATAAGTGAATATAGTTTCAAAGGCGTTTGTCAGACACGATTTTATTCAGAAATTTGAGTAATGTTCTTTTACTCTTACGGTCAAAGGGAATTTTGTTTATAATATAATTGGCTGAATCGGACTGTGGTTGAATTGCATGGTCGTCTCAGAATGTTGAGGTCAAGTGAAAGTATCATATATGCCGATTTCATCTAGTGAAAAACATGCAACGGTTAAAATTTCCATAAAGTAGTCAGCGTCTTCTCAAACCCTAATGTTTCCGATTACTGCTAATACTCTTGCCACCTCTACCACTACGGGATTTGAGTCGACAACTGCATCTCTGTGCTAATGTGGTGTGGCAACTCGAACCGATGTACGTACGTACGAAGTTATACATTGTTAATGTATAAGCTAAGCAGCTGCTATTAAGTTAAATGATGTGTTCTACAGAGAACGTCATTCTATTACGAACGCAACTGGTACGAAACCTTACCGCTCGTTCTCTTAGGCATCAGAACGAGCTTGAACGCAGGTATCCAACGTTCCGCCGCTGAACTTGTCTACGGCACGACAATGCGTCTGCCCGGAGAATTCTTCACACCACGAAGCAGTAACGATTACGGTAAATCAGACTACGTCCATCGACTGTCTGCATTTATGCGAACGCTGCCTCCAGTGTTAACTGGAATACAACATCGACAGGTCGCTCTCGAGAGAGAGTTATCTACCTGTTCACATGTTTTCATACGAGTAGATTCGGTACGCAAACCTTTGCAACAACCTTACGAAGGCCCTTTTCGCGTGATCGCTCGTCACGAAAAGACCTTCAAGGTTGATCGACATGGCCGCGTCGAGATCGTCAGCATTGATCGTCTCAAACCAGCACACGTCGATGACAGTGCCCTATCTGGTAACCTGAGATTCAATGCTAGACCTATTAAACCTAGCGGGATCCTCAAATCTTCTTCAGGTCCCACGCTAGATACATCTGAGACCTCATTCTCACGTCCCGGTCAACAGCACGCGTCATCTGCACCGTCTACGGACGAGACGACAATCTCACGTCCAGATCAGCAGACCACGCCACCCTTGACTTCGGATGAGATTGCAGGCTCACGAGATACGAACGAGACTACCGTCTCACGTTCCGGTCGCCGAGTACGGTTGCCCGTACATTTCCGCGACTAGCCGCACAGTTAACAACCGATACGGTGTAGGACTATTCCTATGCTACATGCATGCTACACTCTTCTCTTCTTTTGATTTTCTTTTTGTTTCCTGAGCCCACGCCTCCGACCATCCCCGTTTAGTATCGTCGACTTCAGTCAACTTTGGCGAAAGCTGGACTGGCCACCCACGCTTCTGTCAACGCACTCAGTCGATATTTTGGCTTCGAATGCTTTGCATACGCTTGGTCTCGAACTTTGTCGTTATGGTCGCTTCCGGTTCATCGGCTCAACGTGGTTTCGTCCTACGTCTGCAGCGTTTCTGGTCCGCACCCCTACGAACGCAATCTTCAGATTCTGGATACAAACCACTCTGGTGTAGTATGCCAACTCAAGCAACAAACACAGCACACCGCTCTTGGTACCGTTCTCCGAAAAAGAATTTCGTTGGCAACTCGACGATCAACGATCGCTTTCCTGTTCCGCCAGTTTTTCCGTCCTAAAATCGCTCGTCAGCCGATCAATCCCACGATTCAAACCGCTACTTATCGAAAGTGTAGACCCCTTCTAGCGGGAGGCTCCTATAGTGACCCACTTTTATCACGAGAACACGATTGGTTTATTGAAAACAATTTTTATTATAACCAATTGTACCAGTGACTGTTTTAATGTGCTTTTGCTTAACTGTGCTGAAAAGCATGCATTATTATTACACTTTGATTGTGACCTCGCGCGAATTCGGTTACGTTCTGTAACCAAGTTTGTATCCTGGCACGATCTCGGTATTCCTTCGATACCACGAGATCGCCAGCAAACATATCTCGACTTGGTCCATTAACTGCCTTCTGATATTTGGCTTCCGCGGGATTTTATGGATTTATTTGGCACGTGTTTCTCTGTAGCGGTGTTCATAGTCAATTTCGACTCGACGCCACGCTACAGATGTGCACCTTGGTAGAGGCATCAACTATACACACAACCGTTGTTAATTCTAATACTTATAATTACATGCTAAACCATACAGAACTCCGCCTGGAGTCCCTCCGGGGCTACTGCCGGTCCCAAGCTCGGATAAAGGAGGAGGGTTGGGCATGGGGTTAGCGGCCCCATCCCTTAGAAAACTAACTCGCCAAAAAAACGCTAGCCAGAAAAAATTATTCAAACTTTTCAAACTCTGCCCTGGGAGTCAGAAGGTCCTCATTTAGAAGAATTATGACGCTCCATGATGAAAGCCGAATTCCTTCGGAAGTTACGAGGCCGATGCCCCTTCTGACAACCAGAGCGACTATCTATCTAGGTACATGGAATGTTCGTACAATGTGGGACACCGGAAGAGCCTTCCAAATTGCTGCAGAAATGAGAAGATACAACTTAGAGGTACTTGGTATCAGTGAAACACATTGGACACAAGTTGGACAACAACGACTAGCTACAGGAGAGCTCCTGTTATATTCCGGCCATGAAGAAGAAAATGTCCCACATACACAAGGAGTTGCATTGATGCTGTCCAAACAAGCGCAAAATGCGCTTATAGGATGGGAATCTAATGGACCAAGGATCATCAAAGCCTCGTTCAAAACAAAAAAGAGGGCACTTCAATGAACATCATCCGATGCTATGCGCCTACCAACGACTACAATGAAGACGCTAAAGATCAATTCTACAATAGGCTGCAGTCAATCGTCGAGAAGTGCCCAACAAAGGACCTGACCATTCTGATGGGAGATTTCAACGCCAAGGTTGGAACGGACAACACTGGATATGAAGACATCATGGGACGAGACGGACTGGGAGAAAGAAACGAAAATGGTGAGAGATTTGCGAACCTATGTGCCTTCAATAAACTGGTCATAGGCGGCACCATATTCCCACATAAACGCATACACAAAACCACATGGACTCCACCGGATCACACCACGCAAAACCAAATCCACCATATTTGAATCAACAAATCGTTCAGGAGGACTATAGAGGACGTGAGAACCAAGAGAGGAGCTGATATAACATCAGATCATCACTTGCTGGTCGCCAAGATGAAATTGAAACTCAAGAAGCACTGGACAATGGGGCAGACAATATCACAAAAGTTCAATACGGCCTTTCTTAAGGATACTAACAAACTCAACAAATTCAAGATAGACCTCAGCAACAAGTTCCAGGCCTTTCATGATCTACTCAATGGAGAAGGAACTACTATGGAGAGCAACATACCATTAGGTTCTGGACCACAAGGAATGGATCACTGTTGATACACTGGATAAGATTCAGGAAAGGAGGGGCAAGAAGGCAGCAATCAATACTAGTCGAACAAGAGCAGAAAATGCCAAGGCACAAGCTGAATACACAGAAGTAAACAAACAAGCATCAGAACCGACAAACGTATGTGGAAGATCTAGCAACGACGGCGGAAAAGGCTGCAAGAGAAGGAGACGTGAGACAACTGTATGACACGACAAAGAAACTCTCTGGAAATCGCCTGAAAGCAGAACGACCAGTGAAAAGCAAGGAGGGCGAGGTAATCACCAACATTGAAGAGCAACAAAACAGGTGGGTAGAAAACTTCAAACAACTCTTGAATCGACCAGCTCCACTGAACCCACCCAACGTCGAAGCAGCACCCACGGACCTCCCAATCAATGTTGGCCCACCAACGATTGAAGAAATCAGCATGGCCATCAGACAAATCAAGAGTGGCAAAGCAGCAGGACCGGACAACATTCCAGCAGAGGCACTGAAGGCAGACATAGCGGCAACTGCAAGGATACTCCACATTCTCTTCAACAAGATCTGGGATGAGGAACAAGTACCAACAGACTGGAAAGAAGGACTTCTGATCAAAATACCGAAGAAAGGCGATCTCAGCAAGTGTGATAACTACAGGGGCATCACTCTTCTCTCAATACCGGGAAAATTCTACAACAGGGTATTGTTAAACAGGATGAAGGACTGCGTAGACGCCCTACTTCGTGACCAACAGGCAGGATTCCGTAAGGATAGATCGTGTACAGACCAAATCGCAACTCTACGGATCATTGTGGAACAATCAATTGAATGGAATTCATCACTCTACATCAACTTCATTGACTACGAAAAGGCATTTGATAGCGTGGACAGAACAACACTATGGAAACTTCTTCGACACTACGGCGTGCCTCAGAAGATAGTCAACATCATACAGAGTTCATATGATGGATTACACTGCAGAATCGTGCATGGAGGAGAGTTGACAAAGTCGTTCAAAGTGATGACCGGTAGTAGACAAGGTTGCTTACTCTCACCCTTTCTCTTTCTCCTGGTGATCGACTGGATCATGAAGACGTCAACATCTGAAGGGAAGCGCGGGATACAATGGACATCTAAGATGAAGTTGGACGATCTAGACTTCGCAGACGATCTGGTCCTTCTATCCCAAACGGAACAACAGATGCAGGAGAAGACGAACAGTGTGGCAGCAGCCTCAGAAGCAGTAGGTCTCGATATACACAAAGGGTAAAGCAGGATTCTCCGATACAACACAGCATGCACCAATCCAATCACAATTGATGGAGAAGATTTGGAAGATGTAAAAACCTTTACATATTTGGGCAGCATCATTGATGAAAAGGGTGGATCTGATGCAGTTGTGAAGGCGCGGATCGGCAAAGCAAGAGCAGCATATTTACAACTGAGGAACATCTGGAACTCAAAGCAACTGTCAACCAACACCAAGGTCAGGATTTTCAATACAAATGTCAAGACAGTTCTACTGTATGGGGCAGAAACCTGGAGAACTACGAAAGCCATCATCCAGAAAATACAGGTGTTTATTAACAATTGTCTACGCAAAATACTTCAGATCCGTTGGCCGGACACTATTAGCAACAACGTACTGTGGGAGAGAACAAACCAGATCCCAGTGGAGGAAGAAATCAGGAAGAAGCGCTGGAAGTGGATAGGAAACACATTGAGGTAAGCGCCAAACTGCGTCACAAGACAAGCCCTCACATGGAATCCTGAAGATCAAAGGAAAAGAGGAAGACCGAAGAACACAGTATGCCGAGAAATGGAAACAGACATGAGAAAAATGAACAAGAATTGGATGGAACTAGAAAAGAAGGCCCAGGACAGAGTGGGTTGGAGAATGCTGGTCGGTGGCCTATGCTCCATTGAGAGTGACAGGCGAAAGTAAGTAAGTAAGTAAGTAAGTAAGTAAGTAAGTAAGTAAGTAAGTAAGTAAGTAAGTAAGTAAGTAAGTAAGTAAGTAAGTAAGTAAGTGGTAGCAAGGCAAGAGTGCAAGTGAGTGAGGCAAGGTGAGTAAAGTGAGCAAGTGAGCAAGTGCAAGTGAGTAAGTAGATAGTAAGTAGAGTAGAAGTAGTGAGGTAAGAGTGTAAGTAAGTAGTAAGTAGCAGTAAGTGAGTAGTAAGGTGCAAGTGAGTAAGTGAGTGAAGTAGCAAGTGAGAAGGTAGAAGCAAGTAAGTGAAGTGAAGCAAGAGCAAGTAGAGCAAGTAGCAAGTAGTAGCAAGTAGTAAGTGCAGTAGGAAGCAAGTAGCAAGTAGTAGTAAGTAAGTAAGGCAAGTAAGTAAGTAGTAAGTAAGTAAGTAAGTAAGTAAGTAAGTAAGTAAGTAAGTAACTAAATAAGTAGCTTAACCATACAGAGTCTACATCTAATACACAGTCAGACAGATATGATAAACCTGGGGAGAAGAAATACAATGGAATACAATAATTTGGAACATTATTTAAGCTACGGCGGTTGTGATATTTGTACGAACTAATGATTCCTTTTTACTTGATAGCCTCCCGATTTCGAATTCCAAATTATGTACGTTTGTTTGTGTTATTCTAATTCTATTTGCTGTAAATTGCACTACTTCGAAAGTTCCCGGTTAGACCAATATTTCACGTACTTACAATTATCAAAAGGTTTGAGCATCTCAGTGGACGGATCTCAATCAGAACCGTCTCTAGAACTACACGAATCCGTAGACAACTATTGACATTTCTCTCCAGAATTCTCCAGACTTTTGAGTTATAGCGAATTGATGTATGGCAAATTCGAAGATATATATCTGATCATGTGTTATATTGTGTGACACACTTGAAGGAAGAGATTCAACAATTTCCATCATTTGCATTATTTTCCAACTAATCATCTGACAAGTAATTTCTTTTATAGTCCTGTTGACTGGACAATTTTTAATGCTAACAATGAAATTACCTTGTTCAGGATAATTTCCTTAAACACTATTAAACCATTTAAATCCATCAAAATTGCCTGAATTCAGAGAGAAGATAACGAACAGAATTACTCTTAATTCCCAGTAGAAACTCACCAAAACAGGTAAGACCGCTATAAATCGTGGCACACAGGTGAAGAAATCTCATTCAAAATTAAAACCAATATCTTTGACGTCATTTCAATTCATTGCACAACGTGTCTTATGATGCTGATAAACCTGTGAAGTTCAAGCCCAATCAGATGAACCGACCTGGATCCCACTGCTCTTCTTTGCAGGACTCAATTGATGAAGCGCCATAGAGGTGTATCGACATATTGAACTCAAGGGAGATATCAGAGACAAAAGATAAAACACAAAAAGAGAATAAGTAAACTGAAGGGCTCATTGCTTGTAATAAACTTTAATGTTAATCTCCAAACAACAAAAGCGACAAAAATACGGCATTCAGTTTCCTTTTCAGCACCTATGTGCGTTTGCCTAAGTTTCACTTACTCTACTAGAGTTTCAGTGAAAATATAATACCATAGTGAATTAGTTTCACACAGTGCCATGATGCAGTAATCACTGTGATATCACTGGTGAAACGACAGCACATCATTTTGTTAACAATACGGAAGACAAAGATAATAAAATACAGAATAGTGACAAAATTGACCACACACTCGGTGGACAGAAAACACTGTCCAAACACAGCTGAACACTTATCTATGAAATGAAATAACTGAAAAAGTGAAAGTATTGAGTTTTAAATACTGACATAATGCAATAATCTTAAGTAATATAAAAACAACTAAGTAAAAAAAATTATCATCAATCTCCATGACAAAACTAATTACTAAAGCATATAATTAACCTAAGTGACAGATGAATGATGTAAACAATTCTATTTAAAATTTAGTTAAAATATACATTCCTGTTCTTCCAGTTCTTCTGATTGTCACTATGTCGATAAGAATTTCAATGAAATCCGGACATTATTCATATTATCACGCCTCTTATCCAAAACACATCAACACACGTTGTATCGGAGATACGGAGAAAGAAAAGAAAGTTGAGAGTGGGCGTGGATATGATCAAACATTTGGAAATAGAACTCAATATCATTTAAATCTCATTCAAAATAAACTCACTAGACAATTTCATAAAGTTCATTATTGACTCTTAACTAATTAGTTAACATACATAATTGTACGATCAAAAGAAGCAAAATTCACATAAGCATTTTGAACTTCCTTAACACCTGCATTTTTCCCATCCTTCACTTGTTTAGTGTCAGGTCCAAGCGTGAGAGTACGATCGCACATTCCAGCCACATCTTGAAGAAATGATGATAATAATAGTCCTTGAGCTTTACCCAACAAACATTCCTTGTATATTTCAGGATCTGTAGGTGATTGTATCCTAAATACAAAAATGCTGTAATTGATCTGGACTTGATTTATTGAAACAAGGTCTAGATGTTTTCATGCACCACTCACTTTTCACGAACGAGTAAAATAATTGCCACCAAATCCATTGGGTAACTGTAAACAACTGTAGCGAATGCTGAGAATTGACGGCTTTCCTTTTACTTTAACTATGTTCAAATTTGACAAAATGATCTGTGTAGTTATACTTAGTAAATCTTGTGTTTGGAATCATTCTTATTTTCTTTTATTGCAAATAACATTTTTGTTTACGAAAATCATCGATCGTGGGTTATGGCGATTTCAAGAAGTTGAGAAAAGCGATAAAAACTGTGGCGTATTTTTCTGTATAAGCTAAGCAGCTGCTATTAAGTTAAATGATGTATTCCACAGAGGACGTCATTCTATTACGGATGAAACTATAAAAGCTTGCAAGCGCATATTCCTCAAGTTTTTACATTAAATTAATTTTTTCGTTTTAAAAATTATTGGAAGATAACATATTGGATCGTGTGGAAAATAATTACAACCGATTGCCAACTGCTTATGGGCTACAATTTATTTGCGATTCTTGGAATACGTCAACGCAAACCCCATGAAGAATCGAATTATAGTAAATGCGTCTTTGTCTCCAGTTATAACTCGCCACATTTTTACATCGTCAGCGTATAATAACATTGGAGACTGTACTATACTTGTAAGATCATTAACGTACATTATAAAAAGTAAAGGACCTAGGACGGAACCTTGGGGTACTCCACTAAGTACTGGTCCCCAGATGGAGCACTTGGAATTAATTCTTTAATCCATTTTAAAAGAGGTCCGGCAATACCAAGGTTTTCCAACTTCAGTAGCAGTCTATTAGATGGCACCTTGTCAAAAGCCTTACTGAAATCTATGTAGAAAACATCCACTGAGTTTCCGTTGTCTAGCGCATTAATCCAGAACTCCCTTGCTATAAGGAGGTTCGTTGTACAGGATAGACCCTCTCTAAAACCATGCTGTGCCATGTTCAGCAAGTTATTGGTTTCCATAAATGCCGTTATGGTCCGTTTGATTATTCTTTCCATTATTTTAATTACAACACTGGTGAAACTTACGGGTCTGTAATTCCATAGAACTTGTCGTGGACCTGTTTTATGTATGTGAGTGACGATTGCGTCCTTCCAGTGCATAGGTGACACACCTTGGTCAAGTGACATATTGAATATCACAGTCAGTGGGACTGCGATATATTGAGCAATATGTCTCAAGATTTTGGGGTGTAGTTCATCTGGTCCTGTTGACTTCTCCATGTTTAGGGTGCTTAGAGCCTTAAGCACATCGTTTTGGTCGAAGTCCACGGTGAGCAGCTGGTTTGTTGACTCTGTATTTGGGTCTGATTCTTTCTCTAGAGGAGGTTCCTGAGTGAAAACTGCCCCAAAATAGTCAGTCACAGCCACTGCTTTTTCTGATCTTCCTCTATCATTTCAAATCCACTACCTCCTTCAATTAGGTTGGTAATCGAATGATGCATCCTTGTTCTGTAGTTTATGTACGAGAATATTTTCTTGGGCTGCTTGAGTGTAGATTGTGCCAACTGCATTTCATATTTTCTTTGAGCTCCCCGAATTTCCGTTATACACTCGTTTCTTATCGATCTGTAGCGTTCCATCGTACCTGCTGTGCCAAGGTGGATGGCAACATCACAGCATTTCTTCTTTTGTCTTAGTAAACGTCGAATATCCCGCTCTATCCAGGGATGTCCGTGTTTCTTTTGCTTTGGGACAGTCCAGGGTATGTATGGTTGAGTTACCCGATTGTATAACTGCCTGAATAGAGTCCATGCCTCTTGCACTGATGCCTTTGAGTCAATTTCCCAGTTCTCAGCCGATGCTGCGGAGTTAATTGCCTGCATATCTGCCTTCCATATGTTAGGACGGGCCGGCGCAACTGTTTGACAAGCAATCTCAGCCATGAATTTGAATAAGGTGACTGCATGGTCACTTATCCCAAGTGGTGAGAGAAAAGCCATTTGACCAACGTCATCACAGTGTGTGAAGACTAAATCTAAAAGAGAAGAAGAGTCTCTTAAGTCGTATCTTGTGGGATCTCTAATGTGTTGGAATAACGCTAGTCCAATCGAGGTTTCTAACAGTTTGCAGTCGAACAACGATATCAATGACCCTACTTCTAAGTTAACCCAGTTTATATATGGTGCATTAAAGTCGCATACTATAAAGCTTTTACCGTTGTTACACCAGGACTTAATTTTACTTAGGAGAAAATCATCTGCTACACATTCTGGACTGCGATATACTACAACTACTTCAATATCTTGCCTTCGGCATTTCAACTTACATCTCACCAGTTCACATGTTCCTGAAACATGTGCTACTGCCTCAGCTAATCTTATGGTTAGGGTACTTTTCGTGTACAGAATAACCCCGCCTCCCCTTCGGTTTAATCTATCAGCCCTATTGGTTAAAAACCCAGTCAACTGGATTTCACTATCTAATACTTCTGACGTTAACCAAGTTTCCGAGACAGCAATAACGTCCGGTTTTTCTTTGTCCACCACTGACTTGAGCTCCGCCATTTTATTTAGTAGGCTGCGAGCATTTGTGTAGCACACTTTTAAGTCTGTGGAGAGCTTTTCCTTGCCACCCAGAGTGGCTTGGGTATCGTTTTGCTCGAACTTTTACAATTTGAAAACCCTTAAGAACGAGGTTTCTTTCACCGTTTCGGCGACGCTCGTTTATTTCCGCTTCTGCAGCTCGTCTCTTAATACAATCAGATCCTCACGGACACATATTCCGGATCCAATTAGTTTACGTGAATTACTTAGAATCAGGTTCCTTTCTTCCACCGTGTTGAATGTAACCTTTAGGAAGCGGTTTTTCTGAGGACTTTCGGAATCCACCTTTTTCCTATTCTACAAAGCTTACAAATACTAACTCCTGCAACTGTATCTGGGAGTAGTTTAATCAATGATGTCTTCATATGATTGAGATGGTGTTCAAATCTTGCCTTTGGTTCTGTATTTGAAGATTCTCTTATCTTATGAAAAATGACTGATCTCTCAGAGAGATCTGTCTTGCCACACAGTGAGGATTTTTCTTCTGATAACATCCCTTCCAATGCCTTGCTGACCAGCTGCGTTTTGCCCACAGCCTTCTCTTCCCAATTCTTTTTCTCCTTACTGAAGTCCGTTTGTCACCACCCAGGCCAGCCACACCTGGACTATGTGGAACGGTGACAGTTTTATTCAGATCTTCTATTTCGACTAGAGGTGTATGACCATACTTAAATTCTGATGATCTCGAAATAGCATACAGCTTTAAGCCTGAAGTTCCAAGTGGAAGTGTATCCCAGATTCAAAGTGACCCCAATAACGTAACTATGTGGAGCGAAAATTGGCAATTACCATCTATCCTCAACAAGTGTGTGATCATGAGTTTTGGAAAACATCTCAGTGAACTACAACGTTGCTTAAATAATAGTAGAGTTCAAACACTCAAATCAGTACACGATCTAGGTATTAATTACACAGAGCAAGGTAAAAGGCAAGGTAAAAACGGTAATCTTTTTCAAATCCGTCCGCCGTTTCGTTCCAACGACCTTGAATGGCCTGACTAGAGGCGGTCATTCCGTATTTCGCTTGCCGTGGGTGTGTTGGGTCGTATGAGTATTATGTTTTTCCATATTTATGTCTTCTTTTGCTGCATGAAAAAGCACAAAATAGCTGCCAAGAGCATTAATTTAGCACTCACTGTTTTGTAGTGTACACGTTAGCTCTGTTGTTGCTTCGTAACTTGATCTGTGGTCCCAAGTGCTGTAATTAACGTCAACACCTTTATATAATTTGTTGATAAGGTCCAGAAAACAACGTAATAAAGATAAGATAACGTTAAACGTTATAGATACACAGAGTTTTTGTCAGTCGCTGATAAACAAAGAAGTTAGGACGAAATGTCAGCTCAACGGAAAGTCCTAAATATTTGTTGTACTTCTTTCAGTTAGTTTTTTCAAGGAATAAATTCCTTTAATAATTAATGCGTGTTGTCTGTAGTGCTTCATGCTCAAGTGAAAATTCAGCGGACGTAAGCGAGGCGACTCAACGTATTATGATGAACAAGCGGTTCGGAAGCTGGATTGAATTTGATAGTGCACTAAAGGATTGTAGTGACTTACATTTATCACGAGAACGCCATTGGTTTAATGAAAACAATTATTATTATAACCAGTTGTACCAGTGATTGTTTTACTGCGCTCGTTTGTTTAACTGTGCTAATGACAGACACATTGTGCTTCCTTTATCCTCCATTATTGTTTCGCGGTTAGTGAACCTGCTCGCACGTACTCCCTTCTGCTGCTTCTGCTTGTACCATTTCTTGGCACGATCTTGTTATTCTTCCGATACCATGAGATCGCCAATCAAATAAAATTGGTTCTATTCGGCCTTTTGATTTTATTGGCACGTATTTCTCAGTAGCGGTGTTCATAGTCAACTGGGACTCGACACCACGCTACAGGATTTCCATAAATTATGGAAGAAGAATTCTATGTTTTCTCAGACTATCCATGCGCACTATGTTCACAAAAACGTAAATTGTTGAAGGATATGAGATATAAATACTTGCTTGTGGTGTTTATTTGCACGTTTGGTCGTAAACGTAAATCAGTGAATAAAAAACCGTGAGGACTTTAGCTAATCTGTGACACTTAAGGTTTAAGTTTTAAACTGTCAGTCTAGGTTTCGAATAAGATTAGAAGGTCAAGAATATGTCATAAAATCTTACAACATGTCTCACAACCATCCTTTTAGTAGGTCATGGATGGTTTGTGATCCGTGGAGTAGAAGATTGTCATCCAAAGAAAACGAAAACTTGAAGCCAGTAATATTGCACTCACAGTCAACAGATGAAGTTATAGAAAGTATTAGGGAAAGAACTGGTGAGCAGGCTACCGCCGCTGGTGCCAAAGCTATGAAAGCTAATCTCTCCACTGATAAGTGTGTAGAAATATATTCCAGGTAGTGCTCGAAAGCAGGTAATGCATATGCTGCGACAAAACGGTGAAGTTAGGGAGCATGTAGAAAATGGATATATCACGATAATATGCTTCAGCAGTTATGACTAGATACGGTTGTACAGGTCAATTGTTTCATACAATTTCTTACCTCAATCTTAAATTATAATACATATTTAGTTGTATGCAGCTTACGCGAAACCACGAAATATGATGCAGTCATATTATTCTGCATCAATATTTGTTTTGGCTTTATTTAGACTATAATTATACATATTTACAGGATATATAACGTAAGGCACTGAGTATGGTTGTTATATTTATATTTAAACAATTCATTAAATAAATGAACATGGCAGTAGGCAATCTAAAACAGTTATCGTAAACTTGTAAACCGGTTTTCCACACGATCTTCCATAATCATAAATTCCATAAGCTTCATATTATTCTGAAAAACAACAAATCAGTCTCGAGACAAACAATTAAACTTTGTTATCGGTATAACACTCAATAAGTTAATCAAATAGCGGGTAACAGAATGTACCTATGGGTCTCTTATTTGCAAACAGTGCTATAGATTAGAGATTTCGGGTTCCGTCAGTAGAAATTCTTTGGTACCCACAAATTAGTGTTATTTACAAATTGCTGTAGTTACTATCACCACAACATACAAGCATCGTCCGACTTATGAGGAAAATGTGACTAATTAATGTGGCACAAAAGAGATATGAGTGCTATAAATTTGTGATTTAGCTTCGACTGCTCGTTTACTTTTCGTCACGTATTTTGCATCAATTACTTTGGACGAGTGAGTCTGTAATGGAGTAGGAATTCAAGAATTAACTCATTAATAGTTGCTATTTGGTTCTAGGGTTGTGTCGTTTCAAGGACTGGGAGCTTCAAATCCCAATCATATAACTGTGAACGCTTCACAGTCTTATGACATTTTTTATACCAAGTTTGTACTGTAAATGAAATGTTAATGGTTTCATAGCTCATATTGCCTTAAAAATCTGATTTCAGTATATTTATGACTTCACTAGCAGGTGACAAATAACCTATAAGTTTCTTATTTCATGTAAACAGCGCTCTTCATTTTCTAACCCTTCTAGTATCTCGCCCAGAAATTTGGTATTAACAAAAAATGGTAAGCACAATTTAGATATTACTCGACAATATGAATTATAACTTTGTTCATAATTTTGTCAGTGATTGCGAACTCTGTTTACAGAAATTTATTCGTGAACCCTATAACAGACACATCATAAATCAGTATTAACTACGACATCGTTTTGTCACCATGCTCAAAAGAAACACGCATCGTTTTACTTATGAAGAATTTGTGACTACCTAATGTGGTACTTTCAAAGGTGTTATATACTGTCCCTGTATACGTCCAGAAAGCGGATGGAAAAGACTATCAACGTCAATTGTTACTCACATAATCCTTCTCAGATACGTTACATAATTATATGTCACTTCATTACAAAACGATTATACTTATAATGGATGGTTGTTATATCTTAAAGGTTGATTCTTGATATACCGCGTATAACAGAGCACTAGAACACCAAAACCCTTCCAAGTCGCAGTAAGAAGACAGAAGACTAACGACGGAATATTATTCCAAACAGTGTCAAATATAGTACAAAATTGTCAAGTATTTATAGTTTTTAGTAAGAACGAACTCATCATTACAGTCAATCAATCCGCGTACATGGAGTTATTAGCATTGACCAATCAGGAAACTACATGTAGAATTCTAGAATATTCTTCTGAAAGGTGATTGGATGGAATATCTTCGGCTCCTTCTGAGCCTCCTACAGCTTTCTCGAGTTCACCCGTGGTTCGTCGTCACAATGGTGAATTTCACTTGCTTGAGTTTGTATTTTTACAAATAACCATATTAGGCTTACTAAAGATTCACTTAGGTGGTGAGCAAGAAATACGTCAAACTGCTAATAAACTGGAATAAAAACTATGTAACAAGCACAAACATTACGAAAATTGACGTGTGATGGAAAAAAGGCTGCTAATAGCTTATAAAAAACGACACAAAAAATCCAGAACATTATGTTGCATGTGCGCAAAAACCCTGGCCTACCCCAGAGCCCGTGCCATTGCACAGGAAGCCTAAAATTTGAAGATGCCTCCTTATGATTTCTAAAAATAGACGGCTAACTGGTTTCAGAATGAAAATTTTCTCCACAATAGAGGTTAAGCTTACCCTAATCTGCTCAGCTATGATCCATGACCCTGTCTACAGAATCAGAAACAATGTAAATACACTGCTTACTGTAAAACACTAAAAACTAATGCATTGTTAGTTTTCTTAAAAAGCTGTATAGTTTATTATGGAGCAGGTTGCAATACCTATCCTTAACTGTGACACTACGCATCTTCAACTATCCCATGAGCTTCCGCAGACCAATGAGGCACTATGTTATGGACCGCCTAATATCTAGACCGACCATGAATATAACGGACCCCCATTATCATTAATATGAATATGACCAAATGATAGAACACATGGTTGACCCTCTACCACTATTTATTGATTATTAGTCATGTCCTTATGCTCCTACTCCTCACTTCCAGATTCCGAATATCTCTAATGGCTAAAATTGAATTATTCTTCCCAAGTGTCATGTCCTTTATTCCTATTATAAGTAGACAGATAACTCACTAATTTCACGAATGCCGATCAACTATGGCCAATCATAATGTCCTAAATTCTTGTGAGTCGCACAATGTTTTTCTTACTCTGAAATTAACGATCATAAGCTCTTGCATATTATATGATTTCCAATATATCCTTATCATTTCTAAACCACATACTACCTGACCAGTATCTTGTAACTTATGCCGTTAGTGATCTCCATAGCAGTGTGATATACTGAGTGTCTAACCCACAATACAAAAGCGTTACTTATCTGATTTGCTTATAACATGGAACAAGTAGAGACAATGTATTCCGACAAGGTGTGGAACGAAGGGCTTAGATTGAAGCAATATTCATACATACCGCAGACGTAAGAAAGCCTAATACCACAAAACGGGAGTGGAGTTACTGACCAGCAAACATGATAGTAGGGAAATAACCTCAATCCACCCAAGTAATAATAATTTTATATTTTGAAAAAATAATAATTACAGAATTCACGCCAGTTTACAGGCATGATCAATTTGATATAAATAATAACGTTAGGCATGCAGAACAAACATGTGATAAAAGAAAGTTCTAAGTATACTAGCTCAGTAGTTGTTTAAGTAGTACATATATTACAGAGATCCAATGCATCAGCCGGGAATTTTTAATATTTCTTAAATGAACAGCCTGTTGATTTATGAACGGTGTAAATAAGGTCATTTCGTGTGCCAGATCGAAATAATAATAATTATATACAACTAGAGAAATTAAAACAAAAACAGAGAGAAAAGCTTCTACGTGGTGTGCGCGATCTCTTACGGTCGGTACGAAGACTAAGATAACGCGTGAGTGTGTGACATAAGTCGGTTATATCATTCTGAGTCGTGTGAGGCTTTTCTTTGGCTGAAAATACCTCGGTAGTAGGTTTCGTAATTTCTAGAATGCGGTCGGCAGATGCAGCTAGCTCGTCTAAGGCGTTGTTCTGGAACGAGACCAGAACTGCTTGCACCTGTTGGGGAAGTTTTGACAAGAAGAGTTGTTTGAATAGACCTTCGTCGAAAGTTCTTGGGCCTATTACCTCTCTCATCCGTTGCAACATGTCCGTCGCAGAACCGTGTTGCAGGTCGATGTTATTGAAGAGTTGATCTAACCTTTGTCGATCGGTTAGGTCTCCTCGCTTAAGAATCGAACGTTTTAAGGTTTCGTAAGGTTCAGAAACATCACTAGTAAACATACTAGGTGTTACGTACCTGTTGAATTCGCGCGGTAGTGCCTTGACTACTGCGAGGAATTGTGCACGTGTCGATCACGCCGTGCTCGTGGAAGTCAGCTTCTGCGTAGCAAAACCAGGCTTCGATGTTGTTGGGCCAGAAAGGCATCAGTTGAAACGAAGGCGGGGACAAAGTCTTAAGCTTGAGTACTTTAGGTGTCTGTTCAGTCATGATGAAGTATGAAGTACGATAATGAACGAGGGAAAAATATATATATCCAAGAAAAATACGAAAAAAAATCACAATGTTTAAAAAAAATAATAAATAAGGTAATGATATATAAAAATCCCAAAAGGAACAGACTCACAGTTGCAATAAGGTGTACCAGATCACGTCGGTCTCACCAATGATGATGTCACAGGTATTCAGTGTTTGACAACGCTTCTACCAGTAACACCTTCTAATGTATTTCGTTCCCACCCAGAGAAATCAAAAGACAGAGTCGAGGAGATCGGAAGAGTATATTTGGCGATGACCAATATATCGGAATTCTCTGATCTAATCTGGCTAGCGATTGCGGTTGATGTTGAGCACGGCGTTACCACACGTGATCTGGTGCGGATGCCTGACCGAGCGCCTTCAGCTAGATGAGTCCACTAAAACATATGGTCAGCATCCAATGTCGAAAACTTAGTGCTATTTATTCTGGGGATTTATTTACCGCTACAGATCACTCCCCCTAGTGGGGCAGTGACGACCCTAAGATGTGGCCAGCCAGAAGTTTAAACCCAACGAGTTTGTCGTTGGTAAACACTCTTCTGATAGCTTACCAAATTTAGCAGCGTCTGGTCGTCTTTCCTTACTATATGGGACGGAGGTACAACATAGTAAAAAAAGAAAATGTACAATGAAAATTTCGGATCCTCATAAACGTCATCGTTCTTTTCCAGCCGTCCTGGAAAAGAGAAAAGAAAATGTAAGTGCATGTCGAAATACACTCGTATGTGCGTAAAAACACAATGTCGGCGGAAAATAATGGAAAATAAACTCATGAACACGTAGTAGCGTCAAAAAAATTTGTTTTTTTGTTTTGTTTTTTTGAATAGAAATAAAAATATATAAGCATATTAAAATTGTTTTTTTAAAAAAATAATATAAAATGTCGAGAAATGCCTTACGTGCAATAGTCGTTTAAATGTTCTGGAAATCTCACCCTTCTTCCAGAACGCGTCGTTTTAAGTTTATTTTCGGATACTGTCGAAGTATCATCGTGTGTGTTGGTTGTCGGATGAGGTATTATAAGTGTCGGAGTCGTGTCGTTCGATTGTACCGAAGGAAAATCCACGTAGATAGGATTTCCTTCTAAATACGCTGCTTTTAAGCGATCGATGCTGATGCTATCGTTGGTTCCGTTCTTATCGACTATATAGTACTTAGATTCACGTTGAGGAACTTTGAAGGGTCCTTCGTATGCTGATTCGAATGGTCGTCGATGCGAGTCTCGACGAACGAAAACGTGTGTACTATATCGTAAGTCAGGTTGGACGAAAACATCAGTTGATTGAGGTCGAGTGGAAGCAGGCTTAGCTGAACGCATTGCGTTTGTAAGCCTGTTCGTGTAGGAGGTTAGATCCATGTTCATTGAAGAGGACGAAGGATCCATGAATTCTCCTGGAAGTCGAAGTGTCGTTCCATAAACGAGTTGAGCCGCAGTGTATCCAATGTCAGCTTTCACTGCGTTGTGGATACCTAGTAAGACGAGTGGAAGAGCATCGGTCCACTGTGAAACGTTTGCAGCTGATAGTGAAGCTTTTAGTTGTCGGTGAAAACGTTCTACCAACCCGTTTGCTTGTGGATGGTAGGCGGTCGTTCGGAAGCGATTGATTCCTAAAAGTGTGGTCAGACGACGGAAAAGTTCAGATTCAAACTGACGTCCGCGGTCTGTAGTGATGGTTGAAGGGCAGCCGAAGTTTGCTACCCATCGTTCGACGAAGGTGCGGGCCACTGTTTCAGCAGTGATGTCCTTGATAGGTACTGCTTCTGGCCATCGAGTGAAACGGTTTACGCAGGTTAAGAGGTAAGAATATCCATTTGAATCTGGTAAAGGTCCGACCAAATCCAGATGAACATGGTCGAAACGAGCATCGGGAGTTTGAAACGAGCCTAGGGGACATTTATTGTGTCTGATAACCTTAGATTTTTGGCAGCTTAAACAGGAGCGTGCCCACTCCCTCACGTCTTTATTTATCCCAGGCCAGCAAAACCGTTCTGCTATAAGCTTGATGGTTGCACGAACACCTGGATGAGAAAGTTTGTGCAATGTGTTGAAGACATTGCGTCGATAATGTTTCGGCACGATTGGGCGATCCCTACCTGTAGATGTGTCACAAAGTAAGGTTTCCTTACCTGTTCCCATCTGTTTGATGCGTAGTTTAAGTGTTGTGAACGATAACTCGTGCTGAAGATCACTGTCTTCTTTTTGAAGCTCGGCGAGTTTAAGAAGGTCGATTCCTTGGAAACTGTTCAAGGAAGTTATGCGAGATAAGGCGTCTGCAACTACATTGTTTGCTCCAGAGATGTGTTGAATATCTGAAGTAAACTGCGAAATGTAGTCCAGTTGTCGAGACTCACGGGAGAGTACTTGTCAGAAGGAGAGCTTAACGAGAAAGTGAGCGGTTTATGATCCGTGAAAAGAGTGAATTCACGGCCTTCGATATAGTGTTGGAAATGCCGTACAGCACAATACATAGCTAGGAGTTCCCCACCGAATGTGCTGTACCTAGATTCGGTGTCTAGCAACCTTCTAGAGAAAAATGCCAAGGGTTGCCAGGAGTTGTTAACCCATTGTTGTAAGACGCCACCGATTGCCGAGTCCGATGCGTCTACTGCGATACTAATGGGTGCTTCGGTGTCCTGATGTGCGAGCATTGTTGCTTTAGCGATCAGTTCCTTAACTGTGGAGAATGCTTTTCGTGCGGTGTCGTCCAAATTGATCGATTTCGCATTTCCGCGAAGTTGGTCGGTCAGAGGTTTCATAAGTAATGCGCATTTGGGTATGAAACGTCTATAGAAACTTACGAGGCCGTTAAACGTGCGTAATTGCTTGACGGTGGTCGGTTCTGGGTAATCCAGAATGGCCGCCACTTTGGTTCTAAGGGGTCGGATACCTTGAGCATCGATAGTGTGTCCCAGAAAGTCTAATGAGTCGGTTCCGATTTGGCATTTCTGAACGTTTACAGTAATGCCATGTTTTTGTAATCGTTCGAAAACAAGATCCAGATGCTTGAGATGTGTTTCTCTGTCCGGACTTGCGATTAGACAGTCGTCAACATACGCATGTACGAAGTTGAGACCTCGGAAAACGTCATCCATGAATCTTTGGAATGTTTGAGCAGCGTTTCTTAGACCGAAAGGCATTCGCAAAAGTTCATAGAGTCCGAAGGGAGTTATGATAGCTGTTTTCGGTATGTCGTCAGTAGCCATAGGTATTTGGTTATACGCTTTAACCAAGTCGATTTTCGAAAAGACAGTTGTACCTTTCAAGGTAGCTGTCAAATCGTGAATGTGAGGCAACGGGTAACGATCGGGAATGGTTTTCGCGTTCAATCGCCGATAGTCACCAGTTGGACGCCAATCGTTGCTGTCTATCATATGTATAACTGTGACTGGGGATACTCTGCAACCAGTAAAAGAAGTTACGCAAACGGACAAATTAGTGTTTCCGTCTACTAGCCTCCGTTTGCGCGTATCGATGATCAGATTGTGATGTTGTAGAAGGTCCATACCAATGATTGGCATAGAAACATCTGCAACAACGAAAATCCAGTGAATGGGTTTGCGTAAACCCACGTTAAGGTAAACGTACCTTTTGCCATACGTAGCGATCGGTTTTCCGTTTGCCGCCTGTAAGTTTAGGGTCGATTCGTGTAGTCGGTCGTTAGGATTTGCTGGGAGAACGCTAACTTCTGCGCCAGTATCGACGAGGTAGCGAACTCTCGTTGTCACATCTGTGACGTACAACAGACGGCTTTGTTCGCCGGCTACGGTTGCCGTTAACGCGTGCCGGCTTGGAAGTTTCCCGAATTGCTTTTCGAATCAGTCGGTTTCGTGTTGGGAAAATTGCAGGGTTTTCTGCAATTTCTGGAAAACTTTCCATACTGGTTATGATACCAGCACCAACAGGGTTATCTGTCTCTCGTGGTCTAGAGACAGATCGCTTACGAGAAATGCTTCTACGTGGTGTGCGCGATCTCTTACGGTCGGTACGAAGACTAAGATAACGCGTGAGTGTGTGACATAAGTCGGTTATATCATTCTGAGTCGTGTGAGGCTTTTCTTTGGCTGAAAATACCTCGGTAGTAGGTTTCGTAATTTCTAGAATGCGGTCGGCAGATGCAGCTAGCTCGTCTAAGGCGTTGTTCTGGAACGAGACCAGAACTGCTTGCACCTGTTGGGGAAGTTTTGACAAGAAGAGTTGTTTGAATAGACCTTCGTCGAAAGTTCTTGGGCCTATTACCTCTCTCATCCGTTGCAACATGTCCGTCGCAGAACCGTGTTGCAGGTCGATGTTATTGAAGAGTTGATCTAACCTTTGTCGATCGGTTAGGTCTCCTCGCTTAAGAATCGAACGTTTTAAGGTTTCGTAAGGTTCAGAAACATCACTAGTAAACATACTAGGTGTTACGTACCTGTTGAATTCGCGCGGTAGTGCCTTGACTACTGCGAGGAATTGTGCACGTGTGTCGATCACGCCGTGCTCGTGGAAGTCAGCTTCTGCGTAGCAAAACCAGGCTTCGATGTTGTTGGGCCAGAAAGGCATCAGTTGAAACGAAGGCGGGGACAAAGTCTTAAGCTTGAGTACTTTAGGTGTCTGTTCAGTCATGATGAAGTATGAAGTACGATAATGAACGAGGGGAAAAATATATATATCCAAGAAAAATACGAAAAAAATCACAATGTTTAAAAAAATAATAAATAAGGTAATGATATATAAAAATCCCAAAAGGAACAGACTCACAGTTGCAATAAGGTGTACCAGATCACGTCGGTCTCACCAATGATGATGTCACAGGTATTCAGTGTTTGACAACGCTTCTACCAGTAACACCTTCTAATGTATTTCGTTCCCACCCAGAGAAATCAAAAGACAGAGTCGAGGAGATCGGAAGAGTATATTTGGCGATGACCAATATATCGGAATTCTCTGATCTAATCTGGCTAGCGATTGCGGTTGATGTTGAGCACGGCGTTACCACACGTGATCTGGTGCGGATGCCTGACCGAGCGCCTTCAGCTAGATGAGTCCACTAAAACATATGGTCAGCATCCAATGTCGAAAACTTAGTGCTATTTATTTTGGGGATTTATTTACCGCTACAAGTAATTACCAAAATATATCAATCAGATCTACCTAAATGCGTGTGACGTGTGACACAGTGACATACTGTTGATATTATTCAAATTAGTTAAAATTGCTAGGGACGGTGTTAACATATTGACAGCAAGTGGGTGGTTTTACTAAGGGAATTCACTAATAAAGATGGCTAGACATTTAAGGTTCCTAAAATATCGCTTGTGGAATGAGATACACTTGAAGGCGCCAGACCATTCAATGCATTTTCAGAGGAGCATTATGAATCGATGCAGCGAACAAATAATGGGAGTGATTTTATCGTGCGGATAGATTGTGGTAGGTTATTCCAGAGTCTAGAAAATTTACAC
Source organism: Schistosoma haematobium (assembly GCF_000699445.3). Classification (NCBI taxonomy): domain Eukaryota; kingdom Metazoa; phylum Platyhelminthes; class Trematoda; order Strigeidida; family Schistosomatidae; genus Schistosoma; species Schistosoma haematobium. The sequence continues at coordinate 23,253,891 of NC_067197.1, forward strand.
GTGAAGTAATTCATATAAACAGATGATTTAGAATGAGTTTGTTTCACTAGTGCCAAGGAATTACGGATGTCATAATGAGAGGTTTCTACATATTGAATCGCGTGTTCGGATGTAAATGATAGTTTATGAAGTAGTTTGAAGGAAAAGATAAGATTTAGTTTCAGTCTCCTCCTCCATAAAGGGTCTAGCCCAAGTTTATTACATCTAGAACTATAAGTTAATGTACAATCAGCTCCACGAATACGAAGTGTAAATCGTCTCTGTACTGATTCCAGCCTTAATTTATCCTTTATGAGCACACTGCTAAGAATAAACGTGCAATATTCTAGAAGAGGTCGAGCACAAACTTTGTACATTAGAATACGTGACTCAGTGTTGTAAAGATTTCGAGTTATGTAACCTATTAGACGTTGAGACTTAGAGGTCTGTTTTAATATATGTTCTGTAAACGACAAGTCTTGGGAATATCTAAGTCCTAAGTCTTCTACTGTATGTAACCTAGATAACACTTCTCCATTTATGGTAATGTCTAGGTTGAGTAATGTATCGCCGAAGCATATTCATCCACATTTAGCCGTATTAAGCTCCAGTTGCCATTTTAAGCACCACTGTGCTACCTTGTTAAGCTCCATGCTGATGTAATTTTGCATATTTTTCAGCTCATGTGGAGAAAATGAATATACTACTTTAAGATCATCTGCATATAGAAGGGGCCTACCGACACAAAAACTTTCACAAATATCATTGATAAACAGTAAAAAGAGCAAAGGACCTAAGACACTACCTTGTATTACACCACTTCTAACAGGGACGGCGTTAGACAATGAAGAGTTAATTTTAACTATTTGATGTCGATTGCTGGGAAAGGAATCAAGCCAAGCAAGCAAAGGATTTTGAACCCCATAAGATGCGAGCTTACCTATAAGAAGTTGGTGGCTAACCATGTCAAAGGCTTTAGAAATGTCCAGATATAGCACTAAGACTAGATATCCTTGGCTATGTAGAGAATAGACTAAATTAAAGAAGTCAAGATGACATGTCATGCAAGAACGATTTTTAAGAAATCCATGTTGAGTATCATTGATAAATTTTCCAGCAAGTAAATAGTTGGAAAGTCCATCACTTATAATTTTTCCATAATCCTAGAGATAACTGGAGTAATATTCATTGGCCGGTAATTGTTCATGTCAGTCTTATCTCCAGATCTGTAACGTGGTGTGATGTGGGCGGTTTTCCAACAGTAAGGGTAAGAACCGGTTTCCATAGAGAGAGTAAACAGCTTTAGAAGAAGAAGTGGAATACCTGGACCACCATATTTGTAGAGAAATGATGAAATGCCGTCTACTCCATGACCTTTCGAAAGCTTAAGGGTATCTATAGCCTTATTAATTTTCATGCATGTGAAGGAGATAGATTTTATTGAGTTGCTAGTCACGCACATAACTCTTGAAGCATAGCCACTTATGTTTTCTACACCATTCGCGAATATACTACTGAAAAGGTCGGCCATGGTTTTAGAGTCGTATATAAAAGTGCTATTATGCTGGATGCACGGTATATCAACATTTCGAGTTGCTTTAGTGCGTTTATTGAAAAGGTGAGTTAAGTTTTGTACTTTCGAGTTAGTATTAAGGGCTAACAGCTCCTCATTAATGGCTTTTAACCTATGTTTCTCTTTGATTTGACTAAAAATTATTGTTATTTGTGCAACTGCTGTGAAGTCGTATGACTTAAAATAACGATTCTTTAGGCGTTTTAGTTCATTACGATATTTAGCTGGTATATATATTTCGTTAGGTTTACTAAACCTGTACGTTTTAAGAGGTACACTGGAATCTAAACAAGAGTTAATGATCAGATAGAATTCGTCGATAGCATCCATGAGACTATTACATGAAAAAAAGTTATCCCAGTCAGCATGCTTATAGTCTCTATATTGACAGGTTTTTGAATGGGTGGGTTTTAAGAGAGATAGATAGGGAGAGCGCAAACTACTATCTTATGGTCACTGCTTTCAAATTCATCATATACTTTTACAGATAGTGGGATAACATCTCTACTAAATATTAGATCGAGTATACTATCTCCTCTAGTTGGTGCACGAACCCACTGTGACCAGCGGTGCATGTTAATGGTTGCCGAGAACTCATCATTACATGACTGACAACTACCGGTACTCCAGTTGATCCCAGGATAATTGAAATCCCCAGTGGTAACCTTAGCATTAAAGTTTAGAGAGGATGCATGTATGAATGCATTGATAATAAGATCATTCCCACTATTCGGACTATCAGGAGCTCTGTATATATATCCAAGTAGTAGACTATGATTCAGGGTGTTGACTGATATCCAGACTGATTCTGGTAAACTATTCAGGACATTAACTTCAACTTTATTAGTTGTTAGGGTATCCAAAGCATATATAATACAACCACCTCGCTTAGTTTCTCTGTGGCAGCGATAAAGTCGATAGTTCTGGATATTTAATTCTGAATTAGATACTGCTTGAGAGCACCATGTTTCAGTGATAAGTATGGAAGAAGGTTTTGCTAGAAAAGCTAATGTTCTCAAGGCTGAAATTTCGTTCAGAAGTGAACGTGCATTGATATGTAATAAGCTCAAAAGGGAGTGTGGAGTGTAAAAAACCGAGCTTCCCTATTGATATTATGTAATTTGGATTCCCATAGACTGTGGTTTATTATGTTTGACTGATCGTATGGGCTATCGCTTAAACAAACTGTATTGCTAGTGGGACCAGGGATTTCTGAAGGCCAAAAAAATCATTATTTTGATAAAGTGGGTTAATTTGTTGAACTTGATTAGGCGGACAGTTAAGACAGGCACCTGCCAGTTGAGTTGATGTTGAGTAACCTAGTAAACCATCTTGCCCAATGGGAAAGTGTTGAGAATAGTTACGTCTTACAGGTATGTTATTTAAAACGTTTGTGGATAACCGTAGGGTGAGTTGGTTCATTGTGGTCTGTCCAATATTAGGCCCACTTACATAATGATTGCAGTGACCATCTTGTGAGACATTTGAACCAAGTCTGCCCTTATAACCTCCCTACGATGCGTAAGGTGAAGCATGGTGTCGGGAAGTACAGTCTTATTTTTATTTGGTAGAGTCACCGTAGTATTTTTGATACTGGGTCTAGAACCAGAAAGTTCTGTACTTACATTCTTCTTACGTGACAAAGGTATTTTAATCTTGACAGCGTTTTTGAGAGTTGGAGCATTAAAACTAAGTACTTGCTTATGGGCTTCTAATGGTAAACTGGGTAATATCGGATTAGTGACGTCATTAGATGTACATTGGCTATCAGATGTCACTACAGACATAACAGGCAAATTAACATTCTTCGTTGGTATATCAGAGTACTGGAGAACATGAGATAGGGTAGCTGCATCAGTGGATCCAGCAGCTGATGCATCGTGGTTTTTTGTGATCTCAACACCTTTATTTTCGTTCAAGGTACGTTTTTGCGTAAGCCTTTGATTGGTGATCTCATCTGAGACTATACGAGCGTTTCTAAATTTTGTAAGCGCGCAGATTAGCTGCTCGGATTCTTTTAACCGTTCAGTTAATATATGAGAGTCGAATCTGAACAAGACCGGGCACGAGTATTTCTGGTGCTTTTATTAAGTCGAATGCATTGGCATGGACTGCTTGAAGGTTAGATGCTTTTAATATCGAATTCCTTACAGTTTTAATGGGGATTCTGTCAGGTATATTACAGACAATCACGTTAATACGAGAGATTATTCGTTTGGTAACTTCATTAGAGATAAAGTCGATAACACATTCTGATTTTATGATGTCATCAAGTTCCGCAGGAACGATATCTTTTGACAGGAGCAGCTTAAGGAGTGATGTCTTTATTTCTTGTTTCAAATCATCATGCTTTGATAAAGAGCTAGCAAGTGACTCAACTTTAGAACGCATGTCGGTTAGTTGTTCAAAGACTGTTTAATTCACTCTTAATATTATCGATACTCTTTGATCTTGATGTGGAACTCATTATTAAATTAGAGACACAGTCATCCAGCATCAGATGTGGTGTAAGACCTATCCCAACATTATCAGCTTCAAAAGGAGTAGCAGAACATGGGGAATAGGTAATAACAGAATTGTTATTATCTGAAGTATTAGGGTTGAACATGTTAAATTACGGCTCTTCATAGTCGAATGGGATATCACGAATCAATGGTATTGATTCTAATTTATCATACAAAATACCTCTCTAAATCGTATTTCTAACGTCGGATCGATTTCACTTACTAAAGAATGATGCTGTTGCATGCAAAGCTAAGCAATTTGCTGAAAATTAAACCTCCTTATGATCCTATAAAATCTATAAAAGTAAAAATGAGCTAAAACAGCTTTGACAAAAAGGGGAGATAGCTGTTTATGTATCAGAATACTGTTTTCAGTACTACATTCCGAAACTACGCATAATCCTATACTCTCAGCTTCTTTTGAACCATCTCCATTTATACAGTTCTTTGTCCATTCATACCATAATTACGCTTGTTTTCTTCAACCTATTAAAATGTTCTTGCTTAAAAATTACCTTAATAAAATAGAATTAGATTAAGTGGTCATACCTTAACTATTTCACCACAAGTGAATCAACTTCAACAACCATGAACGTTGTCTGCTCTGCTTCTCATCCTTTCTTTTTCTTAACCTCATTTTCAGCCCGCTTGAGACATGCCACTGAAAACATATGAGACGGATGATTTCGTCCTGCGCCATTGTTACGCCGAAGTCAGAAGTTTGATATGTTACAAATGAGACTGAATGTTGATGTGTGATAAAATTCGCATACACTTCCCAGGACTAAGTAATGTCCCCATATTCTTTTCATTTGGGATATAGTTGTTGGCGTGTTTGTCATGTATAAGTCAAACGTTTGTTCAAAGTGCTCAACAAGCAGGCAAAGCTAATCTCTTATATTATGAATGAAATGTCAAACGTTTCCATGCTAATTTTCGACAAAAAGCCTGGACTAACTAGTCAGACTTAACATAACAAGTCTTGCAGTTTTTTTGCCCCAAACTCATTCATTTGACTAAATATCTTTCTTGCATCAAATATGATGTTAGTTCATAATGAAAACAATTACTCTTATTTTGACTTTGACTTTCTATTGTATATTTTAATTCCTCACACTTACCTATAACTCTTTTATTCCCAATAAATAGGTGAATATGCCGAAATTATTTTAGCATTGCTCAAACGTTCATAAATTATTCTCACCTGCTTTTGTTACTTCTTTTTCAGGACGGATTGCACTTTTAAACTGTGAACACAAAACATCTAACGAAAATTATCGACTAACATTTTGAAGTGCTTCAACTTTTTCCGTAAAATCGATCGGTACCTACGTGTATTTCTCTTTTACTACTGTTAGGTATGATAGGTAGTTTGGGCATCAACTTGCGATCTGAACAAGTTTTCGTGAGTTTTCAAAGATCTATGCTGGTGGTCTTTGACAGTATCGTAACCAATACTGTAATAACCAACTGTCACAGCATACAAGCAGATCACAGAACCTTTGTTCTCGCAATTTGGTTTCTATCTATTACAGCTCTTCTTGTGATTTTAACAGAAATTACATACAAAAACACTTCTTAAACCAATTCTTTCGTCCTTAACTTTGGATGGACTGGCGTAAGCAGTCAATTTGTCGGTCTTATTGCACAGACCAATAATCACATTAAGAATCATTTTCAACAGAACGTTATCGGTTTGCAACCTACCGGTATAACATTTAGCACGACTGAAACGTGATAGATAGTAATAGCCGCAGAAGGTGGTGGAAGCAGTGGTGAGAACAAATTTGTTTTGAAAAGATCGATTTGTGAGCACGTAATCAGTGAATTCCTATCGAGTTATTGGTTGTGAAGATGCCACAGGTATTCGGAGTTTGACAACGCTTTAATCAGTAACACCTTCTAATATGAAGGGTACCCACCAAGTGAAATCAAAAGACACAAGCAAGGAGGTTCGAAGATATATTTGATAGGCTATCAATATATCGAGGATCGTCTGGGTTGTTGAACACGGTGTTCTCACTCGTGGTCTGGTGCGGATGCATGACCGAGCGCCTTCAGCTAGGCGAGTCCATTAAAACTAGTGTGGCCAGCATTCAATGTCGTAGATTTACAGAGCTATTTATTTTGGGAATTTATTCACCGCTACAGTTGGCTCCCCACTCAAAATGTTGCCCGTTGGAATCTCAACTAGAACACCTTCAGCAATCTTCAGTGGTGAGTCAATCAGTGAGGATGTGGAATCTGTACCTACGTACATCTGTACAGGTTGCCATACATTAATAGCACAGAGAGAAGTTTTCAGTCCAAATCCCAGAGTATTAGTGGTAGCAACAGTTTCGGCGGTAATAGAACGGGTTAGACATCGAAGGTTTGACTCAAAAGAAAATATAAATCAGTGAAATAAAAATAAAAGAGAAGTTCTGAGGAATTTAGAAACTGGCTAAAGACAGAAAAAAATGAGTTTTCCAGTGCAAACGATCTTAGGCCATTTCATTCAGAGTCCATAACCACTGGTCTTGATAATCACGTCGACTCCAACCAAGTACTCTACATTTGTTGACATGGTTCGATTTTCCTGGTCTTTAGCGTTTTCCCGGCCTACTCCCGCACCAAAAGACATCGCCTGTCGAGGAAGGCGGTAGTTTGACGCACGTAACACATGTTCCGACCACCCCATTTGGTGGAGATTTACTACCTCAAGAATCTATTTGCTATTTGTAACTAGTTCCTTACCTCAATTCATACATATTCTTACTCGATAACCCCGAAATACATCTGCACTGTTCTTAAACACCTATGATCGAGTATCGGTAGTCCACAAATATCCTGCACTCTTAAAGACTGCGGTCCATATCCGTAGAGTGGAAGAGAGCAAACCATTGAACGGTAGATTCGCTCCTTGGTTGAAAGGCAGAGATCTCTTCTGTGCCATAAGTAACGCAAGTTGGCAAAACCAAATCAAACCTTCTGAATTTGGGCTGATGGTTCGTCAGACATCAGTCGATGCCTTCAACTACTTCACTCTTAGTCACTAAATCAGCCAATCCCGGAGTAACATTTTACATTTGGAGGAAGTACACCATATCCCGATTATGCTTGGGTTTCATATTAAGGTGACTGAGAGCTGTATTTTTTCAGTCTTCTTAAACAGAACTACATCACTTTTCTATTCTAAGTCAACAAGTGAATCACCAGGCTGAAGGTGAATTCCTGAAAAGTCAAACTATGAAAGCATGATCTTTAGGGCATATCTGTGACAAGCTTAGATAAAAATAGGAAAGAAGTCAACCCTGGTAAACACAGCTTGAAGAAGACGATTCCTACGACAGTTCGTCATAAGCTGTGACTTGATTAGTATTACTCGAGTAGTGAGCCCATACAAGCTTATTAAATTTCTCTGGCGCACTGTCCAACGACAGGTGCCACACAGGACCTAAAGATCAACGAGGTCGAACGCCGACTTACGGCCAAAGAACAAAGCGCAAGTCTGATATAAAGAAGTATGTCTATGTTCCAGAATCTGACAGTTGGTGAGTATTCGATATGTATATCCAGGTCCAGCTCTGAAATCAACCTGGTTATCTCAGGTTTGCACTTCATGAGCTCTGATTAAGTGTCCAGGTATTAAGGAGGCTAATATTCTTGATGTTATATTAGTTAAACTGATTTCTCTGTTAATGTTACAAGTTCTTCACAAGTGCACAACTCTTACTTCATTCGACATTTAAAAGCTCTTACGATAAATTTGTTGCATGTATCTATTAAATTATATCTTTGACCTAGCAGTTTGATTCGGAAGCGTGTAATCTTTGTGTGCGCTCTCGTAGCTGTAACCAAGTGCTTCGATGAATGTTGCTTCCAATTTCTTCACTACCTGATACCCATAAGAAAGATAACATCCTACCACAATTATACGATGCCGTGCATGTTATTAAGAATGATTACAACTCACTTCCATTCCTTGTCCAATACGAGGATACACTTTTTCGAATTACGCTAAAAATAATGAAATAAGGAAAGTAGTGCGTACAATAACACCATATCATGGTTTTGAACAAGCCTGTTAAGTTGCGTCATTAACAGTATGCTTCAAACTATGTAGATTGTAGACAGAGTGCCCTTTAATATAACAACGTTTGCATCGTACTATAAAGTCATTAAGACTAATGAGTTCACTTAGAGAACACTAAGCTAAAATTAAGATGTGACATTCAGTAGTTGGATGATGATAGGTGAAGAAAATTTCTGTGAAGTGCATCTATAAAGTGTCAGTCAAGTTTGGAACTCTGTTGACTGCCACACGTCTATTACTAGGTTCAGAATTACTCGCCCAAAATTAACAGTTAAATGTAGATAGGTTGGGTCTAAATTATGGTCGACGATTATGACAGGAATAAAAACTCACCCCGATAGCACTAGTTTTTCTCAATAACGAAGCAAAACGAACGTGTTTTGTCTCGCAACAGTATTAAACATTAAATGAAGGCCAAAACTATGCGGCTGGAACATGTGATTATTTGTACCGTCACATTGAAAAACTATATCATTTTTTGTGAGTACGCCTTAAAACGTTTGAAAAATTACTTATGTGAGAAACCCTTGCTCCCACAACTGCGTTTTGTTGATGTCCGGGTTTTCCCCGGGACTTCCACTGAATTTGAGGAGATCGCCTAAACTTTACTGGTCTGTGGTCTTTCCTCAAAATCAGGAGATTCGGAAAGGGGTTTACTATCACCCGATTACATTTAGAAAAGCATAAGATGTAGTGAATTGTCGTTTCAATTGGTGTTCTTCATCTGCCCTAACATCAAAATGCATATCCTCACCAGTGAGTGAAAAGGGCGTTATACACTTCTCGACAGTTTAAATAATGGTTCATTACTAGATATGAGAGATAAGAAGAAATGATAATTGCAGCTCATAATCTTCTCTTCTTTGTTTCCCAGGTACAACGGAGTATCTTGTGCAACATCACTGTGAGCATTATGCCATTTTATAATCTATAATTACAAAGCTACTGGGATTGAACACCAACACAACTGTATTTGTTTGTCGATTTGCAAAATACAGTCCATGAAGATGAGGGCTGCGACTGACGAGTATTGTTTCATCAAACGCTAAAATTATTTCTCATTCTGCATCTGTTTTATGATGTACTTCCCCTATCTTTAGCCTGTTTACAAACTGGTGTGTTTTATTTCCTTTACAGATTTAACATAATAACAATTCCGATATTCAGTATTCAATATCTCTGTCACGAATTTTTATGTATTGACTGATTTGTTTGCACACATTTCCAGTTAGTTCTGCAGGGTTCTCAATGTTTGCTTATGCCCAGTGAGTGATGGTCTAACAATTTGATTAGACAAATATGGTCATTTTCGTATTTATCCATGGATTGTGAGTTTGGGTGTTTGTCTTAGAGTAGTAGGGTTTCTGTATATCAACAGCTGTCACGTTACAATGGAGGAGTTTGGTTGATTGAGACGTAGAAATAATAGTGATCATTCAAGTGCTAAAAGAAGATGATTGTTTCAAGGATAAATAATTAATTCAATTGATCATCAATGTGCAAGAGGACGAAATCGGGTGAACAAAAGAGTGACAGAGACGATAGTACAATAGACAGGAAGTAGTTACTGGTTATGCGATAATTACGACCGTCGTAAATTGTGATTAATGCATCAAACACGGCGGTTCCAAGAGGAAGATGGCAAACCAAGGATGAGTATGTGTCTGTCTACTCTCCTCTTAAAGTGTGTAGGCCAGGTCCGTATAAACAGGCGACTTGGTGCATTTTGCCAATATGAAGTGTTTCATCAGCTAGACCGTGATCTATGTGTTCCTTGTGACGGGTTGCTGACCAAGGTCAACTGACGCCAAGATGTTTAACTGGGCTTTTCTGCTGTCGTCGAATTTCAGATCGGATTAGGACAACTAAGAAGTGTTATTGGATTCTCTATAATAACGCACTGTCTCGCAACTGAAACACAAAGCTCCGGAGCCTTCAAAAGGAAGTTTATGGCACTTGAGTAATCTGTTTTAATGAATTCGACATGTTTGTTCCGTCAATTAATCGGTCGCGCACCTGAATATCAATTAGAGGACGAACGTTTTACATCGCGTTTTGTTTCTGCATTTTGGCAATGACCTCCCTAACCTTTTCGTTATTCTAACGACTCATCTTATGAAATTCGCTGTTCGCTAAATTTGAAGTTTGTACACTTAACTTTACATCATTTTTGTGAGTTCCATACGAAAGAAATGTGCCTACATGAAAATGCCAAATTATCTAAATGTAGGCATTCTTCCCTATGAATGTTGGGATGTGAGCCAAAAACTTTTCATGTAGCCAGAGATGGATGGTGGATAACAATGGAACCTAGGTTAAACAATTCGTCCTATGTTTGGAAGTGTCAGCTGGATGTGCCTGCATTCCAGAGTCGATGTTCACTAAGGAAATCGGACCCAGCGCCGTTCGCTACAAACGCCATCGTGTTATCCACTCAGCTACTGGGTCCAGATAGGTACTAGACTCTACAATGGAGTGAAGATTGATTGATTTTTGTACTATTTATTTGAATCTTCTCATCTATGTTTAAAACCACAGTTGATATGTATCTTATTGGCATATGTACTCTCCGAAGGCTCCATCATTTGATTGCTGGTCGAACGGTCCAATTAAGAGCTCTGTCGGAAAGCCGATTTGATCATTAGAATTAGTCGAATGGACATCATAACTAAGAACTCCTGGAATAGCTTTACTTAACACATATAACTAGATGTGCACAACTGAGAGTATTATATCTGTAATTCATAACAAGCCCCCGGCCAATGTAGGATTACACTCAACAAGCTGAGGTATTGTGTAATCTTAAAAGCTGGCCATTGAGAGGCGAATCCTGATAAAGTGAAGTGTAATTGAAATAATTCTCAACGTTTCTGATGTTTAAGGGTATACAGCGGTATTGTGTTAGGTACCAACAAACTTCATGTCAGTTAAAACTTGCTTTACGAACTCCGTCGATATATCATTTAGATAGATGGCTATTCACCACGACCTTACACCTTTTTATAAGGTTGTTATTCTGCATAAACCTCCTCCTTCAATACTTCATCTTAGATTTAGCCTGTTTAACTTTATTAACAGTTGAATTTATGAGTTGATTTAAGCTAGACCACCATTGAATTGACTCATCGATACAACTAATAAAAATTACCACAATCTCCACAAATTTACATCCTAAACATGTTCAAACGCGTAAATCCACTGATATAAAGGAATGTGAAATAGTTTCGGAAGCTTTCGTCATTAACTGTCTTGTTCCTTACGAAACTCATCTAAACCCTCGAATTTGTGATTGTACAATTTTGTTAGAACCCATAAAACATCAGTTGGAGGACAGTATTAGCATTCAGCTATAGGTGCCAATGTTCTGGTTCTATTGGAACCCATAGTCATGCGTGCGGATATCAGGCTGTTTTTTCCGCCTCACAAACATCCCAAAATTCAGTGCGTCTGAAATACCACATCTAGTCGAAACTCCTAACCACCTTCTCCAGATTCCCGGCGGACTTGCATTCTTACGACGCTTCTAACATCCCAGTTGTTATTCAGTGAGTGTGTGGTGGATCCCAGCAAAAGAGCTTATTCAAGATATATCGATACACAAGGTTATTAATAATATACCAAAAGAGTTAACAATAAAACCCTAAGTGTCAATCTATGAGTAAAAACCAAAAGTTAACAAATTATAGTTAGAATACAAATGGTATATTAAACAACAAAACAATAACAGTTGTTATGAAATGAATGTTACTTGTAAGCCGCTCTCTGAGATAACAACCACAAATGAGTTCACTTGATTAACGAAGATTCCTGTGCGCAAAACGACACCAACGGCGTAATGACAAAGACTGGATCCAATAGTATTATTTAATAATAATCTGGGCCAAAATCCAAAGTAGTGTAGGAAGGCCTAAAAAGACGTTATAACACTACTATAGTCCTCAATCAAAGGCCGTGGCCAACAAAGCAGAAGAACAGAAGGCGGAGATAGTATTTTATATTTCAACCAACGCGGTAGAATATTCGCATATAAGTATCCAAACAATTATAATCGTTTTTTAACAAGTGATACAGAAAAACAATAGATATTGAATAAAAATGTGGTTACATATAATGTGTGGTAAATTAGAGGAAAAATCCGGTTTTTATTTTGTCGTTACAAAAATCACTAAATATACGTCACCATAAGTCGCTGTGCGTCATTAATCCATTATCCTTAGATCCCACAGTCTCTAATGATTTGTATAGATCCATTGAAAATACCTTTAAATTTACTTTCAAATATATATATAAGTGGCAGCTATAATCACCATCGGTATGTTAACCGACTATTCTTTGCTTGAGAGACCCAACTAAGCAATTACGTCTTCACATATGAGAAAAGAATCGGAACCACAATCCAACACCAATTAAACTTCAAAATTTCCCTTAAGGTAACAAAGCTCAAACGGAATAGTACCCAAACAAACGTTCGATGGCTTGAATTGATAAGTTATTTGTTTAGTTAATATGTAGCACTGGGTGATGACAAACCTCGAAGTCCTGAGCATCGCATTTTAAACCAGGGATACATGGTCAATTCGTACCTGCATCAAAGCGCATAATTCCAGTCTTAGGTAAACAGATGTTATTGACAATCTTATCTTTAACATTACACGACCAGTTACCTTTTGCACTACTAGGTGATTCTCCCAAACGAACATCCTTCAGCACTTACAATACTATTATACATAGGTAACCGATGCTAACCAATGGGTTCAGAACCTTGAAAACCAAAACATCCAAACAACATCTTAAAACACGAAGAGTCCAATAAAATTAATCATGGAACATTTCGTTGTATCCGGAATTCCAAACCTTAACTACTCAAACCACGATGTATTAATATTCTCACAATTGACAAGGCAATAATGACAAAACCAAAATCTGAAGTTAAAAATAGTCAAACTTTATTTAAATACTGAGAAATACCAATAAGCTTCAATTCTTAGGCTTCCAGAGTCAAGATTCGTAACGACATACGAGAGGTAAAACAGAACCTGAAAGTTTAAAGTGAAAATTAATAAAACCTATTTTAAAGTTTAAATAAAACATACATATAACATGGTGACTTAATACAATTGTTCGTGTCATTACGGAATGTTACTACATAGTGATTATAAGCAATGGCCCAGATAGTCTTACAAGAAAGCCAATATCCACCAAGATTTTGCGTGACGTGCCTATCATTCCTGATTATATTCCTGAAGAAATGTCTAGATATACGAAATAAGTGGACCGTAAAGAGTACCTTTTCTTGCTTTCAGCCTTGATCAACCGGGGTAGATAAGCTAACTCTATCTTATCTTTCGTTTGCAAATAATCTCATAAAACGAAATTTAGCTTCAGATTATTTTAGAATTCACGGTGCACCGTGTAACTGAAAGGACTGTCTTATCATGTTTGTTCATTGTACCGATAACTTTTATTTCATCGTGAGTACAATTCATCACTAAATTCTCGTTGATAGAAGGATTCCCCACCACCCCAGTAACTTTAACCAACATCCATATGAATTTTGATGCTGACGTTTTTCAACCACGCAAACGTTCCCAGACCCTCGTGGCCAAAATATGACGAAATGCGTGTCTCACATTCTACTTCTTGCCACTATTCTTCTCTTCTTATTGGGAACATTGTTCAGTCAAGAAGTGATCGCTGAAGTATTAGTTATGATTGTAACTTTCATTTGGTACGGATACGCCTGCTACCTGGTTCCGTGCTATAATGTGTATATGTCTGCTCGTTTCTTCCAGACCCCCATGTTCTGATGGTCAAGTAGAAAAGTTCGTCAATAATTCCATTACCCCCTCAACATTTGATTGACTGAAGAGGAGAGTAAGCACGCTTCTTCTGCGACGTAGGAGTCCTAAACATTATGTGACGAAAAAGACTCCATCAAAGTTATTAGAAGGAAGACCTCTCCGTGTTTGAATTTGTGAATTATTCTGATAATAATCTTCAACCATTCTGATAGTTTGTGGTGAAGAGCGTCAGAAAATATATGACTCGAGTCTCGACAATGACGACTTACTAATATAAAACAAAAATGTTGATAAATAACTTTCCCAAAGACGAGGTGAGTCTAACCCGATTTTCGTTTGTCATTCTAATACCAATGAATTAAGAGTTCGCCCCCTTGCATAATCTAGTACCCATCTGGACCCAGTAGCTGAGTGGATAGCACAATGGCGTTTGTAGCGAACGGCGCTGGGTTCGAGTTCCGTAGTGAACATCGACTCTGGAATGCAGGCACATCCAGCTAACACGTCCCAACATAAGACAAATCGTGCGGCCTCGATTTTACTGCTAGTCACCATCGTCGCATATTAACACAAGCCTTTTACCCCTCGTGAAAAGGTACAGGTTGCTCACCTACATTCTCTATCCAACTCTGTCCCGGGCTATCGTCTCTAGGTTTTTTCACTTGCTATTCATATCTACTTCCACTTCCCGACGTAGAGTGTTCCTTGGCACCTCTATTTTTGCTTCGCTTCGGGATTCCAAGTTAGCGCTTGCCTCGTGATGCAGTTTGGTGATTTTCTCAATGTCCTATCCACTTCCAACGTCTTTTCCCAATTTTCTCTTCAGGTGGAAGCTGGTTTGTTCTCCCTCACAATAGGCTGTTGCTGATGGTATCCGGCCAAAAAAATATCCAGTATCTTACATAGACAACTGTTCATAAGTACCTGTATATTTTTATTATGGTTGTAGTAGTTCTCTAAGTTTCAGCTACATACATTAGGACTGTCCTGAACTTCAAATTCAATATTCTGACTTTGATATTGGTTGACAGTTGTTCTGAGTTCCATATGTTGTTCAACTGTAGGAATGCGGCCTTTGCTTTGCTAATCCTCGCCTTTACGTCTGCATCAGATCCTCCTTGTGCATTGATGATGCTTGTACGTGAAAGATTCCACCTCTTCCAGAGTTTCTCCATCAAGCATGATTGGGTTGGTGTTATCCGTGTTGCATTTGAGGATCTTGGTTTTCCCCCTGTGTATGTTGAGGCCTACTGATACAGAGGCTTCTATCACACTGGTTGTTTTGACCTGCTTTTGTTAATGTGTATGAAATATAAGAGATGTCACCTGTGAAGTTCAAATCTTCTAATTGATTCCGATCTGTCCATTGTACTCCATGCTTCCCGTCAGATGTCGAAGTCCTCATAATCCAGTCAACTTGAAGCACTTCTTTCTTCAACACTATAAAATAAAAACGCTTTTATCTGCACTTACCATATTAAGCAGAGTGTTTACTTTACCAACGTTAAGCGATATATTTCTTCTAGTTATATAATTAAAAAATTACATCTGTAATGCCATGTTTTCGTCATAATTTTATCCATAAATTTTCGAAAACTAAGTTAAATAAATAAGAAAATGGCAACAAAAGAATTGAGTGTGAATCGTTCACCTGAAAGAATACGAAGTAAGGAATAAGTTAGCGTGAATGTATTTTCATTATCTAAGCTTTTCACTAGTCCATAGAAGAATCGGATTCATCAGAGCAAGATAGTACTTACTTACTTAATTACGCCTGTTACTCCTAATGGAGCATAGGCCGCTGACCAGCATTCTCCAACCCACTCTGTCCTGGGCCTTCTTTTCTAGTTCCATCCAATTCTTGTTCATTTTTCTCATGTCTATCTCCATTTCTCGGCGTAATGTGTTCTTTGGTCTTCCTCTTTTCCTTTGGCCTTGAGGATTCCATGTGAGGGCTTGTCTTGTGACGCAGTTGGGTGCTTCCCTCAATGTGTGTCCTATCCACTTCCAGCGCTTCTTCCTGATTTCTTCCTCCACTGGGATCTGGTTTGTTCTCTCCCACAGTACGTTGTTGCTAATAGTGTCCGGTCAATGGATCTGAAGTATTTTGCGTAGACAACTGTTAATAAACACCTGTATCTTCTGGATGATGGCTTTCGTAGTTCTCCAGGTTTCTGCCCCATACAGTAGAACTGTCTTGACATTTGTATTGAAAATCCTGACCTTGGTGTTGGTTGACAGTTGCTTTGAGTTCCAGATGTTCCTCAGTTGTAAATATGCTGCTCTTGCTTTACCGATCCGCGCTTTCACATCTGCATCAGATCAACCATGTTCATCAATGATGCTGCCCAAATATGTAAAGGTTTTCACATCTTCCAAATCTTCTCCGCCTGAAGTCCCTCCGAGGGCTACTGCTGGTTCCAAGCCCGGATAAAGGAGGAGGATTGGGCATGGGGTTAACGTCCCCATCCCGTAGAAAACTAACTCGCTAAAAAAACGATAACCAGAGCAAGATAGTATCCAAACCATATTAAATTTTCATTCAAATTGTTATTAATAATGTGATGTAATTGTCAAAAAGTATCACTTTATTCTTTAGACATACCAAAAGTTTTGATTTGCTATATTTTACATGATAAATAAGGTCTCAAGTTTATTTCAACTCTGTTGAAAGTGGCTACGTTTTTAATTACATTTTTACTGATATGGTTAACAGGAAATTACTACATATTACGAATATCTTGGAAATTCTTAATGCATTATTATTTTTTATTTAGAGTTTGTTTGTTAACCAATTTTTTAAGGTAACAGATTGATAAAACATAACTTCGTACACATCAATATTCACCAGTAGTGAAAAAATAAAGGAAGAATCTGTTATTACTAACTAAATAAACAAAAAATGTCACATCAGTTACACTAATTGCATATCACGTTACACCACCATCTCAATATCATGTTACATTTTTTAAAATTAAATTTTGAACTGTTAGCTTTTTCATCTATGACCTAAAATTGTTGTTATCATGGGACTAAAATGACTGGAAAAACTATAAGTTTTATACTTTAAAACATATACTCAATGATTCTCGGTCAGTATTTACGGATCAATTTTCTAGGTAAACATTTGGGTCCAGAAAACGATTATTATTAAATACAAATAAAAATGGCATTTTAATTGATTGCAATTGTCAGAAATCATCGAAACTGGACATAACTTCTCTGTTTAAGTACCAGTAAAATTTAATATAGATTGAGAGAAAAATTGTTTAACGGTGAAATTAATAATTAATTTGAATTTTCTAAGATTCCATTTCAAATTATGAGTTTTTTTCGAGACATTGTTGCTGTTCAAATGCACATCATTCGACGACAAAATCTTAGTTATTGAAATGTTTCCAGCACTATATACCTAACTATATAAACTATCATTCAGTTTAGATTTTCAATAACATTCGAAACAGTTTCATCGCAGAATTTTAGGAGGCTTCATTAAAAATATGAAATTTTCCACACGACAGAATTTTCTTTGTGGTTGCAAAACTACTGGTTTAATGTATGATGTTAACAAGATAATGTGTGATCTTATTATCAAGAGTATGGACACTTCTCGTTTAGTTCAGTACTAACGCATCTGACTGTCGCACCGAGTAACGTGGGTTCTACTCCAACTCCAAGCTTCGGTCTCTTCAAAATTCTACTTTCGTCTTTCTCTAGAGTCACACTTAGTACAAAATACAGGACTAGCGGTTTCTATCGATTTTCTTAAGCCGACAAAGATCATAGCAAGATAAACGCGATGATAAGTTATGTGTTTTAGTTGCAACATTTACAACTGTGTCGATTGAATTTGATCACTGTCTAGGACTAGCTAAAAAAACAATTCTTCACGATGAGAATGAGAAAGCTGTCCAGCTATCCTCGGGTTTCAGCGATTTTCCAACCGTTGTCATTTAGCGATGAAACTAGTAATTTAATTTGTTCATGATATCCTTTTCATAGTTTCATTATAAGCTATATTAGCTTCTGATTATGTTAAATGAACCGTTGTTTTACGGTTAAAATGTATTTAGCTTTGAAATCCCATATTGGCTTATGTCATTTAATGCTAAGGTGTGATAATCCTCATATTACATTAAAACTTACACTCTCTTATTCAAATAGTCTTTCAAAATTCTAGTTTGATCAGTAGTTTTCATCACTTAAGTTTTTATAATAAGTGTTTTCGTTTTTTGGAAATCTTCAGAGATTTGAAAATGGAATAAAATAATACACTGTAATCCAAATAATATTTTTTTATTAAAATAGCTTAGTTACTATATTCTAAAAGAGAAGAGATTTCAACCAAGCTTTATCTTATAAATCTATCTAAATCATTCTGTACACATTCTATTACAAGGGTAACAAAATGATAAGAACAACTCACAACTAGTTATCTTGGGTTATCACAGCTTTAACTAGTGTTAATCAGAATCAGAAGATTAAATTATTTGGTAAACATTTAAGTCGAAAAATTCATTAGGCTAAATGCCCATGTAGTGTCTATTGTCTAGTTGCAGTTAGATCAGTTTTGTGTTAAAACTTGACTGTTATTATCATCACAAAACCGTTATATAAATGTCGTTTTATTCAGCGTAGCAGAATATTTTAAACTTTAAAGCAATTGATCATTTTGATAAATCATTACAATATCCAGATTTTAAACTTTCCTTTATTTCAGACACTGCTTAGTGATTACAGAGTCCTTCATTCAACCTTAATAACTATATAGTCACTAGCAAAATTAATCAGGTTGTTATGTTTGGATTACTGAATATTAGATAAGTTACTTTATGGAATAACACTCGAATTTCTCCTTCACATCTTTTAAACGTTCAAAAACAGGTTTAGTGATTAGACACTTTGATGGTTATGCAAAGTTAAAATCACAACCATTACAGTCAAACTACTCTAAGTAGTTTGCCATTTTGTTTCATGACGTTACTGACACAAACATGCAACATTTTTTATTATGCTGCTTAAGTAATTTGTGATGAATATTCCCATTAGAGGTTTCTTAATCATTTACAAATTATCTATCAAACAAATATAAATTACTGTCTTAATCAAGTATTTTGTGTCACGACGAGTTTCTAAACCCACAAATGCAGTATTTCGTACACTTTTTTCTTATGAGCACTTGACTGGTCATTACGGCAGATTTGTCTTCAACGAGTGGCTAACGTAATTATTTTTGGTTAACCAAATATTTCTTTAACAAATTCTGGAAATCTAGCTAATTTCCTAAAGATCTATTTACATATGAGATAAATTAGTCAGTTAGCTATTTATTTAGTAATGTTGTGATGTATGCTGCTTATATCTGTCGACATAATTAGTATATGACCCTAATCAGAAGTGGAATGTCTGTCAAAAGAAGGTTGAAAAGATTGAACTTAAGAAAATAAGAAGGGAAACATAGAAAGTGAGAATTGGAAGAATTATAAAGAAGTTAAAGGACAATTGATGAAAGATTTGCAAACGAATGTATGGTTTCAAGTTAATTGAGCATTGGATAAGAATCTAATGATTGATATACAAATTGTGGGGAAGTGTATCTCTGATGATGCGTGACTTACTGTAAGCCACTTCTTCAAAGTGAATAAATAACCGAAATAAAATTAACATAATCTTAAATGGTAAATAGGAAACAATACAGAATAACTTCAGTACAATCAAAACCATAATAGGTCTGAATATGTTCAATCCTCAATAATTGATCTTCGACAAAATGTTCGAAATAATACATAGTAAATATAATGAAAATAACTTTCAGATTTCTACTTAAACTGGTTCTTATTTTGACGTGAATTAAACCAAACATTCATGATATACAAGTTACATAAAAAATGGAGTGGTAGTGATTTTCTAATTAGATTCAATTTCATGAATTTGTATTAAAAACAATGTAACTAAATTACATCGTTAAATCATGACATTCTACTATTTTTTTAAATTCTGGCATCTTTCAGAACTACACGTCTATTCATTCCACAGAACTGTAAATTGGCAAACAACACAATTTCAATTTTTCTTCATCAATGACGTCATATATTTTTAGAAATTCATAGAACTTTAATAATTGTGTTTGTTGCCAGTCACCGATTTATATTTCAGATTGCAAATTTTGTTTGACATTCAGATGTATAAACATTAAACGTAAACCATCATCATCATCAACTAAATCTTACTCATTTAAAATGATTTAATCAGTAGATTAGAAACTTAATAGCCATTAGAAATCAATGTGAAACCCCAGTTTTTCGATTAAACAACTAAATTTTCCTGATCAATAACTGTGATAGTTTAGGAAGTTTTAAGCCCAAACACTTTTATAAAGGTTTTTCGCACAACAATTTTTATGAAACTTAATGACTAGTGAAATATACTGCAAGATAAATAAATAAATTTTATTCTCGTTTTTTTTACAGAAAAGAACGTTTGCACGTTTTGTTTTTTACCAAGCAGAGTAACACAGTTGTAAACCATCTAGAAATGAATCCCATAATAAATCAACAGCTTCAAACAAACCTCACACATTGAAAATTCTGCTCAGACAATAGCTCAAGCTAGAGGAGAAACGGCCTTTACCAAACAACTAAAAGTTGAAGGATGTAGTAGTATCAGATGAAAATAATTTTGAAATCTTTGTAAAATCAACTGCAAATAATTGTAATTAATTTATAAGTAAACATTTGATAAGGTGACCGGTTTTTTCATTATCTAGAAAACTAAAACCAACCAAGAAACAATGCTCTGTTTTTTGTCTTAGTTTAGAATTCTTCAGTGTTATATAGCTATAACCATTTAAAAAATCAAATTAATCCTATTTTGGCAGTGCATCAAATTAGATACTCTCAGACAAAGAATTTAGGATCTAATAATACATCCTTTCGACTTCAATCGATTCACCTTATAATATGATTATCATCTGATGCAACTATAGACAACTGTATCAATCTGCACATGATCAAATCCAGTGATCGCCAATAAAGTAAGCTTATATATCCGAAGAAATATTGTTTTTTCGTTTCGCCAGACCGTACTTTCTCTTTACTTGTTTGTGCCTAACATTATTATTTATTCACTTAACTTAAAGTTGATTTCATACAAACAATTATTATAGGCCAGGACAATTTAATCATCTACTAATAAGATAAAGATGCCTAATTATTCGACCCTAGTTAATTGAGGAATAAGCGACATACAAAACCGATTTTATTCAATCTTTTTTGCCATTTGATCACTTTATTCAAATCACGTGATAAATCTTCCGCCTAGAGCAGAAAAAGGATTAATATAAAAAATTCCTGTTTACTTAGCAAACAATGGTGACAAATAAATGTCAATAGTGAGGGTGTAATTGGTATACAAGATAGAAACATGATTTTTAATAAACTGGAAAGCTTTTATAACAAGTTAGGATTATCAAAACTTTCTGAATATTGTTACACAATGATCCTATTTTATTTTTGTTGTGGTGATATAATGGATAAGTGTAACAGTTAGGCTCTACTCATTGATGAATTAGCTATCTATAAAATCAATTTTATTCAGTTGTTTTTTATCACCTAATCGTATTGTTTTCCTGGTAATATTTTGTACATAGCTAAGCAATCTTTAAGTTGAAAAACCATTTTTCTGGTTCATGATATTGTTTTTGACTCAAAACATTCAGGGGGTTTAAGTCAATAAATTGGTCTTGTGAACAATCATTACATAAAATCTCCCGTTCTCTTCTCTTCGATCTTTCTAACCTTGTGCCCCCAGGTATTTTGATTAGTGATACTACTGTAGTGAAGGAGAACACAGGTAGGGACAACCGAATTAAGATGGTGGTTGGAGGTAATCGACAGGAAACCCTGGACCCGGGTTTCGTGCTACTTGGCACTCGTCAGCAAGGTGTACCTGTAATCTTGAGGGAACTGGTGCTCCCTGGCCGACTCGATCTCGTGTCACCCAGCTTCACAGTCAGAGACGTTACCACCGAATGTCGAGTCACCTTGGCTGGTGACCACATTGCAAATTGATCGACAGCATTCGACCTACACTAATAAGGACTAGACACACATGACATTGATTGCCACCCAGTGATTAATCAATTGTGACAATCGAGCATACCAAACATAGAAACTCCCAAGTTAGTTGGCAAAATAGAAAAACCATATAGTAAATCGTTAATTTGCAAAATATCAATCCATCATATCAAACCGGCCTGTTCCTGTTGCAATCATTAATCCATTGTCTCACATTTCTTTGTTCATGCGTTTTCTTACAAATTGCATTGTGTTCCCGCTCTTTCTTTTTTTATCTTTCCCTCATCTTCTGCTGCCAGACATTACGTTTTAACTCGCGTTATATACTACTTATGTCAATATAAGTAGCACGCACCACACTACTTATGTTGATATCAGTAGCGTACACTACAGCGTATTAAGTAGCAAAAGTGTATTTTAGCACCAGACCAAGTCGTTTAATGAACTTTCAAATTGATTGAAAATTCATTACATAGAAGAAAGGAAATACTACTTTAGATCTAGTTCGTTTTCTAATTTGTGTGCTGCTCAAATGAATGGTTCCTATTCTTCTGAATAACTGAATACTTTTGATCTGTTTAAATATTAATTGTTATGTATACTACTTATATAAGTAGTGTGTAGCACCAATCAGAATTGTAATGCATGCCAACAGAAAATTAAGAAGATTCAAATAAAGAGAACATAAAAGTAAATAGAGAGTAATTTTAATTATCAATATAGGGTTGTGCAGATTATTAAATTTTTGATTCACATCATGAACCGATTGATGTTAAACCACCATTGAAAACCTGAAAGCACTGGACGGACATTTCGTCCTATTGTGACACTTCTCAGCAGTGCGCATCCACAATCCCGATCGCGAGATTGGAACCCAGGGCCTTCAGTCTCGCATGCGAACGCTTAATCTCTAATTTGAATAACGACATAATTGAAAAAAATCATGAATTGTGCAAAAGAATAATTGATGGAAGATGTGAAAATTATATATTTAATAATATGGTTTTCATATTTTGTCATCCCACTACGTAATTTTACATTGTAGGTCTAGTAATTTCAATAGTTGAGGAGGAGTCCCACGCTAAGACGAAACAGCCATCCAGTTCTTCCAAGTTTTCCATGATGGTTTAGCTTCAATTGACTCATGATCTCAACTATAATATGAATTTCAACTTAGATTACCTCAACACATTTAATACATATTTTTATTTTATAATTAATTTTTTATGAAAATTTAATTATCTATCTTGACAATGTACCTTGTTTTTTTTTCTGGTTAATCAGTTTGTCTCATTTATATAAAGTTTTATTCAAGGAATTAACAATAATAACCGACAAAATTAAACCAGTTATAATGATTATATTTATTTTAACCAATAGAAGCCTAATAGTGATTTTCTATGGTAATGATCTGAATATATTTTAAGAAAAATAAAATTGATCAAATGAACAAGCTAATTAAAACAAAAACACCTTCCAGTAAATAATAGTTGCATTCTAATCAGTATAGTAATAATTCTTTTTTTTTCAAACAAAAAAAATGTCTCATTTAAACAGTTAATCAATAAACTGGTGATTTATTTCAACATTTTTTTTACATGTAATAATTGTAATGAATAATTTTGAATTATAAAATAACAACAACCATAGTAACAGCTGATCATTATTCTACTCATAAATGAATTGATGATTTGTTTTGAACAATTCAATGAAAATGTTTAAAAGAATATTGAAACTTGACAAGTCATATGTAAGTGATGTTTTTTTTGGTTTTATTTTAGTGATATATAATCATTGTATAGAAATCAATTAGAATAGATTTCATAATATGCTTTTTCTTTCATTTCAAATTATTAAATTATTTATTGAATAAGTGATCTGGCAGTGAACAATGATATTTGATATTGATAGTAACTTCTTTGATATCTAACGTATGTACCGGTTATATCCGGTTATTTTAATGAGTAATCAGTTCGAATTATTTTCATACATTTAAACAATGTGAACAAAAGATAAGTAACTGATCCGTTTGTTACATTTCTTTTTATTACATTGAAATATTTAAGAAGATAAAATGTAGAATACACAAATAGTAATAGATACTGGAATAAAGGTTAAACATGAATAATATAATTGATAAAGAAATTATTAGTGTCATAAAATGATAAAGTATAGAATATCAATAAGATCAAATCCCATGCATAGGTTTATGATAAATGTTTCTGGGACATTGCAATAGATTTTAGACCACAATACTCGAAATTTTTAACCATACATAAATAATTTTAATCTGGAAAATGAATATATATATAAAGTCAATAAGGAATATTTTTGATGAACTGGTTGAACTTACACAATAACACTGTTGGATGCCGGCTCAAAGGTCTAGGGGTTAAGCGTCTGCGTGCCAGAACGAAGGTCTTGGATTCGAATCCCGCATGCAGTGTCGTGGATGCTCACCACTGAGGAGACCCGTACTATGATGAAATGATCGACCAGTGTTCCCAGATTTTCAGTGATGGTCTAACATTGATCGGTTCATGATCTCAATCAGAACATTTTTCTAATATTGGTTCTCTGTTTTTATAATTTTCTGACTGCTGTTGTAGTTATTCTACTATGTTGGTTTTTCTGATACGATGCAGTGTAAGATCTATGATTTCATTTCTATTCTTATTACTAGATGGACACTCAATATTTGATATTGCACTGGCGTGATATCCAACAATTTCTTAAACAACATTTTTGAATTTAAACTAAATAAGTTCTACATACAAATTCAACTTTCATTTCCACTATTTTCAGAAAAACAACTTAATTAGTTAAGTAATTTATGAGGGTTTTGAACCAAGGATCGTTTTTATTCACGTGGTATAAGCTTACCAATTTTTTTATTTCCTGTACTTTTTTTAAATACAGTGAACTGCGTAAACTAGTATATTCTGAGTTATATAGTTACTTGAAAGTGACGTCTTAGTGAGTACTGTATTGTGTTACAAATGGACTGATGTAAAACACCAGAATAGTACATAATTGGTTTAAACCCTGTTACGTCCCAACGAAAATAATCAATGTTAACTGTTGGTATCTGTTTATGGACTAATACTATACATATATTTTTATTGTATAATTGTTAAGTAACTAAACTATTCATATTCGTGTTCCTCTTACTATAAGCTTTATTTTAATTTATAGACTGTTATCATACGATTTACCATTCTTAAGTTATGCCCAGTTTATCAATTACAATCTCCCACATTCACAGTCACTTTTGGCTAAATCTTGTAAAAATGTTATTTTCTATTTCGTGGTACGATGTGGTCTGTTTGGTTTGTATATAAACAAATTATATTTGAAATACATGATTCATATCGCAGAAACTGAGATTGGTATTCTGGACTTAACGAGTAGAGCTAAGCAGGAAGCGGGACCGGTAAAGACTCTCGACTGCTCGTACGGGTTTTATGCGCCATTGGTCCGGTCGATAAAGCACTGTTCTCCGATTGGTGGTATCATTACGTTATACATTAATAGGGCACAAGGCCACAAGTTATAACAAACCCCTTTTGGGTTATCCATTCACACTGACGAACCATTTGTCTATCCCTCGTTCTTTTCCAGTATTAGATTCGCTGATGTTAACGCATAATAAAGACTAACATTCATATATTTGTGTTGGTGAATTCAACAATCCGTATTTCACTCGGTGAAAAGATATACTAGACCAAATATTAGCTATATAAGTGGATTAGAAATGAATTCTTAACTAATAGTTGCTAGTAACTTAGTCCGTACTGTTTTCACAAATAGGTTTTTTATGATAAAGTAAAACAAAATGCATATAGAATAGAATAAAATGAATGAATCTGTAATAAAAGTAGTCAACTATAATTTCCTGAGATGATTAAACCAACAGAAAGTTACGAAATTAAATTAAGTTCAGTATTTATCCATTTTAGGGTAAATGTTTCCCATCTTAAAACACTTAGCCTTGCGGCCTATAATGAATTAAGGCAACTAACCCATGAATTTTAACTCAGACAGTGCATATTCTGTAACAGTCTATCCGTTTCATTTAGGGCTTTGCATATCTCTGTCATTGAAAAATTTCATTCGGTGATATACACATTATCTGTGAAGAAGACATGGACCCTAGTGAAATTTTGAATAGATTTAATAATTGTCACCCGTCAATTCAATATACCTTAGAAGCAGAGGCAAACAATGAATTTTATTTTCTTGATGTCCGATTGAAAAGAATGCTGGATGGTTCTTTTACAGAGAGCTATATATAGAAAACGTACCTGGAATGGACAATACACGAATTTCTATAGTTGGGTCTCACTGAGTAGAAAGAGGAACTTAATTCACTCTTTATCCTCTAGGATCAATTGAATCTGTACCAATGACATAATTGGTGAAGAACTATTTCAACTTCGACAGACCCTCATCAGAAATGGTTATCCACCTAGATTCGTCGATAGCAACTTAACACCTAGACTTCATCATGAAAAAGTATCAATGGTAGAGAAGAAAACCTTGTTTATGAATATGGAATGTAAAGGAGACACAGCTGCTGAAATCTTGAATAAACGGATTTCAAAATCGTTGAATAAAACGTTCTACGCATCCAAGCTCCGAATTGTTTTCTCTCGTTGACCAACCATTCTAGGATGTGTTAAGGGTAAACTTCTGCTTTGGGTCACATCAATCTGTATCTATAAATTTACTTGCTCATTTGGGGCACATTACACAGGCCACACAAAGCGATCACTGTCCAAACGTATATCAGAACACTATCCGGCATGGCTTTTAAAAGGAGAATGTAAAACAATTAC
Organism: Schistosoma haematobium; assembly: GCF_000699445.3. NCBI lineage: Eukaryota > Metazoa > Platyhelminthes > Trematoda > Strigeidida > Schistosomatidae > Schistosoma > Schistosoma haematobium. The sequence continues at coordinate 23,280,736 of NC_067197.1, forward strand.
AAGTTCTATATAGGAGCACTTGATTAACTGTGGACACATTGCTCCAAAAGATTCTTTTTTTAAAGTAATCTACAGAGTCAAAGGAAATGGATCAATGGGGTGTTAAACCAATATTTTATGCACTGCTGAGGCATTGGCAATCCACGAACTCAAGCCTGAACTTTGCGTGCAGAAATGATTCGTCCAACCGTTCATCCTTCCTTGGCCTTAATTCCCTTAATGAATATATTTTGGGTTGTTTTTTGTACTTTTATTTGGTTATTAGTGAATTCTTTTTAACTTTTAAATTATTGTTTTGCAATTTTAAACTCTAATAAGTTATTCTTATTACCTTATACAAGTTTTTTATATTATTATTCAGTTTATTATTATGACATTTGTGTTTGTCGTTTTCCTTCATATCTGTCAATTGGACTATTATCTGACCCATAAACTATTTTCTTCTTTACCCCTTGATTAGTACGTAACTTCATTTGTTATTTAGTCTCAAATCCATTTTTGTAATGCAATCTTTTCTATCCTCCTATAGATATATATTTTCCATATAACTATATATACGAATGTACAGCTTAAGTAAACGATTTCGTCGAAAAGAAAATTTTCTTCGCTGAATTCTCTTTTTCTTATTCAATGACATAAAATATAAATAAAATAATTCCAGTCACCTTTAAATTTGTGATTGATTTCATGTGGGGAAAAGGGTATTGATTGTTTTTCCTTCGGAGATGGCTATAAATATTTTAAGTGAATGATTGTCTTATCAACTGATCATATGCTATGAGACATGTTAAGTTTTTAAGCATAAATAAAAATAAAAGGTATTCAATTAAGATATTGTACTAAAAAGTTTCAACGCCTTAGTTTCTGATACATTGACAATGAATAGACTGAAAACATACAAAAATAAGATTAACGATTTGTATTGATGTTTATAAATTATTATTTAAGTAAATATCTTTCTAAAATCAGATAATATAATTGTTTTGGAAAGTGATTTTTACCTTGAATTTCGGTCCCTTCATACAAGCTATAATCCATGTTGATAACTAAACATATAGTTGAGAATTTAAGAGTGAGTAAAAATATAATATATCTGTTTTGTTTATTACAACTGTAAATTTTTGAACAATATCAAGTGCTATATTAGTCAGAGTCGTTGAGTACCCTGTTATCTTTTATATCTTAAAAGAATGTACACGATTATTTTCTTAAATCGGCGTAAATGAAGTAATTGGCTGTTATGAAAAAAAGTGTGTATCATAAAAATGATTAAAATCATCATATGCATTTTAATCACTATGTAAGAAAAGTGTGAAACAATTGGAATACATGAAGCTCTTTTATTACAGTAATTTATTTATTCTTAGAAATGGAGGAAAGTTCTGATGCAACTGATTGATTAAATGATTTAAGTTGTACTCTAAGAATACGTTATACAATTCAGATATTTCTCTTTGCATAACAGTTATAATATAACAGTAAGGTTGTTTATTTTTATAAATATAGTTGTAAATACGATTCTAAATAACATTAAGTTAATGTTGCCTTTTTGTTCTTTAATTATATCCTAAGAAAAATCTATGACTAAATACTAAGCAATGATAAAAGATTTAATGAAAAATTAACACAGTAGTTCTTATATTTTGAGTCTGTTTTTCATCACGGATTAATGTCAACGAAAGGACCATATAAAATCAAAAGGTATTGAACATCACTTCTTTCCGGTTTAAGATACCCCCTATCCTTGTGACATTTTCAAACCGAAGACCTTTAGATCTCAAGGTAACAATGATACCACGTATGTATTACAGCATAAAACTGAATGTTAGTATTCATCAAGACTGTAAAATGTGTTTCCACCTTGAAAAAAACGAAAAAAAAATGAAATTTTATTAGTTTTCTCTCATTGGACAGTGGCATATAACTTAAGAATTTAGTGTAATGCAATAAGTACAGACGGACAATAATTAATATACATTTTTGATTTATTCGCTGTTATGACAACATAAGTGTAACGATAAATATGATTGACGATAACAATAATAATAGTAATAAGATTGACTATTGTTTCTATTATTTCATGAATATAAAATTTTTGAATCTACAGTCAAATCTTATTTTTCGATTAAAATTAAATTCACTATTAATTTATGCATGTTTGTTATTTCATACCACAAAAAAGCGTTTTCCACTGTGTTTTTTGGCGCGTCAATCATTTACCTTGACTGGTTTGGTTGAATAACCCAAGTAGGTAACAATATTCATAGCTATTTTTAGTAACACATGAGATATTCAATTTTCTTACGGATATTCTCTGTTTTTTAACCGGAAATATAAAGTTTGGTCTTATATTGTATGTAGGCGTGGTTTTTCATTGTTCTCTCGAGAAAGAATAATTTATGAGAAAGGTGAGAAAGTATTCAAGAATGTTTAAAAAATTAATAGAACACATTTGATTTGGTAAGAATATCGTGTTATTACACGTTATTTGTTTACTGAACCAGATCGACAGATCTATGGTAGTGCACACAATCCATTTGATGTTAATATTAAAAAGTATTTCCCTCAATTTATTACGATTACATTACATCAAGTAAACTTTACATTGTTTAGTTTCTACTAAGGACAACAATTATTGTAATGTCATTCACCGAGTAACTGAATTTCGATAACATATTACCTTCTTTAGTAGAATATTTAATTGTAACTTAATGAATCAAAGTTTTGGCATGAAATGTGGTAGACATATCGTTAACTGATGAATCTCAAACAAGAAAAACAATATTTATTCTACTGCGATAAAACAATTGAAGGATGCACTATGTGGACAAAATAGAAGAATAGTTGCGTTTTTCCCTAAAAACTTGACTTCATCTTATAGTGAGAAAACTGCATAGAAAGGTTGAATACGTTTCATGACAACATCGACTTATTACTTTTACCTTGATTCAAGACTATCATTAGTTTGTAACAAAAATAGTCTTCAAGCTCAAAGAATGTCCTGTTGATAATCACTTTAAATTCACTAGTAGCCAGTTTCAAAATGAAATTCTTTGGTTTCTAGTGAAAAACTACAATCAATGTAATCAACTACAAACGAGAAGTAAAGTTGTAACTCATCTATGAAGTTGGTTCGGGCCCACCGTGTGATACAAATTACTTAAACTAAAGGAAAAGAAAATATATACTATAAGATCAGTTGTCTAAGGTTATTGAGTTTGTTATACGACACTAAGGCGTTAAATTTGTTTTAGTGTTTGATTATATTTAGGTATTTATCCAGCATTTACAAACGGAATGTTCAGTGACTTTTAATTTTCAATAGTTTAATATAATTGATGCTATTTCAATTCTTTTCAAAAATAACAGACAAAGCTTAAATCATAGTACCGTGCACTAGTGAATATTGTTACTGTTTGGAACATTAATGAGCCCAATAACTTTTAATGAACTACATAAAATTGTTACTTACAATAACTGAGAGGATACACTGTTAAAATTAAAAAACTTTTTTTGATGATTTTTAAACAAAATAACTTGATAGTGTTTACATATTGTTATGATTATTATAGATCTAGTCAAAACATTGACAAATTCATATCAGTCAACACCTTTTCATATTTGTTTTTATTGACTCAGAATAAAATGTTAACTATATCATTGATATCATTGTCATTGAATAAAATAAGTACTTTTCCAGAATAAATCATTATTAATTTAAACAAATATCATACATTATTAACTTTAAGAAGTTATATACCTATTTTAATGTTTATAGATGATCATTATCGAATTTTTGAAAAGAATTTAACTTGTTAATAATATCTCCCGATTGTTTTAAGAAAATTTATTAACATAACGCAATTTCGTGGATTGGTTGAAGTAACACCGTTGGATTCCGGCTTAGTGGTCTAATGGTTAGGCGCTCGCGCGCGAGACCGTTAAGTCCTGGATTTGAATCTCGCGATGGGCGAGGTCGTGGATGCTCACTGATGATGAGTCCCACAATATGACGAAACGGCCGTACAGTGCTTCCAGGTTTTCCATGGTGGTCTAGTTTCAATTGGCTCATGATTTCAACTATTGAAATAACATATTTGTGTTAAAATTCCACATTCATGTAATCTAATATTTTTCTAGATTTTTTCAATTAGAAAACATTCTAGAACATTAAGACTGTAAACCGGACATTGCTGATTAGATATATCAGGCTTTTATGCTTAAGCTAATCCACAAGGATAATCTTTATAAACATAATTTTAGGTAGAATAATAGAATAAATACCGTTATATGTGTATAAATTTACATTATTATTTTCTTCATCAATCATACTGTTGTTTTTATATTGTTACTAAACTATCCAACTAATTCTAAACAGTTTCGTTAAAGAGTGAGGATACTTCACCAATAAAATTAGGTGGCAATTCAAATTAAATAGAAGGATGCTGTTTAAAAATTATCAAAATACACATATTACTGCATTGATGAGAGTTAACAAAGGGATAAATAAAAAGTAATTTTCTTTAATAATTGTTTCAATAGAACAATGAGAAGACGGAGTTGATCTGAAAAATGTAATGTATTTGCGCTATACATTTCGAATAATCCGGTCACACACATGTCATGACACTTTATGTACCGTTAACTAAGAAATACATATCATGGTTAAATTGAAATGAATTTCCATCATTATCATCCATAAGTGAATTTACCCAGCTTTTGTGTGGACACACATACATAAAGAGAAGTAATCGAACAATGCAATCAAGAATCATTGAACACGTGCCTAGATGGCTTCAAAACCAATTAGTATCAAATGATCCGATCAACGTGGGAGGTAGAAAACCATGTTCATCGGTAGAGAAACATATAATTGAAATGGGGGCACAAAACTGAGATTAATACAGCTTTTAAAACCTTGTATAGAAATTGTCAAGAACGAATTCTCAAGTTTATTGAAGCCTTGGCTATTCGTGAATTTAATCTTCCCTTATATGTACAAAAACAATTTGTCGTAACCTTGAATTTACCTTGGTAATCTTTAAGTCATTCTATGGCCTAGGATAACGCGACAATTTCTTGTTCTTTCTATACGATGTTAAATTGTTTCTCTCCCCTTTGTTACTTTTTTACTTGAACTTTCATTTAATTGACCTTCATTAATTTTCATATAAAATGTCCTGACAAGTGTATGTGTGACCGGATTATTCGAAATTTATAGCGCGAATACATTACATTTTTCAGATCAACTCCGTCTTCCCATTGATCTATCCAAATTTATAGAAGAGACCAATTACTTTAAGAATTGTTGTTACTATTAGCTTTATTCAATATTATATTTTCGGTATAGTATAGTATTTTAACAAGTTTCCGTTTCTTGTTTCTTGATCGACTCTGAGGATAAATATTGAATGATCGCCAACTATGTGTTAGCTGTTCAGGAATCTGAATTATGTACATTCTTTTCGATGTATATTGTCAACAACCGCAATAATTCTGGTTGTGTGCTCTTTTCTAAATCGTACAGCGAGAAGTCGTGAACTTTTCACAAACGCACCTTATACACTGTGCAATTAATTGACATAATGATCTGTTAAAACAAACAAAAGACAGATGATTTGTTTAAATATCTAGATGTCGGGAACTGATAGCCCAGATATTCAAGCAGGCCTCCCATAATTGTTCGTAAAGTTGGTCTACTGCTTTATAAACGAATATTTAATTTTCTGTCTGATGCAAGTAAATTTTGTTAATAAGTTAAGAAATAAAATTACTTAAAAATATTTTCACTGAAAGAAATATTATGATTAGAAAATCATTTTAATTCATTCTAATTGAATGAATTCGACCCAAACAGCATGTAAGCGGTTGTGTCGCATCCCAATGTGTCTATCAATTTACATATACGTGAGGAAACACGTACATAGGGAGAACCAATCGTGGTCTTCAAGTAAGGGTGGCGGTGCACATGCGCAAATGGCTGCAGAAACGAACGAATTCCAATGGTCAAATAAGATCACAGGATAGACAAACATCCTACACCATTACGAAACATTTGGTTGATATCAAGTCAGCATTTGTAGTCTTGTACAAAAGCCTTCAAGGGCGTATACTAAGGTTTATTAATGCCTTGGCTATACGGAAACTGAAACCCCCTTTATGTGTTCAAAAACAATTTGTTCTTACTCTTAACCTACTCTGGTAATACTGATTTATAATCCAACGTGGTTATCACACTGTGTTTGTGTACTTTATTTATTTTTTGTTACGGCTTACCTTTAACCTGTCTAGTTGACCTTTAAGTTTTCATATAAAAATATCTTAACAAGTATATGCGTGATCAGATTGTTCGAAATGTGTTGAACAAATATATCACATATTTCTGATAACCCTCATCTTCTCATTGTATTATCGAAATATCATTATCACTGTGTGATATTCGTCCACATACTGATCACTATAAGAGATTCAGACAGTTGTTAATTGGAATTCTGTTTCCACTTCACTTAATCATAAGATTAAAATCTAATTCATTAATTAGACTTTTAAGTGGCTGTCATTTAAGGTCTCAATTAAACGGTGGTCTAAAAAGTTTTATTAGCTGTATGGCAAACAATCCGTATATTACTGAGAAAATTATAAAACATATTACGTGGTTGTACATCAATTGAACATCGAGAAGTAAGTAATGTCATATTATCCAGTCATTAATCTTGAATGAATCGAAAAAGTCTTTATATGGATGGTAGTCTTCATAACTCCTCATTACAGAATACTTGTCTTATGTTAAATATTTGCAGGGAGCTCAAAATTTAAATTTGGTGCTAGTAGCTTTCCGTCGAATAAAACGTGTCAGTAATTTATTATAAATTAGTTTACTAAACTAAAAACTTAAAAAATTGCCTGAAAATGAGCGAAAGTATAGATGACATCCGTTAGTACCTACATATACTTTCTTAAGTAATCTGACTTGCGATTTGTAAGATATTTGGTCTACTGGATACATCAGCCATATGAATATTCTAGTATTGTTCTATCAAATTCACTAACAAATATGAGTGATGATTATGCATGTTAAATAATTTTCAACTTATTATTCATTAATATCTCATTTACAGAGAAATTCAAATAATTATTTTTCTATAGAAGCTTAACTCTAATTTATCCATATGGATAGGATAATTCTTTCAGTTACCTCATCATTATATCACAAGAAGTGATAATAAACTCTCATTATTTCATATTTTAAGTTATAGTGTAGTGAACGAGAACACTAATGGGAACAATCATATGTTTCTGAATACGAAATTACAGAAACTCTTATTTAAATTTGAAAAACTACTTCATTTGCAAAATATCCATCAATTGTCTTAAACATGATTATTCCTTCATTTTCACATCAATCACTCTCTGTTCTCATTCTCATCATTTCGATCTTCTTAACCTTGTGTCGCCAGACATTCCACTTTCGATTGATAATCAATATTACTTAGATCTGTTGACATTAATAGTACATACTACAATTGTAAACATTATAAGTAATAAATATATCATACTAGAAAATATTTTTACACTGATTTACACGACTACATTCTGTATTATTACTCTGGTATATTCTATTTGAATTATTAATTAGAAATACTTCGTATGAAGTGTATCAATTTATTAATAAAAGTTACCCAATATATCTTACTATCATTTCATGTTCTTTTTATTTTAGTGCAAATTTACTTAAGGTCATTTTGTGTAAAAGTGATTTCATTTTTAAGACACATTGATCATTTTAAAAGAAGTCATTTTCTCCATCCAATGTGTTCAATGTAATATGTTCTAATGATTAGAAAGAAGAAAAAAAAGAACAAGTATCTTACTATGGTATTTTCATAGACCATACACACCATTGATCGATTATAATAGTACTTAAAGTAATCCAGTTTGTAATATCAAAAATACCATCCATATTAACAAACATCAATAAAATACGTAAAATAATAAAGGTTATTTAACTGGATTTGGTTATTCAATGTATAATAGGTGACATCATAAAAATATTTTATCAAGAAACGAAAAAAGAGAAAAGATTTCACTAAATAAAATTGCTACAATAAAATACCTGGAATAAAATATATTTCATAAACTAGATATAATGCATTTAAAATAGTGACTACATTGTTAGTTGTAAGAATGTGTGTTGTTTCTTGTTGTTGTTGCTGTTATTGATATCTTGGAATAAATTAAATTAGTTTGTAATGATATATTGGGTCATTTTGAAATATGACATAATATTTCATGCATCTACAAATTTTATTATCAGAAGGGGTTTTGTAGAGATTGTAGTAATTTCAATAGGTGAGATCATGAGTCAATCGAAACTAGACCACCGTGGAAAACCTGAAAGCACTAGACTGCTGTTTTGTCCTATTGTGAGATTCCTCAGCAGTGCATATTCACGATCCCACCTTATGAGATTCGAACCTAGGAGTTGATACTAATCAACATGTACTCACTAGTGACTGGCTTTAAGAGGTATTCCTGGAGTTCTAGCGAGAAGTAGTGACCAGTGGAGTTCAACCAGGTCAGTTGTGAGATAGTAATGGTGGATGCGTCGCTCAATTTCGTAGATTAGTTAAAGTTAAACATTGACACCGTTGGATGCCAGCCCAGTGGTTTAGCGTTAAGATCCTGGGTTCGATTCCCACGAGTGGGATCGTGGATGCGCATTGCCGAGGAATCCCACAATAGGACGAAACGGTCGTCTAGTGCTTCCAGGTTTTCCATGGTGATCTAGCTTCAATTGACTCATGATCTCAATCATTGAAATTTTATTATACTTTTGCTAGGTCTTTATCAATGGGATAACAGAATGCAAGTTTTATACAATTCGGGAATTATCAACATGAAGCATTTACATTCTAGTGCTTATATTCATATTAGCATTTAAACCTAGTACCCACAGCTTCATCATCATTGTTTGAGAATAAAATCATCTTTAAAGTAGTGACATCTGTTTATTAAGAAATCAAATGTACTATATTTAGCAAAAGTTACCGTTGTATGTAAACTTGAAATTCGTTTTAAAACAATATCTTATTGGATTTAATGGTTGGCAGTTTAGGAAAAGAGGTAAATAGTTCCATTGAAATATTCATTGCATAAAAGTACAAATTCACCTTTTATATTCCGTCTATTCAAATTGTGATTAATTAGAAAAGAATAGTTAAGTACTTGAATACACACACTAATAATCTTTTCTACACTGCACTAACGAGTACTCGTTCTACTTGATGCAATATATGATCACTTTGATTTGTAATAGTATAGAAACTCTTCACCATCGTAGGAGTTAACTATCTAGAGTCCAAAGTTAGGAGTAAGCTTACATTTGACTATGGTAGATAAATCTCTCACATTTAAGGGCATTCAAAATTTCTATACTAAATGTATTATTGCAGTCAACTGAAGTTTGATGGACAGTTAACGCAAATAAATGCCTCTGTATTAGACGTTTCAACCCAAACTGCAGGAAAGCAAAACCAGTTGAAAATATGGACAGAAATCTTTCATCTCACTATAATAAACATGACCGTTTGTAAACATATTACACACATTATTTAAGTTCCATTACAATTACAATAAAAGGCTCGATATAATGTAGATAAAAAAATCTAACTATTATAATTATGTGTCGCTTACTGAAGATTTGGTCTCTAGTTTAGAGAAAGATTAGGTTCGTTTGATGGAATATTCAATCTAGAGAAACAGATTCATGTAGATATGCTTTTTTCTAACTGATAATAAATATCAGGTTGAACTATAAGACTAACTGAAGTTAACTTGTATCCACCAGTAAGTAATGTTACCTAAATATCGATAAATGATCTAAAAGATAGACACTGACTTTTCTTATGTGAGCTTTACATCATTGGTTTTCTATGTTGAATAAGTGTACATAAACGGTTAATCGCCTCAGCGCTAATTCGGTAATGTTTAAATCACACTTGCTTTGCTAAACATCAATAGCTTTTAACTATCCATGTCTTTCAGTGGTATATTGGCCAAGATTTTATTTTTTAATAGTGTTTTCAAGGATGTCATATATTGTAATTTTCCGAAATCAAATATGTTTACTTTCTAAGCTCGGCTTTGCTCGGTTACTCCATTTTCAGTTGTTGTGGTTAGTTTCTCCGATGCTACTAACAGAAACTGATGATCATCAGCAGAGTAAGGAAGACAGTTAAACATTTTACTGTCTGTTTCTCAAAATAACAGTATAAGCTTTATAAAATAATAGTTATATACATATAGTGTCAGAGTTTCGAATGTTTTCACGTGATCATTAACGATTTTCATAAATCCAGTAGTAGTGATTTACTAATTTTAACGAATCATTATTAGGTAACATACTAAAGTCAAACATTTCATCTTAACCATAGTCTTTCTTGAGTATCCAGCCATACATTATTTATTGACGACAGTCATTAGAGCTTCTTCAAGCCTTATGCCTAACCTTGGATATTATAATGAATTTTTGAATGTAATAATGTTTTACTGGTGACTGTTCTCATTTGACTATTCTATTTCTAATGCAATGAACAGAACACAGAAAATTTTGTTAATAGACTATCTTATTAATAGTAAACTAGATTTTATAAAAAGTCAATGTCCTGGATAGGAATTTGAGATAAATATTCAGAATGAAAAATGTTTAGTTTTCATTTGGCATTTCTCTTTTCTCAACTTTTAAAAATAACTTAAAAATGAGTGCCAGTAATCACAAAATATGTTTCTATATATAGAATGACATGCTTTGAATAACATGCTAAATCTTCAGCACACTTTATTCGTTATGTTAAAGCTAAATTAAAAGAAAGCCCAAAATTAAGACTTAGTTTGTTTATAATTATTTAATTTGTAAATTGATAATGATCGATCGCTATAAAACAATCTAACAGACTCTAGTACAAGGTCAGATGTAATTTAAACTATTAGTATAATTGCATGTAGCAAAATACCACTTTCACACTAATATGAATAGTGAATAATATAAATAATGGTTGATCTTTTCTTTGGAGATTGTAGATAGATCTTTTCATCTATACAAATGAACATCGTGTACTGTATTCTTAGGAAATCAGAATCATCAAAGAGAGTGATCACTGATAATATGTAATACATACATTATTTTCATTCCATTCACCAGATTATTTGGTAAAGTTACATGGGATTTGACTATTGGTTCCATCCTAAACACCAACCATGAATACTCAGTACTGACTAATAGAATTGTTCATTTCTAGAATTCACTGGACAATTTGTTTAAACCATTAAACTTGGGTTTTTAATAGTAACAGAACAATACTCTTGAGATAAACCATTTGTTATCAATTAAAGATATTTTATTTATACATAAACAGCTTTTTAATTTATTCCTATAAATGGTTATTTTTTATATATTTTAATTTTTCCGCAGCATTTCCAAACAGAAAATACGATAGATATACTCTCTGAACGAGAAAGATGCATAGATCGTCGTCCAGCTTGGATAAAAGCAATATGCGCATTCCTTATGATAGCAAGCCATTATGGTATACTTAATGTTGGTGCTCTATTCTACCCTGGACTAGAAGAAGCATTAGAAGTTTCAGTTAGTTATTTATTTTGGCTTATGACTGGACAATTTGCAATAACATGTTGTTTAGGTATGTATTATAACATGTTAAGGTAAATATCCAGATTCGTTAAGTTCATTTTTTTCTTATCGGCACCATTTCTTAATATGTACTTAAGATTCATCTAATTATGTTTAATGACAATTGAAGTGATGAAAATTATTAAACGTAGTTATCGAAATGACTGGGAAAAATTATCTTACTTCACTGACCTTTAACCAGTGGACAATGTGTTACGTTATAAAATTTCATTGACAGGAAACTCATACGAAAATAAATTGGTTAAAAAATTTCCTTTTGTTTAATGATTTTTTTCAAGTTTTAATTATGTAAGGTGTTTAGTTATTTGATTATATTGAAAAATTTTAATTTGATTTCCAAGTTCAGAAAGGAACTTTTTCCCTTACTGGTAGTTATTTGTATAGCTATTCATCAAAAGGATATGCGACTTTATAGTTCATCTTTCATAGTGACCTCATTCACTATCAGATTATATCTTACACGACAATTTCTTAGACATTTGTTACCTGTTTTCTTTTATTAATCTAAATCAGAACTTTAAAACAGTTAACTAATTGAGTTTACATCAAGATCAAGTTACTAATATAATTAATATTCATATAAATAACTACATTATGTCTTCATTTGGCTCTGCAAACTGTATTTTAAAAAAACCGATAAATTTAACTATTAAATTATATTAATTTCAATGGTTGGGATCATGAGTCAATTGAAGCTAGACTCCTATGGAAAACCTGGAGGCGTTGGACGGCCGTTTCGTCCTATAGTAGGACTCCCCAGACATTAACACCGTTGGATGCCGGCTCAGTGGTCTAGATCCTAGGTTCGAATCTCGCGAGGCGAGGTCGTGGATACGCACTGCTGATGAGTCCCACAATAAGACGAAACGGTCGTACAGTGCCTCCACGTTTTCCATGGTGGTCTAGCTTTAATTGACTCATGATCTCAACCACTGAAATTACTATGATATCCACACAACCTTTCTGACATTAAATTATAGTTGATAGACTTAATAATATAATGCATTTGACAGAATCTATTAGTTGCAGATCGAGTAGTTTGATACAATGTTAGTAGGAATTTAGGTAGGAAAAAATGGTTAGTTTAGAAAATAGATATCATATATAGATCAAACTGATAATCTTGTAAATAATTTACAACATATTACTTATATAAGCATTATACCCATTTGCTTTACTTCAGGAGTAATAAAACCTAAAACCTAGATTATGTCATTAAATTGTAAAGGTTAAATCGTAGTTTTAATAATCCAGCATTAGTTAAATAGATTAAAATGTTTCTTTGAGTGAAATTATTTATAACATAGTCAATAGAAAATAATAACTTTCAGTTTTGGTAGACAACATAATGTTCCGATATACGCGCCGTGACATCGAAACAGTCGACACGTTTACCATTAGCTTGAGAATAAACCTCGGCTTTTTCTTATTTATAATCTTTAAAATAATTCATACTAACCCAATATCCCGATTATAAAATAGGTACAGTGATAAATAAATCTCCCACTTTATTGACAAAAATTAAACTTCTAGTTCATTAAACTACAATCCAATTCATCATTTATTCATTTCATCATACTTCACAACTGTTAACATCACATCGAATTATATCTCAGTGCGTTGTTTTTAATTATTTACTCTCCTATACAATTCTGTTGTTAATTAAAATTGAATAATATTTTTTTCATCAATGTTTAGCACCATTATATAATCGTTTATTGGATGTAGTAGCCACTAAACGTGCTACTATTGTTGCTGTGATGATAACCAGTATTGCTATGATTGCTTCAGTATTCTTTAATAGTTATTGGGGATTTTTCATAACGTATACTTTAATTGGAGGTAAATTAATTCTGTTTTAATTAAACACACTTATTAAAGAATTTCTTTACAAATGAAAGTATATTTTACTGCTTATGTTTCTACTCATTATTATTCATCAGTAACCAAAAATGTAAATACATTCATGAAATATGTATTTTGAAGATTGAGTAGAGCTCCATCGACTATTTCAGTTAAAGAGAATTTCATTATTACGATAAATGAAATACATCTCTTTTTCAAAATCTCGATAATACTCATCATGATATGCATAAATAAATCATTATAATACTTGTATAGGTGTTGTGGAGATTGTTAGGTTTTTGATTGAGATCATGAACCGATTGATGTTAGACCACCTTTGGAAACCTGGAAGCACTGGACGGCCGTTTCGTCCTATTGTGGGACTCCTCGACAGTGCGCATCCACGATCCCGCTCGCAGGATCCGAACACAGGGCCTCCGGTCTCGCGCGCGAACGCTTAATTGAAATATGAAATAAATATTAACAGTCTTTCAAGACAATCTATAACGTTAATTATACTTTCAAATAATTGATGGATTTTCCCTAACAAGATAGATATTAATTTCAAAGTTCAGATCTAAATTTATCCTAAAATGTATCATATATTATTCATTTAAGACTATACTAACAACAAGTGTTTCAATTAATTACTAGTTTAACTAAATCATTGAAGATTATGAATTGAGTGATGTGTGATTAATGTAAATTACAATGATAAGTTACAATGTGTTTACAATTTGTAGTTTGCTGGGTGACATTATTCGATCAACGCATTACATTATTCTATAATTATAAATTGTATTTTCAGTATGACCCATTGATATTTTGATGTAGATCACTATAGGTAGCAATAAGAAAGAGTAAAACTCTTCAGCCTTTGTATCTTGTGCTGTTATTAACTACATGGAGGAGTAATGATTTAGTGAATACAGCATTTGATTTTCAACTGTTAATTTTAAGCCTCCAACGTCACTCGTTCTATCACGTTTTTACCAATCGATCAATATGATTAGTTAACACATAAAATGTCAGGCTTATATCTAACTTCATAAAATTGAACCTAACAAGTAAGTTACATTTATTGCTTTGGTTTGAGACATTTATTATGAATTACAACTTTTACTGATCAAATTTATGATGTCACATGCGAACTACTGTTGTTACACCATCCATGATCCTTTAAGTGTGAGTAACTACTCCGAATTCATTTTCTAAAAAGATAACGTAACAAAGTTAATGGTCCATGGTGTTGACAAATTCGAAAACACTTAGGCTTGATTTAAGTCATTAATGAAGTTTAATGATGCTCGAAATACCATCTTCTTCAATAAAAAAATGATTACGTTTTAAAGTATAACTATCTATGGAAACATTTTTGCTCGACATCTAATTAAGGCCAACCTTATTCCTATAGTAAACTAGAGACCTATAATCCATGACGTGTGATAGATCTTCAAGTTATGTTCATATAGCCATTTTTTCCTGAATTAAGTTCATTCTGTTGTGTTCTCAACATTATTGAAATATACCATTTTGTCTTTCCTTTATCTCCGTTATTTTAGGCGTCGGAATGGGTATCAGTATTGTTCGTATTATAGCTATCATGGCAGGATACTTTGATCGGTATAGAATATTGGCTTTGGCTATTTGTAGTAGCGGTGGCGGTTTCGGGACATTATTCTATACTCTACTATGCAATTATATGATTGAAAATTATACCTGGCGTATGGCCTTAATTTCATTAGCTTTATTCCATCTTAATGTTATTCCTTTAAGTTTATTACACAAACCATTACCTCTTGAACCCATTCAAGAACCCGTTATCTTACTACCTAACGATCCAGTAGCGTCTACAATTTGTTTAAAATCTGTTACAGGCCCACCAAATACATATGAATCATTTATAAGTACAACTGGTGGCAGTATACTAACCAGCATTGATAATACTGCACAAAAAAATACATCAGAGGCAATACATTCACGGATAACCGGACAAAATATAATTGGTGTTGTGGAGTTCGTCAAAATTACTTATGACAAAACTAATTCAAATCAGATTACGGTTAGTCCAATCAATTTTATCAACGACCCAGAACCACATTTATTAGAACGAATTCAGACAATAGTTGATAATTATTTTGACAACGCGGAGAATATTAAGCCAGAAGTAATGCCACATCCCAGTCTCACTCTGTTTCTTCCAATCATATTTTTAGTATGTGATCAGCTGAGCGACTTTAAAACTAATCTACCAGAGTCACAATTCCTAGTTGATAGTCGTTTAAGTGGAATCGATAAATTATTCACTGATCATGTTACTCACACGGGATCAACTGCATTTACCAATTCTCAAGCAAGTGTGGAACAAACACCTAATGTAAATAAATCTACAGCTGCAATAACAATGGCTCAGACAAAGACGAAAACAACACCATTTTTCGGTGATTCATTTGCTTCGAGCGTAATTCAAGCTCATGATACTAAATACACTGAAAATCTAATAAGTGCAGTTATTAAACGTGCTCTTGTCAAGGTAGAGGAAATTTCAAAAGAGTTAACTTCAAAAAGTCTGTTGGTTCATCCAAAACCACTTACTGTGATTGTAGAGGAAAAATGTATTGATTCGTTGAATCCGAATTTCTCATCAGATTATCGTTCTTATGCTTTAAAGAATATCAAGCCGACTGAAGATACAATTTTTGAAGAAAATGAAATCGATTATCAAACTGATGAAGATGGGAACTCTGATAATACGCCATCTACCAAAGAATCTACATACAATACTTCACAAAATAAAATAACTTCATCTGAGCACCATTTTGCGAATTCACATTTAAACTTGGATCATCCAAAACTTTCATATGAGTCTCGAGGATATATTGATCAAATGATACGAAGTGGAACTACCATTTACCAAAGTCAAGCTGTCATGGTACCATTATACAAGTGTAAAGATTTGCCTGGCAGAACTAGACTTTTATCGTTAACTTCAGTGGACGAGCCTAAAGAAGCTGTTGACTTAATGATTTCTAAGATAAAGGATGAGAAAGTTGGAGATTCATTTGGTTATGAGATAAAGAAAAGGAGAATGTCGTTCATTAGCTTGAAAAATATTCTTTTTCTTAGCTTCCTCATCAATCGTTCTTTTAGTTATATGGCTGATTCCATACTATATGGTCATTTCATTAATTTTGGTATAAGCAGTGGATTGAAGGAGGAAAAAGCCAATGGTTTACTTGCTTACGTCGGATTATCAAATATGTTAAGCAGAATAGCAATTGGACTTATTGGACATTTTTCGAGAAAATTAGATATTCGTTTTCTTTCAGCCGCTTGTTTATTTATTATATCGATACACACCATGATTATGCCATTCTATCCAACATATTCATCTTTAATTTCCTACGGCATATCTTATAGTATTTTTGTAGGACCAAGTTTTGCATTTTCACATGCAATGGTTATTGATATTATGGGTGACAAAAAGGTAGATAGAAGTTTATCTATGGTTCTTTTTTCTGAAGCAACTGGTTATTTAATTGGTGGACCACTAGGAGGTTAGTCAGAAAAATTTTCTTAAAAGATTTACGTTTTGTTTGTTTGATTAGCTTAAAGTAAAATTATTCTATTCATTCAAGTGAATAAACAGAATATTGAAAATACTATTAGATCACACAACCATTTAACTTCACCTTTATTATACTACCTTAAGATTATTAAGTAGCATGAAATAGGATAAACAAATTATTTCATAATTATTTGACTGGTTATTATTATTATTCAGTAAAAATTTTGTGTAATTTATGAGATACTACCGAATCTCGTGTGAGAGAAATCCGATTATCTCAAATTGGAAGTTCAAACTACTTAAATTCCCTTGACTTTTGTCTAGATAAAGCTAGTTCATCATCCAAATGACCTTCAATAAAAACCTGTCATTAACTTTTAAGATATATAAACAACGAAAATCCATCTCCTTTCATTTTCTAAAGAATAACCAAGTGTGAAAAGATTAAACTACAGAACCAAGCGGTATGAGATAATTTAATGTATGAAACTGAATAGACCAATTTTGGATAAATATTATTCCCGTTAACAATCGTCACTTGGTAACATTTATAAAACTCGTATTAATGTATGAGTCTTTTAAGGATGGAACTGTGGTTATAAACATTTTCATTAATTTGCCTAACCTGCTAGTCGTTAGTGTAACGAACTATCATGGAGTACTATATTTTAGTTTTACAATAGTTTTTCGTCTTATAAATGCTCATCGACATGTCAAAATTAAAATTTCATTTACTGTTATGAAACTGTGGGTAGATTAGCCGATAAATATCAGACAGTTGAAAAAGAATAACTTCGTGATTCAATACAAAATTGATTAAGTCTCAGTAAATATATAGAACTAGTATCTTTTCGTTTTACTATATATTGGTCGAAAGCTTAAAATCTATAAAGATACAGAAGATAATCCCTTAGTGATTAATTCGAAAATAGGCATACGAATTAGCTATATTTCGGTGACCTGTCGCATGACACGAGATTCCTTTCTCGCACAAAATTAATTGTAAGTGGTACTTGACATAAGATGAACCATTTTATCATCGTTACAGTTTTCGATAGTAATATTCAAACGATTAATGAGTTCTTCATACTAAAAAATATTCCATCAACACTTAGCACTGAATTAGTGGACATGAAAATTTCTATTTTCTTAGCTATAAAACGTTTATAGAATTTTATAATAAATCTTATTTGTTATTATAAGACCTATATTGTTATTTTATTATTATTTTTACGCTTAGGTATAATCAAAGATCAAACTGAAAACTATGCATATACATTTCTATTCTCTGGATTATGTAATATTATTTCAGCTACGATTATAACTGTCCATGCAATAATCAAATTTAATATATTCAAAAGATTGAAACAATGTTGTTGCAAGCATAATGATTGACTGTTATTCTAAATAATAAATTAATTTCTTATATAGAGAATGAACAGGTAAAGTAATGACACTACCATTTATATCATTTAGTAGTTTACTAGAAAATAAGTAGTTTCTCTCTTTTATTTTTATATTGTTCGATGAATTTCATCATTTTTGAATTGTTTGTATATCATTCACTTTCAAATACATAATGAAAATGTCGTCAATAAGTGTTCTTAATACCTTTGAGAATGTTCCATAGGATTAAGATATGCTGTCTAGGTTGAAAAAGCCCTGAATTGTGTTTAGATTTTATGAAAACCTTTGTAAAACTATTATTTTGTAAGGTAAATTTAGAATTGTGAATTTGTGTAATTAATACTGAATGATTATTATTAATTACAGATGATACTTATTCCCAACCTTATACTTTTATTATTTTTACCGTCATAAAACATGTTTAGCTTTATTGAGGGATTACTTGATGAAAGATCAGTTCAATGAGAGGCTGCAATCGATCATAGTGAAGTACCCAAGAAAGGATCTCACCATCCTGATGAGGGACCTAAACGCAAAAGTCGGGATGGACAACATCGAATATGAAGAAATCATGGAAAGACATGGACTAGGAGAAAGGGACGAAAATGAGAAGAGATTTACAAACCTATGTGCATTCAACAAATTGGTTATAGGTGGAACAATATTCTCACACAAACGCATGGTTAAAGCTGTATGGATCTCACCGGATCACACGGCGTAGAACCAGATCGACCACATTTGTATCAATAAAAAATTCAGAAGGTCAATGGGAGATGTGTGAACTAAGAACGGAGTTGAAATAGCTTCAGGTCACCACCATCTGGTTATGGCCAAGAAGAAACTGAAGACAAAGAAGCATTAGAAGACTGAACGCACAGCATTAAAAGGATCACTACAGAATTCCTTCGACATACTGAAAAACTCAACCAATTCAGATAACTCTCAACATCAGGTTCCAAGCCTTACAGGATCTACTGAACGAAGAAGCTGCTATAGAGAACAACTGCAAAAAGGCCAAAGAAGCACTAACTTCAACTTGTCAGAAGTTCTGACCCGCAACAAGCATCATGATAAAGAACTGATTTCTACCGAAACAATGTGCAAGATTCGAGAAAAGAAGAACAGGAAGACAGCATTTAACAACAGCCAAACAAGGGCAAAGAAAGTCAAGACACAAGACGAATACGCAGAAGTAAACAAGCAACTGAAGAAGAGCATCAGGGCCAACAAGCAGAAATACATCGAAGACCTAGCAACGAAAGTGGAAGAAGCTGTATGAGATGGAAATATGAAACAACTATGTGACACAGCAAAGGAACTAGCAGGGACCAAAGACATCAATCAAGGACAAAGAAGCCAGGCCAATCCCTGAGATTCAAAAACAAAGGGATAGATGAGTAGGACAAATTGAGGAACTCTTGAATAGACCAGCTCCATTAAATCCACCGGATATCCAAGTAACACGCAGACCTTCCTATAGATGTCATTTCACCAACGACCGAAGAGATCAAGATGGCTATCAGAAAAATCAAGTGTGGGAAAGCAACAGGACCTGACAATATACTAGCCGAAGCACTGAAGTCAGACATGAAAGTAACTGCAAACATATTTCACATTCTATTCATGAAGATTTGGGAGGAGGAACAAGTGCCGATGGACTGAAAAGAAGGACACCTCATCGAGATACCAAAGAAAAGAGATCTGAGCAAACGTGAGAACTACAAAGGCATCACACCAATATCAGTACCAGGAAACGTTTTCAACAGTGTGGCTGAACCGAATGAAAGACTCAGTGGACGCTCAATTTCAACATCAACACATCGGATTCGGTAAAGATCGGTCGTGCACAAACCAAATCGAGACACCACGGATCATCATTGAACAATCAACTGAATGGAACTCGTTACTATACATCACGTTCCATCGCTATGAGAAGACATCCGACAGTGTTGATAAGAGGACTTTATGGAAACATCTTCGACACCATAGTTTACCGGAGAAAATCATCATATGGGATTCAAACGATGTATTACACTGCAATATCATGCATGGAGGGCAGCTGACAGATGCATTCCAAGTGTGGACCGGAGTCAGACAAGGCTGACAACTCTGACCCTTCCTATTTGTTCTAGTAGTTGACTGGATTACGAGGACCTCGACATCTGACAGGAAGCACGGAATACAACGGACAGGCCGGACGCAACTAGACGATTTGGGTTTCGCAGATGAACTAGTCCTTCTATCCCATACACATCAACAAATGCAGAACTAGACAACCTATGTAACAGCAACCTCTGTATCAGCAGGCCTCGACATTGATCATGGAAAAACCAAGGTCCTCAAATACAACAGGAGGACACCAACGTAGTCACACTTGATGGAGGAACTCTAGAAGAGTTGGAAAGTTTCGCTTCTCTGAGTAGCATCATCAATGAACAAGGAGGATCTGATGCAGATGTAATAGTGGGGATTGGCAATCCAATGACAGCATTCCTACGATTGAAGAACATATGGGATTCAAAGCAACTGTCAACCAATAACAAAGTCAGAATATTGAATGCGAAGTTCAGGACAGTTATACTGTATGGAGCTGAAACTTGGAGAACTACTACAACCATCATCAAAACGTACAAGTATTTATGAACAGTTATCTACGTATGATACTCAATGTCCGTTGGCCGGATGTGCCATCATCAACAGACTACTATGGGGGAAAAAAACAGGTTTCAGCTGAGGAGGAAATTAGGAAAAGACGTTAGAAATGGATAGGATATTGAGAAAATCACCAAACTGCATCACGAGGCAAGCACTAACTTGGAATCCTGAAGAGACGGAGAAGAGGAAGGCCGAAGAACACACAGACATGAAAAGAATCGCCCACGACAGGGTTAGATAGAGTGTTAGTAGGCGGCCTATGCTCTTCCACGAGGAGTAATAGGCGTAAGTAAGCAATTAGGACATACTGCCACCCACGAGGTTTGCACAATGCGAGTACATCACTTGCACAATATATGAATAGCTAATTAAACTTCTCGAAACTTGAATCCATGCACTGAGACACAGATTAACACCATGTAGAAGAGATTATTTGTATCAGTATGAAATGAATTAAGAACATGATTGCTTGGACTAATTACAAGCGTCATTTTCATTACTATAAATTTCAAAAGTTTTATCATTAGTAAATCAAATGTGATAACGCTTCTGAAAAGCCTTTTACATAGGTTTTGTAATTTTTCTGAGAAACATTTCAGACGTCTTATATGAAATATAGTTTGCGATACTTCTCTGTTGAGCCATATTTTGCTCTCTTGGAATCTCGATCACCACTTTTTATGCTACTAACTTGTTTTCATCCAAAACGCACTGAGAAATAAACGTGTGGTCAAATTGGGCACAAATCACACTTCGGATCACTTTCAACTTGATTAAATTCTCGAAATTTATAAAATTAACAATTCTAAGGAACAGAGTACATAAAGATAGTGGAAAAACCTTCTTTACTTTAGAATTAACTAATTTGGATAAACACATCGTTTGAAGCCCAGTCTTCGAGCGGTGTACCAAGATTCTTAGTTCATGATATTGTCAGAGTAGTTAAGTCATAAAAATTACAAATATAAATCGATAATGTTAGTAAGAGATGAGAAAGAAAAGTAAAGAGCAAAAGTTCCAGTAGTTATTACTTGATAGGTTATTTGTATTTTCAAAGAATTATCAGTGATCTGATTGAATTGTAGTATGTAACATTTTTAATTTTAAGCTTTCATCTCATCAGTCTTATACGAGAGTAATTGCGTTACTTAGTACCATAAGTTTTATCACAGTAAGAAATTCTAAACTATCCAACATTGTAACAAATTCCTTGTTGACAAATATCCAGATTTTAATTATTAAAAGTGTTTAATATTTTTAGTAGTCAGCATGAGCTATCATTAATTACGAAAGTTTTCTACGTAGCTTAGCTGGTACAACTTAATTTTTTCATCCATCACACCTTAAATGAATGATTTTCAACACAGTTCCATCTTGTTTCTTTAAAGAATAAACTAAGGTGCAGATATCCCAATAAATGTTCTGTTTCCCTACAGGTTTTCGAATTAACAAAATTTTAAAACAGGAAGGTTTGCTGCAGTACACGCGCAGCAGAAAAATAAGCATCCTAAATCTTTAAATAGGTCACCACCGATAAAATCGCTCTAAAACAGTAAATAATTAATTCTAGAGATATTATGTAGTTTTATATAAAATACGTATTAGTTATGAAGGTAGTCAAAAACTACGGGTTATTGCGCACTGTTGTTATACGTACTACCCGTATGATTACGAGTTATGAATTAGAATAATGAATGTGTTTAAAATCATTCGCTTTGAATACTGTGAATTGTTTCAGAAATCAGGGCTTTTCATAGAGTATAGAGTACAACAAAGATGAAGGATTTATGTTAAATATAGTAGGATATACAACTGCAATTAGGTATGCTAGCAAATTTTATCTTGAAATTTTTGAAGCACTCATAATACGCTTATACAACCTACTTGTATTGAGGATGATACGAGCTTTCGTCTCCAGTTGATTTATAGCCATATTCAATTTTATTAATTTAAACCATATAACACAAGAAATAACATAAACTTAAATGAAACGATGTGAGCTATTTAATTAATTAATGAGAAATAATTTTTAACACCAAGTGTAAAATCATGACAACTGAAGTTTAAATTATAAAGTTTACTCTCATCTCTTCTAAACTAAGGAGGGGGGAGGTGATTTGAACAGCTTGAGTTTAATGTATTTCCTGAAAAAAAATCTAAGGAAGACGTAAAATATCCATCTAATACGCTTTAATATTCAATTAATTTTCTAAAAATCAACTACAAAATTATTTACTATCTTATTTCTATGGTGATAAATAGTTAACTTTGAAAGACTAAAAGATCAAAGCTCAATTCATTTGCCGATGAACTCTGATTATTTGGAAAATAATTTTTTTTAAAAAAAATTTTGTAATAAAGAAAAACTCATAGAAATCAGTGTAATCAACGTAATTTTTAGTTACTTTAATATAATATAATAAATGAACTGAATAAAACTTAGAATAAACGACTACATTTTGTTGTTGTTGTTGTTGTTGAATTTATACAACGAATATACAAAGTAAGTAAACAAAAAAAAGAATTTAGGATGTATATACATATAGATGGAAATCTTAATAGGATTAGTAAATAAAAAAGTATACAAAAATACGAAACAAGAACACAATTAAATGCTTACACATACATATAAATTAACCTGAAATTATAGACACATTAGAAATATATTATAGAATTATTAAGTGTTATCATAGGTGACAATGTTCTTCTTCTTCTTGTTATTATTATTATTTACAGAATGAGTTGTTGATTAATGAAGGATGGAAAAAGAAAAATTATGACAACTGAATAAATAATGTTATGATAAGACATTACAATATATTTGAGCATTATTAAATTTATTTGGATTAGCTTTAGTGATTACTTTTTTTCCTTGTTTGATCGTTTGTTAGCTGTTGTAATTACACTGTTAACTTTGTGTACATTTTTTGAATTATTTGAAAAAGGATGCTGACCTTTGGAATTTCTAAAAGGTTGACTACGACCACCTCGAGGTAAATATTTCTATTAAAAGGTGAAATAATGTCATCAACAAGTTACTTATATGACTATAAAATATACATGCGCTAGAGAAAAATCGACAAACGGTTAGTCAAATAAATTTATGAGTAAATTAGTCAAATGTATTGTGGATTTGATTTTGGCATCCGCTATCATATGAAGTCTTGCGATAAACAAATATTAATCATTTCACTAGATTAAGTAAAGCATAAAATGTTTTCATATATGTTCCAACTAGGGAGAAGGGTCATGGATAACTGGGTGTTTCTCTGGTTACGCTACGTTAAAAATAACATCAGAAAATAAAACTCAAGTATATGATCCAGTATATTTCTCAATGCCATAATTAATACGCGTAGATTAATAAGCACGTCCAGGAATAAAAACAAGACAGTAGATACTGGGGATATATTTAATGTGATGAAATAATGTGAAGCTATTTGAAAGTGAAACTCTGAATAAGTATTCAAAAATATCTCCAAACGTTGCTTCTTAACAGTGAGTGGGTCTAACCCCTAACCCCTTCAGAAATGCTAGTAGTTTTCAAACAAGATGATTATTAACGAGCCTCAGGATTGTATGAAAAATATTCACAATAAGCAACGGAAAAGAATAAAAACAACGTAATCTATAAATTATTTGGAAGTAACTAGCTACAAAATGATGACCTCTGGATCTAAAAAGTCTTACTTTATAATCCAGTTCTAACTGGTAAAATCGTGGACGCTTCAAACCTGTAACTAGAGTCCGCAAAGGTATGTTCTTGACAAATATTTCTCCTGTCAAAATATCCACTTGAAGTTCATCAGCTTCCATTTCACTTCGAGACTGCAAAGTTAAAAACTCGTCAGGAATTTCAAGCTGTTTAGAGTATTTTTTCGCACCAGATGGTCTGCGACGATTATTTGACATTTTAAGCATCTCAATTTGATTAGAATCTACGGCGACTGGAAGCTCATTTAAGTATGGATGTTTCTTAATTTGCTCAGAGTCTTCATTTAATTCGTTATGTTTATGTGACAGAGTACCTTGTTCGCTACTTTTGAAATTATCATAAGAAAGAGAAAACCCATCTTTCATTCTTTGTTTTTCTAATTCAGGGTTTTCAATTTTATCTGGTGTCAAACGTTGGGTATCTTGGTAAGAATATTCGGATGAGGTGGAACTAATATTTATAATAGATGAATCTGAATCAGTATGACCGTATTCCGGAATATCATTTAAACGTTCCAATGTAACTGATATATCACGTAGTGGAAAAGAGGAGTTTACTGGTAGAAGAGTAGACTCT
The DNA here is from genome assembly GCF_000699445.3 of Schistosoma haematobium. Lineage (NCBI taxonomy): Eukaryota > Metazoa > Platyhelminthes > Trematoda > Strigeidida > Schistosomatidae > Schistosoma > Schistosoma haematobium. The sequence continues at coordinate 23,306,212 of NC_067197.1, forward strand.
TTACTAGTAAAATATCTTTTGGTTTCTTGCTTTGAAATTGTCATGTAGGATGAAAAATTGATTGACTTTCCATGATCAACTAATGACGTGACCTACAAAAAGTATATAGGAAAGTTTTCTTATAAATACACTTTATAGAAAATCTACAATACAAAAAAGAGATAAGAAAATCATTTTATACATTTCACAAAACCCTATAATTAGTGGCTTGCATTTCTTGCTGATGCATAAAGATATCGTGAAAAGAGACACACACCAATTAAGCATATCATTTTAGACTGTAGAGATTTAGCAATCAAGTTCAAACGCTAATATACTCTGACTGAAATTTCCTTAAATTGATTAGAATGGTTTTTTTGAACACTTATCCGACGTCGTATACATTGTCAAATATTTAACAAAATAATATAAAAGGGAATCGCCTATAAATATTACATTGAAACATAACTGAATCTATAAAATGAGTTCTGATATCTACTTTTAAGATTTTTAGCGAGCAATAATAGCAATAATGACTCTAACAATTATGGAATCATTTGCTAAAAATAATAAACAACATTTCATAACTAATCCACACAATCAGCATAATTAGACTTTATATAATGATCACGGTCAAAAATATTCATGTATGAAAAACGATATAATTGAAAAAAAAATTAAATGTAGATAATTAATAAGTTGGTTGATTTGAAGTTTTTGGCATTCAAAATCTAATACGTTCGTGTACTGTGCTAATGATTTCATTATTCCGACTTTAATATCTCAAACAAAACTGCTTATATTCACTTCTTTTTCCTAGCCCATTTACTAGAGTGAAAATACCAGGCTTTTTCATGTTGACCCAGTGTACTCAACACGAAATACAATAGGTTTTTCGATTATATATCAATAAAAAATTATTAGAATATTTCAAACTGAGTATTTATCCCGGTAACATGGATCATGGTAAAAATGTATTGAAATCCCCTGATTAGTGTTACCACTGAATAATAATTTACTGTAACAGGATTTCAATCTAATCGATGTTGGTTTAATTCTCATAATTCGTAATTGCACTTCTCCAATAAAAATCTCAACAAGTACAACATTGTGGTCTGCAATAATTGAAATTGAATCCCGCCAACATTTGACAAATATATTACTTTTATCATTGAATACCCGACAGTAGCTCCCACCTTGAAGTGATGGTTGAGATAACTTATCGTGATGATCTAACTGAGCTATATTGACTGGAACACTTGTTCATTTAGGTCCTACCATATCAGGTGAGCTAATTTGGTTTTGGTCCCAAGAGTTAAGGGTTTGAAAGCACGGAGTTTATACGTGTAAAACCACCCACATAAAGACCGTGTGTGACTGGCTTCAAGCAGCCGTCTCTTTGGGCACTCCAATTAAGCTCCTAGGTTGTTAATATTTAATCCTTCTTATGATGATTGCTACCACATTGTTTCAAACCGACTACTATTTATCATGTTAACTTTATCTCGTCGTGCCAACGTAGTGTAGAAACTTGGGCTAACATACACTTATATCAGGCTCTAACATAGATTATGAGGGACCGACCATCAATCAATACTTTGTACTGAAGTGGAATATCAGTTTATATTCTATTTTTGGCAGTAGACGGCAATAAACACAACGTAGGTAACAAGTTATCGACATAAATATCATTCAAGAAAATGGAAAAAAGGGAAAAGACATACATTATGGCGATTACTTGTAATACGATTCTTTCGATGTCTATTTTTTTGTTGACTCGATGAATGGAATAAACTTGTTTCTGAACCCTCCGGAGAATGTAGCCTATAAGAAAAGAACATTATAAAACAAAACTGAGACATGAAAACTAGAAGTTAATCTTTATCATTTTCTAACTATCGGTGAAGCACATAAATTCTTTATACAAACAATAGTTGTTAAAGCTTAGGAATACTTGAACACAATCCACATAACTATTGTTCGGTATGTTACGTTACTTAGCTTGTTATAGGTTACTATATACATGAAATTGTATATATCTAATAAATAAAAAATGTTGTCTTCCCTCCTGGAATTTTCTTAGCACTATAGTGTTCCTTTTCTTCTTTGTTATACTCTTTTTATCTATTAGTAACAAGTGGTATAACTCATGTATACTGGTTTTTATCAGATAATCAGTCAACTATTATTTAAGTCTTTATGAATCAGTAAAAAGAAGATTAACCGGATGATAAATATATAACTTTTCGGACTGATAGCTTATACTCTCTTAAGGAGTTGATCTTAAACATCTACATTACTACACAATACACTCTTTGTTGAGAAAAATCTCAGTAAATATTGTAAATATTTAGCAAAGTATGATAAGAATACCGAAATAGTCTATGTCTATAAAAAATGATTAAAATAGCAAGCATTTGAATACTGTTAATTGTTTATTGAACTAATTATAAATTGTTTGTATAAGTTTTTTTAGTTGATTCCTTACATGTTAAGTACATTAAAATATTTTTGCTGTTAAAAAATAAATGCACTAACATTAATCATTTTATACACCTCGAATTCAGGTTTGTGACTTAAAGGGATCTTCCTTAGATGTACAACTAAATATATACCGAGCAGGTATAACAATCTACAACTTGAACTGCGCACGTTTAGATTTAACGGGCATACAATAGATTAAAGAGTATAAATATGCCACGTTCTGTAAAGTATAACGTCATGTAAACAGTTGACAAAAAAAATCTAAAGCAAAATATAAATAAATATGTTAAATAAGAAAACATACCTATGAATTCATAAACATTCTCAATGAAATATATCAAACACACAATCAATAGCTAACCTTTTCCGTGATGATCCCATATGAGTAAATCCTAAAAATACTGAGTCTTTTTCATCACTGGTATCATCTAATGTACTACCAGACGCATAGGATGAACACGAAGATTCATTTAAAAGTGTACTTCCTTTATTATTCACTGATAATTCAACGCCCTGAAGTGGCAAATCACAAAAACGATTATTTGGATAAACAACAGGCAATTGGATTAGGTCTGAACCACCCGGCATCTTGAATGGAAAACTTTGTTTTCGACGACTTGACGACTTTGATAGAGTATTGTGTGAAGAATTTTTACAAGTAGATTTATTTATACTAGAAGTAAGAAATCAATTAAACTTATAGAAATTAAGGCCTGACTAACAATTACAAATAAACTAGATAAAATTCATCAAATAAGTTATTTCATAAATTAGGTACTAAGTTTTGTCAATATATTAAATTTGCTTCTTCGTGAAAAATAATTGATGCTTACATATTCGAAGTATTTGGCATCAACAATCACTCCAGTGCAAAAGACGCATAAAATTTGACAAACTTTTTAAGCTATGTTTCGGAGATCTCCGTACGCTTAATTCTGAATGATTAGTTACTAACTGCGAACATTCAATTTATCTATTAATTTCTGCCATCCGATATATATGTCTGTAGTATTCCAATTGTGTATTTTCAATGCCTTATTTTTGCATATATTGCACCTGCATAGTAATACTGAGTTGTGGTCCAGTTATTCACAGGTCTAGTCATATAAATCTATAGAAGCAAGTACAGCTGTTTGAATTTCGCCTGCTCAATCGATCATCAGAGAAGAATTTTTGCATAGCTAACTAGCGTTTCTTCAGTGAGTTATTCAGTTCAGACAGTAGGGTGGTTTATAGCATCTTCATCCATATCTAAGTTTGTACGCCTTTAACTTCATTAAGCACTTTAATTAGCTTATTCAATAGATGATGTCGTTTCGATCAGTAACAAAATGCCTGTATCTCTGCACAAATAGCCCGATATTTCTCTGGTCACGTGTTACAATCTACACCTAGATTCCTCTTACTAGTTTAAACAAGCTTATTTACACTTATCTGTCCTGTTAGATATTGTATACACTAAGCCCACTACACAGCAGAATAGTCAAGTTAAAGAAAACTAAAAAAGCATCTCACTAGACATATAAATATACTACACTGATTCTGTATTCACAATTAAATGCCATTAAAAATCATTCATTATACGAAAGTAATTCTATGTATTTAAACGATTTAACCTAACAACAGTCCCTGACATATCACAAGTAGTATTATACTTTTGCGAAAAATGCTATTCGCACGACAAGAAACGAACTATTATATAGCATTAAAACATTCTACTTTTCATTTACGTAATATATATAATTATTAAGAAGTCATTCTTCTTTTTCCGAAAATAGACCAATATCAACTTACCAAACTGTAACCGGTATATTTGGGAACGATTCGGATGGAAGTAGATTACAAGACCTATAGTTATTATTATCGTGAGTTGTAAAAGTCGAAGGAGTATCTAGATCAAATTTCACAGAAAAATAAAACACTAAGTTTAATATAGTCACATTCCATAGCTATGAAACACATCTTTATTCACTTATGTAGACATAGAACATAACAGTTTTTTCGGAAATCAAATAACTTTACAGAAAATATTATGTAAGATAGCGCGGAATAGGTAACCTAAGTTGCAAACTGGAGGAAAACCTAAACCTAATACATTTTGAACAAAAACAAGGGTAAGAATATATTTCTGTACTACTACTAATAATAATAGTAATAAGTATTATTATTATTATCGATCGTAGACATCAAAACATGTACAGTGATAATATTATTCCCGTGAAATCTGAGGTCTTTCATAATCGTTACAAATCATCGTTATCCACACAGATCAGTTATCCCCCTGACGACCGATAAAAAAGAAACATATTCATAATTATGCACTTAAACAAACTAAGTGTGAAAAGTAACTTATATCTTAGATTCATTTACTTATTCCTTTTCTTTTATCAAACATATTGAGTTAGTATAACAAAACCTTATGGGTGCTGATGAATAACAAGAAACGAAAATACAATGCTGAAAACAAATTAGATCCAGGAGTAAACTTTTCGGCAATATACAAACTTTATTGTTGTCCATGGAAGACTGATTTGTATATCAAAAATTTCAGATTGTACAAATAGGTGCTTAATAGAGGTATCAGTTTGACAAAATAGAGAAAACATACATAACGGCCTATAAAAACAGTGTAGCATTAACTTGTACGCTAGAGTAGGATCTACGAAAGCGAATTTATATTACTACTAGAAAGTCAATCATTCACTTAGATATTCAATGAAAATTAATAAATATGAGAGAGGAATAACAAAATTATTTTAATACATGAATAAAGTAGCTGAGATTACCTTCATCTATTTTCTTCACTGTTACGAAATTGTGGGTTCTAAAAGAACAAGCTACTAAATTTGTAAAACTTTAATATCGATTGAACTTAGAATTTAACATGATTGGAAAACAACTATTATCACAGCTCAAACAATTTGAAAGTATCTGAAACACATGAAATTCATCACTGAAGGCATACCATCAGAAATATTCACGTCACTAGAGGAAGTCATAAATTAATTGGGGTGTAAATAACAAATATTGAACTACAGTGAATAAGATGAGATAAATGTGACTCAGATAGAGCCTTTCGATGTTCTCAATTTCATTTCAATAACAATCATTATGAAAGTGATTGCTAGACTGTAGTTGATTTGTTATGAATAAAACCCTAACTCCTATGAGATCGTGGGAAAAATAGTTGGAGTTATGGTAATGTTAGATCGTTCGACTTCCAACCAATTAACTTCAGAAAGCTCAGGTAACACAATGACTGAGATAAACCAACTGAATCATTTATAACCACTAGATTACCACAGGAGACAATAAAGTTATTCTCTCAGCTGACAATGTATTTAGCATAAGTTTCTACCATAATTCTTAGGAAAACATTTTTTCTACTCTACATGGTTTAGATGTTATTCTGGTATAAAAACATTGTCCTTAATTCTGTCAAGTTCAATGCAAATTCAGAAATTGAAGAGATGTAAAGAGAGGAGAATGTAACCTGCTTGTAATACAATTCCGATAAAAAACAGTGTGATAAACCGTTTATTAATTTAGTGAAGCATTTAAATTAAAATGAATCTGCCAAAAATCAGTGGAACGAAATTGGATATATTAGATTGGGCATGGGACCTAATTTACTATGATCACTAACACAACAAAAATATGATCATCATTGATAATAATAGAGTAACTATATTATGCTCTCGAATCAATCAACAAAAAGACACTATCTTCAGGGTTTTAGAGCGAAATTTCGAAGTTAATGCTAATTGGTTCCTATCTCGCGAATAGCCTGATGGATCTCACCCTTGTAAAGAGCTTAAAGTACTTAGGATTAGTGAAAGATTTCTTGTGTAATCATGCTTTGAAAATGAAAAGATGTAAAAGATTACACAAAACACTTACTCCTGATAGCGATTATGTTCGGTACATGAATTAACAAGAACTCATTCCTCATTCTTTTGTTGAAACTAAACTGTCAACCAACAAATATAATTACTGATGTACTGAATAACAGATTAAAAGTAAAATAGATTCCTTGGAATATTCGGGAATGCCATTTGCATGACTTTTATTTATAGTGGCCCAACACGAATATCGCGATAACTATGTGGAATTGTTTGTAAAAATGTTTATGACCCATTAAAGGAACAGAACATTTACTGGTCTTTATAGAGAAAATAATCTACTTCAATATAATAAAAAACTGCAAACACTATAAAACAAATAAGCTACGTAACAACATTATACATAGCTAAATTTCAATACTTGTTTTTAAAGATGAATTCATGATTTTGAAAGAGTGCACTTTACTGATCAATAAGATTTAATTTTGATTAGTTTTAATTAACTCATTTAACAGGTACTTATGTATGAGCCGCGCCCTAAATGTGAGGGCTAATTATACTACTAGATTGCTTAAATTGAAGTAGGTGGAGTGGAGTTTAACGTGGGAATTCGTGGCTGAAAATCAAACACCTCAACCACTAAGCCACTGCTAATAAAAAGCACGTAAATTTTAAGGTTGATTTTTGCGTTGCACATAATTTTAATAAAATTACTTTAACAAAGACCTATTTTTATCAAATAGATATTGATACATTTGCTGAGTAGGAAATAACTAAACCGTGGACTTACTAGATACTGTTGTTTCAAATACGCTTGAAGAAGTAGAATCAGTAACCGGTAACGATGAAGTGGAATTAGTAATCGAAAACGAAGATGACGATGACGAAGAATAATCAGATGTGATAATAATTTGATTCGAAATATCAGATAAAGATGTCGGATGAACTTGAAGGCATGAAGGTTTTACCTTATCATGCTCAAGCGATGATAAATGCCGTGAATTTATATGTCGAAAAAGACGATCGGAATTCGAAGACCTTGATAGATAAATAAGATACACAAATTATTTTGCATTAGAAACACTGAAACAGACAGGAAACGATTATTTGCTGCAATTTGAAACAACAGACATTGAATTACTATTACGCATTGTTCTAATCAGTCAACTATAATTCACCAAGTTTAAAGAAAACGAACTGCACTTACGATTTTTACAGTGAAGGAATTCTTTTGATGAACATTAAATATGATAAGCAAAATAACCTTCAAGAGAAGATGCAAGCATGTTTACAAATACAATCATATATATGAAAAAGCTATCAAGGTTAAGTGAACTAATTTACAGAAAATATTACTTACAGTAAGTCAGACAGTTATTTAAACAATAATTTTCTCCAGTTACGAAGTTTGTGTCACCATAATATTTGAATGAATTCAAGAAATTAGGCTATTTTTGATTAATTTAATTAAATGAATAAAAACTAAAATGGCTCGTTATAAGGACGAAGGCAAAGATAATAGATGATAATTTATTATGTAGTGAACAAATCTCAAATAAATATATCAAAAGATATTAATTTTGTGTAAGTTTTATTTACGCCAAATAACAGTCAAACTTTAAACAATTTAAATTGAATTTTACTTAGCACTAGTTAACAACTTAGGATATTAATATAATTTATAATATCATAAAATTAAATTATTACAACAGCCCCCAAATGCTCTGGTATGACCGACAGTGGGCTGGGCCCGCCCCCCTCTCGAAATGCTCTCACATGGCCATGCGTATACAGCCTCTGCCACGGAAGTCCTACTCATTGCATTCTCGTGGCGGGGGTGTTGTTTACGAAAATGAGGACGAAAAGCGAATGTCCGGTGCTTTAACCGGATCTCAAACCAATGGTGCACATGGGCTCCAGTATCCTGCGGGAACAAATGGCGTATGAACCAATCTTTGGTCACCAGCTACCATGGGAATGCATCTCCTCACGATGCTCCACTGCCTTGTGGGTCATACCTTTAGGTCAAAGGCTCGGGGTGTGGTCCCCTAAGAAAACCACCTGTTTCGGTCTGGGCGCCCGGGCAGAATCACAGCCCACACACACACAAATATGGTGTGACGCATATATATTTGGTGCCCTCTTGTACCAATATTTATGTGTTGAAATAAATAAATAGATAAAATAGGACTTATTTGCTGAGTTATATCATTAATCGTCCTTAAACAAGCATTTTCAAATGTAGCAACAGATAAGATAAAATCAACAATTTACCTAACATGTAAATGATAATACTTCAACGAAACAATTTGAATACTAAATTATTGAATACAACAACCAAATTAAAGACAAAAGGTATCTGAAAGTACAAGAAGAAATCATTGTACTACATTGATGATTGCGCATCAGATATGAAAAAATTCTAAATAGGTCTAATATGTGATTCATTTCCAATTTACGTATTTGCACATGACTCCTAAACATTAGATTAAATTAAATATATGAAACTAAAATGTATCAACTAGAAGACCATTAGTATAGTGTTAGTACATGCAGTCGATAATACCACTTATTAATGCAATACAAAGAGTTAAGCTAAAGGCATTAGTTACAATCAGAAAGCATATAAGACTAGCAAATATATACAGCTTAAGGCATGGGATAAGTAACTATCGATCTACATTGTTCCACTTAATCTCGACACAACAAATTGAAAGCAACAAGAGAAAAGCGTAGAGAGAATGCAGACAATGGTAGTAATAATAAGAGCTGAAGGGTAAACGCAAAAATACCACAAGAAATAAGTGAAAGAGAGAGCGAACTAAACATAAAATGACAAAATGTTCAAAATACGGAATAGATGTATATACCCCACCAATACTTTGGTTAAATAACATTTTAGGCACTAAAAAATGAACAATTATTGGATGTAACGTATTAAGTATTTAAGCTAATGGAAATTATTTTCTGACAAAAGTTCAAGTTCAATAAAAAAAAATCATAAATTTATTTTAGAAACAAGACAAACTCTTATATAAACACATAGATGCCATACAATTTAATTTATATAACTACTATTCCAAACAACCTATTTGCAGACAATGCAATCAGAAGACGAAGTCAAATGATCATAACCATGTGATATCTATAGGCGTAATAACTTGTCGAACAACATGATCATATACTGACTAGTTTAGATATTTTCATGAAAAATAAGGGCCAACCTAGACAAATTAAGCAGAGATGGATGATGGTTAGCAGTGAAATACAGGACGCGAATTCTATCCTATTTGGGACTCAGTTGGATGTACTTGCATCCCAAAATCCTAGAGTGTATATCTATGATGAAAACACAAAATAAACGAGAATTTTCGTTTTTAAAAAAAGGTTGAATAATTTTCTGACAGAACAAATTAAATTTACTCACGTAAAAGTACAGTAATCACAATGGAATAAATTTTTAGGTGGAGATAGCTCATGCTGCTGGATCGACTTATCAGGAGCATTTTTTAGATCTGAAGAAAATGTAAATATATCTAATAAATCATATGAATTTAAAGGAAAAACAACAGATAAAACATTTTCTTGAAAAATTTCATGTAAATGGCATGAATAAACAAAGGTTATCTTAGAAAAAGTGCGAAAAAGTGCAAAGGTAAACAATGGATCATAGCTTATTCAATTCAAGGTCAGCAGAACAAGTTGTTAGTCGATGGTGGGACAATCCTAACTGTTCAATTGCCTTTGAAGTAGATAGTGTTGTTCAGAAGAACAACCAAAGCTTCATGGTCAAAATATCCGGCTCAGATAGCACAACACCTCCAACTGTGGATTAATTTGATGAAAGAGATAATAGCGAGTAGTGGAATTCAGAACGCGTGTTTTGTTCTAATTGAGATAACCTATATTCGGGTAAACGAAGGAACTAAGTTTAAAATCACGCATAACATACATTTTATTCGACGTTACATCCTGGATGTGTTTTGAAATGGCTACCTTCCTTTCAAAAAAGAAATTGAGTTTGAGTTATTAAAAAGTGGGGACGATGGAAAGAACATGATGGGCTTATATTACACTATACATATTGTTGGGGAAGTTCTAAAATATCCCTCGTCAAAATCTCTAGAGGCCTAGAAACTCCAAGAAGTGTTTCGTCCAATCAGCGCTGAATTAAAGCTTCACAGAAATATCTAAAAATGCAGAATCATGTATCACTGTTTTGATTGAAATAATGACCGATACTGCTACTGTATTTAGTATGCTTTAGGGAATTTTCAGAGCCCAAGGTTGTATGTAACTATAAATACCCTCGTTTTCCTTTACATAAAATAACGTTGAAGTAAGGTTCTTACTCGCAATTCGTGCTTTCTTTCTCTCTAGTGTTGCAGTTGACGTGTAGAAATGATTGTAGTTACTATAACAGGCTAGGAAGACAATATAGACGTGTCGATAGCACAACTTATCGCATGTGAACTGTGACATAGGAGAAATGTCTAAATGTGCCTTACCTGTTGAAAATAATAACTGTTTTCCATGATAAGGCGACTACTTGAGTGTTGATTTTCCACTCATTAACAGTTATTTAAATTATTTTTATTGGGTATATTATTACACATGATTGGAATGGTTTTCGATAAAATAAATTATCAAATAAATGTACGCGACATAACCCACTTACAACACCTTAACATCGACATATATTTCGCATAATTAGAAGTCAATTAACAAAATCTCAACTTACTAGCTATATCAAGACAGGATTCTTCTAAATAATTGATTTCGTTGACAAAAGAAGATAGTGTACTGACGGGCTAAAACAAAACCAAAGAAAATAGCTAGATAGTAAAATTTCTAAAAAGGTTGACAAAATCCAACTCAACCCCAGTTCAACAACTTTGGAAATTTAAATCATTCATTTACTAAGTCAGCAACATCCTCAAAAACATAATATTAAGGGGGTTAGAAAAATTTTAGAAAATCTAAAGACGCTTTTAATAACGGAGCTAATTGCTATTAGACAAGGAAACTATTGTATATAAATTTTATTTATAGACGAATCATCAAATTGAAATGTCTGGCAGAATTTGAACCTGTGACCTAGTTACAATCAGGATGAAATTTCTTTCTTATGATTCACCTATAAATAGGATTTCTCTCCAAAGTTAGTGATGCTACAAGAACTGTGTAGTACATATGCTATTTAAGATTTGTTCCCATTAGTTTCCTGACTGCTCCACAAATGGTGTAGTTCAATAAATACCTAACAACCAAAGTCTGTACCTGCGATGACACTTCGACAGCCACTAGGCGAAAAAGGGATGTAAACTTTCACGTTGTTGATCTAGGGGTTTCCGGAGACGGGACTTAATACAGCTAACAAACAGGATTGTATCGATAAAATACTCCCGGGTAGTGATTTATCTGGTTAACAGATAAACAACTAAAAAACCAGACGAAGTTAGTGCATTCGTTAGTAGTATATCTAAGAGAATAGACAGTCGAGGTTAAAACTACTTGATGTAGCTACAATAGATAATAACACAACGTAAACCCAAGCCTGGTCACGAGTGTTCCGATAAAATGCTTCTCTGTATCTCTTTTAGTGATAAAAAACGAACCCAAGAGGTTCTGATGGATGCAATCTGATAAGACCATTGGCATTTATAGTGTTAGCTAGACATTCATAATCAATGTGGACCCGGGGACAAAGCCACATTAGCCCAAGTTGCCATACTGAATTAGCACAACCAGATAAAACTAATAAGATAAATGGTGGAACCAAAACAACGTAGTAGTAACGGTAATAGGAAAGATTAAGCATTTCGAATATGAACCGAAATGATATAATGAAAAGGGATTATGAATGAAGGAATACTAGGGCTCATGATCTAGGGAAAGACACAAGTTGGATGCATATGACTGAAACTGACAGCTTTGAGTTTGTTTGAATATCGAATACCCACCGATATCTGCCACCTTGACGTGATAGTTCTAGTCAAATATTAAAGTTTTATTAGATGGAACACTTACTAACCTCTAGGTTAGGAACGTTGGTTACAGAAATAAAATCGTGTAGTTGCTTGAATAAAAAATGATAACATTAGGGTTTTACAGCATCTGGCATAAATAACACTACAATGTAGTCAACCAAGAAAAAAAAATATTTAAAGGCAGAATAAGCAGAAAACTTACAACTTGTGAAACATCCCCCGATTTTCTGGGCGGTTGGGAACGAGGATAAGGTATTGCACCACAGTAACTTACATCTACAGTTGACAAATGGAAAGAACATATGTGTGAAACGAAACAACTAACAATGACGTGTATGGTAAAACCGAAACGTTCTATCCTCCCACTTCAGTCTTGAGTACTAGCCTTCACAAAAAATATTTGGCTACGAACCGTTAGGGGGTTCAAACTCGAACTGCGAATACTTTAATTAGTCGCCTAAACAAGGTATCAAACACACCGTCACAAAACAGTATTTAAACGCCTGTACCTTTCCGCAACCCATGATTATTTTGACTGCCTGGCGAGACTTCATCATACCAAATTTAATGCATGAAAAATAATCAAAGTATGCAGTTCTGTTTGAGGACTACGGTTACAAAGTCAATTACGTAGCTTATTATGTAGTGATTTCTCGACTGATAAATGGGGAGATCTGGGAAAGAACTACTAAGCGATTCATAGTTTATCATTTTTGGAGAAAACCTCATAAACCACTCGCTTTTCACTGGGTTTATTGGAATGACAAAACGTTAACAAATAATGTTAAAACTACTACGAACAACTCCATGTAGTATTACACTAAAGACAAAGTTATCCTTTTAGATATAGAAAACTGTTATAATCCACAGTGGCTGAAAGCAAGACATTTTAGGGAAGAACATTAAAAACATTTAAATGACGGCAAACTTTTCAATCTGTGTGGGTCAAACATTTATTTTTATTAAATGGTTAGCTCCTATACATTATAAATCTGAGCATATTACAATTACCATAGATAGTCGATGATAATATATCACATTCAATTGATATTGAATAATATCCCCAGTTAAAAAATGGCTAGTTTATAAACACAACACATCCATTTTGCACTTTTAGTCAACTCTAGTGGTAATGAAAGTAGTAGATATATCTATTTAGGAAATGATCTTCTAAAAGGCATTTACGTCTAGGTGGGATACAATCTGGTGATCTGTATCTGAAGAGAAATTTCCTATTGTACTACCTACTATGAAGCTATCATTTCGTCCCAGTTGCGTCCCATTTCCATACTAACCGTAAGGAAATTAGACAAATTAAATAATAAAATAGAATAAAATGATCAAAATAAACAATTATTGCTAACCTGGAGCTGCAACACTAGAGTGAATTTCTTGATTTATTAATGTTGAATGAACGCACACACTCGGTAGTTTTGCCACATTCCTCGAACTGACAAAACAGAATGTCTGGTAAAAAATGATACAGTGCAAAACATTGATGTATGGTTATACCATTATAACACACAGTAGGATTATTTCGAGTCACTATTTTGTTAGCGCATGAAGTGACTATTGAAAGATAGAAAGTAAAATAAACAGCAACAACCCTTTCGAAATCCTGCACTACTAAATGTTATGAAAAACGTAGTGTATCATATTTGTCATTGACAAATACAAATATTTATGTAGAATAACATGAATTAATTTCAATTCGTTAGGTTCTCGTCAGTTGCCTACAACCTGTAATACTTAGAAATCATAATTATCACTTAGTATAACAAGGACATACAACACGATACCATGCTGATGTGTGTTCAAAGCAACTTTCAACTAAGTACAGTTGTGTAATAATTTCCAATCAATTCTGTAATTAGGATTTTAATATTACAAGCTCTAAGCAGCTGACGAGGATCTCATGAAGTAAAAGAATTCATGTTATGCCGCTTAAACCTTCAATTTGTGCTCCATTTAAGGTGATAAAGAAACCATATTGTTGATAAATAGTCTGTGATTGCTTGAAAATGATCGATACGAGACTCTTCACCATAGAAGAAAGAAAGTGGGGACGCCTGTCTAGGTAGGAATTTACTTAGTGATCACAAAACACTGATTTCACTAACTGAACACCAAAACATATAAAAATAAACTACAACCAAATCCATAAACCTAATTCGTGTAAGTTTAGTTTGTTACGGAGATCGATATACACGAATGATTTAAAAAATAAACTAAATCAAATGAGTTTATCTGACCCATACCGATATCAGGTCTAGTACACCAAATATGTTAACTGAATATATCATGTATACTGACAAATATAAGCATTGAATCCTTAAATTTATAACCACAGAAATCAGATCAGCAATAAACGACTGTAGTAAATAGGATAATAAGAATAATTAAGGCCAAGGTAACGATAACGATAAGACGTACTTCTTTTGTACGCATAGTTTTGGTTTAAGCTCCTATTATTATTATTATTATTGTTATTATTATTATTATTATTATTATTATTATTATTATTATTATTATTACTGCATTCCCCCCTTTACTTACGTCTTATATTCTCATTGTTTTATTCGTAGATGCTTATCATATCTGCTTTTGTTTAGTGATTAATAAGTACAAATAACTCAGTTCTACAAAACAGACAACCTAAATGAATAACACAGATGTCCCGACCGTTGTTGCTACCTTGACATGGTGGTCGAGCTTGCCTATCGTGACGAAAAAACCGAGCTATACTGGCTGGAACAACTGTTCCTCAAGGTCCTACCATGTCAGACAGGTCGGTTGAAGAGCGGTAAGACTAAAAGCAACAAACCTAAGGTCTGAAGGCGAAGTCGTACTGCTGACTGTACAGAGGTGTGACAGCAGTAAGGTGTTTCCTTCAGACAACCAGCATGACAGCGATGCTGCCTTCCCACAAGGAGGGGTGGGGTTAGAAAAGGTCGACCCTAAAAATGCACACCTCGCCTTATCCCACGGATATCCGTCTCCGGCGTTAAGGTCTCAACAAGTACGGAGCTAACACAGAATTACCCACAAACAGTCGTGTGACCGACCTCAAGCAGTTGTCCCTTGGGCACTGCGGTCACGCTCTCAGGTCACTAAGACCACCTCTAATCCAATTTCCTCTTCAGGCACCTCCAGAAGAACCCTTCCACAGTGTGGGCAACCAGGAAGTGATAACCGCCCTCATACCTCTAACAGCACTCAAGACCACTGACTGAACACAGATGTTATGAGTATGATAGAGGAAGAAAGCGAAACAGATTGTAATTTTGACGAAGCAGGTTTTATTCAAAGTGTAGATGATGTTATAGATAACTGATAAGATTTAAACGCAGCAACGTCGAACAAAGTCATTGTCAATAAAAGATAAACTAAACAACAGAACCTCCAAGAAGTAACAGTGTTTGAAATCTATAAGGCAATGATAGGACTTTCTACAAATAAAACAAGTGAAAGCACTATCTCTCAGGTAAAGCAAACAGGCTCGGCAACCTTACATTTGTCGGTGTGCGAAGAATTAAAAAATCAATACCTGGTATATTAAAGTAAAACGTACTGAAAACTACATTCAAAAATCAATAGAAACAAATATGGTACCAAAACAACTTGATCATAATGTTTATTGAACTACATCAGTGATCATGTAATCGAAGTAAAATAGGTGACAATCGAATAGAAGAAAGTAAGGAGTGAAACAATAGCTTACTCGATTTGATACAGTTGTTTTTACACTTTCTGGAATGAAACGTGTTGGACAACAAAATGCAGACGAAGTTATGAGGTTTGGTAAGGCAGGGGAAATGGTTACAGAAATATTATTTGCCGCAAGACAGATCGATGAGGGGTTTTGAACAACTATTTGACCATTGATTATGCTAGTTGGAATGCGAAAATCTTGTTGGTCAGATAGTGCTTTGGGAATGAAACTATCATTTTGTAATATCAGTGAACCATCATTATTTTTGTTGATAATACGGTTGGACAGTGAGATACTTGTCGGCTATATTAAAGCAACAAGAAAAGAAAAGAAATCAAGTTTTTCAATTTAAACTACCAAAGACTTTTGACGTAGCAATTTGAAAATACTAACGACGGTCGGATGTGTGTAGCCAAGAAACCAAAAATACTTCCACACCCAAGATATAGTACACATCGTAAGACTCGATGAGTTAAAACTAAGATTACCAAAATTCACACCACATTACACTGGACCCAGTGGGTGAGAATCCAGTCATCAAAGTCTACATTTTGAACACACTACACCTGTTTTGATAAAAATTAACACGTACAACGTAAATACAATATCAAGTCTGTCGTTATACATATCCATTAAAACCTGTGACTATATAAACAGGCTCCTTGAATTTCGCTAAGACATACTGTTAAGTAATGAAGTGACGTTAATGAATTTTTAAGAGACAATCAGAAACTAGAAAACAAAATGAACATAATGAGGATTTGCAGAGATTGTGGTAATTTTAATAATTGAATTCATGAGTCCATCTAAGCTAGACCACCATTGGAAACCTGAAAGCACGGGACGGCCGTTTTGTCTTAGTATTGGACTCCTCAGAAGTGCTCATTCACGATCCGTCACGCGGGACTCAAACTCAGGACCTCCAATCTCGCGCATGAATGCTTAACCTCTAGACGAAACGACCGTCCAGTGCTCTCAGGTTTTCAATGGTGGTCTAGCTTAGATTAACTCATAAATTCAACTATGAAAATGAACATACTTGATAAAATTATCCATAGAGGGAAGTTATGTCCTTACATATTGACAATACTAACATAATAACATTACGTTACATCTACTTCAGTCGCCCAACTTCGAGACCAACAGGCAGGATTCCCTAAGGATAGATCATGTACAGACCAAATCGTAACTCTACGGATCATTGTGGAACAATCAATTGAATGGAATTCATCACTCTACATCAACTTCATTGACTAAGAGAAATCATTCGATAGCGTGCACAGAACAACACTATGGAAGCTTCTTCGATACTACGGCGTGCCTCAGAAGATAGTCAATATCATACAAAATTCCTATGACGGATTACACTGCAAAATCGTGCATGGAGGACAGGTCATAGACTCGTTCGAGGTAAAGACCGGTGTCAGGCAAGGTTGCTTACTCTCACCCTTTCTCTTTCTCCTGGTGATCGACTGGATCATGAAGACGTCAACATCTGAAGGGAAGCGCAGGATACAATGGACATCTAGGATGCAGTTGGACGATCTAGACTTCGCAGACGATCTGGCCCTTCTATCCCAAACGCAACAACAAATGCAGGAGAGGACGAACAGTGTAGCAGCAGCCTCAGCAGAAGTAGGTCTCAATATACACAAAGGGAAAAGCAAGATTCTCCGATACAACACAGCATGCACCAATCCAATCACAACTGATGGAGAAGATTTGGAAGATGTAAAAACCTTTACGTATTTGGGCAGCATCATTGATGAACAGGGTGGATCTGATACAGATGTGAAGGCGCGGATCGGCAAAGCAAGAGCAGCATATTCACAATTGAAGAACATCTGGAACTCAAAGCAACTGTCAACCAACACCAAGGTCAGAATTTTCAATATAAATGTCAAGACAGTTCTATTGTATGGGGCAGAAACCTGGAGAACTACGAAAGCCGTCATCCAGAAGATACAGGTGTTTATTAACAGTTGTCTACGTAAAATACTTCGGATCTGTTGGCCGGACACTATTAGCAACAACCTACCGTGGGAGAGAACAAACCAGATCCCAGTGGAGGAAGAAATCAGGAAGAAGCGCTGGAAGTGGATAGGACACACATGGGATCCTCAAGACCAAAGGGAAAGAGGAAGACTAAAGAACATATTACGCCGGGAAATGGAGATAGACATGAGAAGAATGAACTACAGTTGGATAGAACTAGAAGGGAAGGCCCAGGACAGAGTGGGTTGGAGAATGCTGGTCGATGGCCTATGCACCATTGGGAGTAACAGGCGTAAATAAGTATATAAGTTCAGTCTCTGACCGCAGAAAATGACTGAATCCTAAGAGGTCATTGCTCAGCACATCAGGCTTATAAAAAAATTAACCTCAAAGAAGTGAACTCTGCCAACGCTCGTAAATTTATTCTCATGCGGTGCCACACTACTTCGCAAAATAGCCCCAAATATGTCTGACAGATTTCAAGATAAATATAGTCGTCAAACAACGAGACGACTATATTTGGAAAGAGTAAAGATGAAACCCACTTAGAAAGTATACCTAAGTTTCGGATGAGAACAATCACCACATAAAACTGTTACCTAGGTGGAATAGATTATGATTCATTCGTTTAAGTCAGTAGGCCGAAACAAGTGAAAATTTGTAAACGTTTATTAGTTTGGAGATTTCGGAAATTATGCTGGTCAGATGTACTTCTCGATAGTTCCTGATGTGTTTTTATGCTACGTATAAAGTTGAGGTAATACCTTACGATGAAATGATTTCATTTTTTGTGTATTATAAATTACGCTCTACTAAGTTGGTGATCAAAAAGGATTTATTTTAGATGGATAGAAACCACTGAATTCTGCTGTCATATTGCAATCTTTAGTCAAAGTCTTGAAACTTGTGGTTGACTAATCATTTCCTGTATCAGATTTGAAATAAAGATAGATAGGTACAAATGCTAACGAATGAAATTATTTAATCAAACAACCATATTTTGTAACGGTATAAAAAGACGAAATCTACAATAAAAAAATACTAAAATAAACAAAAGTAGGAGTCAGGAAGGGGGACTATAATGAGTGGTGGAATGTCCGAAGTATGAAGGTGAAGAATTGATGCATCCATGTCATTTTTAGATTTGAAATCATACTACCTATATTTTCAATTGTCATAGCGCGTTCAGATAATGTATAGGTCGAAATATGAATGCTTACTGGTAAGGTTCTTTGAGCCTGTAATGAAGTAAATTTAACTATTAAATCCAATAAACAATAGCATATAACTCATGCCCCCAGATTTCTCAAGAACAGATGTCATCAATGAATAATTGAATCTCAGAAATAAATAAAAGTAGGTTATCCAGCTCTGAAAACTAAGTTTCTTGGAATATTCGCAATCACCATTGAGATGAATGGAAAATCAACTACGCCAGCCTTCTGAAAGATGAATTCCTTTGAACTGTTGTACTTTAGTTTTAACTAACACTTTACAGGAACAATATAGATAATCTCTATCGACCTGAGTTATTTAGAGATAGAATTCCTAATGGAGTCCTCTAAATAACAGGTATGTGGTTGAAAAGTACATGGGTTGGATCAGAACCAATCAATGACTAAAGTAGTCATTTTTGGAGATTGTCATGGAAACCGGGATGCACTTTTATCTTACAGCTGCACTTCTAGCCAGTTCTAGAGTATAAATGCAATATATAATAAATGTCATAGTAACAGAATCAACAACTCACCCATAATCCGCTAAAATCATTGGTGGTCGTCGATTTGGATGAATTTATTGGTGGAAATCTGGGATTAGAAATATTCAGAACCAATGGTTTATTGTTTATACTGGATAAATGAGATCTATTCTTAACGTCTGGGGATGGAGTCAGTTTAGGTAGTGAGACAGGTGAATGAAACAACTCAGGATTTTGAAAATGACCAAGTACTCGACTTTCATAAGTAATCCCTGGTAAATGTTTAACAGATTCTGTTAGGGGATTAGATGTTTCGAATATAGTATGTTTATCAATCGTCATTCCAAAGGTATTGGACTCCTTGAAGGGGATCACACAAGTAGAAATAAAAATAAGTAAGAATTGACAATTTTTCAATACTCACGCAGAAGCAGAAATAAACAGTAATCACACATTCATTAAAGACACACACACCGCTATATTGCCATTATTTTATACCTTCAGCATAGTAATTCCGGAAATTAAACGCCACTACCAAAAAACAACGCGGCGATTGCCTCTAATTGATCCCATCCAATATACATCAATCAGATGGAATATCAGTGATCGTATATCATAACAGTATCCGAAAATGCTGTGGATTTGGACTAATTAATAATAATAATAAATAATAATAATAATAATAATAAATAATAATAATAGTAATAATAATAATCGGTCTGACGTAATAAGTTAATATTTGAAAAAAAACAGGACAATCTGTCTAAACACAGCACATTTTTCTAGCTACTAGATATGTATTAAAGTAACTTAGTCCAACAACATTAGTAATATCACTTAGTTAAAGTTATATTGATCAGTTTTATTAGCAATCACTTCAAGTATGTAAGTTCTGGAAGGATTTCTGATTTCAGTAGAGTCACTGCTAGAACATTATTTCGATTTCTTTACTGTTTATCTTCTTAAATTCATTTCGCTGTGCAAATGTGGCAGGGCAACTTGAACAAATATAAATATGTGCCAGGCTCTATGCTGATCTTAAATGACTGATTGACTGAAAACCCGTATTGGATTTATGGCATTTTAAGTGCATGGCCAGGCAGACTAACAAATTGTTGGTTTCCCACTGATAAGTGTCATCATCCAAATACACTAAAAGCAAACAACTCTGGAAATTAATGTACACCAAAATTTAAAATCAGAACAAAAGAATGGTATACGAAGAGATTTATGGAGAAAACGA
The DNA here is from genome assembly GCF_000699445.3 of Schistosoma haematobium. NCBI lineage: Eukaryota > Metazoa > Platyhelminthes > Trematoda > Strigeidida > Schistosomatidae > Schistosoma > Schistosoma haematobium. The sequence continues at coordinate 23,327,156 of NC_067197.1, forward strand.
ATGTAAAAAGTACATTAGCACATAGAAAAATTTAGATGAAAATATATTTTAGTTAAACTTTGATCGTTAGTACGTGTAATGATAACTGAGATTTCCAGTTTTCGTAAACAAAAGGATGACGAATGGATGGCGGGTTCTCCATTGATAAATGTGGGAAGAACTGTTCACACATAACGACATTACCCCAAGAGGATAGAAGTAAATTTTCCAACGGTTGTATGGATCCAGGATACGCCTAAATGTGCAGAGAGAAATCACTGATCATTATGAAAACACAATTGTCCAATACGAATATTTTGTCTATTTAAACATGATAATTTTGGATTTATAACTGTACAACCGAATGAAGATATTGAAGACGATCGTTCGCTCTTTTACTCTTTCTTAATCACTATGGATAACTCAAAGTTTACTGATACACTGAACACGAAACCTTGAATACTAAATCAAATGAGATGGAGTTGATATGAAAAGCGAAATGCATTTGAGTTACGCATTTCGAACAATCTGGTCACATATGTCAAGGCGTTTATATATGGAAGACAAATAAAGGCCAATTAAATAATAGTCAGTAAATATGAAGAGGCAAATGGAAAGAAAAGGAAACCATAATCCAGGATGACAACATATTTATTTCATATTACATTAAATTCTTACTCTCTTACCACCATCTATTTACAGTAATCTTGTTTGATTTTTAGTTTTTCAATTGTAATAGTTTGACAAGTGTGGCTAGATTGTTCGTAATGTATATGGCGAAAACACAACATTTTTCAGATTAACTCCTTTTTGTTACACTATAAAAATTTATGGAAAGAACTATTTATTCCGTAGCAAGTTAAACAGTTTAATTAAATACCCTTAAGCAAAAAAACAGAGTATTAAAAAAAGTGATACTAATGCAAATGAAAAGTTAACCTTATTACCAAACTTAGTGTAGATTTATGTGCTAAGCCTTGAGTCGCGTCGATTTTATTACGGCTAGAAGTAGTACCCAATGAACAAGAATTATGTCAAATGTTTAAAACACAAGTCACAAGTGGTAATCAAATGTTAAAAGTTCTGGCTTTCACTCCAAAAAGTGCTATAGACTCATACTGCTGAGCTTCCAATCGGGACAAAACAGGCGTCCAGGGTCTCATGGTCTAACAGTTCTTCAATAAATATCAGCTCATGGAAATTATCTTCCAGTTGAATAGACCCCCAGATATCACCAACCCAAAAAGTCATTATGGTATAACTCTAAATATTTTCAGTAGTTCCACTTAATAAAAAAAACTAGTTAAGATAAAATTTCTCTTGGGTTTCTTTTCCAAAAAATATTCAGATCTTTAGAAACAGTAAATTTATTTAAACACGATTGCTCAATACTTAAAACGGGTTCATGATATTTTCGGTTTCATTAGCCAATGGCTACCTGAATAAGGTTCAAACTAAAGATGCATTACTTGGTGGGTAAGAGTAATTTCCTAGTATTTTAGTCTCCTTAATGTTTAATTCATAGAGTAGATTATATAGTATTGTTTTACTCTAAAAAGAATACAGTGATGAAAAATAAATCTCTAATCAGGATTGCAAAAACAGCTGGACTCACCAATTTGAGTATACCTGAGAAATTTTGATATGTTTTAAGATGGTTTATTGTATTGTTTAAAATTGTCACATTAGATCCTCCTAAATCGATAAGTGATTTGCAAGACTGTGATGGATAATGTGAAGATTTTTCTAAAGGTATATTTAACAAAAAACGAGGTGGCATGTAAGTTCTGAAGAATACATGAGTGACGCATCCAGTTACATTACTTGGAATGGTTCTCATATAAGAAAATAGCCCAGCTTGGTGTAAGTACCCATAAAATAAAATCAAGATAAACTGATGAAATATCCATAGTACAAGAATACTTATACAAGTACATGAAACGTCTTTTCGTTTTGTATGTCTGACTTTAGCATCAACACTCTGACCAACAACGAAACAAGCACACGGTAGGCATGGAATAAGAAAACGTGCTTCTTGATGAGGTATAGTGGACAAAACAAATGTAGGGAATACCACACTGATCCAAGCAATACACGATGAAATTGAACGACGTTGTAAAGGTTGAGTGAATAAACGAAATGTAAAAATAGGTCCAAATATTAAAGGCCAATTAATAAGGAAGTGTGTAAATCGAGAATGTAAGCCATGGGAAGAAACATGGTATGAGTTGGAGTTATAAGTTAAAAACCGGTAAGGTGTATATATCAACTTAAATCGTGAAAAATCGACCTGGAAAGCTTGTAATAAACTCACATTGTGAAAGTATAATGTATCTATTATTACACAAATGAATGTATTGAAAAAAACAAGTAGAACAGATGGTAAACAAAGAATCATGGAAATGTACTTAAACTTGACTAAGATGAATGCTAATTCGATAATTCCTAATGGAAGAATGAACAAAATATAAGTAGGTCGCAAAAATGTACCCCACACAACAACAGCAGACTGAATACACATGAAAAGAATTAAGGATTGTTTATTCACAGTAGGATCAGATGATTGCTCTAAACGATCCAAAACTTCCAAGAACAGTAGGCCAAATAAAGAAACATAAATTGATTCCCATACATTGACAATTGTACGTGTAGACCATAAACTCCCACCGAATGCGCATGATGCATAAAGTAATAAAGCTGTTGGTACAGAATGATATTGTACAGCATGTAATATTTTTTGGATTTTAGTCTGCTTTGCTGAAACTTGATGATGATCAACACGTATGCAACAGCGTAATATAAAAAGATCGACTAAATATGAACCAAGTACAGTGACTAACCGGGAGGGAAACAGAATTCTATTTAACATATCAGATCCATTGAAGTCAGTTTCTTCAGCTAAAAAATAAATAAATTGAAATACTAGGGATATTTTCAAGATGATTAAAAATAATACACACAAACACTATCGTGTACTTTATAAGGGCATGATAACCATGTTTATGTACCGACTCGATCCTAAACACTAGCTAACTCTCATTTATTAAAAACTTGAACGAGCAACGAAACTTGACAGACAGCAGCTAGCCAATGTCAAGATATGAAGCAAAGGATAATCAAGAGTTATAAGACGAATATTTACTAGTTTTTCAACTAGATGTGTTATCAACTAAGATATATAATCATTATTAACTCGTTTACCAAGTGCAGATTTACGCACTTTAAGTCGAACGCTAAGTGTAAGGGTTAGTAGAACTACTAGTTGTCCTATCCGTAGATGAAGGGGAGTTCGAACCTGGACGGAAATAGGACACCTTAGCTACTGGTTCACACATGCATAATAGTAATAGCAATGAAAATAACTTTATGGTATAAAAAACATGTAGAAAAGAATGTAGTACACAAACCAACTTGATTTTGGCAGAAAGAACATAACCTCCGTACCTCTGATAGGTTGTCCTATTTAACCGTAGTCCCATATTTTTCAACAGTATACCTGGGACTCAGATAAAATGTGTGTAAAATGAGCGACAAACCTCAAATCATAGAAACATTACTTTTATAATCAATTCCACCATGAATCCATTTGGCAGCCTGAATCGGGATATGTACAAAAGGTGACATTCCAGCTACAGATCTAAGAGGACCTTTATCATCTAATTGAAATTCCCATGTCCTTAATACGTCCAGATTATAAATGTCACCCGCTGCAACTTCAATCCCCTGAAAATACTCATCTGGATGTAAATAACCCGACTGCAAATCGAACACAAACAGAAACCGTAAAAATAAAAGCAGTATGTAGATAACCCAACCACGAAGATGGGAAGTCATGGATAGCTGGAAGTATAAAATAGAGAAGATAATTTGGATGAGTTTACGTTACAGTTTCCCAATAAGAAAATGAGATATTCAATAACAGAAAAAAACTAGGGAAAATAGGTTATCGTTTATTGAACTTCAAAGACACACATCAGCAGAGAAAAAATGATCAAGACGTTGATTCTAATTTAGACAACTGAAATGAAACAGTACTGCGTGACTCGTTTGGAACAATTTCAGACTGAAAACAGCTCGTTTCATCATCCTTTTTTGTTTTCAGTTCCATGCACTGACTACTAGTTTGAACAATGAGAAGTGAATGTTTATTGGTTGGATGAGGGAGAATACGCCATGGACATTGTGCTTTTAAATTGGAATGCATTGACCTTGAGAAAAAAGATTGAAAGAAATATTTAGAAAACTTTATGGACATTCAATATTTTGTATACCAAATCACAAACATTTTTAATTAACAACAATAGTTAAAAATAATACTTCGTTACGTGCAAATATAACCATCTTTTACGGAACATTGCTTCAAAACATTAGTTATATTACTACTTATCCAAGAATAAAATCAAAAGGTCTGTCTAGATTTTTAAAGGGATTCATCAAGTTCGAAATGAAGATATAAAGATTTTCAGTTTGAAACGAGAGACATATAACTTGAATTCATTGTTTTGCTTGTCACTAAGTCATGTAATCACATTTCCACTTTGACATTCTGTAGACAAACAAAAGACAAAGAGCTTCCATCAGACTTATTTCACAATCTAATTATTTAATTACTGCATTCGAATTTACAATGTGACTTACTATCATCAGATTAATGTACTCGGCTTTGAGCTTCACTTTGTGACCCAATGATACTATTTCACTAACCGAATTCAGCGTCCAACCAGAAAAATCATATACAAATTTAAGGTCAAGAATCAGATCAAGAGGGAAGACAATCAAGACAAACGGGCTGATAATGGGAGGACCAGTGTTAACAATAGCTAATCAAACTCATAACCAACAGAATAAGCTGCTAGTCACTTGTGGGGAAATTCTCATAGCTTATTTCCATCTTAAGTTTGTGATTTTGCCTAGGAAGATAACAAATGTTCCGCAATTAAACCCCTCTGCTCACAGAAAGCAATTTCAACAAAATCATTCTACTAAACTAAAAACTTTCGCCACCTCAAAATGTTAAGATAAGCAGTGTGTAAAGCAGCTCGTTACGAATTAATCAGAAAATTTTGACCAAAAGTATAAGACAATATAAATAAGCAGGTATCATTGCCAAGGTTCGATTTGATAACTTCGAATAAATTGAGCATTGGGTAGATTGTTATAAGTAAGCAGCTTGAATACACTTACCTCAAAACAATTACTGGTGAATACAAACTATCATTGAGTGGAGATATGGATGGGACCAATATATTTAATTTTTCACATAATACTTTCATTACGAAGTCAGCCGGTGCATTTATGTTTAAAGTTGCATATTTAGCTATTTTTGTTGGCTGCAGATTAATAATTACTAGTTTTGATCCAAGATTCTTTGAACTCTCAATTTTATAATAATTTTGAATGAAAGGACAATTGTTGGTACTTCTGTTATTGACAGTCTTACAAACATTTGTAAGAGGAAGACCGGCAGCAGGGAACATTTGTAGTGATGAGCCAATACATATATGAAGATCTGCTTTTCTGGAAACGAAAAAAGATATGACATAAACTCCGAAAAATACTCTTAAAATCATAGTCTCAACTTGAAAATTTTAGGACTAACTTTGACTGTTCTATTGCAAGATTATAATCTAAGAGTGGTAGGTCATCTTCCCAGTCAAGAATAGTATCACGAAGCTTTCCTCTGTTGTTAATGTTACACAAATATATGTTAGCATACCTGCAACACCGTTTATTAGGTTTCAAATAGGTGCATACAACTGATGACTGCCGTAAACCCACTGATCCTGAAGGTGTTGATCGAGCGTATAAAGTTCCACAAGCACTACATGATTCAAGAAACATATCACCATGAAGAATAGCCAAACGGTCTCTTGGAAAGCCAGATCTCAAGTGCAACCCATCTATATTTTGAGTCACTAAGAATTTGACAACATCTGGGAACGTAAGAAAGATTTCAAAAAATCCAAAGTACCATGTTTTTCCAATTCAACAAGAGCTCGATGTGCTAGTGATGGAATCACTTTTTCAAAAGGTATAGAAAGTTTAGGCTTCTTTCCAACTTTCTCCAACGTCCAGACACCTACAATGAATAACTATTGTAAAGTTTAAACCTACCACCAGGACCTCGAAAGTCCGGTATACCCACTGATGTGCTAATACCAGCTCCAGTATGCACAACTATGTAGGTGGATCGACGTACCAAATTAACAAGTTCAGTGAGTTTAAAATTTAGTTGGGAATCGTCATCGAGAACTTCAGGTACACCACAAACTCCTTTGTTGGGATAGTAGGACAGCTTAGATGCATAATCAACTGACATTTATCTTGACTTAGTGCGCACAGTACTGGGAAAACATATCATTATATTATCTCAGATCAGAATTGACGATCACAAATTCACAATCCGGCGAAGGATTTTAACTTTATACTCCAGGCTAAAGGGAAATTTATTTATTTATTTGAACACATTAATACTGGCACAATAAGGCACCAGTTACATACGCGCCACCCAAATCCCATTTGATATGTGTGAGAGCTGTGATACTGCCCGGGTGTCCAAACCGAAGCAGGTGGTTTTCTTAGGGGGTCACATTCCGAGTCTTTGACTTGAAGGTCTGATCCACAAGGTAGTAGAGCATCGTAAGGAGATGCAGTCCCATGGTACCCGGTGACCAACGATTGGTTCATACGCCATTTGTTCCTTCAGGATACTGGAGCTCATGTGCACCAGTGGTTTGGAATCAGGGTTTTTCAACTCCCCTAGATGGACTCTCCGTGTCCACCAACCCGGTTAAAACGCCGAACATCCACTTTTTGTCCTCTCAATTTCGTAAACAACACACCCGCCACGAGAAGGCAATGAGTAGGACTTCCCTGGCAGGGGCTATATACGCGTGGCCGTGTCGAAGCATTTCGAGAGAGAGAGAGAGAGAGAGCGGACTCTGCCCACTCTCGATCGTACCAGGGTATTTGGGGGCAAAGGTTGAGAAAATACCATCACATCAACTTTGAAAACCATTTAGCACAGAGGAACTAGTTTGCAACTTACAATGGGAATATCGGAATCCATTTAGAGGTTTAAATTATGTAGAACCTAGAACATCAATTTAAACCCACATTGATGGTGGACCATAAAAAACAAGAAGGGAGATAAACTAAGACGAAATGGACGAAAGACAATCAAGGAAGGACAAATAAATATGGGGCAAAGTGAAAGCGCATCATTTAGCTGTCTAACCGATAGTCGAGGGAAAATTCTCACTAGGCATAGTATTTTTCACGTATGAAAAGGTTTTTCACTTATTGTAGTCTTTGGTGTACGGTGTTTGATCCCCAACAAAATTTAATCACAAAACTGTGAATCCAATCTAAAATCTGTTCTGTTTTGCTTTCCGAGACATGTAAATCTAGTGTACTGAACATATAAGTATACAGTCTGAAAGTGTCTCAGGATTTGGTGAAGCTCAATTCATATGATAAAAAACAAAGACGCAAATGGACGTAGATTTTAAATTGAATATTCAACCTGAGAAAGAATTAATATTCATTACCAAGTAATTGTATATGAGCTACCCTAGAAGTGTGAAGGCTAATGGAACCACCTGGTTGTCCAAACGGAAGTAGATTAAATGAGGTTCGAATGACTGGAAGTCGAACGCCCTAACTACTGAACCAACACCCCTTAAAAAGGCTGTTTCTTTTTTTACAGGTACTGAGTCATTTTCCTGAGCATAAAAGTCATGGAAACTAATTCACGGCTAGTTCCAGTCTCCTGATTTCGGGGAAATTCTGTGGCTTTCCCTAAAACCAAATGAAAATGAGTACCTTCCCCAAAGTCTGGAAATATTTCGAGGTAAAATCCCAGATATGAACCTTTGGGGTTTTCCAACATTTTCCAATATGGCTTTCCTAAAACGCATAAAATCTCCCCCGAAACCAGGGGATTGAGGTATCGCATAATGTAATAAAAACTCAGGTATTCAACAGAAATTACTGTAGAAGCTCAAATGAACACTGAAGAATCTTGAAATGAAGTAAAACAGTAATGTTTTGGGGAGAACGTGCTACTTAGTGTACTATATAAATGACATTACACAAATCTGAATGGGCATATATCCGCTTAAAACAATTACATTAAGTTAAAATAACCCCCTTCATAAAAAAGACCTTATGGACGAACAGATCATACTTTTAAGGTGGCGCTCAGTTTTAGGACGTTCAGTGTCGGATACGAGGGCAATTTAAAAAGGACATATAGAAGCAGGAACAATGAACTGGTGCGTAACTTACTTCGCAATGCGATAATTATTGGATTCTCGTATTCTTGACACTTATCATTAGACTAAAACCATTCAGATTTCTCGCAGTGGAAGGTTTCTGAGGTTTACCATAAGTTTTGTATTACGAACAATATCAAACCCCACCAATAAGGCCAGACTCTATTATGCATCATATACATTTTTGAAAAACAATTGACTGAATTCATCTAAACCACAAAGCACACAAGACTAGATTCGGTAGGTACATCTCCCTAGGCTGTCCAATTGTAGGTGTGATTAAGAAAAACAAACTTTGCACTACGAGCATAAATTTTGAAATGAATATGCGACTTCTCTCAAATTTATAAACGTGAACTGTTTCTGCGCTATCATGAACAAATTTATGATTGCTTCACTATTACTAACTAGTCCTCTGTGATCTGTATCTGTAGCGATGAATCCTAAAGTAAATTGCTTTATAAAAACCCTCAGCAATGTTGGAAAAAGCAAAAACAAAGGTTCTAGCAAAGTCGCATGGATTCATTTCATTTCGCAGGTTCTCGTCAGCTGCTTAGAGGCTGTGATATTTAAAATCATAATTACATAATGGGTTTAAATCACTTGCATGAAAGGTTTGGTTGGAAGTTCTGTTGAAGACATATTCGTACAGTATATATACATATAGCTTCCAACCAAAACTCTCATACAAGTAACTTAAACCAATGTAATTACGACTTTAAAAATCGCAGATTTTAAGCAGCTGACGAGAACTTATGAAATAAAATGAATTCATGCCATTCCGCTAGAATCTTTGTCCTTGCTCCTTTCGAAACGACAGAGGGAACAATGTGTATGAAAAGACCTTCAGCAATTATCGATTTTATCCTGGTTTGTCCTCAAAGTATTACTCATAAAACAATACCCTATTTTTTGCGTATCTAAAATGCTCACTGGTGAGCCTTTTTGCTCGGCACGTTTGAGAACGATCTTCGAGTTCGTTTCTTGTTTTAATCTCTGTATGTTATGCGTGTTGATCTTATTTTTCGTACTCTCGACCTCTTATACGTATGTCCGAGCTCGTCAATACCAAGAAACCCAAAAAATAAGTTAAAAAAACCATAGATCTCTAAATCATTTCTAAGAAATGACAGTCCCCTTGTACACCACAACAAGTTTTAATCATTTTTTAGATACATTACGTGCTTTCATAATGTCCTCATATCTCCAAGCGCTAGACCTTTTCTTGTTGGTGTCACACGTCTTGGATAGATATCGTATTTGACACATCCTTTAATATAAACGCTCAGAGATTACAATCTATTTTGCATCGCATTGGAGCAATTCATTGGACTGGTGGGTATTAATTCAAGTAATGGAGTGTCTCAGGGTTCAATGTATCGGTCTAAATTTCGGTGTATGATGAGGGAAGTTGTCACAATATAAATCAGATTCAGATTCGTGTGTTAAGGACAGATGGCCTACAGCCTGTGTTATTTCTTTTCTAATATGCTTTTGTCAGTGTCCAGTCTTCCCATGAACTAGTCAATTGAAGGTGTGGACACCACTGCTTGGGGGGAGCAGGTTCCAAGTATTGATGACTCGGTGGGAAACCTGCATGCCACGGGTACTTTGTTCGTTCTTAGCTTTTCGACTCGCCTGCTATATCTTCTGAAATGCCCCGATCTAGTGGGAAAAAAAAGAGAGAATAAGTTAGGTCCAAAATCATTTCTGAGTATTCTATACATCGAAATTAGATTTCTCCTTAGTCTAAGATAGGACAGAGTAAAGAGATCCAGCTTTTCAAGCCTCTCTTTGTATGGTAAACCCCGGAGTTCTGGAATTGTACGGGTAGCTGCCCTCTGTACTTTTTCTAGAATTTCCGAGTCTTTTTTTAAACAGGGGCTTGCAGCCTGAACACAGTTCTCAAGTTTAGTTCTCACTAAAGTTGTATATACTGTGATGAACATGGTAGAATATAACTTAGTGAATGTCCATTTTAAAGCTCAGAGGGTTCTAAACCACGCAGCTGAGACCTCATGGCAACGATTCATCGTCTTAAGATCATGACTCACCGTCACCCCTAGATACGGATGAGACCGGACCGCGGGTAGTGGCGCTTCCCCTATGCCGTACCTATTAACCTTTGTATCCTCAAAGTGCATGTAGACACACTTTAGACCAGTTAACCATGCTATTTAAGTCTGCCTGAAGTGCACATGAGTCTGTGTCTCCAGTTATTATCACTCTCAAACATCTTATGGGTGCATAAGTGTTGTGAAGAAACCATTTCGGGTTTCTTCAAAAAATGCAATAAGACACAGATTTCAATAATGTAGCATTATATTTGCCATATTTAAAAAAATAGTAATAATAATAGAACAATAATAAATCAGGTCTGTGTAATTGGGAAGAATATTGAATTCAGTTTAAAGAAGGAAATAGAGAAAATAAGGGAACAGAAATAAAGGAGACGTGAAATACGCAAATAGTTTAATAGGCGTGTTCGTGAACGCAGAACATGAATTAACGACCATGTATATATCGTCAAATTAGTAACAAAAAATAATTAAGAAAGAACAACTTATTATTGTAGTAAGATATGACGCTAGAATAAATGTTTGTGCAGTCATAGTTTGGAGTGATGCGATGAAAGTCTCAATTGAGTGAAAAGGATAATGAAATATCAATATGTATGAGACATATATGCATAGTGAAGATAAGACGGGTCTGAGAAGTTAATTTAAGTGTAACACAAGCTATTGTCTTAATTACAAACTCCGTAATCTTAAGAATATTATTTATTTAGAAGGGAAAGGAGAGAGAAAAGAAGTGGACACCTAGTGAAAAGGTTCATCCATGATAAGAATAATTGATTTCAAAGGACAATCTGGAATTAAATATGTTTATAAGGATAAGAAGAGATAAAAAGAGTATCCAATGTATCGGGGGACCAATAATCATATTGATAACGGTAATAATTATAAATACGAACATAACCAGACTTCATATATTAAGATGAGTAGAAATAAAATAAAATAGACGTGAAAAGTTCCAAAGGTTACATTTTTCTTTTCAGTCAATTAGATGGATGACGGACCTTTTTTGTATAAATCATTATTAAACACATCGATATTCAATAGGTGATATAATTCACTTACGGAAAGAAAATCATGAAGGAGACTTCTGAGCCGGGTTGTAGTTTCACTGCGACCGAGGTTCACTGGAAGTCTGTTCCACATGGTTGAGTAGCGAATAAGGAAAAAATTCTGACGTAAGTTTGTGTGGGTTCTTGGAATCGGTAGAATATTCTCCTTATTGCGTAGACTGTGGGATGATATCATAAGGTATGAAGGGGTGGATACCGAAGAGTAGGAAATACCGTCAATAAGTCGGTAGATAAAGACAAGATTTAATTTGATGCGTCTGATCCAAAGAGGTTCCAAGTTGAGTTGTTGACATCTTTGGTGATAGTCTTTGTTATCGGAATACCCCAGAACAGCTTTGGTGAACTTTCTTTGAACACCTTCAGTTTTAATCAGGTCCTTATGCCTTCAATTACTGTAAACTAAAATACTATATTCAAGAATGGGTAAGATACATTTTCTTTATAATAACAACCTCGATTCTATATTATTGAAGTTTATCATTGTCAACCCGATGAGCTTTCTAGCTTTGGATACTTGAAATATAATGTGCTCAGAAAAGTTCAGACTGTTGCTATATCTTAAACCCAAGTCACGAACAGTGTTGAGAGGTTTGAGTGTATGCTTATGTATAGTCAGACTTAAGTTAAGGCAGCGGCCAATGTGGATAAATCCACTTTTGTCAACATTAAGTGCCGAATTCCACGAAAAACTCCATTCGTATAACTTTTTTATTTCCTCCTGGATTACCGCTGAAATATAGTTTTCTTTCGTGGGAGAAGAGAATGAATAAACTACTTACAAGTCATCGGCAAAAACGAAAGGTTTACCATACTGAAATAGGGAACACACGTCACTGATAAAAAGGAGAAAGAGTAGTGGCCCAACCACACTTCCCTCTATAACCCCACTGGTTACATTCACAGGTTTAGAGTAGCAAGATCCAAAGCGAACGTTCTTCTAAAATAGATTTGAGCCAAGATAAAAGAGGATTCTGTATGCCAAATGAAGAGAGTTTTAAAAGAAGTTTGTGTGAGACACTGTCGAAATCCTTACTAAAATCGAAGTAAAAAACTATCACTGACTGACCAACATCTCTTCTCTGGGTAATTTGATCAAAAAACTCCAGGTGCGATGTGAAACATGAGCGTTTAGTCATAAACCCGTGTTGGAATGGGCTGATCAGACTAGCCGAAAGTAAAAATGATAATAGCTGTATGTGGATGATTTTTTCCATGGTTCTTGAGAGCACGGATGTCAAGTTAATTGGCCTATGGTTAATAGTATCACTACGTGATCCTGTTTTGAATCTAGGGCTGATAAGAGATGTTTTCCATACAGATTGATAGGTCCCATATTCCATAGATAGATCGAAAAGTTTCAAACAAAATAGTGGAAACTCTCTACTCCCATATTTCAAAAATGATGGAGGTATCCCGTCAGGTCTACCATCATAAGGCTTTTTCAGGGCAGCTATGGCCTGTTTGATGCTAGAGGGTATAAAATCAATTTTCGATAGATGTCTGGATGTCAGCATTGGAAACGTAATGATAGAGATTTCAGTTCCAGTTTTTTAGCGTTGCGAAAAGTGCTTGCTGAATTGTTCGCAAATAGTATTCGGGTCGTTAACTATGAGGAGTTTAGTCGTGCCAAGGGAATTTGACTTCACACGGGATTTAAAAAGCCGAAGTATTGATAATTCTGGGCTTTTACCACGTAGGGCTTTATTTTCTATATTCATAAAATACTTACGTTTAGATGAAGCATTTCTGTCGATTTTTACATCTTCAGCGTATAATAATATTGGGACTGTACTATACTTGGGAGATCAGTAACACACAGTACAAAAAGTAAGGGACCTAGGGCGGAAACTTGAGGTACTCCACTAAGTACTGGTTTCTAGATGGAGCGCTTGGAATTTATTCTTACTCTCCGTCTGCGACCTACTATGAAATTCTTAAGCCATTTTAAAAGAAGTCCGACAATATCAATGTTTCCTAACTTCAATAACAGTCTATTACTTGGCACCTTGTCAAAAGCCTTATTGAAGTCTATATACAACATCTACTGAGTTTCCGTTGTCTAGCGCTTTTATCCGAAATTCCCTTATTATAAGGAGGTTCGTTGTATAAAACAAACCCCTTCTAAAACCATGTTGTTTTCTGTTTAACAAGTTATTGGTTTCCATAAATGCCATTATGGTGCGTTTGACTATTCTTTCCATTATTTTAACTATAACACTGGTGAGGCTTACAGGTCTGTAGTTTGATGGAAGTTATCGTGGTCCTGTTTTATGTATGGGCGGGACAATTGCGTCCTTCCAGTCCATAGGTAACACACATTGGTCAAGTGACAAGTTGAATATCACAGTCAGTAGGGCCGCGATATATTGTGGAATATGTCTCAAGATTTTGGTGTATAGTCCATCTGATCCTGTTAACTTTTTCATGTCCAAGATGCTACGAGCCTTAAGCACATCGTCTTGATCGGAGTCCACGGTAAGCAAGTGATTTGCTGACTCTGTATTTTTGTCTGGTTCATTGTTTAGAGGAGGCTGCTGAGTGAAAACTGCCCCAAAATAGTCAGCCACAGCCTCTGCTTTTCTCTGATCTTCCTCTATCATTTCAAATCCACTACCTCCTTTAATTAGGTTGGTAATCCAATGATGCATCCTTGTGCTGTAGTCTATGTACATGAATATTCTCTTAGGCTTTTTGAGTGCAGATTTTGCCAACTGCATTTCATATTCTCTTTGAGCTTCCCGAATTTTAGTTATATTCATGTTTCTTACCGATCTGTAGCGTTCCATCGTACCTGCTGTGTCAAGGCTGATGGCAACATTCCAAAATTTCTTCTTTTGTCTTAGTAAACGTCAAATATCCCGGCCTATCCAGGGATGTCCATGCTTCTTCTTCTCCTTCTTCTTTAGGCCTGTCCAGGGTTACCCGATTTTACAACTGCCTCTTATACTGATGCCCTTGAGACAATTTTCCAGTTTTCACCGATTCTGCGGAGTTTATTGCCTCAATATCTACCTTCCATAAATTAGGACGGGCCGGCGCAACTGTTTGACAGGCAATCTCAGCCATGAATTCGAATAATATGACTGCATAGTCACTTCTTCCTAGTGGTGCGACGGAAGTCATTTGACCAACGTCATCACAGTGTGTGAAAACCAAATCTAAAAGAGAAGAAGAGTTTCGTAAGTCAAATCTTTTGGGGTTTCTAATGTGTTGGAACGAAGCTAATCCAATCGAGGTTTCTAACAGTTTGCAATCGAACGATGTTATCGATGACCCTACTTCCAAGTTAAATTAGATTATAAACGGTGCATTAATGTCGCCTACCACGAAACTTTGACCCTTGTTACACCAGGGCTTAAGTTTACTTATGAGAAAATCATCTACTACACATTCTGGACTGCGATATACTACAACTAATTCAATATCTCGCCATGTATACTTCAGCTCGCAACGCATTAGTTCATATGTCCTTGAATCATGTGCAACTGTCTCAACTGCTCTTATGGTTAGGATACTTTTCGTGTGCAAGATAACCCCGCCTCCACTACGGTTTAATCTATCAGCCCTAAGGGATAAAAACCCTACCAACTGCATTTCATTATCTAATACTTCTGACGATAACCAAGTTTCTGAAACAGCAATAACATCCAGTTTTTCTTTATCTACCAATGACTTGAGCTCCACCATCTCATTTAGTAAGCTGCAAGCATTTACGTAGCAAAACTTTAAGTCTAAGGAGAACTTTCCCTTACCACCTAGAGTGGTCTGAGGATCGTTTTGCCCTGAACTTTTACAATTTGAAAACTCTTAAGGTCTAGGTTTCTCTCACCTTTTCGACTTCGCTCGTCTATTTCCACTTCTGCAGCTCGTCTCCTTATACGATCCGATAGGGTGAGATCCTCACGGACGTATATTCCGGGTACAATCAGCTTGCGTGAGTTCCCTAGTATTAGATTTCTTTCTTCAGACGAAGTCAATGTGACCTTTAAGAGACAGCTTTTCTGAGGACTTTCAGAATACACCTTTTGTCCTATTCCATAAAGCTTACAGATGCTAACTGCTGGAACTGTTTCTGGGAGTAGCTTGCTTATTGAGGATTAATATGACTGAGGTCGTGCTCAAATCTAGTATTTGGTTCCTTATCGGAAGATCCTCTTAACTTATGAAAAATTACCGACCTCTCAGCGAAGTCTGTCTTGACAGTGTGGAATTTTCGTTCCTGAAACCGTCTCTCCCTTTCACTCTGATTTTAATTCAGCGTAAAACACAGAGGTTGTGGTCTGTATTCTTACTTTTCTTTTCCTAGGTGTGACTGCGCAGCACTCATATACCTTATTTTGTCTCTTAATCATATCCTCTACATTGCTCAGACCTCGCTCCCTTATATTTTGTATTACATTGTTTCGTGAATCTAGGACAGAACCCGCGGATTCGCACGCCTCAGTACTCTCTATAGATAGTTTCTTCTTCTCATCGCGCTTCTTTTTCTTCGTGAAAATGCCTACATCCATATGCTTATCTGTTTCCCTGATGAGGTCCACCTTTATGGTCTCATTTAAGTCTAGAGCTGGGCTCATAATAACGCTCTCAATTTCCTCAAAAGCAGAGTTCTGATCATCTGCTGCTGCCTACTTATCAGAGGGCAATTTTCTAGCTACGTTTAGCAGCTCTAGAATCAGCAGAGACTTAGTAAAACAACATGATTTACGCGACCGACGTGATAATGTCTTAAGGCACTGTTTATATGCGGCTGGAGTGAGTCCGGTGCATACATTGTAATACCACTTATTGCAGTTACCACACTGAATCCCCCCATCGACCGGGAAATAGCATGCTGGTCTACCACAACTATGTTTCAACTGCGCCATAGATTTGTTCTTTGTTCCTATATAAATGAACCAAAGAAACAGAAGCAAAATCAGACTTCAGCAGCTACGAAAAAATCTTAACATCTATGGAAACAAACAATGCTCATAGATATGTCCAACGACGATGACTAAGTACCAGTGCCTTTAGTTTTATGTATCTGTACTCTTTAAGTATAGATGATAAACGTCTCTAGAGAAAAAGCTGTACTCTTGTGGATTACTTTAACAGAAAGAATTCAATTAAACGAAAAACAGTAGTTTTTATGCTTAATTAAACTATCAATACTATAAAAATTACTCAGAGGGAATATATCACTGTCTTTTTTTAATAGCGCGCGCTCCTCAGCATACTTTCTTTCAGTCTCCAACGGAGATCCCTATAGTCTACTGTCGGTGTGGCAGGACTAGTTGTGTTAAGTCTGAGTGTCACACTCTGCCCATTTCGCCGCATTCGATATTAGATATTGTAATGCGAATTTAAATGACAGTGATGATGTTAATTAGTATATTCTGACCTTATCTACTACCTTAGAAATTAAGTTATATAATAAAGAGTATATCTGGAGGTTCTTTTCTTAGCTTTCTATTTGACACCAGTACTATTAGATCTATTATTTAATTACAAATTTAGGATCATTATATCATATTCATACTGTAAAACTCGTTAAAGCTTTAATAATGGGTATTATCAGACACAAACTTCCTATTTGTGAGTGTTGTACTTCATTGACTACAAATTAGTTACATACCCATGATTCATGGTTATCTTGCGAACGAAGTAGAATCATGTCATGTGGGCTGAGATGTTTACTGCACGAATTTTATTCGATCATGCTGACATTCCGGGTTTTGACACCAGCATCTACGTTTTGTTGCTGTTGTCGTGACTATTATTGTGTCTGAGTTTACAGCTCGTAATCGGAGCTTACGATCGGTAAGTATATCTAACGAAAGTACGCACGGCATTATTCATATTATCATTTTTAGACGGGTTTGTTTGACATTATTTCCTATGTTCATTGTACCAGCGAGTAGACGTGTAATTATTGAACATGACAAAACCTAATGTTGCTATTCGTTCACTAGATCTGGTCGTGCAGTTTGGGATGGTTAATCACAGAGCATTTCATCTTTGATTTCGTCGTGAATACTCCAATGATGCAAGAAAAACTTTACAAGTTTGTAAATAGCTCAGTAATCTCAGAGTATAAACATCTCCATTAGCTTTCAACGCCAATTCCAACGATTTCATTAAAGAATCTATTGTTAGATTTATTAGATAGGACTGTGAAATGGAAGCAGCCGATCTAACACTGATTGATTTTACGGCATAACAAATAATTCCCCAAATCTTTTAAAGAAACATTTCATGAAATATTAAATGATTTGTGAGATAATTTTATGATCAAAGCAGTTCAGCCTTCTGATTTTAGTGCTTCTACCGTTAAACTGCTGAAGTCTGATGGTAAAACTTTAGAAGATTGACTTTAAAACCATCTCTGTTGTGGCAGACATTCACGACCGATTAGGATAAAAATACTTAGCACGACGCACTGGTTACGGAGCGTCCTTTCTAACAAACAAAATGTCACTGAACAGTTTTTACGTGGCATAAGCGACTACTTAAATTTGAAAAATCTACTAAGTATTGGTCAAGGATGCTTAAGTGGACCAATAAATGGTATGCTATGGGCGCTAACAGTGGTTATACTTTGCATTTTTTTTATTTAGTTCTCACCGACATATACTGTCGCTGCAGTTGAATGATTTGTTCTAACTATACGCCTAAGAAAGCGATTAATCTGGCCGTCATGATGGATTAAGATAAGTGGAATATAAACCAAGTTGTGTGACTTCAACGCACGCCACAAAGAGAACGGCACTTGCACTTTTAAATGTACCGTCAAATCATTCGACTTGGCCTTTGGATAGGTAATAGAATGAAGGTGCTCGAACATGATTGATTCTGTTCTGTCAACAAAATTCTGAGGAGGAACTTCAATCCAATATATATCCTACAACAGCATTTCATATATCTTTCTTTAAATTGCGCTTGAATTCTGTGACTCACGCTCTGGAATTATCGGTTCAGTTTAGTGAGTCCGTCCTAATTTTTGTTCGGTACTTTTGCCAATAAACCTGTCACACATATTTTAGTCATAACACATTAGTTTTGGATGGCAGAAGAGTAAACGTGAGAACGATCATCCTCTGTTCTCGTTCACTTTTGCTCGATCTTCTTAACCCTATACCTCCAGGCATTTCACTTTACATTGAAGATACATATTACTTAACTCTGTCGACATCAACAGCACATGCAGGAGTATTTCCTGTAGCAGTGCATACCGCTTAACTCAAAACTCCCAATCCTGACGTTCACTTCGTATGTATACCACACGCATCTTACTTTGATCGTCCGATCCCGATTATAGATAGTTTTAAATTCCTTTGATAAATAAAGTAATAACTTTATGTGCAAAGACTTGTATTTAGGGATATTTACTCGTTTCCCATTTATTGATGATCACAAAAACATATTTCGTTTAATTTGTTTCTTTTACACTCGGCAAATCTAGATTGCATATTTCTTCTGTCCATTCTGTCCCTAATTTCCAGCATCTGCATTCTTCACATGTATGAAACGCCAATCTGTCCCTCTAACCCTAAAGCCAATGGATTCTTTGAATATTCCTTGTATTTACACATACTAAATGAACTCCTGAAAATCTCCTACTTTTCAGTGAGTTCTATGCCTTTTTTCTTAGTTTAATTGGGCCGTCCGTTTGAACTTACCGTTTTCCATATGATCTCGACATTAAAACATTTCTCACGTCCACATCTTTATTCTGTTTCATATCTGAACATAGTTAAACATGACAAATCGCTGCTACGACTTTCCAACGATTTTCTTTCTGTGTTTAACATGTACACCAGAGTCCGTTAAATCATATCTGATTCTCACATAGGTCCTCGATCCTGGAAAACCTTCAACCTCCCAATCGGCCTTTGCACCCTCATGTCTCTTCTAGCAGTTTCGCCGATCGGTTTATTACTAATCACCTTCACACTGTTTCAAGAGGCCCTGAAAGTTCTTGCCAGTAGGCGTCCAGTCAAATGTGGGAAGTCGAAACAAACTAATACCAACAAAGGCACAATTCTCAGAGGTCTTGATGACATGTGTTAGTTCATTCATACGGAAACAGACACGTCAATGTCAGTTGTTACCATTCCAGATGTGTTAAAAGCTATGGTGGAAGACAATGATGAGAACAATGACTGTATACATACAGATGACATCAGAAAGTTGCAAGCCGACATGAACATTCCTAATTCGCCTGCTTTTTTTCATACAAAAACTTCACCGAAATCCAGATCAGAAGTATGTAACAAGCAGTTTCCTAGGATGTGTCGCCTCAGAAGTGTTTGAAGGAATGGAATGGTCTGTCATTTTGTACAGGTAAGTAAATCCTTGAAATCAATAGCTCTGTAAGTCTTCGACATTTGATGCTGACCACATTAGTTTCAATGGACTTGTAGAATTATGGCCTACGTCGTTAATAGTATTATTATAGTAATAGACTTAGTCCTAAAAGTGTAAATATGTCACAGTGTGACTGCGTAATCTATAAGATCATGCGTGGAAGTCATATCATTGTCTACAACGACTCATCGTATTGTAACAATTAAAATGATGTCTGGGGTTTGAAAATAACATGTTTGGGCTAAAGATGGAATAATATACTTAATGTGAGTAGAGACAAGTTACACAGAATGACCACGCCTGCAAGGCTAAGCCATACCACCTGGTTGAACTTAACTGGATGCTCCCGTGTTCTCAACTGTTAACCTTCTCTTCGTGCCCGTTGTTGAACACAAATCTTTTCAGTAATTATATTATCGGCTTCATAGGTTGTGTGGTCACGATCCAATGCCACTACAGACTGACCTAGCTGAAAGTGCTCGGTCATACAACTACACCAGATCACGAGTGGTTACACTATGCTTCACTTCTCTTGCAATCTCTTGCCAGTCTGGATTGGTAGCTTTTTGATATATTGGTATTCTATCAAATAAATATTCGAACCTCTTCGCTTCTGACTTCTGGTTTCACTGGGTCGGCATGTTTCGGTTACAAAAGGTGTTACTCACTGAGGTGTTGTCAAACTCCCAATACTTGTGGCATAGTTAATTTAAATCATGCTCGATACACGAGAAACAGAGTCTCTCAAAACTATAAAATTTAAGATTCGAAAGGTCAGAATTATAACACACGTACCATATGCGTTCACAGAACTGAATAAGTCTCCCTTGTTTTCATTCACAAATACTGCTTATCTCCAACACATCTATTGAGGCAGGTGGATTTCCAACTTTCTTGAGGGTAGTCATGCACAAAATGATTTTCAGGGATGTTAAGAATCTGCCAGATAGAACACTGTATCAACGGTGGGCAAAATCCTCGTAAACAACGATTAGCACAGTGACGTCTTAAGTATGCAGGTTATTTAGCTCATAAAACTGCGATCGATTTTGTAAAAAAAACCATTGAATTGACAAATAAGCCACCACTGACTAACTCATCCTTACCTGTTTGATGTGACTTTAATTAAGACGATGTCCTTCTTTCTGAAAAAATTGATTAAATCTGATCATTAATATTTCCGTTGATACTAACTTACATGATACCACGAAATTTCCGCTAGTAAAACACCCAGTTGTAATATCTGTGAAACGTCCAACGGCCAAAGAGGAAGAAAAATTACATAACAGACTGTTATGATGCTCGGTTTTCCACATGTAAACGAATGGACCGTTAATTTGCCTTAGATAATTATCTACACCTGATTCCCTCCCACTGTCTATTCTACAGGGCTTCAACACAACTCAGATCAAGAACACGTGATTAGCCGAACTAAAACGCAATTATATTCACACATCAAAAAACCAACAACAATCCGACACGATCCAATAACAATCAACAGTAAAAAGGACACCTGTTAGACTACCTACAAATCTAAGCAAACAACCGATCATTATAATTCTCGCCCACACATCACACTCCATTCAATAGACATAGACATATTTCGACCTTGGAAGGCCAAAAAACACCAAAAAACACAAGAAAAATACCAAATAACTAGTAAACACAAAAACATAAAACTTGAGAACAAAAAGTTGAAACGTATAACACGTACAAACAATGTAAAGCTATCCTAAATTACAAACGGCGATAAAGTCGATAACCATGTTGGTTTGGGTTGCAGGGGGGATTACCATACATATTACAAGCTGGACTCAGTAACAACAAGTAGATGTTTGTGCGACTCCATCAGCTATTCAGATGGTAATAGTGAGTATATGACGATTGATGATAGAATTACTGAATATACAAACCGTTGTAAGGTAATTCTCTCCTTAGACAATTCAGTGAGCACTCACAGATTTGTTACTTGTGAGTTGTTCACTAACCTGACCCTTCACTACATTTCGGTTTCTTATTCTTTTATTCAGTGCCACTTTGCCCTTTGACATTATTGATGATCTCAAAAAATAACTCTTTATAAATCCAAGTATTGAGCTTAATACGGAAGAATGGTGTTAATTATCAGATGCCACAGGTATTCGGAGTTTGACAACGCTTTAATCAGTAACACCTAATATGAAGCGTACCCACCAAGTGAAATCAAGACACAAGCAAGGAGGTTCGAAGATATATTTGATAGGCTATCAATATATCGAGGATCGTCTGATCTAATCTGGCTAGCGATTGCAGGAGTTGTTGAGCACGGCGTTCTCACTCGTGATCTGGTGCGGATGCATGACCGAGCGCCTTCAGCTAAATGAGTCCATTAAAACTAATGTGGTCAGCATCCAATGTCGAAAACTTACAGAGCTATTCATTTTAGGGATTTATTTACCGCTACATATCTATGACTCATCATTCATTAGACGTAGATAGCTGCTTTACCTATCGATCCGATATACATAACGAAATAGGAGGGCGTACAATAATTTATTGCCCTTTAAGCACTAACATGTAAATCTGAGAATGATTGCTTTAACAGTCTGGATGAATTGTCCTAACGTAAGTTGTTGATCGCAAAAGTATCTACCGGGGCGATGTATGTATCGACCGCTTCCAGCGGAAACTACATTCTACGAATTGTTAAAAACATATTTTTTAGTGTTTCCATAAATCACATAAGTGTTAATCATTGAAGGAGGTTTTAGTCTGTCAAACGCTACATGAGATTAGTTTCCAGTACCTGAATAATATAACACTTTAGCCGAAAAACACAAAACCTTGTGAGTGAATTCAACAAGTCCGAATCCCGACTACGAAGGATGACATTCTTGAAGGATCACGTACAACCATCTTCGACACATCCACATATCACATCAGTAATCAATTTTTAAGGAGTGACAATACAAACGTACTGAATAAACATCATTATCCAACCACAAAATATGAGGATTTAAAGCTGAAGTTGAGCTACAAAATAGGGCGTTTAATAAAAAAATGGAAGCGCACTGAAAGTTTTACTTGATGCTTACTATGGGAATCATAACACAAATAACATTGATACTGGATTTTATAACATATGCCGCAATTTGTCATATTGCCTTAACTGCACTGTTTCAAGTGTCGGCAAACTCGTTTATAACGCTAATAGGAGCCAAGATGCTCTTAAAACTCTCAAAAGAAAGCCGAAGAATTAAGGCAACCCTACCACTAGCACTGCGACATGTTTGCGCTTTGGAGCATACTTAACTTAACTAATAGAAACTATTCGTCTCGACTCATGTTTCTTTTAACCATGGAGAACAAACCTCTAGGCAGCAGAACTCAGAAATATCCATACTTCAGTTTTTCAAATCCCTCAGGAAATCGAATTCACTTTATACAAACACATTGTTCATTACTAACAGTAATATTATAAACGGTCCTGGTACTATTTGTGAACTAGTCAGCCACCATTTCTCTGGATGCCAAAATACAGAAATCGAAATTTCCACCAATGTATTTCTAGTGTAGATATCTAAGCATCTATACGCAAATGACTACATATTAATCAAAATCAACAAGGCTGAGACTCCTCTGAGAAAATTCTATGACAATGGAACTAATGGTATTCCCGCACTATTCTATCTATTCCAAGATCCTACAAAAAATTATGTCAGAACATTTATTTATTTATTAGAACACATGAATATTGGTACAAGAGAGCGCCAAATATATATGCGCC
Source organism: Schistosoma haematobium (assembly GCF_000699445.3). Lineage (NCBI taxonomy): Eukaryota > Metazoa > Platyhelminthes > Trematoda > Strigeidida > Schistosomatidae > Schistosoma > Schistosoma haematobium. The sequence continues at coordinate 23,350,674 of NC_067197.1, forward strand.
ACACAAAACAATGAGAATTCGAAGAGAAGTAGAAAAAAAGCTAAAGAGCGCGAATAAAAAGAGAACAATAACAAAGAGATTGAGTTAAGGTAGTATGGTAGAAATGAGGGAACGGAAAGGTACAACCAGAAGAAATCTTTCAGGCAAGGGAGACACAACCACTTTTTATGAAGAAAGTAAAAGAAGGTTACAGCAGGATCGCCACTGGCTTCTATTCTGAGCCATATCTGATAACATATCTAGCCACTGCGTTGCGCTATCTCTCGGACCCCAGCCAGGGAGTCGTGAAGGAACAACAGAAGCCAGTCCTTTGCAGCTTTCTTTCATACCACGACACCATGTCATATATTGACCACCTCTCCGGTTTTTCCAACCAGTCCCAGAGTCGGCAAATAATGCACGATGTGGAATTCTCTGGGACGACATTCGTAGAACATATCCAAGCCACTGAAGTCGGTGTTTCAAGATGGTGACACCGATTGCATTATCGTCTCTGTGCCCGAACACACGATGCCGAACCTCTGTATTACTGACATGGTGTTGCCACTGGATGTCAGCAATCCTTTGGAGACAACGATGATCGAACACAGAGAGTCGTCTAACGTCCTCAACTCGGAGAGAACAGGTTTCACAAGCATAGAGCAAAACTGCTCTCACCGACGCGTTGTAAATCCGACCTTTTACAGCCAGACTGACATCACGAAGGCGCCAAAGGTGGCCCAGATTGGCATAAGCCGCTCTGGCTTTCACTATACGTGCATTGATCTTATCACACACACCCACCAGCACTTATGCAGCTACCCAGATACACGAACTTCTCGACTACGTCTATCTGCTCACCATCCAGGGTGAGTACAGGATTAGAATCCTGCCAGTCTTGTAGAAGTACTTTGCACTTCGAAGGTGCAAAGCACATACCATACCTACGGACACTGATTACAAACTAATTAAGTGCGGATTGCATGGCTTGAGCATTGTCGCACAGTAAGACAATATCATCCGCATACACAAGGTTGGGAAGTCTTTCTCCAGGCAACAGATCCACACCACCATTACTTACATCCATCAGAGCTGTTTCCAGAATGTCATCGATGGCAAAGTTGAAGTGGAATGGTGAGATTGAGCAACCCTGCCTAACCCCACTGCTCGAATGGAACAATGGAGAGAGGTGGTTGTATGCCCACACTCCGTCTGAGGTGTTTGTATATAGGGCTTTTAGAATGTTAATAAACTTCTCAGGCACACCCTTCTTCAATAGACAGTCCCAGAGAACAGTCCTGTCCAACGAATCGAAGGCAGCCCTGATGTCAAGAAACACTACGATTGTTGGCCTTTGAAAAGTATGACGGTGTTCTAACATTTGGCGGAGAGTGAAGATATGATCAATACATCCTCGACCAGAACGAAAGCCAGCCTGCTCCTCGCGAGTCAATCTTTCTCGGGTTTTGAACAACCTACGAATTATGACGGAAGCCAATAGTTTGGACGCGATCGGAAGTAGACTTATCCCCCGATAGTTGTTACAGGAACGACGTGAACCCTTTTTAAAGATAGGGACAACTATCGACCCATTCCATGACGTTGGTACACTCTCTAGTTCCCAAACCTTTATAAACAACGTCGTTAATTCCTTAGTCAGAAAGTCACCACCATCTTTAAAAAGAGCCGGAGGTAAGTCATCTGGGCCAGGTGATTTGTAACGCTTCAAGAGTTGGAGTTCCTTGCGGTTTTCCGCCTCATTTGGTGGATCAGTCGTCACCGGCCATGGAGGGCAGGACAGTCTGACCGATGTTGCCGGAGCAGCAGGCCAGTTGAACTGCCCTTCAAAAAATTCTGCCCATCGTCCAAGACGTCGATGGATGTTAGTGATTGGCATCCCGTCATCCTTGCAGATTGTTTCACTCACACCAGACTTCTTGCTGCCAGTGGCTCGGATGAGTTGGAAGAGCTTCCGGTAATTACCAGATGCAGCTGCTGCTTCCAGCTCATTAGTACGCTTCGACCATCAGGCTTCTCGGTCCTTACGCAAGTTTTGCCCAATTTCCTTACGTAACATCCTTCGTTTATGGTCAAACTCACGGTCACCTGGAGTAGACCGACGGGCTTCAATGAGTTGTAAGGAACCTGCAGAAACCCAGTGCTTATAAGAGGGACGTTTCGCGAACCCACAACTGACTGTACCCGCCATTTTCATGGAGTCATGCAATTGCAACCAATGCTCATCATCGGTGGAGTGGTAGCTAGCCTAGAGGCTAGCTCGGTTCGATACTTACTGGCAACAGAAGTTGCAACCAGCTTGCTAATATCAATCCGTTGATGGCGGTCACTTCGTTGTCCACTGAAAAGTAAGGCAAGATTGGCGCAGACCGAGGCATGGTCAGAGTCCAGATAGGTACTCCAAAAGGAGCAGCAGTCTTGTACACAACCACGCCAGCGGTAGCTGATCGCGATGTGATCAATCTGAGTCCAGGCTTGAGATGCAGAGGGAGGACGCCAGGTGGCACATCGGAGATGACTGTGCCGAAAGTTAGTGCTATCCAGAAACAGGTTGTGCTCTGTGCACAGTTGCAGTAGACGGTCCCTGTTATCTGACCTGCGACCAACGAGTCCCCATCGGCCACCTAAACGACTCTCTTCTGTGCCTAGACGCCCGACCTGAGCATTCAAGTCTCCGGCTAGTACTACAATATCTGTCGAACGCACTTTCTGGAGAAGAACTGATAACTGGTAGTAAAACTCATCCTTGATTGCATCCGGGCTGCAATCTGTCGGGGCATAGGCGATGACGAAAAGACATCGTTTCTCACGCCGATTTCTTCTCACTTTGATGGAACTTTCTAATCTAACAGCACATAACCGACTGTTAATGGGGATCCAATCGACTAGTGCTGCCTCAGCTCTAGCGCTTAGTGCGACACCAACGCCAGCAAGACCAGACGAAGATGCCACAGGGTCCCCGGATAAGCGCACGTAAAACAAGCTTTTTGAAGTGACAGATGTAGAGCGAATTTGTAGTACTTCACCAGAGTCTTGAATACGGGTCTCGGATAGACAGCAGACATCGATATGAAAACTTTCCAAAGACATAGCCAGCCCTATCTGTTGTCCAACCTGCATAAGTGTGCAAACGTTGAAGGCAGCCAGTTTGAATGGTGCACGTGGTTTCAGAAAAACTGCTTCAGTACTCATATTCGGTGGTAACATACAATTTTCAACCGGACAGTGACTCGAGAACGTTTAGATACAGTCGAATTTCCACCAAAGACGAGCCGCTGTATAAGTATAAAAGAGGATGAATAATGTGGTTAATAATAATAATAATAATAATAATAATAATAATAATAATAATGACAATAATAGTAACAATAATAATAGTATTAATAATGGCAATAATTGTAATGATAATAATTTGAATCAATTGATTGTTTTTCGAAGCGAGAAAAGTAATTTCCATAGACATAGAGAGTTCATCATTTGTGTGTGGGCTGTGATACTACTTACTTACTTACTTACGCCTGTTACTCCCAATGGAGCATAGGCCGCCGACCAGCATTCTCCAACCCACTCTGTCCTGGGCCTTCTTTTCTAGTTCCATCCAATTCTTGTTCATTTTTCTCATGTCTATCTCCATTTCTCGGCGTAATGTGTTCTTTGGTCATCCCCTTCTCCTTTGGCCTTGAGGATTCCATGTGAGGGCTTGTCTTGTGACGCAGTTGGGTGCTTTCCTCAATGTGTGTCCTATCCACTTCCAGCGCTTCTTCCTGATTTCTTCCTCCACTGGGATCTGATTTGTTCTCTCCCACAGTACGTTGTTGCTAATAGTGTCCGGTCAATGGATCTGAAGTATTTTGCGTAGACAACTGTTAATAAACACCTGTATTTTCTGGATGATGGCTTTCGTAGTTCTCCAGGTTTCTGCCCCATACAGTAGAACTGTCTTGACATTTGTATTGAAAATCCTGACCTTGGTGTTGGTTGACAGTTGCTTTGAGTTCCAGATGTTCCTCAGTTGTAAATATGCTGCTCTTGCTTTGCCGATCCGCGCCTTCACATCTGCATCAGAACCACCCTGTTCATCAATGATGCTGCCCAAATACGTAAAGGTTTTTACATCTTCCAAATCTTCTCCGTCAAGTGTGACTGGATTGGTGCATGCTGTGTTGTATCGAAGAATCCTGTTTTTCCCTATGTGTATATTGAGACCTACTTCTTCTGAGGCTGCTGCTACACTGTTCGTCCTCTCCTGCATTTGTTGTTGCGTTTGGGATAGAAAGGCCAGATCGTCTGAGAAGTCTAGATCGTCCAACTGCATCTTAGATGTCCATTGTATCCTGCGCTTCCCTTCAGATGTTGACGTCTTCATGATCCAGTCGATCACCAGGAGAAAGAGAAAGGGTGAGAGTAAGCAACCTTGCCTAATACCGGTCTTCACTTTGAACGACTTTGTCAACTGTCCTCCATGCACGATTTTGCAGTGTAATCCATCATATGAACTCTGTATTATATTGACTATCTTCTGAGGCACGCCGTAGTGTCGAAGAAGCTTCCATAGTGTTGTTCTGTCCACGCTATCAAATGCCTTTTCGTAGTCAATGAAGTTGATGTAGAGTGATGAATTCCATTCAATTGATTGTTCCACAATGATCCGTAGAGTTGCGATTTGGTCTGTACATGATCTATCCTTACGGAATCCTGCCTGTTGGTCACGAAGTTGGGCGTCTGCGGAGTCCTTCATCCTGTTTAACAATACCCTGTTGAAGACTTTTCCCGGTATTGAGAGAAGAGTGATGCCCCTGTAGTTATCACACTTGCTGAGGTCGCCTTTCTTCGGTATTTTGATCAGACTTCCTTCTTTCCAGTCTGTTGGTACTTGTTCCTCATCCCAAATCTTATTGAAGAGAATGTGGAGTATCCTTGCAGTTGCCGCTATGTCTGCTTTTAGTGCCTTTGCTGGGATGTTGTCCGGTCCTGCTGCTTTGCCACTCTTGATTTGTCTGATGGCCATGCTGATTTCTTCAATCGTTGGTGGGCCAACATTGATTGGGAGGTCCGTGGGTGCTGCTTCGATGTTGGGTGGGTTCAGTGGAGCTGGTCGATTCAAGAGTTCTTTGAAGTGTTCTACCCACCTGTTTTGTTGCTCTTCAATGTTGGTGATTACCTCGCCCTCCTTGCTTTTCACTGGTCGTTCTGCTTTCAGGCGATTTCCAGAGAGTTTCTTTGTCGTGTCATACAATTGTCTCATGTTTCCTTCTCTTGCAGCCTTTTCCGCCGTCGTTGCTAAGTCTTCCACATATTTACGTTTGTCGGTTCTGATGCTCCTCTTCACCTGTTTGTTTACTTCTGTGTATTCAGCTTGTGCCTTGGCTTTTTCTGCTCTTGTTCCGCTGGTATTGATTGCTGCTTTCTTGTTCCTCCTTTCTTGAATCTTATCCAGTGTATCAACAGTGATCCATTCCTTGTGATGGTGCTTCTTGTGACCCAGGACCTCATGACATGTTGAAGTGATTGCCTCTTTGATCCCCTTCCAGTTGCTCTCCACAGTAGTTCCTTCTCCATTGAGTAGATCATGAAAGGCCTGGAACTTATTGCTGAGGTCTATCTTGAATTTGTTGAGTTTGTTAGTATCCTGAAGAAAGGCCGTATTGAACTTTTGTGATATTGTCCGCCCCGTTGTCCAGTGTTCCTTGAGTTTCAACTTGGCGACCAGCAAGTGATGATCTGATGTTATATCAGCTCCTCTCTTGGTTCTCACGTCCTCTATAGTCCTCCTGAACGTTTTGTTGATGCAAATATGGTCGATTTGGTTTTGTGTAGAGTGATCCGGTGAAGTCCATGTGGTTTTGTGTATGCGTTTATGTGGGAATATGGTGCCGCCTATGACCAGCTTATTGAAGGCACATAGATTTGCAAATCTCTCACCATTTTCGTTTCTTTCTCCCAGTCCGTGTCGTCCCATGATGTCTTCATATCCAGTGTTGTCCGTTCCAACCTTGGCGTTGAAATCTCCCATCAGAATGGTCGGGTCCTTTGTTGGGCACTTCTCGACGATTGACTGCAGCCTATTGTAGAATTGATCTTTAGCGTCTTCATTGTAGTCGTTGGTAGGCGCATAGCATTGGATGATGTTCATTGAAATACCCTCTTTCTTTGTTTTAAACGAGGCTTTGATGATCCTTGGTCCATGAGATTCCCATCCTATAAGTGCATTTTGCGCTTGTTTGGACAGCATCAATGCAACTCCTTGTGTATGTGGTGCATTTTCTTCTTCATGACCGGAGTATAACAGGAGTTCTCCTGTAGTTAGTCGTTGTTGTCCAACTTGTGTCCAATGTGTTTCACTGATCCCAAGTACCTCCATGTACCTAGATAGATAGTCGCTCTGGTTGTCAGAAGGGGCATCGGCCTCGTAACTTCCGAAGGAATTCGGCTTTCATCATGAAGCGTCATAATTCTTCTAAATGAGGACCTTCTGACTCCCAGGGCAGAGTTTAAAAGGTTTGAATAATTTTTTCTGGTTAGCGTTTTTTTAGCGAGTTAGTTTTCTACGGGATGGGGACGCTAACCCCATGTCCAACCCTCCTCCTTTATCCGGGCTTGGGACCGGCAGTAGCCCCCGGAGGGACTCCAGGCGGAGTTCTGTGATACTACCCAGGTGCCCAAACCGAAGCAGGTGGTTATCTTATGGGGCCACTCCCCGAGCCTTTGACCTAAAAGTCTAACCCACAAGGCAGTGGAGCATCGTAAGGAGATGCAGTCCCATGGTAACCGGTGACCAACGATTGGTTCATACGCCATTTTTCCCGCAGGATACTGGAACCCTTGTGCACCATTGGTTTGGGATCCGGTTAAAGCGCCAGACATTCGCTTTTCGTCCTCTCATTTTCGTAAACAACACCCCCACCACGAGAAGGCAATGAGTAGGACTTCCGTGGCAGAGGCTGTATACGCGCGGCCGTGTGAGAGTATTTCGAGATGGAGAGCGGACTCTCCCCACTCTCGGCCGTACTAGGGCATTCGCGGGCAGAACATCTTCGACCGTCAAATCTTACTACATTATTGGTCGATTACAGATTCTTTTTCTAATACATTTACTTTGTTTGTCTGGTTTTTCATGTGAATATCCGCTTATGTTCATATTTATTATCATGATTGAAACGAAAAAATATAGATTTCATAAAATTTAAACTATAAATTAAGCTGAAATTCAGTTTCACGCTTATATTTCAAATGCCATATACGCTGTTTGTCAAAGTTAAGGAAACAGCACCTTAGGAAATATTGGAGTAATAAATGTAAATTGCTAATTAATATAAAGGGTGTAATAACTTGTTTTAAGACCAACCAAATATATTTACTAAAAATTTTCCGTGAACAGACGTATAAATAGATTCTTCAAAGTAAGAAAACTTACTTATTATTAGATGGAAAGCAAGTTCAGATCAAACTAATAAAAGTTGTTTGTGGACGAATTTCTATTTGATTAAAAGAATGGTAAATTTGAGATAGAAAAAGTGGTTACTGAGTACGTTCTTTATGATGATAAAAAATACAATCAACTTCATATATTTTACTGAAACATCAAAGTGATATAAGCAGTATCACCAACCATTCTTCATGAATGTTAAGTGGAGTTAGCGATTTAGTCTGCCTTAACATGTTGATTATATATATGAGGAAGCTTTCTTTGTTTTATATAAAATTCCAAAAAATATGTCTCAAGGATATTGGTCATTATAATATATATATATATATATATCATTATATTATTGGTCATTATTGGAACTATTCGGTTTACATCGGAGAGTTTCATCCCATTTTGAAAAAAAAGAGTCGGAGAATCACTGAAAGTATTTGTGTTGTTACAAAGTGCTATCTTGGCTGCGTTCAGCTTCAGTAGCGTACACAATTTTTGACATTCAATGTATTTTTATAACACATTGATTTAGCTAACAGGAGATGAATACATCGTCGATTTGCTTTTAACATTCGACAGTAGTAACTATCCTGTAATCTATACATTTTCAAAAATAATACGTAAATGTTGAGATTCTGACAAGAATTCAGACCCGAAATAAGCTTGAAGTGAAAAAAAGATACCATGTCAATTGTTTACCGTGACGACCCTATTACATGCACAGACAGCATGATACATGTATCTGATTACAGTGCTATCACAACCCATACTTTGGAACCCAGTCATATTTTCAGTATATAGCAGTGGACTAGTAAATTGAAACAGTTCCAACCTGACCAACACTTGTTGGAAATAAATTTAGTATACCTTGCACACTGTAGTGTGGATACGTGTTTTGACCCATCCCCTTTATAGAATCTTTGTATCTTCCTTCTGCGCATGTGCTTGAAATATCTTCTATTTCACATCAATTCATTTTGAAGCATTACGAGGATTCTTTCAACACGAAATTACTTTCGAGATAGAATTTATGATTCTTCTCAAATATCAAACAATAATACACATCAACAGACTGCTTAATAAAATGATCATCTGACGCAACTTAGTCTTTGTATCGTAGCGCATGATAAGAACCGAATTTTTTTTAGCGAATGGTCCAGTGTTACCTAAGAATGTGGGTTAATATTCAAAGAGTGTAATATATGTTTAAGTGAGATAGAAAGGTGAAAAATTCGTACAGGTAAATGAAAACCTCAAGCGGCAGCCTAAACCAGAATTCTTATTCGTTTTCATCTGGAATGGGGATGGTTAGTCATGTCCTATATTACAGTAATAAGTGAGTGGCGAAATTATGTACCTGCAAAGACCCCAACGATTTATAACCTAAACGCAACCAATAGCGGATAATGCTAACATCAGGATGACCTTCATCAAATACACTGGACAAGAACTTGCTTGTAGCTGATTCAAAATCTGTATATTGAATGTCTAAAAACAAAGAATGAGTAAGATACACTATTTATTTAAGTGTAAAATACGTTATTCTTTAGTTTTGTCCATAATAAACCAAAATTTACAGTCAAAACTTACTTGTAGTGGTCTTCAGCGATGTGTTGTTTAGAGACCTAATTATCACTCAAGTCTAAACTCAAATAAGCAACGTGTTCAGTAATTGATAGGTTAGACGAATATAGGACTACTGCTTCTCTTGGCTTACGTGTATCCATTCTTATCAAACTTTAATGTGAAAGATTGGAAAAGCGCTATAAAACCTTCCTCACTGTATTTTGTGATTATCTTTACTTTCTGACTGTCCCCAATATGTGCTCATTTTTTATCTGAATAATCATAATATTGTCACATTTTATGTAGTATACTGAATTCGTACTTAAGTAAAAATGTAATGTGTCAATAAGCAAAGATGAATAGTGGCTAGTAGTAGAATCCAGGACGCGCGTTTCGACCTATTTGGGATTCGGCTGGATTTATCTGCATCACAGAGTTGATGTTCACTCCGGGACTCGAACCCAGTACCGTTCGCTTCAAACGCCATCGCGTTCTTCACTACATCAACTCTAGGATGCAGGTACATCCAGCTGATGAGTCCCAAATAGAACGAAACGCGCGTCCTGGATTCCACTGCTAGTCACTAATCATCTTTGCTTAAAAAGCTTGTGACTTAAGGCTATATCGAGGCAATCCGCATAGGATGCACATATGCCAACATGAGACTGATCAATTGCAGTCCTATATAACAATGGGAAGATACAAGTAAAACAACATTGAGTCTCTTTAGTTCCAGTGATATATTTTGACTTGAAAAATTTACAAAAAGAATACAACATGAATTCGTATATGAAAATCTAAGAGATCTGTACAACTTTATTGCCTGTTTTTACGTTGCAACACGTTGTTTTTAAGCTGCAGTTGAAGATCGTAATGTTAATGAGAATTAACAAAAAGATTATTATTTGCTGAAAAAGAAGTTAAGGTTTTGAATTATGTTATAAGAAGTAAGGAGTAATTCTTAGAGGAGGTTTGACTCTTTCTTCATCTGGTACAGCCTCGAAAAGTTTGGCGTCGAATTGTGTCGGACTCTGAAACTCCAAAATTGCTGCTATATTCCCGCAACGATAACAGTAATTTGGAGCTGACCAAATAGTGATTAGCCGTCCATCAAACATACACTTATAGCCTTCATGGACAAGTTGATGAGCCCTACAAATAGACTCCAAACCATTTAACTCAACAAATTCACGAGTGACCTGAAAGTGATTTACAAAAGTGATAACGATAGTAAGTGTTGAGTGTGATTTCTAAAAAACTTTATAATATTTGGAAAATGTAGTAAGTATTGTAAAGATTTATATAAATGTATACTTTTGAATTTAGAGCAGTTAGATTATTAGAGAAAAAAATATAATCATTTTGTAACAAACTAAAATAACCATGTTCAGATTTTCATACAAAATGACTTAAATCAATTCAACATTGCAGTAACAAAACAAGTAGTGTAGTGAAATTCATGAGTATACTCTAAACAAATTGCAACAAATCCAACTTATAGACTTCCTGAAATAACCAAAATCTAACCAATACACTAGGCTAATATAGACCTGAGCTGCTTCTAATAATTGAATTAATTGAAGTATGATCCGGGTTATGACAAAAAAATCTTCACAGGTTGGTCTTAACAAAGTATTACTGCCGCTTGATAGAAATAACAGAAAAGTTTTCTGCCACAGCCTCAAAGTAACCAGTTTAACTAACATAGACACCGGGATTCCAGGTTTGAAAGTTAGTTGAAAGTTAATTGCTGTTTGAGAAAAGGAAATACAAGCAAACTAAGCAAATTTCACGGTCGCCAGGGGATCATTAACCATAGTTTAGTTTACGAGACAACTTTATACACTTGATCCTGAGCCATATTCTTTGTGATGATGAGTGATATACGATAAAAATTGCAACTACTACCAATCATGCTCAATATAGTCACAAATATACCAATGAAAGTGGTTCCAACTCTCCGGAATAATTTTCTAACTAGGAATGTAACAAATAACTAATAGAATACAAATGATAGTCATAGTATCATAAAAATAATGAGATTTGACGTTTGATATGAGCTATGCACCATCCTTAATATAAAATGATACTCTGAGGCTAATCCGCACCAACATTTAATCAAGGTACAGAAAAGGACTTAGTTGAGAGTGTAGATCAATGCACTTGGGATGCTGTATTAACCTTGACAGGCTGAACGCCGACAAAATGTCGCTATTGAAACATAAGACATCCCTACAACTTGTCAACCTATACTACTTATGGCATAGATGGGATATTTAGCTATCTACCGAAAAGTGATCAGATCACAAAATAATGCTAAGGCTGCTTGATCATGTCGTAAGGATAAACATGATTTCGAATTACTGTTTGCACGTAGTGAGATGAGTTCTTGAACCTCTACTGATTAAGCTGCGAGGATTGTGACGTGGATGGGAAGTTACTGTCTACAATGGAATGTGGTATCGGTTGATGGTGAAGTTGAAAAATAGAACAAGAATGGACAAACCGAAAATGGAATTAGGCTACAGAGTTACTGACTATGTAGACTATACATGGAACTATCTGAATGATAGAACTAAGTTGTTGACTTGAGAATGAACGAAATAGTGTGGATATAGTTTGTAAATATTACTCCATCTAAGGGTTACACTTTAAAAAGTTATGCATCAATTAGAAAAAAAACATGGAAATATGTACCAGTACATCCAAATGTAAACTTTTACTTATGCCTAAGAAACTGAATACTCATACTTTTGGTCCAAATAAGTATCCGGCACCGCGCGGACTGACAGCCCACTGGGCTACGTCATCAGGATCTGACCATAAAATGTCACAAAAAGGACCTTCATGGGGTATTTCCATATGTCTGTCGATTGTCCGGATTTGATCAAGTGTTTTGATTTGAGGTGACAGACCCCCATGAACGCAAAGGACTTTTTCCCCAACCAATGCAGCTATAGTAAGAAGATCGAAGACTTTGCAACAATAATGCCATGGATTTGCATTGCCATATTTATTGATACATTCATCATAGAAGCCATAGCACTTGAACAAAAACATGAATTCGAAAAGGCAGCTAATAAGGTAATACCTGGAATCATTATTAAATATATCAACACGATGAATGATAATCTAAAGACACGGAATTATTGGATTTCATTGAAATTCAGTTTTCACTACTTTATTTGGGCAGTACAATTGTGGTTTATGCTACTTACATCGACAGATATGCAACACCAATCAGAAGTGGAAACCCTAACGGTAGAAGGCTAAGATCAGAAATAAAAAGCAATTGTGACTTGGAAGAATCATACAGAACGTGAAGGAAAAATGATGGAGATTTGCAAATTATTATTATTATTATTAATTATTATTAATGGCTTTATTCAATATTATATTTTGGTACAATATAGAATTCTCAGCACAGGATATTTCAACAAGTTACTTACTGAACAACGAACAAAAAGGCAGTAGCAAATACAAAAAGAAATTTAAAAAAGGTTTTAAAATATATATATATATAAATTTTAAAAAAGAACCAAAAAATAACTGTACAAACTTTTTTAAAATTAAAGGCATGTTAAGAATGTAAGTTATTGACTAGGTAAATTCTAACAACCTGTTCGTCACAGAGTATATTTGCTAGGTAAGGTATTATAGAACTTTTATACTTTTCCTTGAGTGCATGGATTTTAATGTAATTACGTCTCGTTCTACCAGAAGACATACAAGGAGAAAGATAAGAGTGAAGGGGATGGCTAGTATCTGATAAAATAACACCTGCCAGGAGTTTGCATGATCTTAAATGTCTATCCACAACCATATTAATTATGATCTCGAAAGATTCACCACACACCTTGCTAACTGCCTTCAGCACTCTTCGCAATACAGCAAAGTCTTTTCTCAAAAGCCCGGGAAAGAATAACGGAGAACAGTAAAGAATAATAGGTAATATGCAAGAATTGACAAATTGTAAGAGTAAATGACGAGTAATTCCAAGAGCATGCAATCTCTTTATGTAGTAGGTCAGACGGAAAACCTTCTTCGATAACGATAAAACGTGGGAAGACCAAGACAGATCGGAGGAAAAGGTGACACCAAGATAATTGACCTTCGACACTGTGTTTATCAAAGAGTCGCCAACGGTATAAGCATTATGGGATCTCAAAATGGTGTTTAGATTCCGTTCATGTCTCATGCTAAAGTTAACAGCTTGACATCTAGACGGATTAAGTATGAGGCCATTACCAACAGACCAACAATCAATACGAGACAAAAACTCATTCATTTCTATGGGATGTAAAGAGGAAGAGATAGGCATACATACAGTGAGATCATCTGCATATTTCACAAAAGTGTTTTCTGCGGAAGATGGCAGATCATGCAAAAAAAAAGAGAAAAGAAGAGGTGAAAGAACAGCTCCTTGTGGTACACCTTCATGTGACAGTAGAGACTCTGAACTCTTTCCTCCAATCACAGTGTACTGTTCCCTTCCAGAGAGGTAGGAACATAGCCAGTTGGTTATCCAGCTGTCAGTGTTGACGCTGATTAACTTGTTAAGTAAACGTTGTCTTGGTATAGAGTCAAAAGCTGAAGTATAGTCCAGAAAAGCACATCGAACATACTTCTTACCCTTTTCTAAGTTGAACACTATGTTGTGATGCAGAACTGCAACAGCATCTAAAGTGCTTCTTTTGCGCCTGTATGCAAATTGGTATGGGTCAGTATGCTCTTTTATCGCAGGCTGAAGTGGAAGTATAATAATTTTTCCATGGTTTTGAGGAAAGGTGAAGTTATTGCAATAGGTCTAAATTTTACATTCTTATCACCAGATGCTTTCTTGGGTACAGGAATTATCTTCATCTTTCTCCACATTTTCGGTATGAGATTAGATGAGAAGGATCTGTTAAATATAGTTGTGAACGGATGACACAGAACGTCAGCACAATTTTTAAAAAGGATGTTTGGGATACCATCAGGTCCCAAACATCGAGATGAATTAAGCGACTGGAGACATCCTCGTACATCAGTTTCAGTGAAAGTAGGAACACAGCTATTTTTTAAACCCGTGGATAGAGGGAGCATCACATCAGATGACTGACGTACAAAAGACTTATTTAAGTCACAAACATTCAGCTGATTATCGCTTCTAAACTTTCCGTCACCTGTAAGTTCTTTAAAGAATTTCCACATACTTGGAGAGTTTTTGCAAGATAAGAGTTTTTGAGTAAACATACAGTTGAGACGTATAATCTCTAGGTTTATCAGACCATTTAGCTTACGAACTTCATTTGAGTTCTTCTCCTTGTACATTCTTTCTTTCATCCTCCGTAGTCGTTTTAGTTGTGAAGATGTAAGTCGATCAAAACCTACAAAAATGGTTTCAGTGGGACAAAACGGAATTTAAGGTAACAAGTGATAACATCAGTAGTGATTTCGAGTGAGTCATCTGTAAATAATTCCCAGTTAGTCGTATGAAAAATGTTTTTCAGATTTCGGATATTTTCTTTTGAGTAATTCCTATATTTGACTTTCTTTGTTTGATGTAAGAGTGTACTCTTCCCATGCTTTCCATATACTTTAGGTAGAACACGAATTATACGGTGATCTGAGCTAGACAATGGAGCACGTTTACGAGTCGCATATACACCCACATCAATAATGAAGACGAAGTCTAGATGAGCATCCAAACGGGTAGGAAAATCCACTACATTTTGGTGACCTAGTGACGTAAGGAAGCTACAGTCACATTTTACCAAGAAATTCTGTAATTTCGTACCAAAAGCGACTATCTACTGGTATCCAGTCTATGAGAGCTAGTTCTGCCCTAGGACTCAATGCTACACCTATACCAACGAAGCCACGGAAGGCAGCATCAGGGTTTCCAGATACACGAAGCGTGAATCGAGATGGTTCTCTATTTTGATATGGTGAGGTCAAATGAATGACACTACTCGAATCCAGTACACACGTTTGGGAGATGCAGTATACGCCAACAGCGCGAGATTCTAAAGTCCTAGCTAAGGAAGCCTGTTGTCCTATTTGGTACAGTGTTCGGACGTTAACAGCTTGTACATGTAGTTTGGAGCGTGGTTCCAGGAGATCGGGAATAACGTTCCGCGTACTCGAATCGTTTGCATTAGTGGCGCGAGGTGATAAAGGAACATGAGAAGGGTTAGTCGTGGAGATAAGAGAGCTATTAGGAGGTGTAGGAAGGATTTGATTGTGGTCAACTTGATCTCGTGTACCTTTACTGGTATGAGGGTTGATGTCACTTCTCAGCTGCCCACACCGTGGAAGGGTATTTCTCGAGGAACCTGAAAAGAAATTTGGATCAGTGTTGGTCTTATTATTACTATTACTATTTGAACACATAAATATTGGTACAAGAGAGCGCCAATATATGGTCTTAACGACCTAGGAGCGTGACCGCAGAGCCCAAAAGGACAACTGCCTGAGGACGGTCACGCATGGCCTTTTTATGGGAAGTTTTTAATGTGTTAGCTCCATTCTTCAAAAAGCCTTACCGCCGGAGACGGAAATCCATGAAGTAAGGTGAGGTGTGACATTTTTAGAGTCAACCTTTTCTAACCCCTTCCTTCCTTGTGAGAAGTCAGCATCGCTGCAGCCGCTGGTTGTCCGAGGAAAACACCTTAGTGGTCACACCGTTCTACAGTCAGCAGCACGGCTTTGCCCTCGGACCCTAGGTTTGCTGCTTTTAGTTCTACCATTCTCCAATCGACCTGCCTAGCACGGTAAAACCTGCAGGAATACATATGTTCTAGCCAGTATAGCTCGGTTGTGCCATCATGATAGGCAAGCCCGATCGCCAGGTCAATGTGGCAGCTACGGTCGGATGAATAAATTTTGGTTGAAGGGATTTGTCCTGGAGTATGAATTAAATAATCACATCTTTTATTCATAAAGAATTAATAAAATTCAAACCATTTCTCACAGTAAGAGATAAACACAGAGACAATCAGGTTCTTATGATTAAAGACCTACGAAAATAGTGACGGACTGTGGTTTATACACGAACCAATTAGGTAAAAGAAACAGGTCTTAAATCCCGGCGCGGAATTCATTCTTCTACTTGGCGAAATATCGTTTCGGCATTATAGCTGATGTCAGTTCGTGATGAAAGCCTTAAATCTGATTCTTAACATTAACCATCAACTGCAAATCATATTCCTAACTCCTGATACTGGTTTATTAGTTGGACACTCTCAAAGTCACTTTAGCGTCGCTCAAAAGCCTTTCATAAAGTGTAGGCTCACCTAAATACTATTTTATGACTTCCTATCCAGAAACCAATGGTTTAAGAGACCGTCAGAAGTCAAATGTACACAGACATAGTGCTATGCCGACTTCAACGAATAGTGAGCTAATTAATCCTATACGTAAATCTTTCAGGAGCTGAATGACATTTCTATAAAGTTGCTTAGATTATGCAAGTGCTCGAAAGATTTTTAACATAAGTAATTCAGTTCTCATCACTACTGTCGAAACGAATGTAAAGAATCAAATAATCATTAAGAACCGATAATGTTAACGGATTTTTACCTGTCGCTAAGATCACTACGGTTACAAATCATCTCACTAGGGCGCATATCCAACATAATAAATCGTGAAAATTATAAACGTATAACTTTGGAAATTCACTGGTACTTAGGAACAAATAAAAACATCTATACAAAACTTTCTGGACAAGCGGACAGACTGAGCATATTAGGAGGGACGAAGTATTAACAAAGCCTAGTAAACAAGACTCTGCAAGCATAGATTCTACCTGGGTAACTTGCCGACTTTCATGGTTTCCTCTCAGTAATGTTATATGTGCGGGATATTTGGCTTTTAAAACAAGAAGGAATGTGAGAGTTTCAAGACTGTAATAGCCACGGTCAACAAAATCTCCCATGAAGATGTAATTCCTGTCAGGTAGTTTGCCCCCTCTGCGAAATAACTGCAAAAGATCATAGAACTGTCCATGAATATCACCACATATGGTAACAGGGAAAGAAACAGGCTGTACATTGCATTCTTCAATCAGCAATTCACTAACATAGCTGCATAATTTTCTAAGTTCGTTTTCTGGAAGGTATTTACAAGTTTTGACAGACTCTATCCACTGATCTAAGACCATTTTAAAAGTAGCTCCTCTGAACGGACATCGTACGCAATGTAACGCAACAGTCAATCTGTGCACTTCCAATATCCAATATCTTTAGCACGTAATTGTAGTTCATCTGAGACATGTTGCACGCCACACATACAATCCGGGTAATTACTCTCTAGAGGTGCTGGAGTTGTAAAAGATCTATGAGTATGAGTACCCTATAATCTGAAGTCTTAAGCCCACCTTGAGTTGAAGCACATGTTTGACCACACTGACTACACAAATTTCCACGTAATCTTTAACAGTTTTAACTGCTCGTTTAGGGCAAGGAGATGTAGTGCTTCTTCTGCCGTTCCAAAACACTAGAATGTATCCAAAGGCAAGTCGCAAAATCAAAAGTGATCTCCTGATGACTTAAGGCATATCAAACATTCCTGACTGTATGTCAAACTAATAGCCAACATCTAATTCTATCCATCTTAATGTGACGTGGTAAAATATATTTATCATAAATCGCAAAGAGTCATTTTGCACATGTCATGAACTTAATCAAACATTTTGAAACTATTACACGCACCTTACGACCAGTTACTGACACCATTTTGGTTTATCTTTCACTTTATCATTATCCTGAGGACTGATATTATTCGCTTGGTAACCTACGGCACGCGATGACCATACTCGATTTGGTATTGAAACAACGGTAAATCGATTCTGGTGTGAGAGTAGTGTAGTGGTATTTGTTATATACTAGTCAAGATTAAATTACGAGTAACTTCTGGAAACTAATAATGGACTAGTATTATATATATATATATCCCTGTTGTATAGCTGTTCAGCGACCACATTATTTGTATCTATATTTCTCCTGTCATAAACATCATTTTGACCTATATATTATTATTATACGATTGACTGTTCTTAAGTCATGTTTAGCTCGTTGATTACAGACTCTCACGTCCACAGCCACGTTTGGGCTTGATCTTGTATAAATGTTATTTCCTATTTTATGGTGTGACGCGGTCTGTTTGTTTGGTATATAAACCAAGTGTGTTTGAAATAAATGATTCGCATAGTGGAAGCTGTTCTTGATGTTCTGGACTCAACTGGGTGGGCCAGGTGAACAAAGGACTAATAAGGACGCTAGGATGCTCATACCGGTCAAACGTCATTAGTTTAACAGATTACTAGGATTGAATAAATTGTATTCCAATTGGCGAATAAATCGCGTGATAACTAACTGGCCTTGAAATACACAACAGTGTTGGTTCCTAATATAGCAGTCTCTGAAGCCGTATGTATAATCATTGAGATTTACATTCAACGTGCGACACTCAAGGAAGGTTGAGATAACGAACGTGGAAGCATTTGATCGGTGTGGCGTGGCTTATCTTTGTAGGTGTGGTAATCCTTGTGACAAATCCATATTCACATTAAAATATATCATACTATCCCCAGCTCGTCGAAAGTTCTAAACATCGTACTGTTGACTGTTGCAATATGATGAGTCAGAAGAGACAATGATGTAGCTTCCCCGTAAGATCTTATGTTTAGGTAGTCATGTCAAGATAAGTCTACAATTTTGGACTTAGGTCTGCTATAGCAGCAACAATGATAAGTGTATTAATACAGAACTAGGCCATAAATTTACAAAACTAGAGTTAGCAGTATTACTACGCTGTCTCGTTTCGAATTTGAGGGTAATATGTAATGTATTCCATACAGACTTATAAATTCAATCGTCCATGAACATGTTAATCACTTTTAGGAAGAATAATGGGACCTCTACACTACCGTTTTTCATGAATGATGCAGGAATGCCATCAGGTCCATCGTAATAACATATTATCAGAACAGTTCCAGCATTGTTACTGGTATACATTCACAGATGAACAAAATGTCACAAACAGATAAGGATGAGTTAGTCAGTGGTGGCTTATTTGTTAATTCAATGGTTTTTTTTACAAAATCGATCGCAGTTTTATGAGCTAAATAACCTGCATACTTAAGACGTCACTGTGCTAATCGTTGTTTACGAGGATTTTGCCCACCGTTGATACAGTGTTCTATCTGGCAGATTCTTAACATCCCTGAAAATCATTTTGTGCATGACTACCCTCAAGAAAGTTGGAAATCCACCTGCCTCAATAGATGTGTTGGAGATAAGCAGTATTTGTGAATGAAAACAAGGGAGACTTATTCAGTTCTGTGAACGCATATGGTACGTGTGTTGTAGTCATTTGCGTGTAGATGCTTAGATGTCTACACTAGAAATACATTGATGGAGATTTTGATTTCTGTATTGTGGCATCCAGAGAAATAGTGGCTGACTAGTTCACTTGAAACAGTGCAGTTAAAGCAATATGATAAATCGCGGTATATGTTGTTTATCAATGATGCTACTCAGAGACGTGAAACTTTCCAACTCTCCTAGAGTTCCTCCATCAAGTGTGACCACGTTGGTGTCTGCCTGTCGTACTGGAGGACCTCGGTTTTTCCATGATCAATGTCGAGGCCTGCTGATACAGAGGTTGCTGTTACATAGGTTGTCTAGTTCTGCATTTGTTGATGTGTATGGGATAGAAGGACTAGTTCATCTGCGAAACCCAAATCGTCTAGTTGCGTCCGGCCTGTCCGTTGTATTCCGTGCTTCCTGTCAGATGTCGAGGTCCTCGTAATCCAGTCAACTACTAGAACAAATAGGAAGGGTCAGAGTTGTCAGCCTTGTCTGACTCCGGTCCACACTTGGAATGCACCTGTCAGCTGCCCTCCATGCATGATGTTGCAGTGTAATACATCGTTTGAATCCCATATGATGATTTTCTCCGGTAAACTATGGTGTCGAAGATGTTTCCATAAAGTCCTCTTATCAACACTGTCGGATGTCTTCTCATAGCGATGGAACGTGATGTATAGTAACGAGTTCCATTCAGTTGATTGTTCAATGATGATCCGTGGTGTCTCGATTTGGTTTGTGCACGACCGATCTTTACCGAATCCGATGTGTTGATGTTGAAATTGAGCGTCCACTGAGTCTTTCATTCGGTTCAGCCACACTGTTGAAAACGTTTCCTGGTACTGATATTGGTGTGATGCCTTTGTAGTTCTCACGTTTGCTCAGATCTCTTTTCTTTGGTATCTCGATGAGGTGTCCTTCTTTTCAGTCCATCGGCACTTGTTCCTCCTCCCAACTCTTCATGGACAGAGTATGAACCGTGTTTGCAGTTACTTTCATGTCTGGTTTCAGTGCTTCAGCTGGTATGTTGTCAGGTCCTGTTGTTTTCCACACTTGATTTTTCTGATGGTCATCCTGATTTCTTCGGTCGTTGATGGAGTGACATCTATAGGAAGGTCTGTGCGTGTTGCTTTGATATCCGGTGGATTTAATGGAGCTGGTCTATCCAAGAGTTCCTCAATTTGTCCTACCCACATGTCCTTCTGTTTTTGAATCTCAGTGACTGACCTGGCTTCTTTGTCCTTGACTGATCTCTCAGGCTTCTATATTTCTGAAAATTTGAAAGTTTGAAATATTTCTGCTTTAAACCTTTCAAACGTTTGTAAGATAGCGTGAAAGGAATCTTACTAAAAACACTATGAAATGCCCTGGACGCCTATATCCGTATATAAGACCAAGGACGAAGACGAAATGTGCAAGAAGTGGTAACACGTCATCAGCTTAAGACAGCTGAGATATACCACGGGCATCCTTTAGTTTATATGTGTGTGTACTATAGAGCAGTACATATAAGCGAACAACTGTTTTCAATTAGATCGTCATCAGGTTTTACTATTATATACATGAATATTTATACGAAAACATTAAATCAATCAAGGCAATTTGGGCCAATACTCATAATGAAATAGGTAAAAATGCGAGTTGATAGTAGGAATACAGGTGTACTGATAGTAGTAAGAAAAATAAAATACTATGACAAAAGTCACATCAATAGTTAAACATTGGAAATAGAAGGTCAAACGTGGGTAAATAGACTTAGAATAATCATCACGAAACATTAAAAGCACTACGTGATAAGAGGTTTGTAAATAATTAGATAGTGAAGAATACAAACTGAAAAAGGCGGAAAATTACAAACAAATAATGGATGTGAAAATAAGGTTAATGACAACAAAAATAGAATCGAGTAAACATATGATAAACGTAATAAAAATTTTTAAAAACCATTTGTCAAGTTATAACTGGGCATGGAAGGGATAAGGGGTTACGAATTTCTTCTGTACACATAAATTGGGGTTATATGTACGAATTCCTATGACTTCAGCTATATGTAGGAGGAGGGAACAAACTCCGTTAGGAAATGATGGAGCTATACGATAGATCAGTCGAAATGCTTCTGATTTATCTACAGTATGGCCGCTATCAATGAGATGTGCCCAGATGAAACTGCGTATTGTTTTTATCTGGCCCCTTATAAATCAGACTGGTAGACGTTCACTCATTCATTGGTTAAGTTGCCTGGTAGTACGCCCGATATAGTTATACCAACAGGAGTAGCTGAATTTGTAAATGCACATTGAGGAGGCCAACTCAGGTAACTTTTCCTTATCGCTTGTCGACTAGAGGTCAACACAAGATTGGCTGCGTAGAATTTCCTGCTAATTACTTTCATTAACCTAGTTTTCAGAGCATCACTAGCCACATATCCGTTGAACTGTAGTTTCACGTATAAAGGTTTCTTACGAACAATCGAAATTTCCATATAGCATAGAGACCTAACATTAGATACAAATACATTCATGGAATTATAGAGCTTGATGTTTGTGACCCGCTGAATAAACTTGATATAGTTATATCTGTAGGACTCGAGAAATTTACACCAGATTACTAGAGTGACTCGCAAATCTCTTGAGCACACCTTTTTATATATCTGTGACTGAAGGTAGATTACTAAAGGTCTGTACGAACTCCTTAATGATTCCTGCCCTCATAACAGACACAAGATACAAATCTGGGAAATATGGACCCGTAAGCAAAATCAGCGTGATTGTTAGGACTCCAGGAAAGATAATTCAGGGAGAGTTGTTTAAGTATCTAGAGTAAGTTATGATTCTTTCTGAAAAGCAGCTCGTTGTGTGACGAGGTTGTTCATGTCCCACAAACTCATTATTACATTGTGGAATTTGGCATATTCTAAAACCAAAGGTCACCTAGAAGTATGGCCTTCACTAAAGTCAGTAAGGTTTCATATAATTTGTTGTCACCCAAAGTAGGTGATTTCAAATTTATAAGTAACTTCGTTATCTGGTTCATGATTTCTTAGTTGGTAGCCAAAAAACAGTACGGGTCAACTTCAAGTTGTCTCGTTGAAAAACTGTGCTTAATGTAGTCTACTAGGATGCGGTTTTAGAACCAAATCTATTTCTCCTACATGCAAATGACCTTTCGAGAGTCGTGTTATCATCGATTTTAATTTGTGCTGACAGTAATAAAATTTAGAGGGTAATAAAAAGTGAATTTGATAGTTCATAGCTTCTGAACAGTTCGGAATTTGGCGTTTGGAGATAAATGCTTCCAAGCGTATGGTGATGAATGTTGGTCACCAAGGTACGATACATACGCAGTACATAGCATTGAGTCATCTAGTAGCTGTCATTAGCTAAGGCTAGGAAACTACACTACACTGCCGTGAAATAGTTCCCAAACGTTGTACGACCCTATTTCCGTTACATAGAGCTTGTAGCGGTAAATAAATCAGTAGAATAAATAATTCTGATTTTACTGAACTTGTAGTGGCCTTAACCACACAAACCCTAAAGCTGAATGTGAGTGCTATATCCCGAAAGAATAATGAATGGTAATTTTTGGGACCCATTTATGGGCCATTACTATGACCATATTTTTTATCGTGTAATTGTTATGTAACTAAACTGTTCATATTCATGTCGCTCTTATTATAAGCCTTGATTTGACCCATAGACTATTACTATACGATTTACCACTCAACACTTATGGCCTGTCTATTAATTACTACCTCTCTCAATCACAGCCACATTTGGCTAATTCTTGTGCAAGTGTTGTTTCATATTTTATGGTACGTCGCGGTCTATCTGGTTGATATATAAACTGAGTATGTTTGAAACAATTGATTCATATCGCAGAAACTGAGATTGGTGTTCTGGACTTAACTGGCTGGGCTAAGCGGGAAGTGAGACCGACAGGACTCTAGGCTGCTCGCACGTGTTTTATGCGTCATTGGTCCGATCGATAATTCACTACTTTAATTGTCGGTATCGTTGCGTTATCCAACATACAGGCCACACAGGTTTGCAAGTTATAATAATGATATAACTGGGAAAAATTTTTTCAACAGTTGACACGAAGAGAAATTCATTAATGGGGAAGGCGGGAAGAAAGAAGTGACTCCATTAGACCGGATGGTGTATCTCAACATCGCTGACGTGATCATTCTGTATAACCTGTCTTTATTCACCTTTAATATATCATTCTACTTTTAGCCAAAATGTTTATCAGAAGTACCGAGTATCATATAATTAATTGTTGCGATACGGTATTTCGGTGTAGACAAGGGTCTTATAAATTATGCAGTCACATCATGACATATCCACAATTTTAGGATCAGGTCTATAATTATAATAGTACTAGTAACGACATAGACCATAATGCTACAGACTCATCTAGGCACTTGGCCATGCATCCTCACCAGATGGCGATTAGGTATACCGTTCTACGGACCCTTTGAAACTGTTAACTAAGTTAGACAAAACTCTTCTTGACAAACCGATAGCTTTACAAATATATCTTCGAACCTTTTCATTTCTGACTCCTGGTTTGACTGGGTTGATATGGTTTGATTAGAAAAGTGTTATACGTAAAGGCGCTATCAAACTCCGAATACCTGTAGCATCTTCAGGCTGACGCTAAAACCTTTTTGACTTAGTATACAGTGTTTGTTTTTTCTTAACTCAAGTATCACATTCATGTCACCAATCCATGCGTATAAAAACAGTGAGCTGTTGGTAAAATTCAATTGCCCCCAGCTACCTTGATTCCTAGAATTGTAGAGCTTCTGTACAACGTCAGTCTGGTTATACTAAAAGTAATTTAATTTAATATAGAAGCACTACAGATGAGCTGATCAATTTCCGAATCACTGCGTGATCAAGTTGCATTTGACACACGTTAACGTTTCTTGCCTTTTGAAATAGAGAACTTATGAGAATGTTAAAATTTTTAAAGCCCAGGAAAAATTGATTGCCAGATGACTTTTAACTCTCACGTTGAATCAGCAACGAATGTGACTCCTTAACTGATCTCGTGTTTGAAGTACATCTGTAGACACATACTAAAAATACTTGAATCAAGTAAGGAATTGTTATCCCCTGAACCAACACGGGCCAGCAAGCCCCCGTCCAACTTAAATTGAAACCGAGAGTTGATAATCCCTGGATATAGGTCACCCTAGAGAATAAACACAAGTGGATACTCCTCTGAAGTAACCAATCAGTAACTAACTTCCAAAAGGAACCTTCACAATTAATTCACACTTGTTATAAACGGTTGACCAGAAAATCTTTTCCCGAGGATTCTAAAGGCTGAAAACTATTTTTCTCACCTGGACCTTAAATAAACTCGATTTTTTTGTAATTTATCATGAAATCCGAAACTGGATGATTGATTTCCTCAGAAATTAGAGTATATATTTTAGTACTCTTTGCATCCATAGGTGTTAAGGTCTTTTTTAATTTACTGATGTCGGGTTTTTATATTGTTGTTAGATACAGTAATATACAAAGCTATGTTTTTGTATTCAGTGTCCATCACTTATCAAGCCTTAAAAGACACTTATTCTAGGGACCAGTTTTCACTGTTTGTTCTTCCTGTGAGATCACTAAACAATTTTATGGCACAAATCAAATATCGTTGTGGTAGACCTGTATGTTATTCCTCGATCTATGATGAAGTGCAGTATGACAACTGCAATAAGTGGCATTACAATGTGTGCACTAGACTTACACCGAATGCAGATAAAAGGTGCTGTAAGCCACTATCACGTTGGCTGTGCAAAGCATACTGTTCTACAAAGTCTCTTCTGATTGTCGAGGCGATTGAGCTGCTGAACATAGCTAGAAAATTGCCCTCAGATAGACAAACAGAAGTAGGTAGGCAGAATACAGTTTTCGAGGAAACATCAAGCGTTATCATGATCCCAACGTTAGACTTCAACGAGACCATCACAGTGAACCCAATTAGAGAAGCGGATAACTAGCATACATATAAAGGCATTGTTACAAGAAAAAAGAGAAAGAAGCTGAGAAGAGACGAATTATGGGCAATACTGAGGCAGCAGCTTAGGTTCATTGGTTGAGATTTCACCCCAAACAACTAAGTATATGTCAAAACAATGGAGCTCAAGTATTTATTCACTTCCTTATTTCGTATAGGCACTACATTTCCTATTACCTTGCATTGAAATCGGAAAGCCTTGTGTTCTTGAACAGGTAACCTCCCACTCCACTGTAACTGTACCACAATTTGAATGAAGACCTATTCACTGCTCGTGTAGTATCTTCTATCAATAGAACGAGGTATACCTATGGGCACAAAATATCTACAGTGTCAGTTCCGGCTTAACATATCAACACTAAACAAACTAAGGGGGAGCAATGTCTAAGCGGTGTAGAGGATATTATTAAGAGACAAAATAAGGTATATGAGTGGTGCGCAGTCACACCTAGGAAAAGAAAAGTAAGAAGACAGACCACAACCTCTGTGTTTTACGCTGAATTAAAATCAGAGTGAAAGGGAGAGACGGTTTCAGGAACAAAAATTCTTATCTACATACCTTTTATTCACATCAAACATATTGTCCTATCTCTAGTCTAAGTGTGTTCTTCACCATATATTGATGATTGTTACTATGAGATGAGTGGGTGTAGATAATAATGTGACTTCCACGTAAGATCTTATAGATTAGGTAGTCACATCATGACAAATATATAATTTTATGATTAAGTCTATTATTAGAGCGGTACCAGTATCATAGTAGACTATAATTCTACAAATATACGCTGACGATATAAAAATCTGGCGAGAAATAACGGGAGACGCAGAATCATACGCACTTCAGGCAGACTTAAGTTAGCTGGATTAGCTGGAGCAAGGAGTGGTTGATACCTAGCAACGCAGCAACTTGTTTTTACATGTACTTTGGGGAAAAAAGTTAATAGGTATAGCATAGGGAAAGTACCAGAACTCAAGGTCTGGTCTCACAAGGATCTCGGAGTTACAGTGAGTTATGATCTTAAGACCAGAACCCATTGCCGAGAGGTTGCAGTTAAAAGGGTTATAACCTTATGGGATTTAGGACGAACATTCACCAAGTTAGATGCTATCAAGCTCACAATGGTATACATAACCTTAGTGAGAACAAAGCTTGAGAACTGAGTTTAGGCTGCAGGCCCCAGTTTTAAAAGTGACCCGGACATCCTTGAAAAAGTACAGAAGGCAGCTACCTATTCAGCTTACAAACTCCGGGGTTTATCATACAAAGAACGGCTTGAAAAGCTAAAACACTTCATTCTGTCCTACCGAAGATTAAGAAATGATTTGATTTTGATGTATAGAATGCAAAGAAATAATTTCGAGGCTAATATATCCTGTCTTTTTATTCCCACTATATCGGGATACCTCAAAAGACATAGCAGGAGAGTAGAACAGCCAAGAACGAATAATATACCCGAGGCATTCAGCTTTTCACACCATGTCATCAATTCTTGGGACCTGTTACCTGAGGCGGTGGTGTCTACACCTTCAATTGACTCATTCAAGAGAAGACTAGACACTGACAGAAGCATATTAGAAAAGGAATAGCATAGGTCGTAGGCCTTCTATCCTTACTACACAAATCTGAATATGAGAAGGTGCGGAAAAAACGGGCCTAACAACATAAAAATCTGTCGGTTCTGGAGTTCATGGGATTACAGTCCCATTCTCTCTTCTTTTTTCGCCGACTACAGCAAAGTCATATACTCTACTCTCTGAAGATGACACTAAGATTTATAGACCCATGAAACTTATGTCAGGTAAGATCATAATACGGGAAAACCTGAATTCACTAGTTGAATGAATGCATAGGTGTTTACTAGAAGTTAATTCTAGTAGGGGTGTAGTGATGCAAATAAATAACAGCAACGAGACTTTTATCCCTGACGTAAGTAATATGACTTTACCTAAAGTAACCCAAAATCTAAAAGTTATGATAAGCAATGACCTTAGAACTAAGACTAACTGTAGGGCAATTCGTAGGTCGTTTTTACTACATGGATGAAGAAGTGTTTAACGTATCATATCCAATGTTTGTGAGACCACATCTCTAATACAGGATACAAGCAGCGAGTATTTGTTTCAAGTAAGAACGAGATATACGTGAAGGAGTTTAACGGACAGTGACCAACGTGGTGAAAAGTCTCAGTGAGTCGTCTTATGAAAATGGACTGAGACACCTCAACCTATTTCTCTTACCTTACATCAGGTTATAGAGTGATCTAACACTGAGTTACCGTATACTGAACAGTGATTCAGAAGTTTATATGTCTTATATTTTCTTTCCATCTATAAATTCTCACCTGAGAAGTCATCCTAAGAAAGTTAAAAAATCGGGGTTAAATATTTTACATCTGGGGTTTCGTTTCTCTCACTCAGTAGTTAACTATTGAAATTCTTCACCAGGACATAATATCAGCAAGTGTTGACAAAACGATATAGGATCTCACAGAACTACAGATTTCAAGGACTAATATTTACAGGTTGAATTTCTGTTTTTACTGTTGAATAAAGAATATAACAAGGAATTCTGAGGATAAATAATAATGGATTTTCTGCTGACTTTTTCGGAATAGGGCTTCTAACCTACTTAGAATGCAAGGAAATTAAAATGGACTATTCTAGCATTTATCCCTTAACAGAAATCAATATATGCATGGAAATACTAAGCTCCTGAAATACCAAAATATTCATTTTTACATTCCGATTTTGTGACATATTTCAAAGCACTGATACCTTGTTATATTTATTTCCCGAAATCTCAGAGTGGTTTCTTTGATTCTTCATCGAACAATAATAAAAGAACTAGTGAAAAAATATTTTCACTAGTTTAAAACCCATGAAATTATTTTTTAAAACTAACAAAGGTTTTTGTTTACACACGCTACTTCTCAGTACACACATTGTGTGAGTTCTACAGCGCTTATATTAATTAGTTTGCGAATGGCTGTTCCTGCTGCCCGTGGGAAGTTAATTGCAGTAATAGGAGATGAAGACACGTGTACCGGGTTTCTGCTTAGTGGAACCGGGGAAGTTGATAAAAACCGACGACCTAATTTCTTTGTTGTTGATAAAAACACATCGTTAATTGATATTGAAGATGTGTTTCGAACTTTTGTAGGACGGGATGATATTGCTATTATCTTGATCGTACAAAATGTTGCCGAAATGATTCGTCATCTTATAGACTCTCATAATGTCGCCATACCGGCCATATTGGAAATACCCAACCGTGATATTCCGTACGATGCTAGCAAAGACACTATTTTAAAAAGAGCAAAAGGCTTATTCAGTGCTGAAGATTTTCGTTAGCGCATATAATATAAACTTGATCATACCTTTTCGTGCATAATATGTTACTTTCTGATTTGTTTAATATATATTTTCAATCACACTTGTTCTGAATGTTTCACACTGAGATACTCCAATGTGTGTAGCTTTTTTTTTAGAAATGTCTGACTGCAAACCAGTATCTTCAAAACTTGACCAAAATGCAAAGGAGTTTGTACCACTGGCTGATATAAAGCAAAGAACACTGTCAGAGATGAAAACTGTGGTTGAGGATGTTTTCAATGTACCTCTAGGAGAGGTTCAAGCACACATGAAAAAAGTAAGTCATCCGACAATACTACTAATTGTCTTCGGATTCCTCACATAAATAGTGCCAAGCAGTTTCAACGCTGAATTTCGTTTCATTTAGACTTAAATATTTGTCTTCCATGTCAGTAGTTCTTTATCAATGCATTCTGCGTGAATGTAACTCAGTTAATGGATTATGACGTTTCCTAACACACATCAACAGGTTTGTGTGGTCTTAAAGGTATTTCAGATCGGTAACTATAGACTAAATGTCGAAACATCATTTTCTTTTGGAAGGGCAATAGATATATGCACATGTATATTTTGCGACCACGTTCAGTTATCTTTTAGATATATAAACTAATCTTGTAGGTAAATGCCGAAGGTCAGACAGTATGTTAATACCCGTGCTGGTCCTTCATTGTGAATTTCATCATTTTTCTTTCTCTTATTGCCCGCCTATTATTGTATTTGTCGTTTTCATCTTACTTATTCCTAAGTAAAGTAACTGGGACAAACAAAATTTGTTTCCTCCGCTCTGATTTCTTTAGGGATAAGTTTACTCCTAACCCTTCGATTCTGTCAGACATCAGCGTATAACTACTGAGAGTCAAGTGTAACCCTTAGGTTAAGAGGTAGTTGTATTGACAGTAAGTACTGTTGTGTTGCAGTGCGCGACTTTACATTCGTTAAGTCCTTGGTTGACCTATTTCCAATGTGGAATTCGTCATGATATTTGTATACTCTAATATTTTATATCGGTTGCTCTAATCTACCTATGGTTATCATTCGAACGTTAACAATTGTTCATAGTTATCAACTTGTAACTTATGTCTACTGGTTAGTTAGACCACAGATCCTAAATGGCTTTAATTCAGCTAGAGATCGAGAAAGTTCATTACTAGCTAAACCACCCAAAAGGCATACGATCATGAGGTACTATAACGCAAACAAATAAATAGGGGCTGTCTCTCATAGGTCAACCATTTCAAGCACCAGTGACTATGTAAACTGACTTTATTTACCTCTTAAGTCGTTCTTACATATTTCAATGTCATGCAGTAGTGCGTCCTAAAATAGGTAGTGTCCTGTGATGATTTACTTCCACTAATGTTGTCTAGGGTTAAGGCGGGAGAAAACAATATGCAACCGACAGTTATGCAACTTAAAAACATATGCAAGTCGCATTGCCAACTAACATTACTAGTCCTCACATACACAGTATTTTGAACCATTAGGATAACTCAGTAGCATATTTCCATATTTTTCGAGTATTCCATTATTTATGGCTAGTAATAACGTACACTAACATTCAATAATGCTATTTTATAGTCACTTAGTTTTGCCTTTTGCATATCACTTTCCTTTTTGTGGGCACTTCAATAGGTATGCTGTTTTACTTGGTGTAAATTTTCCTAATCGGTTATTTTCAAGGTTTTTAGTTGTTTTAATAGATTATATACCCTCAAACAAATAGCATCTGTAGATTCGTTATTTTGATAAAGTGTATTAGAAGTCTAATCAACGTCACATACTATTCAAAGGGTAATTTGCCAACTATCAATTTCTAGTTTTTTGTTTTGCTAATTAAAAGAACAGTTTCCGAAACATAATTAACCTCCGTGTGATCTTTTTCGTAAACATATGACAGGACATGATTGTTCCTGCTGCATGTTTACAATTCGTGCGTAGAAACAAATTTAACAAGTAAATATTTTATGTACCTGACTTCAAGCCACTAGAAGATTAGCTTCTGCTTTGGTGAGGGAAAAACACCTAGGATTGTTAATAGTCAGGCACTAACTATTACGCCACCAATCCAGAGTATTTTATTATCTTAGAGTAAACAATAAATGCCCTGGTACGGCCGAGAATGGGGAAAGTCAACTCTCCCTCTCGAAATGCCTTCACATGGCCACATGCATATAATCACTACCAGGAAATTCCTTCTCGCGGCAGGGGTGTTTTTCACGAAATTGAGAGGACGAAGAGCGAATGTCTGGCTCTTTAACCGGGTTGGTGGACACAGAGATTCTACCTAGAGAATTTGAAAAACCCTGATTCCAAACTAATGGTGTACATGGGCTCCGGAGGGAACTAATGGGGTATGGACCTATCATTGGTCACCGGCTACCATGGGATTACATCTCCTGACGTTGCTCCACTGCCTTGTGGGTCAGACCTTTAGGACGAAGGCTCCAGGTGTGCCCCCTAGGAAAACCACCTGCTTCGGTTTGGGCACCCGGGCAGTATCACAGCCCTCACACATATCAAATAAAATTTGTGTGGCGAATATGTATCTGGTACCCCCTCGTACTAATATCTATGTGTTTAAATAAAATAAATAAACAATAATTACCCACTTGGATAAAGTATTTTACTAAGTAGGGTAGCAATGTAACAATTTTAATTCAACTTTTCACCGTAACAATATTTTTTGTTGGGTTATTTCCTTAACTCCAGATTAAAGCAATTGCAGAGCTTGATGTACCACAGGCATCTCATCTGGTTGGAGAAATCCTTGCCGAGTTGACTACAAAAAATGTTAAACGAGTCAGTCTGGGATTTCGATGTCTTAAAGATGTACGAGCCTATTTGCCTGATACAAAGGGGAATGGTTTGGAGGCTGGTGTCCTGAAAAGTGTTAAGTTGATGACTCAAGAAGTTCTATCTGGAAGCATTTTGAAGTCTTTGATGTTAAGCTCAGAAAATGTTTTGTCTGACTCCACTACATCTTGTAGGATGAGTGTGGAGTCCAGTGATGTTCAAAAAGAACCAATGGACTTACCAATTGATAATCTTTTTGGTCTGGTTGTGTTCCTCAGATATCTTATTACTAATCTAAACGCTTCTGATGATTGTGAATCCTACGTATGTATTCCACCCATTGAACCCTGTATAGACTTTTGTTTACTTGTGGATGCCGTTTGCGAACTCCAACTTCATTTTGTCAGAGTGGGAAACTCTGAAGTGAATGAAACCGGCTTGTCTCTACTAGATGCATCGTGCGCTCTTTTATCTGAAACCAGCTGGGATAGCTTGTTGTATCAATTATTTGATGGTTTCTCTCACGGACTTATGTATTTCAATTCCGCTTTAGCAAGTGTCAATGTAAGAGTCCTTAATGGTGCCTGGCAACGTACTTGTAGTTTGGATGATCGGGAGAATGACCCGTATCACTCGTCCACAGATTGCACATCTGCATCGTATCTCTCAATGTTAATAAATAAATGCCTAAGTGGGATGCGCACACTACTAGTCGAAGAACAGTTACCGACAAAAATACTCCGTTCCACTGTTTTAGACCTGCTAATGTACGCTTCCGAAATGGCTGCTATTCAAAACACCAATTGTCAAAATTGGACGGAATCAAACCAAGTATATGAAGAAATCGGTTCGAAACTCAATCTTTCTGATGAATCGTTAGGAGAATTAGATGGAGAACAAGCAGCTGATTTTGAAGATTTTCTAATAGAATCTGGGCAGTTATCAAAAAAATGACGTACTGTAACCTTTTCTAGTGTCAGTACTATGTATATTGTCTTTCTTAGTGTACAAATGTAAAAAAAATTTAGTCTCCCTATCATAATTTGTCTAATCGACTATCTTGTGTGTTTATTTCCAAGCATTTATCTTGCTACCTCTTAATCTAAATTGTATTCTCGTCAGCTTAATCTTTACTAATTTGATGTATTACTTTAAAAATAAATGCTCTTGAAAATTCGATTAATTATTATGTTTTCTTCATTTAGCAACAAATCAAGACGTTATAAAAATAGTAAATGATACCAATCAGTGAGGATATTAAAAGTCGATATGCTAAGCTGAAGTGATTAAGTCTGTTTATGTTGTGTCAGATATGATCTAGATGTTAGTTTGAAGTCTCTGATATCGAACACCTGTAATTATATGATTGTATTAAGATGACTTACTGCAACCACGACACTACTTATTGCAGCATTATAGGTGACAGCATGGAACGAGTTTGAATTCCAAAGACAGATGTTGCGCTATTTGTAAAAAGTTAATCAGTTCCGCTGAAATTTCAATAAAAACGAGATTGCAGTCATTAACTCCTTAATCTAGTTGAAAACATTAGTAGTTAGTCCTAGCAGTACATATGCCCTCGTAATAAATGCACAGATAACAGTTCGCCGAGGTGAACGTATATAAAGTAATTCTTATTAGATATCTTAGTGGTACGTTGGGAATAGGATTCGCATGTTTCTCGACAAACATTGGCTATAAATTCTGGATCTTGCTGGCGCATAAAAGAAACGTAAAATAGAATTATTAATCATGAGAATGGCAACGAAGTAGAGATCGAAAAACTTGATGAAGTTAGAGACTAGACTATCTACAGACATCAAGGTATACTGGTTGAATCCAATTGGTATAATGGGATTTGTACATGACTGCAGACATGAAAACAACTCAAAGTGCTGTCAAGCTCGTTTAGACAGTTCGAATTTCACGTTGACATGGTCAATAAAGTGTAGGATCCGGAAACACTTCTGACTGATAGCTAAGTAGTAATCTGAGAGCAGACAATCTGAAAAACAACCTACTGAAGTTAAATGAGTCTGGTTTAACCACCTTTATTTTTGCTTTTAGATGTAGTAATCTCCGTCTAATCACTCCGCGACGTATTGTGGGCAAGTCTGTACAAACTTCCAGTAGTGAAATGTTTACCTATCTAATAACGATAGTATAACTTATCTGGTTTCATATGTAGTTAGAATATACGATTTAATGACTACAAGTAAAGTAACATGAAATATTCTCAATACTAACAAGGTAACCCAATTAATTGCAATATTTGATCATAAGCTACTGAATTTTTGTGAGTTAGAGGGAACGAATATCATGTACATAACAAACTGAAATTTGTAGAAGTGAATAACATAACTCAGTAGTTAAGTAAATTTACGGTCCGGTTTTTGAAACGTGACAGGTGAAACCATGGCACACAAAAGTGGTGTTTTAAGTAAAATGCATCTAATGTTGGGTACTATGTAAATAGGTGATTATTGTGAAATATGCGTAAAATATTGGTTTATTCCTTAGAAATTTATTAAACTATAACAGCACTGTTGGCTTTTAAAATCCTCGTATAATCTCCAATGTTGTTGGATGCGGTAGCTACATTGCTACATATTCGATTTCGCTTCCCACCGTTCTTTAGCCTGAAAACTAGAAATAAAACCATTGTTATATAAAGGAATGTTGATTCCTAAAATTATTATTATTATATGCATGACACAGTCCTCAAAAATAAATTAAGCACCAAGTTTTCTAAATAATACAATATCCACTTCACGATCATTTTCCAACTACGAGAAAAGCATGATAACGTTAGTTTGTTTCTAGTTGCCTAACTAATATAATCATACAAAAAAAGTACGAAAAATACCCAGAAGCGACTTTATGCCTTAGCATTGTGTAACTACGCAGACGAGTATCCAAGCAAAGTGAGGATGTTACCCACAGGTTTGAACACTTTAAGATAGATTAAAATAGAAACGTAACAAGGTTTGAAATGTGTCTATACCAATTAGTACTTATTCGATTCCTAAGACCTAGATAAAGCTACATACCTTTAAAAACAACATTTATGATAGTAAATCCCGTTCGGTATTGTAAAAAATGATTTTAATAGTTTCCATAAATCAACATATAGTAACCTATTAAAATATTGAATATGTTACCATACATACACTTTGTTTAATTATTTTAATATATGTAAATGTAAGTCACATATATGAAATTATGACGAAATCGAATGCTGAACATGTTAAATCGATATAAAGAATATCTTATCTTGAATAAAAATTACATTATTACACTGAAAATAAAACGAATATTATTCTGAACAGTTTTCACATTGAATTAGGGAAAAAAGGCTTGTCAGTTCTGACCAGAATAGTCTTAATATGGTAAACGAAATCACCCATCTTAGGTAGTAAGAATGTAATATCTAACAATGTCTACTTATCTTAACTTTTCATGAAATCAACTTACGCAAAAGTGAAATAATACTTAATTAAAATTTATTTCCAGGTGTCATTAACTATATCATATTACATTAGCGTGTAACTTCTATTGAAAGCATCATGAATGAGGCGTTACTTCAGTTAGCAGTTTCCGAAATGACAATGAGAATTTGGTGATTTGTATCATCACAATTCTCGTTACTCAGCCTATTTTTACTGGCTTCAGAGGATATACCTGTGATAAATCAGTAAAAACTTGATAAAGTATATCCAGTTAATGTTATCAGTATTTCTGTGCTTTTTATTTGTTTTACCCTTCAGTGGGTTTTTTCATCCTAATTGACGTATAATAAATAATATGATAATATATTTGTAATATCCCAATAAATAGTAAAGTGAATTTCTTCCGTTTTATTCACTGAATAAGCGACTTATATTAAGTCGCAAAATATCAGAAGTTTAATATTTTACTCATTGATACATTTTAATAGCATACTTTTGTTCCTTTTGTTATAAACCATTCGCCTAGTTCTTCATTCATTTGAAATTATCCAGTAACACCTTAGTAGCAATACTTAATCCATTTATGTTTATTTTTGTTAGTCTATGCTTAGAAGTGAGACACTTTAAGGAAGATTGGCACTTCAAATCACTGATTTTACTTCTGATCCCGAAAATGATATTACATTAGACGTCTGGTACAAGAGATATGAAGATGTGTTTAAAATTTAATTGGTTGATCTGGACAATGGCACAAGAGCTTTTTCTTTTCTCAAGTTGTGAATACGTTAAATATACGAATGTTATTCTGCCGAAATTGTCTAGAGACATTAATTTGTTGATAATATTTATTATTATTTGAAAGATTTTTGGTGAGTGATCATCCCTACTCACTAGCCATTACAGTTGTTTAAAAATACCCAAGTTACCTACTGATTCCCTGACTTATGTTGATAGACTGAATCGATCATGAGAGCGTTTTAGTCTGTGTGCCCCCAAATGCCCTGGTACGGCCGAGAGTGGGGAAAGTCCGCCCTCCTTCTCGAAATACTCTCAAACGGCCACGCGTATATAGCCTCTGCCAGGGAAGTCCTACTCACTGCCTTCTCGTGGCGGGGGTGTTGTTTACGAAATTGAAAGGACGAAAAGCGAATGTCTGGCCCTTTAACTGGACTCCAAACCAATGGTGCACATGAGCTCCAGTATCCTTCAGAAACAAATGGCGTATGAACCAATCGTTGGTCACCGGCTTCCATGGGATTGCATCTCCTCACGATGCTCCACTGTCTTGTGGATCAGACCTTTAGGTCAAAGGCTCGGGGTGTGGCCCCCTAGGAAAACCACCTGCTTCGGTCCGGGTACCCGAGCAGTATCACAGCCCTCACACAAATCGGGTGATTTATGTGGCGTATATCTACTTGGTGCCTCCTTGTACCAATGTTTATGTGTTTAAATAAATAAATAATAATTTAGTCTGTGTTCACTAATCCGAAACCAATTCAGATATTTAATTTTTGCACTGAATTTCAATCACCATTCGATTCTGAAATCTGTAGTCGTATTTTAACACTTATAGAACAGGATGGTTCTCTCTAACCCCTAAAATATGACAGCGGGGTGCCAAAGAACTATGAATTTAAAATGAGACAAAACTAATTGGAAACAGGGGAGATACATACATAATGAACAAACGGTGCCGAAATATGGGCTAACAAACAAAGAAGCAGTCGAGGGGAAAATTTACACTGATAAAAGTACATACTCTTTAATTCCGATGTTTATTTACAAAAATATGCACTGGATTCTTACATATGTACAGGAGACTGCTTATAAGCAACACATTATAGAAACTTTTGTTTTTATTTAACGTCAAGTACAATAATTATAAAGACAATGTTTATGAAGTATTCCTATGAGGACATAAAATAGATGTACTAATTAGTTATTGATTTGAAAAATAATGTATTTAGCATATAAACGGATCGGGAATCATATGGAACCACGCGGCAAACAGATTTGATCGAACTCTTCTGGTTAGCATAAGTAGCATGACATACTAAGCTAACCATCTACTGTTCTTCAACATTAGGCAATACAACAAATGACAAATTAATGCAAAATATGCAGCGAAATGCAGATGGAAAGTATAAACCTTGGTTTTACAGCTCTCTTATTTACGAACCTCATAAAGTATACTATTTGGCTTATTTTCATGATTATATCTATGAACACAGTAATTAAGAATCTAGTTTTTGTTTCTCATGCGTATCGTTCAAACTGCTCTTTTGTACAGAGTTAATCTCAAAAATCTGTTTAAAATTTGCATTAATAATTATTTACTAAAGAGATTGAATACTAAAACTTTAAATCAAATAAAACTTTATACATGGATTTTTGGTTAATTAAAAATCACACAAAAAGTGAAACAATATGAGAAAGAGATAAATTTAACAGAGAAAAACATGTCACATTTTAATGTAGAATATTGATTCCTTATGACTGTTCATAATAGTGAGCCGTATTCTCATGATAAACTATGAAATTATAAGGTAGACAACATCAAAATGGGTCAAGTTTTCACATTTCGATTCGTAACACAGAAAAAAGAGACGAAAACAACGATTAACAAGAATTAAAGTGGAGCGTCAGCTTAAGTGGTTAAAGCGTCTAGCTTTCAACCAGGAGATTAATGTTCGATTCTTACTTCGAGTACAAGCAACCCAATGGTATCACTAGCTTTACAAAAAGTGTGGTTCTCAGGTTCGTACGTAAATCTGTACTTGATAAATAAGTAACATAGGCACGAACTAGAAAGAAGGGTAGGCCAAGGACTGAATAAACAAATGTCTTATACTTAATTAAAGACTTGGGTTATCTCGTTACTGATAAATCTTGACAGATTTTTTTTACTAGTCTTAACTGGGATATATACACCCTGAGCGGATAGCCTCGATAGAGTCATTTTCACAACATTTTACTGAATAGATGGGTTTTGGCTAGAACTAAATCCAGAACGATTGTTTCGTCTCGCTTGGGGCACGTCAGCTGGATGCATGCGATTCACGTACATTCAGCAGACGAGTTTAAAACGACAAAATGCGTGTCCTGTATTTCGCTGCTAGCCACAATCCATCTTTTATATTAAATGTTTGTAGTTGAGTCTAAAAAGATGTGAAAATTTCCGCAACCATCTTACTAAACTATGACGTTTAAATTATCAACAAATAATCCCTTATATTTCAAATATCATAAGCATGTTTAGAACAATTGCAAACAATTTAAACCAAGAGATGATAACTGATGATCAGCTGGCAAAAAGACTTGGTTTGGCCAACCTGAAACTTTCTCATGTCTAACTTAACAATGAAGATGGGAGTAGGAAGTGACTAATCCTGTGTAGGATTTATTCTGATTTTTTCACTTAATGAATGTAGACAACTTTATCAGATAAATTTACTTCCTGTGCAATAAATCTCATCAAAAAAATTTGTGTTAGTCGTCTATAAGACGTAGTGCGTATACGCACTTGTTGCTTCAAAGTGATGAATACGTATATGTGGTTTGTTTGTGTGGTACATATTTCCCTTTAGCTTTTCAAAAGTAAGCTTTTAGACAGAACAATCAGTTGAGTGCAACAAGTGATGTGAGTTGGTGTGTGTTAACAAGACAATTTGTATTACCGAGGAAATAGGCCACCCATCAATCATGTGAATGAGGAGTTCAGTACATCTTACGGGATGACTTTTGTAATCAAACTGTCGTGTTGTATTAGGCAGGGGTTCTTAGCATTAGTAAATTCATAATATGGGGCCATCACTACGATACAATACCATTAGTGAATATCCATCTTTGATTTTACATTTATCGATACTGTAATAAGTCTTTTACCACATAAAAAATCAACCTTGTTAATTTTCAAAGTTAACAAAAATAGACAGACAAACAGTTACAGACATGGTGTTCCATAAAAAAAGCATAAAACAGGAAAAATTGACTCAATAAATCATAAACTTACAGCCAAACAGGTCGCCGATTTTTTAATTCCTCTTTGTATTCATCTTGCTTGCTCAAAGTCAAATGAATATTTTTGTCGGAAGAAGCTGTAGACAACAACTATAGATTTGAGGAAAAATCGAGGTGGATGAGAATGACTGACACAATAAATTACTATTTATGAATTATTTTTATACTTAAATGGATTGTATTATTAATGTATTACGGTTGTCGAACCAGCTGTACTTTCTGAATTAAGTATTTGATAAACATAGAGTAATCTTTCAGAACTTAGCAACTGAGGATCAGCACTAGAAATAATTGATACGCTGAGTCAATCAGACAGGCTAAATGACAAGTGAGAAATGCTGACGGACGCACGTTATTGACCAAGATTCGGCCTGACTTTTCAAGGAAATAAACATACGCTACAGATTAAAAATGTGGCTTTATTTTCTGAGGGACATATATTTATGTTTGTGAGTTGTGTATACATTTTTGATCCGGTTAGCCTATCAAAAATTCCTACTCACTCTCGGTTTTCACACTCAATTAGCTGATTTGGCTACATATATAGTAAGCGTGTTTTTTATCAGTAGCAAACTCGAACAACCACAGAGCATAGCAGTAGTTTGTGATGTCAAACCTCTTTTGTTATAAAACATCTTATAATAAATCTTTTGATCATTTAAACATGGGTTTTCAAAACATATAGACTATGAATGAATCAGTAAAATATAATAAAAATTATTTGTGAATTCCCATTAATTACGTGCTCTACGAATGAAAGTCATGAATATTACAGATTGCCATAAAATGTGCTCATAAATTGCAATTTTTATTTAAGTGAGTGGCGCAACTATACAAACTAGAGGTTTTTATCAAAGAAATATTAATCAATATGCTATATATGATACTTTCCTTGGGAAAAATACAGTTAAGATGCGCCACTTTGTATTTTTGACTTAACTGAATCCAGTTACGATGTCAGAAATAGATGAACAAATAATTTATTATTTGCAATTCAATTTATGATATAAAAGATTGCACATTCGATTTTCCACGTATTTCAAGTAATTCTTCTTAAGAAACAAGTGTTAGGATTGAGAGAATAAGGTAAAAGGAAAAACTTTGTAGGCTTTCCTCATAACTAGTATATATATATATATAACCCCGCCTGTAGCTCTTCTAGAGTTACTGCCGGTCCCAAGCTCTGGTAAAAGAGGAAGGTTGGGCATGTGGTCAGCAACCCCACTCCGTAGAAAACAATCTTGCTAAAATAACGCCATCCAGATCAAACAAATCAAACCATTTAAACTCTGACTCCGAGTTGAAGGAAGAATCATGACGCCTCATGATGAAAGCCGAGATTATTTGAAAGTCACAATGCCGATGCCCCTTCTAGCAACCAGAGCAACAATTTCTATGGGTACATCGAACGTCCGGATAATGTGGGAGACCGGGAGGACCAGTCAAATAGCAACGGAAATGAGAATATACAACTTGACGGTTCTCGGAATCAGCGACATCCATTGGACCAAAGCTGGACAGCAAAGGCTAGATATCAGAGAGATGCTGCTGTACTCCGGTCACAAAGAGGAAAATGCTTCACACACTCAGGGAGTTGCTCTGATGCTGTACAAAGAAACACGAAATGCACTTATGGGATGGGAATCTCACAGATCCAACATCATCAAAGCATCCTTCAAAACAATGAAGGAGGGAATTACAATGAATATTATCCAATCTTATGCACCCATTGATGATAGCAATGACGACGATTAAGATCATTTTCATGAGGGGCCGCAACCGATCATAGCAAAGTGCCCAAGGAAAGGACCTCACCATCCTGATGAGGGACCTAAACGCAAAAGTCGGAATAGACAACATCGAATATGAAGATATCATGGGAAGACATGGACTAGGAGAAAGGGATGAAAATGAGGAGAGATTTACAAATCTATGTGCATTCAACAAATTGGTTAAAGCGGCACAATATTCTCACTCAAACGCATGTACATAGTTATATGGATTTCACTGAATCACACCACGGAGAACGAGACAGATCATATTCGCAGTTCACAGATTCTCTCGAGTCATCGCCTGTATATGTTGGGACTATGAGTTAGCAATTCTTAGGTTAGAGGCGGAGTACTAGATAAGGATGGTGAATCGACTGGTAATGCTAATGAGTTATCAACTGAGGTGGTTGTTACATATATGAGGCTTTACATATCCCTAGCCACCACTTATAGCGGCGCACAATCATGACTGGTGTATGAGTACATTGGAAGAAAGCTAAAGGCAACTAAACCGAGACATAACGATTCGACTGAGCCATATAGATAAATGCAGACCGCCTAGTTAGATCTCCGTGAATATTGTAATCAGTGGCTGAAGCTGTTGTGTGAAATAGCCGAGAATCGTTTGAAATGCCGCAGGTGCATCTAAACTTTGTCTATCCCTATATCCTGAGTCCGAAAATCCTTTAATCTTTTAACTCTGTGTCTAGTCTTTTCTACTATTACTACTGATTATGTTAATACTTCTAACAAACTGGGATTTATCTTGATAATTTTACCCCGCCGTTAAAATGTGTTGTCTCAACTCGAACCGATGATGCACATGTGCCAGGTTTTACACTATTTACGACTGATTATTTAGAGAGGAACAGGGTAATAATCCTTCAGTAATAGATATAGACTAAACTAATTAGATCAATAAAGATGTTCTGAACACTTTTTAGATGACTATCAATGTTAAAGTATTCTCAGTGTCTAAATATTCTTAAAGCCAGCTGCCTAAGAATGAATTATGCTGTTTGCATGGTATGATCGGGTTATCTTTGAGTTTTACCTCATTTCAGTAACATAACTAGATCCAAAATTCTACATTCAAATCTTTTGTTTGGTACCAAAAGGCCGTTACAGTTACAGATATGTTACGTGTAACATACAATGTAAATAGTAAATATAAACTTCACTATTATTGGATTCAAACTATCATTTACCAACACAGAACATTAGGAATATATCGCGTACGTAGAACAAGAACTGTTTTGTCTATGGGGTGAATATGAGTTTTTATTTTATTTCTATACAGCTACTGGGTCACTACATCATAAAGACCGTTCAGTATGATTAACATCAGTAGGACACCAATATTTTAAAGCTCCTCTAAACAATGTTGGTAGGGTGAATTTTAGAAACACAATCAAATATTCTCGGAGTTTTCAAGTGTTTTTTAACATGCTTTAAAATAAAACTGAGACAACTGAACGCTGAATATCATTATTTCACCAAGAATTCATAAATTTATCGAGAAATTAGTCGTATGAGTTTACGTAATGTACATAATTAGATTAAATAGGCATGAGCATATATATACATATATGTATCTATATGTTAATAATTTTAAAACGAGACAGAATAAGGAGTTCGCTAATAGTTATTAATTAAAGTAGGAGAGAATAAATTATTTTGTGATCCGAACTCACACTTGAAAATCTACCTTTTGAGGGTATTTGCATAAAATGCGATTCAGAGTACAAACGTAACCGGAAAACCACATGATATAACTTACATGATCTCCAATGGAGTCACTTATCTTTTCTGCTAGGTCAGCCTGCCCAGAATCGATTGCGCGGTTCAAACGCCATTCTAAAGTGCCTTTATGTAAACTCTCAGCATGAATACGACTTAGGTCTTTAGAATTAGATGCGTTTATAACAACTGAAGCGGGGGGAGACTGGATAAGAAAAGTCATACAGTTAGTTTTTAAAAAAAGCACTGACAATAGATAGTATTTGATTTACCTAAAATGAAAACCATAACAGATGGAAATGGGTTTCACACCTATCGAAACTCACCGATATTCTGCAAAAAGTATTGCTCTTACAAAATCTCAGGTCGTGAAGGTTAGATACTCATTATAAAGTGTGACCGGAATAAACAGTGCAACTTAAAATGTTTTAGGGACAGCAAATCAGACAGAAGACACCAAGTTGAAAACCCAAATACCACATATATGAAGCTGTAAGAAAACTAAACTATCGGACCGAGTGAACATCAAAGTACTGAAACTATTACCTAATAGCATGAAAATTAAGTACTATAAAGTGAAACTTGTATCAATAAAACACTATATACTTTAAACTCGACCGCTGTTGCTACCTTGACGTGGTGGTCGAGCTTGCCTATCGTGATGAAAAAACCGAGCTATACTGGCTGGAACGACTGTTCCTCAAGGTCCTACCATGTCAGACAGGTCGGTTGAAGGGCGGTAAGACTAAAAGCAACAAACCTAAGGTCTGAAGGCGAAGTCGTACTGCTGACTGTACAGAGGTGTGACAGCAGTAAGGTGTTTCCTTCAGACAACCAGCATGACAGCGATGCTGCCTTCCCACAAGGAGGGGTGGGGTTAGAAAAGGTCGACCCTAAAAATGCACACCTCGCCTTATCCCACGGATATCCGTCTCCGGCGTTAAGGTCTCAACAAGTACGGAGCTAACACAGAATTACCCACAAACAGTCGTGTGACCGACCTCAAGCAGTTGTCCCTTGGGCACTGCGGTCACGCTCTCAGGTCACTAAGACCACCTCTAATCCAAATTCCTCTTCAGGCACCTCCAGAAGAACCCTTCCACAGTGTGGGCAACCAGGAAGTGATAACCGCCCTCATACCTCTAACAGCACTCAAGACCACTGTATTCATAATCAACCTCCGTCTTCACTTCCTATTACTCCTCCTACATCGACTTTCACCTCTAAACTTCCTTTTTTGGCTTCCCCCTCAAATGTCACCATAGCCAACGATTCTAGTGCTCAAAACACTGTCCTAGGTCCACTGAAACCTCGTTCCAAACTACACATTGGAGCCTTCAATGTACACACCCTATGTCAAATCGGTCAACAGGCTTCCTTCGCTAAAACCCTAGAATCTCGTACCATTGATGTATGCTGTGTCTCTGAAACACGCATACAGGATCCCAGTGTGGTGATTCACTTGATCTCACCTCGGCAAAATGGAGAGCCAGCGAGATACACCCTCCGTGTATCTGGTGGCCGACGGCCAGCTCTCGTGGACTGGCAGGAGTAGGGATAGCACTAAGCATGAGGGCGGAACAAGCACTGTTAGAATGGATCCCCGTTAACAGTCGTCTATGTGCTGTTCGGCTAAACGGCTCCGTAAGAACTCGGAAGGATAGGGACACACATCGTTGCCTTTTTTGTCGTTTCTGCCCACGCTCCCACCGACTGCAGCTCAGATGAAGTGAAAGATGAATTTTACAGAAAACTATCTGAACTTCTTCAGAAAGCTAAACGTTCAGACATAGTACACGTAGCAGGTGGCTTTAATGCCCAGATAGGTAGTTTAAACCAAACAGAAAGGCATTTAGGTGGGTATTTTAGTATTCCGGCTCAGTGAGCAGATAATGGTGATCGTCTGTTGCAACTGTGCTCAGACAACCGTTTATTTTTAGCAAACACAAATTTTAAGCATAAGGAGAGACATCGTCTAACATGGCGACCCCTACACCAAACCAACAATGGACTCAAATAGACCATATTGCCATCAGCCATCGTTGGAGAGGGTCGGTAGAAGATTGTCGCTCATTCTGGAGTACCTGCTTGGACTCCGACCACGCCCTCATACGGGCACGCATCTGCCTGCCCCTCACTGTACGCAAAAAGCCACACTAAAAAGACCCATTAGAACTGAATTGAGTAGCGAGAAAACCAAAAGTAGGTTCC
Source organism: Schistosoma haematobium (assembly GCF_000699445.3). Classification (NCBI taxonomy): domain Eukaryota; kingdom Metazoa; phylum Platyhelminthes; class Trematoda; order Strigeidida; family Schistosomatidae; genus Schistosoma; species Schistosoma haematobium. The sequence goes on from NC_067197.1 coordinate 23,395,390, forward strand.
AGGAACAACTGAGGTCACACTTAGGTAGTTCTGAAAACTAGGCTGACCCAGATGTTGCTTGGAAAGCTATACAAACAGCTGTGGAAACAGCAGTGACATCTATCAGTGATTTAAACCACAGGGTAACAAAGAACCAATGGATTTCCTCAAGGTCTATTGCACTGATGGATTCTCGTAAACCCATTCCATCAGGCTCTGAACACGATGGAGAGCGAAAACAAATCAGATCTAGGTTAGGAAAAGTCTAAGGAACGACTTCGAGCAGTGGTGGGCAACGAAAGCAAAGGAGATGGAAAAGGCGGCAGCTATAGGGAACACAAGACAGCTCTACAGACTAATAAAAGAAACTGGAATTAATAAGTGTAAGTCAGACTATTTCGGAAAAAGACGACACCCTCATCTGCTCTTAAAAGCAGCATTTGATTCGGTAGACCGCGAGATTCTGTGGCAGTGTCTGTCATTGAAAGGCGTACCTCAGAAGTACATAAACCTTGTGAAGGCTCTTTACTCGAACACTACCAATCGAGTCAGAGCTTATGGCGAACCGTCATCTGCTTTTGCAACCTCAAGTGGTGTCCGTCAAGGCTGTCCACTTTCTCCATTTCTGTTTAACTTCATCATAGACCTATTGATGGAAATAACATTCTCGTCGACTGAATTCTCGGGTATTGATCTCCTTCCAGGTTCACTTATCGACTTAGAATACGCGGATGACATAGTCCTGTTTGGTGAAGACGCTGATAAAATGCAGAGTCTTCTGGTAGCACTGAGCAACAATGCCATTATGTTTGGAATGCGCTTCTCTCCCTCTAAATGCAAGTTGTTGCTTCAGGACTGGTCTGCGTCAACACCTGAACTGAGGATAGGGAGTGAAGTAGTCGAACGCGTTGACAACTTTACTTATCTTGGAAGTCTGATCAGCCCTAATGGGTTGGTGTCTGACAAAATTTCAGCACGGATTCGAAAAGCTCGTTTGGCTTTTGCCAACTTGCGTCACCTATGGCGAAGGCGAGATATCCGTCTATCAATAAAAGGACGAGTACACTGCGCGGCAGTCCGTTCTGTTTTAATTTACGGCAGCGAAACATGGCCATTAAGAGTAGAAGACACTCGTAAGCTACTAGTATTTGACCACATATGCCTCAAAAATATTGCTGGCGTCTGCTGGGATCGTTTACAATGGCGCAGGCGCATCCACTCTTTGTGTTCTCCCAAATTCTAATCTTCTGAATTCTTCATGTCCCTTTTTTCCTCTTTCCAAATTTATTTCACTGGATTATACTCTTTAAATAACATCTCCAAACCCTAATCTTCCCGATTACTGCTTATACTCTTGCTACCTCTACCACTACGGGATTTGAATCAACAACTGCATCTCTGTGCTAAGGTGGTGTGACAACTCGAACTGATGTACGTACGTACGAAGTTCTACGTTGTACTGACTGACTGCTGGGATCACCGGGTAAGTAATAGTGAGGTTCGACGCAGGGTATTAGGTAAGGATGGTAAATCAGTCGATGAGGTTGTGAATCTTCACCGACTGAGATAGTTGGGCCACGTGTTATGTATGCCCGAACACCGATTACCACGACGTGCAATGCTAACCGCTGTTCGGGATGGTTGGAAGAAAGTTAGGGGCGGCCGAACCAAAACGTGGCATCAGTGCTTGAAGTCACTAACTTCTGGTCTGAGCCATGTTGGTAGATGCAGATTACCTGGTTGGGGTCCGCGTGACTATCGTAACCAATGGTTGGAGACTCTTGGTGACATGGCTCAGAATCGATCACAATGGCGTCGGTGTATACACTCTCTATCTCCTCTTAAACTAAGAGATTAAAATTGCTTCATAATTTTCTTTCTACGAACTAATTCTTTCTTCCTGTACTATATCCTTATTGCAATCTTTCTTTTATATATTACCACCTCTGAATTAACTACTTTTATGAATCCGGTGTCCATCTTGTTGTGTTAATGAGGTATGGCAACTTGGACCGATGCATAAATGTGCCTGGTACTACGTTGTAGCTGACTGACTGATATACTTTAAAGCTTAATATTTTCAGAGTCATGTATTGAACTACTGACGAAATGTGACACACAAAGAATGAAAATGCTACCATGATTCTAGTATGAGTTAGAATGAACAGGAATTCATGATTGACTATTTACTGAGTGAGCACTGAAATCATATACACTCCGATAGCTTTGACTGTTAATAAAGGTCAGACATAAGCACTGATGGTTATATCTCTTTGTATTTCAATTATCATATATATATATATATATATATATATATATATATATATATATATATATATATACTGATGAAAACAACCAAGTCTATTAGTGGAAAGTATGAATGAATTTTACTATCATATTATCGTTAGTGGAAGAAAAATTATTATACCGTCTTATTTGTCGAATCCACTGACTTCAATTTTCTTTGTTTCCAAGGTCGCAGAGTTATATCCTGCTTATTTACCTCGAATTCAATTGCCCGGAGGCATGTAGTAGTCGCTGATGATTTTGGCACAATTTCTAGAACTATATGTGGAAAACTCTAGTCACTACACTAAGAAATTACTAACCATCGTTAATTATTTTCCTTTTAATTCAACTTCTCGGATCTTCGTCGAACGAGAACACATAAGACGTTTGCGTTCCTGAAGAGAATGTAATTTCTACACGAAAGCTTGATTTACTTTTTAACGAAAGATACCTGCAATAATTCTTCGCGCATGATTTACCATCCGTAAATGTGTGTATTTTTACGGACTAGCAAATGCTCCTCCATTTAATACAGTGAATCGCCCATCAGTTGATCTGAAAAAGGGGTGAATGAAAGAGTGATGATAAATGCAAATAAAACTAAGACTCTATCTAGATAATATATATTAGAGTTTCCCAGTTGGTTTAGGATACGACGCCTGTAGCTATTATAATAAAGTATTTTAGGTTCTGTGATTGAACCGTTTTGGTTGTTAGGATGAGTATAATACTGATAGACGGTGGGTTTGACTAAAAAACTGTTCAAGTAATCAAACTACTGACGAAAGCATAATGAACTGATTTCAAAAAGCAAAACAAATGGCCAGCAAGAGTTTCCTTCCCAGTGAAATAACAAACTCATGTAAAAAACAACAAACGCTAACAAATACGAATAGTTGCTACTTAAAATGTAAGCAATTGTAAGATAGTTTTTAAGTCATTCGACTTCTAATGAAATAGAAATGGACTATTCAGTTTAATTACTACAAGTTGTATCGTATCCTCAATAAAGCCTAAATTATTTTTACGGCATTTACTACTACATGCCATGTTTATTCCCATTGATTTGGTTTCATACTGGTGTCTATGATGGTGAAAATAAATAAATCATGTAAGTCGGATTGTACTGTACCTTTTCCCATATCATATTGATCTTAGTATTGTTTGGAATATACGGTAATACACTTGTTGTCGTATTCCTAAAAGCGAAAAAAGAAGTTCGCCATTTTCACCTGCAAATTGTGATTAAAATAACGATACTTTCTACAAACAAAATGTTTAATTCCTCAAAATTTCATAAATTGTTCAAGTAGAATTGAAACCATATGTGTATGCCGAGATAGTCTTTTTCAAACTTCAGTAAAGTCATTATTTGCCGCAGCAACTAAATTACAATAAAAAGTTTGGGGAGTAGTGAATACTGTTTGTTTATAGTGGAGAAGGGCTCATTTTAATGGTCATCCCAAAGATATAGATATTGGAAAGTGAATCTTAAAATAATTAACCACCAGATTTTCCCTTCTCACCCTTACCAAACAGTTTACAAGTAACGTTATTTAGTAATATAGTATTATGTTAGTTTCCAACATCTCTGAATAATAGAATTGTAACAAGTGCTGCTCCCAAGGTATGCATCAGTATACTAAAGGAGGTAGAATTTTAATTGGTAAGTTTAGGTCTAATCGATCTAAAGTGAATTACCAGTTGTCAAGTTTGGGAAACTGCTTAACTTCCTGTCCACTTTAGCATGAACCCTGTTTTTTGAAGGAATTTACTACAATTTGTGGAAGTTATAAAACCTTTTTAAAAATGGCTGCCTAAGTAACCATGTTGAAGTACATAAGACACCCTGACGGTAGGAAAAACATTGAGCATTTTGTGGATGATATTCGTCATTACTAGAAATTTATTTTTTCGTTTGAGTAAAAAAGTTCTTACTAACGCGGAGAATTTGATACTCTTCCGAACAGTTCAATGTAACATATGGACTTAGGTGTATCAACACCTATATAACATAGTTCTCCAAACATTATTGTCGAAATTCCTCCTAAATAATAGACTTCAGGGGGGAAATCGACTTTTCTTCTTTATTTACTCTATGGTCAACTTTATTTCTGCTTTAGTTCGCGTCCATTTCCCCTTTTACGTTTCCCTAGATAACTTAAGTCATTTCATGTTGTCTAGACTTTCACCGTTCTTAAACAATAATACGTGATACTGATGAATCTATATGATTACACGTAGTCACTGTTTGTTCATATATGAACAAGCGGTGATCTGAAAAATGCTTTATAAGTGAACTAGTATGTATGTGGATGGACCAGTTTAATTCATAACATCTGATCGAGTGAATTTAACTTATAAAAACTGTACATTAACGTAACATCAGCTAAAACTGCGGCTAGAGCATAACCTACGAATGACCTTCGGGTGGAGGTGAAATGACCTTGAAACAACTCTTCAAATTACTAGCATCAAAAAGGATTACAAATTAGTACGGCGAGTTAGGGTTAAAATTTGGGGTAAGGAACTTAATTTTACATCCTCAGCTGATATCGGCTACACTTATGACAATTTAATATGAGATCTATATATTCTGCTGGAAGTCGAGAGGTCATTTCATGGACACATAACGTTTGCTTTCGCTGCATTGCTCATGCTTTGTACAAGGAATGAAGGTATCTCTCTGGTGCCGAAAAAAAATCTTCGACATTCGATGGGATCCTACGACCATACTGTTGATTTGTGAATGACCGTCCGAACCTGCGTGTTTACAGAATTTGACCGCTGAGCAGAGATCTCAGTTTATGACAAACTTATCCAGAACACCTATATAGTGTGTAAGGAATCCTAAGGGATACCTGCTCTGCCGTGCGTCATTATAAATTGATGCAGGAGCACTCTTATATCTTCACTTTCAAATATGGCCAGTAGTAGAATACTTTTGGCGTCAGTTCCTTATCTGTGAAAATCAAATATTCGAGTCCCTAGTCAAACACCCTGTATGCTCACAGTAATATCATATTTTTAGAGTCCTTTGAGTTCTAAGTCTAGGTGACGAAGTGACGGCGTTCAGGCAGTTATCAACGTATGTGTACAAAGTTAAATCTGAGAGCATGTTGTTGACGAAATACGGAAAAATTCAAGCTACTTTTTTATCCGAAACGGCGTAAGTGAGAATTCACATGCGTGAAAATTTGTGTTAACAACTATCACGTCTGAACACAGACTGCCTGAGTATGACTGTATACTTGATAGTATAAAAGTAACACTCTATAAACTTCAATAATTCCAAGAACGATAAAAGCTAATAACTTCCATACGGTGACGTGAATGGCGTAAAAATTGGTACAGGGGATGCAGAAGATGTACTGAGAAAAATTTCATGTACAAGTTAAAGTAATTGTTCTTGAAAGGTGCTTTTTAAATGGATACAGACACTTGACAAAACTCGCTCACTTTTGCCAGCACAATCAGCTCCGAGGTTGGGAAATAAACTAGAAAGTAATGATTCTAAAAAAAATAAAACTAACTACCGTTCACTAATACCAAACGTTCCACAAACAAACAGAGAACGTTGCTTTAGATCAACATCATGGATCAGATATAATCGATTCACAAAGTGACAAATTAAATACAGCAGTTCCAAGGGAAACCAGCCATAAAACAGTGGTGGGTAGAACCAAGGCAAAACAGTTATTAGAAACGTAATAAAATCAACAAGTTTTTTAAAGTCAGAATCTGTAAATAAGATAGTAATGATAGTTTCAATCAGCCACTATAGGGGGAACTAGTATTCGAAAATATAGACATCAGTGAAGGAAACATTACATACAACAGAACTACAGGGGGAATAATCAATAGGAAATACATATATTGAGGTATTCTCCCTATATTCCTAGACAGACGTGCCAAAAATAGCTTTACACTGGTGTCCGAATTCCCTGGATGAAGTACATACTTTCGTGGCTGCTCTAAATCACTACTCAATGTGATGGAGTTTGTTGGACTAACGGCAAAACGCCTTCACTCTCCCCTTCACACCAAAATGTCACGAAATAGTCAGGTTTTTCCCCAGACTCATGTTCATATATATGCACATCTCGAGTTCTCTTACGAATGGCCGAGTTGATAGAGATTGAGTTCGCGGTAAATAGTAACAAGTTCTCCAACTCATTCAATCCCCATGCGTAGCTTCACTCTCAATTTCATATTCAGATAAAACATTCGTATTGTCTTCACCACAACTGACTAATCATTACTATGAAGTCGGAGAACTGCCCATTGTATTGCCGTGGCATACTACTATATTGTCATCGCATGAACGATATTTTTCGACTAGTCTTAACGCTGACGTTGACAGTGCGACCAACCCACAGTTCGTAAGAATTAATAAATAAAGTGATGTAATGTTTCCTACTGCAGAAAACAAGTAGACGTATTTTTTGCATCTTTATAATTGCTGGGGCATCATCATTCCACCCGTATGATTTTTCCAGCCCTATTTCTTCTTACTCTTTGTCAAGACAAATTGCACCGGTGGAGCCCGACATCCGTTTGTTTACACTAACCAGTAAGTTGTGGTGTCCTGGTAGATCTGTAGAATTATGGTCTGCGTCGTTATTAGTGGTATGATAATAATAGACCTGATCCTAAAGTTGTAGATATTATAGATGTGACTACCTAATCTATAAGATCTTCCGTAGAAGTCTTATTATTGTCTACACTTACTCGTTCTATCGTAAGAACCGCCAATATAGGATGGAGAACACATTTAGGCTGAAGATAGAACAATGTATTTAGTATGAGTAAAAGAGATACGTTACACGAGAATGACAACGTCTGCGTAGCTGAGTCATGCCATCCGATTAAAATGAATTGAATGTTCCCGCGTTATCCATTATAAACTTTTTCTCCGCGTCAGTTTCGGAATATAAATCTTTTAAGTAACTACATATTCGGCGCTAAAGGTCGTCTGGTTACGGACCAATGCTAAGATGATTATAGAGTTCTCTGCTGTCTTCGAGATAATCTATTTCAGAGGTGTGATGTGGACATCATTCAGAGTTCCTACTTCCTTTTTGGTGGAGTGGGTAGATCTTATAATTGTAAGGCTAAGGAAAATTCACTGATCCCTACCCAAGTCATCATTTAGGTTACATCATTTTGCGTTAGATGACAGACCAGTGACCATTCGACTATCTAGCAAGCATCGTCAAGGTTAAGGGTGACCAACGGTGATCAATCATTTGTGTGCTATGGACTAGCCCATTCATCAGTTTTTGCTCTTTATGTGTCTGCAATCTGTTCTTACCGAGACATTTCCGCAGTAATGTCGCGCTCATCTCACACACCTAGCAAAGCAGCCACAGACTACCAATACCACGTAAAAGTGATATATGTTAGGTAATGACTGCAAGTTTTAACTTCGACATAAGCTAGGTCATAACATTCAGGCACAACCCGAGTTTACTTCGTTCATTGACATATGTCAACTGGAATGATGATCTACAGAATACCATCTATCAGGAACAGTAACATCATAATTATCAATATTTCGAGAGAAAACGAAAATAGCCCTGTTACACCCAAGGTTTTGCTCATTCCCGTTATTGAAGTATGGTATATCGATCTATTTGCAATTTACGAACTCAGATTAACAATAGAACCAAACTCCAATTTAGGTACCAAAGTTTATTCGCAATTTAAAAAAAGTCGACCCAAATGTCTTTCTAACAACAATAATTATAACAATTACAAAGCAAACCTTCAATCTTGTAGGTTCACGGGGCGAAAACTCCCGAATGTTAAACTAGAGACAAAGAGAAACCAAAATGTCAGAAAATAATGATATGAACAAACAAGTTCAGAAGTTGGGTAAAACAAAAATACATCCAAAAACACTGTGAAACCAATAATATTTAATATAAACGTTTTAATCAGCCAAATGTCTTCAGTTCTCTACTAACAGCCCGGTGCTTCTGAAGGGACTTGTAGAGAAACAAATGTCTGGAAAAAGCACCAGAGGTTTATTGAGCATTACCTATTCCCATCTGTGATAACATTTCTTTTAATAAATTTTATTCCGAATACAAGTTGTGGAGTGGTTCATTTAACCACTATCGATCATTTTTAAAGTAGTTTTTAAGGTTTAAGTATGTCATTATTAAGAGTATGCAATGCGACTCGTCTCTTTAGCTAATACGGCAGTGTCGTTATGATTATAAAGATCTGAACAAATGAATTGGTCGTGCCATGAAATCAAAGGTTTGTCTGTGCACATTTGTACTCTGCTGCGATGTTGTATGGTCACGAAGTCATAGGTTATGGTGAAGGTAGTGGGATATTTGGTCAGATATGTCAGTGAATTACCAAAACTTATTTGTTGACGGCACTGTTCGAAGATAACGAACAATTTTAGAAAACAATACTTAGTTATATTGATCATCTTGTTCTCCAAGTCTAATTAAAACAACCGTCCAGAGGTTGGGATTTAGAAGTTGATTATAAAAGGAATGGGCCAGTGAACATTGTACTCACCAGTGGTGACAATTATACTACCAATGATACACCTCATCCATGAATATAAGAACAAGAAGATCCAATAGTAATTCACGGTAATGACAAGAAAGCAACTATGCATTTCAGTGCAGAAGTTCCAAAGGTTCTATAATGTTATGGTCACTCTATCGAGCATTCACGTGCTTTGATGGAGGTATATTCCGGATATTTTATCTCGCGTAGAATGGCAAATTCAGTAGGCCACTCCCTATTTTATTAAGGATACTGAAACCAAAATAATGCCAGTGTGTGACCTGTTGAAACACATACTAAAGTCACAGTCAAAAGAGTGGACACAGGGTACTCCCTCTATTCTTGAAAGCAGAAGATAGGATGGATTCAGTCTGTTACCAACTAGTGGCATTATTCACAATGTTGACGGTAATGGAAAGACAGGTCAATGACCAAAGAAAGGAATACGTGGAAATAAGTAGCACCCTACACGAAGCACAACACTTATTAAGGAAATATAGGTCCTGCTCAACCAGTGGTCTTAAAGTATGGGACAGCTAGACAAATACTGGTCCATATTTAAAATTAATTGGTGACTAGTTTCATGTGTGTCAGATACTTCGCACTGAAGATCGAATTCTATCAATCGAGTTTCGGTATGGCCATTAGTCAAGGTGACTCGACATCGCGTGCACTGTGCTGAGATGTAAGGCGGTGCTTGTAAGTGGTTGATAGGAAACGCTGGACCAAGGTTTCGTGCCGTTTGAAACCTGAGTGCATGTAATTGAAACTCCCTGGAGGATTCAATCCGGAAAATGTGTATACACCTTAGTCCCACAGAGCGTCATCCGTGTCCCGGATAGCTAGGTAGTATAGTCCTTGTTTGTGAAGCCGGATGACATGAGGTCGAATTCATTGAAAATCACACAACATATAACATATTAATTACTCCAAATCACCTCAGTACGAGGATACTATCAGGACATTCCAACCATACTCCTCGAGGCAACTTGGGAAGAAATGCACATGGAAGAGCATAATCTGAGGTACGTCTCCACTTTTTATCGTTAGGAGTTGCCCCTATTCGAAGTGCTCTGTTATCAGAAGTGACCACAGTTCACTCAGTGGATAGCTTCAGGAGGAGATTTGATAGACCTGTATTTATACGATTATTATCGTCTTCCGCTTGAACTCGCTGTCCCTGATGAATGTCTGGTAACTTATCTACTATAATCATTATCACGTATCGTTAGCTTATTCCTACCTCAATTATCGTCATTTCTATTTTCCTTTTATTCTCACTCTTAAGTCTGCTTACATTGTCTACATAAATACTTAATCAACTTATTTATTTATTTACCGCCTGAAGCAACCGTCTCTTCTTGATATTCGATTTTCCTCTTCAACATTCCTCGCATCACTTCTGGCCAATTCCTAACATGAATAAGTGACAACGTCTTGTTTTTAAAAACTGTACTGTCTTGGGACAAATGATTATAATAAAGTAACAAGACATACAACCCGCAAATCACGACCATACTGAATAGAAATAATGCAGCTGAGTAGCTAGACTACCGAAAACCCGTAACCGTACTAAAACAGTAAAAAGCAGGCCTAAAGAAATCAACTGGTTTACCTAAGCTCGTAACAAGAATATTGGATATATAATGGAACTTTTTGAAATTACTCAGATCTAGCGGCTTGATTGAGTCTAATTTCCGCAACGCATTTGGATTCCGCGCTACCTGTGTCTAGTGTTGATTGTCAGATTATCGTTATCTCACAGCTGCAGTGTTGCTTATTATTTTGGGTTTTCCTCATTGATGGTCAGTCTTTTTTACTTCTCCGATTTGCACGTGATGCAACATATTTTAGCGTTAGTAATACAACTAGAAGCTTGATTAAAGTTTGTTCTCATTTGCTGTTTTTACGAATTTGTGAAGTAGAGAATATTCCAATAAGTAGTAGCTTTTAGCAATCTTAAGATGTCCGCTTCCGGTTTTGACATTTCTAACCGGGCAGATTAATCTGCACAGTCTAGATAATTATCTAGACATACACCCACAAAACAAGTTGCTCAGGTCGTAAGCTGTCGTTGAAAAGGTTTGGGTTTTCAAGCTAATGGATGTGCTTTTGTAAACTATCAGAGCTTTACTGCAAAAGTTAATACTTTGCCACCTGACAATACAAAATACTGTAGTCGGCACATTTCAACGCAAGCTCCTAACTTTAGGGAATTTTCATAAGATGGGTCAAATTTTCCCCGAAATTGGGAGCTTGGAAATTCATCACAATCGACGCCAAACGCCTGTCAAGCAGTAAACTTTCAAGACTGTGTTTAAAATATTCAACAACCCTAGATCATACGTTATTAATGGGATGATACTTCGAGTCTCCTCGAAGTCAGCCTTATTTTCTCTATGGCTGTTTGCCCAAATTACCATGGTGCTATATATTGATAAGTTAGAACATGATTGAATAGTATTTTCGCTGTTTTTTGAAAGTAGTGATTCATGACCACTATAATCAAGGAAATATAGTTTACCAGCTCGGTTTTGTTTTGTGTATATTTCAACGACTCCCACATTACTTTCGGAGGCTGGGAATAATGAAATAATCAGAATATCCCGTCTAAAACATGAAACCGATGCGTAAAAATATAGTTGTGGCATTCGTTGGTTCGCCATTACTCCCTGACTCGAGCGACGTTATTGAACATACCTGTAAACGGGAATCATATATCAACAGTTTAGTTAGCTAACTCGGAAGGTGAAGATATATTGGGTCTCTTTGGACAATATTTGTGGAGTTTTGCTCTCTCCCACAAAACTCATGCTCAATATAATGAGTGCACCAGCTTTTGCATACGTAATGAGTTATGTTAGCTAATCAGTTGCAGTGGCAACCCCACACACCTCAACATCATATTATTAAAATAGGTGTATAGTTCCTCATGGATAATTCTCCAAACAAATTAAGGCATTTCGGTTAAAAATCGAAAGGTTTTACAAATGTTAATAGCCTCCAGCTCATTAAAATTTTTGAGGCTTCGTTTACGTAACTGCTTTTCTTCCTTTGACTAAACCCTTGTTGGATAGCTCCCTAGAAGCAGTTTAGTTGTTATAGTTTGGATTTATACCGGCGAATTGCTGTTATTAGACTGTTTCACATAAAGATAAGGTTTTCGTGAAAGAGTATTCATTGTTAGATTATTCAGTTATTCTTACCTAATAACCAAAAAGTTCTCTATAACCTGTTAATAAGTTTGCGAGTTTTAGTAAGTATATTTTTTGTCTTTTTAAACTAGCTCTGTATCCATCCCTTTAAAGATCCAAGTAATTGATGTGTAAACAGGAATTAATACGTCTGGGTAGTGTAATAAAGAGAAGAAAATTATCATAAATACATGTATTGGGCCAATATATCATTTAGTTCTTAGCATTGTCCTAACCGAAGCAGCTGCCCAAACCGAATTGGGATTGTCTATTGAAGAACGGTGTGCCTGAGAAGTTTATTAACATCTTAAAAGCCCTATATACAAACACCTCAGGCAGAGCAAGGGCATACAACCACCTTTCTCCATTGTTCCATTCGAGCAGTGGGGTTAGGCAGGGTTGCCCAATCTCACCATTCCTCTTTAAATTTGCCATCGACGACATTCTGGAAACAGCTCTGATGGATGTAAGTAATGGTAGTGTGGATCTGTTGCCTGGAGAAAAACTTCTCGACCTTGAGTATGCGGATGATATTGTCTTACTGTGCGACAATGCTCAAGCCATGCAATCCGCACTTAATTAGTTTGTAATCAGTGTCCGTAGGTATGGTATGTGCTTTGCACCTTCGAAGTGCAAAGTACTTCTACAAGACTGGCAGGATTCTAATCCTGTACTCACCCTGGATGGTGAGCAGATAGACGTAGTCGAGAAGTTCGTGTATCTGGGTAGCTGCATAAGTGCTGGTGGGTGTGTGTGATAAGATCAATGCACGTATAGTGAAAGCCAGAGCGGCTTATGCCAATCTGGGCCACCTTTGGCGCCTTCGTGATGTCAGTCTGGCTGTAAAAGGTCGGATTTACAACGCGTTGGTGAGAGCAGTTTTGCTCTATGCTTGTGAAACCTGTTCTCTCCGAGTTGAGGACGTTAGACGACTCTCTGTGTTCGATCATCGTTGTCTCCAAAGGATTGCTGACATCCAGTGGCAACACCATGTCAGTAATACAGAGGTTCGGCATCGTGTGTTCGGGCACAGAGACGATAATGCAATCGGTGTCACCATCTTGAAACACCGACTTCAGTGGCTTGGATATGTTCTACGAATGTCGTCCCAGAGAATTCCACATCGTGCATTATTTGCCGACTCTGGGACTGGTTGGAAAAACCGGAGAGGTGGTCAATATATGACATGGTGTCGTGGTATGAAAGAAAGCTGCAAAGGACTGGCTTCTGTTGTTCCTTCACGACTCCCTGGCTGGGGTCCGAGAGATAGCGCAACGCAGTGGCTAGATATGTTATCAGATATGGCTCAGAATAGAAGCCAGTGGCGATCCTGCTGTAACCTTCTTTTACTTCATAAAAAAATGGTTGTATCTTTCTTAACTGAAGGATTTCTTCTGATTGTACCTTTCCGTTCCCCCATTATTACCACTATTATTATTACACTACCTTACACCAATCTCTTCCTTATTGTTCTTTTTTTACCCTCACCTTTTTTTTCTTTTTCCTTCTCTTTAAATTCTCATAGTTTTGTGTGGCGCATATATATTTGGCGCACTCTTGTACCAATATCTATGTGTTCAAATAAATAAATAAATTGTCCTAACTTATAAAATTAAATTAAAAAAATAGGTCCCTTCTGTTTTTGTCAAAATATCTAATTTGTGATTAGGAAACCATCCGCCACATTGCGACTTTGCTCTATGTCCCTTCACATATAGATTTCCTGAAAAGATAGCTTTTAATTTCAGGAAACATTAAGTCATACAAATGTACTAGTTTAATAAGTTCAAAAATTAGTCACTGTGATCCCTTACTAAAGGTAAAAAAACTACGAGACCTTAATTTAACCTATTTATTGGTTTTATTCAAATCTTGTTAACCTTATCATATTACTTTTGGGAGTTTTTCTCAAACCGTTGGAGGAAATTAGAAAAAAGCTTGGTACTTAATTTGATGTATATATAGTTTTCTCCTGTTTGTCGAAAGATTTTGTGTAAATCCTAGTCATATTCTTAGCCTGAAAATCCAATTAGCAAACCTAACATTAGGCGTGATTAAGAAATCTAAAACTAAAGTAATTACCACTAAAACGAAACAAGTGTAAATACTTTATATCAGGAGACTATAATATTATTCTATCTTCACATTTTAACTCGGTTTATTCCAGGCGTTCCTGATATAAAGTATGTACACTTGTTTTATTTCAATGATTAATGTTTTAGTTTTAAGTTGTAAGCAGTTGTGGAGAATCCACGAAATAAGTACTTATTTGTGCACATAAATATTAGTACAAGGGGGCGCCAGATACATATGCGAAATAAGTGAATTCATGTTATTCCGCTGCGATATTTGTTCTTTCTTTATTCATTTCCACTATTCTTGTGATATTTGTTCATCTCAAGGCCTTCAATTTAGCAATGGAAAAGCTTTACGTTCTTAAATTTTGTGTGGAGCATTTCTTATTATCATGCTTCATTGAGCTTTTATGCGTAACTGTTATGTCCCGATAAGCATAATGAATGAATTCTTATCGTATAATTGTTAAATAACTAAACTATTCATATTCATGCCCCTCTTATTATGAGCTTTATTTTCACCTATGAACTATTATTATACGTCTTACCATTCTTGAATCATGCCCTGTCTATTAATTACTACCTTCCACACAGTCACATTTGGCTAAATCCTGTACAAATATTATTTTCCATTTTATGGTACGATGTGGTCTGTCTGATCGGTATATAAACCCAGTATGCTTGAAATAATTGATTCATATGGCAGAAACTGAGATTGGTGTTCTGAACTTAACTAGCTGGGCTAGACAGGAAGCAGGACCGATAAGTACTCTGGACTACACTCACGGGTTTTTGGCGTCATTGGTCCGATCGATAATTCACTACTCTCTAATTGGTGGTATCATTCCGTTATACATATACAGGGCAAAAGGTCACAAGTTATAACAGTAACAGTAAACAATAATGAAGTTCCTAATTAGCATTTTGTATTATTATTTTTCAAATTAATACGAATTGATTAAACTTAACTCATCTAAAGGATTTTGTTTATGATTCATGATTTTTCACATTAGTTTATACTAGAGTGAACAAATATGGGTAAGATTTGTACCATGGCTTCTGGAAAAAATCGAAACAGTTGTACCCATAAACAAAACTTTAAGGCTTTGTGTCTCTTCAGACACTACGCTATTTTTCCGAAGTGCGTACTGGGAAGTGTCCTAACTGTTTCTATTGTTTTTTTGGCTTGACGGTTTAGTTTATTTACAAATTTTGCAGTGACTGAGCACACATATTAATCGGGAACCATAATACCGAAAATGTCTTGATCACACAAGGCACTCTTTGTAATAGCTATAGCTCCAATTTTATTTTTTATTTATTTTAACACTTAGATATTGTTACAAGGAGGCACCAAATACATATGCGCCACACAAATCTCATTCGATATATGTGAAGGCTGTGATACTGCCCGGGTGCCCAAACCGAAGCAGGTGGTTTTCTTGAGAGGCCACTCCCTGAGCCTTCGACCTGAAGGTCTGATCAACAAGGCAGTGGAGCATCGTGAGGAGATGCAGTCCCATGAAAGCCGGTGGCCAACAATTGGTTCATACGCCACTTGTTCCCGCAGGATACTGGAGCCCATGTGCACCATTGGTTTGGAATCCGGCCGAAGCGCCAGACATTCGCTTTTCGTCCTCTCAATTTCGTAAACAACACCCCTGCCAACAGAAGGCAGTGAGTAGAACTTCCCTGGCAGAGGCTGTATACGCGTGGCCATGTGAGAGCATTTCGAGAGGGAGAGCGAACTCTCCTCACTCTCGGCCGTACCAGGGTATTTGGGGGCTATAGCTCCAAGCAACTCGTTTTCAATAACTAGTTTTATGAATCAAATGAGTAAATTTCTACTTTTAAAAGCATAACTACTTAACTATCCTTGATATAAAATTCACGGTATATAATATTGATTAGAGTGTAGATACCTAAATCTCGACGAAAAACATTCAGTCCCACCTATTTCTCCGCGCATCAAAGTCTAATATTATAGTCTGACGCGGTAATTGAATTCTTGCTGTTCGACGTGACTTTGTCTAAATATTTGTTGGTGTAGTTGAGGACGTTTATTTTAGCACTTTCTTAATTCTCAATCAAAATCACTCAGGATATCGTCAACATTTGTCAAGATCTTCAGGATGTAATTCTAGTGTTTCTGCAGTCTTTTCATTTTACTCAAGGCTAAAACATGTCTCATATGGTGTTTTTTGATAATATTTATTTATTGTAGGATACAGTGAAATATATTTTGGTTACTGGCGGGGTCATCAGCGGGATCGGCAAAGGTATTATCTCTAGCAGCATCGGGACTATTTTAAAAGCATACGGATGGAATGTTACGTGTATAAAAATTGATCCTTATTTAAACATTGATGCTGGTACATTCTCCCCCTTTGAACATGGAGAAGTTTACGTTCTGGATGATGGAAGTGAAGTTGACCTTGATCTGGGAAATTATGAAAGATTTTTAAATATAACATTGACCAAAGATAATAACATTACGACGGGAAAAATTTATCAGAAAGTAATTGAAAAAGAACGTCGTGGAGATTACCTTGGGAAAACAGTACAAGTAAGAATGCTTCATCAAATGTTTTGACTTATATATATGTGCATATTTTATACTATCATTATCCTCCTCCAAAACCTAATTATTTTAACACTTTATCCCCGTTCTTTTACTCTCAATTCCTGTTCGTTGTTCAGTTTAGTTTATTCCTTGTATGTTCAGGTGTGGCGATATCAATCATTGGAATAACATGCTAATTTCTAATTTTATCAGTTTAAGTGGTTGCCTGTCTGGTGACTTTTTGATGTTAAATGGATTGTTTGGTTGAATTGACCTGTGTTCCCGGATATGAATGTTATCCACGACACGAAACTATGTGTCACAAATAAGTTTGTTGTATTTTGAGTTAAATAACATAAAATTTATTTGTTTAGTATATTTTAAGTCGTTATAATCCAGTGTTTTTGTCGTAGGTCGTCCCACACATCACAGATGCTATTATTGAATGGGTCACAAATGTTTCTCGAATTCCAGTAGATGAAAGTGGTTCAACCCCAGAGGTATGCATCATTGAACTTGGTGGTACAATCGGCGATATTGAATCTATGCCGTATGTTGAGGCCTTCAGACAAATGCTTTTTCGAGTGGGAAGTGTCAATTTTTGTTGCGTACATGTCAGTCTAGTACCTCAGCTTCAGTCTGTTGGAGAGCCTAAAACCAAACCTACCCAAGTTAGTTTCTATTTATTCCTTAGCTTAGTAAAGTATTGTTCCAATTTTATAAACATGCATCATATATATGTGGTTGATCACATACCAGAAACATCGGGTTTTAAACCGTTTTACACATGATTCCACCCATATTTTCGTTAGGACATTATGTGTAGCCTTAATTATCTAGTTTATTTGCATATTATGAACCAGTGCCAAGACCTAAGAACTGTGAGTTCGAGCTGTTTACCATCGTATGCCCAATTTCATAAGGGATTATGTTGTTTGTTCTGGTAAATTTCTGTGGTGGTAGTGAATTTTGGTATTGTTCTGAGGATATTTCTGGTTATTAAAATGAATAATAGATAATTAATCGGTATACTATGCACAAAAATGCAATTAACTCATTCACCAGATACGTGAGTATGAGCCACACAAAGTGTTAGAGCTGGTGGTACAAATACCCGGCTTCCCATATCAAAGTACATGGGGCAGGGTGTAAACTCAGCTACCGAAAGTCTAACGTCTTAACCATTATGTAACTGCGCAACTAATAACCATTCACAGATCTGAATTATTGGCAATCTTGAACCAGCATCAAATGATAGCAAACCTGATGAGCAAAAGTTTTCTTTCTAGAAGATTGACGCTTTTAAACGGTGTTTTTACGCAGAAATGAACATAACCACATGTTATTTAACATAAGCGATTGGACTCATGAACCAATAAACTTAAAAACCTAACTATCAAGCTTGATTCTCGGAAATCACAACCAGATGATTAGGAACACTTTTAAGCCAACAAGCTCACTTCAATCAATTTTATGCAAACCAAATAAAATGACTAAAGAAAAGTTAAACATCATCTGTAAAATAAATTGCTCTAGCTATCAGAAACATTGCATCAACCAAAGTAACCATCCTCTTTATCACCATCTCCATGAACAATTAGTTGTCACAAGTAACGCCATGCCTTCTTTCATACCAATGTGGATATGCGTTCGGCTATAGAAATGTTCCTATCACAGACGGAAAGAGTAGATAAAGGACTAGGTAACTTTTAGAGTTTTGGCACCCAGGTCAATCAGGAATCGTTGAAGATATTGCAATGGATCCAATTTCTCAACCAATTGCAAAACCATAAATAACCATAAGACCAAGAACTAAACCAAGATGGAAGACAATTAAAGCAAATGTCCAAACAATGAAATAACCTCTATTGACAACAACCAATCAGATAATCTTCACAAAAAAGCTGTTAGTCACATATAGAGAAATTCCAGTAACTCACTTCTGTCTGAAGTTTTTGTGGAAGATATTCTTTGGAAAGATACTTCAAAGAACTTAGCTCCACCGAAATTTTTTTCAGTGTAAGCTTTAGTTGTAGCCTCGTAGTTAAACAACTCATCTCTGAAGCTAGTTTGTGTGTCCGGACCCAACATTGCCTACCTTAGTTTAAGGAGCCAAATAGTTTAATCTGACTGTCTTACTAAACATATAACTGAAAGTCGAATGCATGACCTTTCAGTCAGTGATCTTGAGTGCTGTTAGAGGTATGAGGGCAGTTATCAGCTCCCGGCTACCCACATCATGGAAAGGTTCTTCTAGAGGTACCTGAAAAGGAAATCGGGTTAGAGGTGGCCTTAGTGACCCGAGAAAGTGACCGCAGTGCTCGAGGAACGACTGCCTGAGACTGGTCACACACGATCTTTTTGTGAGTAGTGTTCGTGTTAGCTCAGTACTTGTTGGGACCTTACCTCCGGAGACGGAAATCTGTGGGATAAGGTGAGGTGTGCATTTTTAGGGTCGACCTTCTCTAACTACATCCTTTCTTGTAGGAAGACAGCATCGACGTAATGCTAGTTGCCTGAAGGAAACACCTTACTGCCATCACACCTCCGTACAGTCGGCAATAAAACTTCGCCCTCGGACCTTAGGTTTGCTGCTTTTAATCTTACTGCTCTTCAACCGACTTGTCTGACATGGTAGGACCGTGAGGAACGATTGTTCCAACCAGTATAGCTCGATTGGTTCATTACGATAGGTGAGCCCGACCACCACGTCAAGGTAGCAGCAATGGTCGGGCATGATCTTTACTAAGGTGCATCAACAGCAAATAATTTCCAGGCTCACAGCTATGACGGATAATACACTTAGTAGAAATGAGTGGGAACTGTCAAGGTAGATATTTACTAGCAGATTTTCTCTGCATATATTAAAATTTTTTTAATCTTTTCTTTACAGCTGTTTTATTCATTTAACGGAATTGAGGTATTTATTTCTACGGAGATTTACTTTTTTTTAATGGATATATTAAAATCTCTCCGTAACCTATACTTATTGGTTTGCTGTTATAGGTGAATGTTGTCGATTTATTATTTTTTTGGTACTGCATATATTTTACTTTTAACCGTTAACAGTCTCTCTCAAATGCTAACTTGAAAATAAACGCAGTACGTTTTTCCTCATCCTATTCTCTGTCAA
This sequence comes from Schistosoma haematobium, assembly GCF_000699445.3. Taxonomy (NCBI): domain Eukaryota; kingdom Metazoa; phylum Platyhelminthes; class Trematoda; order Strigeidida; family Schistosomatidae; genus Schistosoma; species Schistosoma haematobium. The sequence continues at coordinate 23,415,157 of NC_067197.1, forward strand.
TAGAATGTAGCTTTTCTGATTTAATTTTCTTTTAGCTTTTTTTAAATTGCATCTGTCTAGTTCACTAAACAGTACTCCTAAGTATGAGGAGATTGGTATCATTCGTTCTTACGGACTATAGTAATACTAAATATTTACTACATGTGGTTTTATTTATATTTTAGTTGTAAATGATTGATATTTAATCATTCACCTGGTAAAAAGTTCATACCTTTCTATTTTTCTGCCTATCGAATGAAAACACTTCGATTTATAATAACCAGTGATTAATGAATCTATTCTAGTGGTGGTTTTCATTGTTAATTAATGTAGTCTAGATAGCTTTTTTCTTACTGAGCATCACTAGTTGTTCCATTCATGCACTACTGAAGATATTCAAAGGAAAATGGAATAACTTTCCTACGCTCCGTAATTTTGGATGTATTTTTTTCACTGATATCAATCTGTCGTAAGATATCTTACACCAAACAACTAATAATCAAATCCCCCGAGCTCCAGGTATAAGTATATAGTATATAGCTACGCTATCGTATATTGTACATGACATTTTTGTCGAAATTAAACTGTATGAGAAAATTAAATTTGTTTGACTTCGCGCAATTTTAAATGACATCCAACCTGTACATTTATTTACAAACTTTATTATGGGTTACATTGCAAATTCATCCTGAATTCAACAACGTTATGTGGTAGAGTTGTGCGTTAGAAAGATTGTTCGTATCAGTATTTATGATTCAGGTAACGTAAGATTAGTTAGATTAGCAAGCGATTCCTAATACGAAGTTGTTAATTGAGATAAATTCCAATTGTTCAAATATGTTGATACATTATGTACTTCAAATCCTGCTCTATTAGTTTACGTGGAAGGATTTTCTTACTTGTCTATTTATTACGTTTTAGTAAGCTGAAAACTTTTTCAAACAGAACCATTGATTTCTTCGTAGATATTGCAAACTATTTTTTTAACCTATAATTTTCTTTACCTCGTATCGAATTTATTGGCAAGCGTACGTGAACTGCGTGCCTGCGGCTTACATCCAGATCTTCTTATGTGTCGTTGTAGTTCACCGCTACCCTCTAGTGTCATCAACAAAATCAGCCTATTTAGTCAAGTTGCAGTAGAACGTGTAAGTAATTCATAATCTTTTTGAAAGTTTTTTTCCTACTTGACCAGAGTTTCTTACTACGAATCATCTTCCTTTACTTACTAATATTTTCTAGATTACCCGAAAAAACTGGTGACTATGAAATCCTAGTTCACAATTCACTTCGCTTAAAACTCTCCCCGTGTTCATATGAAGATTTGTATTTTTTAATGTTGTCTTGCAATTATTTTTAGTCTAGTTAATATACCATTAATAGTAGCATTAGTAACACTAATCCATTCCTAAAAAGTTCGTTTGTAATATGTCTGAGAGATATGTGACTGGATCCACGTCTGTAAAAGTAAAGTTAATAGAATTAAAATGAGATGAAAACAATGAATAAAGCAGAATACCATAGCTTCTTTATTCTGTTTTCGTAGATGCTCTTCAGCTGCTCACTTGTATTGAAAGATAAAATACTGTTACTGTCGTTTATAAACAATGACTACAGAAAAACCATTTAAACTGTATGGTTTGTCTGACTAAATATTTTAGTTCTTTTGTTGAGTGTGAATTACATGTGTTATAGAATGTTCAAAGTACTTATTATTATTTTACTACCATACACCAATTTGTGGTTATTGTTCTTTTTTTTCGTTTTACACGCACCTTACATTCTTTATCTCTTCCCATTCTCATTATTATTGTGTGGCACATATGTATTTGGTGCTCCCTCGTACCAATATTTATGTGTTCGTCAAGTTCCCAATTATTGGTTCTTCTACTTTATAATTCATTGATAATATTTTTGATTTTTAAGTTCGTAAAGAATCAACAATTTCTTCAGTATTTTACTTACTAATTCTTTATTGCTAAAATAATTACTAAGTGATATCATTTCTTTTTCAAACACGTTCTGTATTACCGTGACATTGAAACATGTGAAACTTAATCTATAATATTTTTACGTATCTCTAAAATGTAAATTAACACAAATAGCATAGTAATAGGAATTACTTATCGTCAGTCAGAAGAAATGAGTATAAAACACATTCTGAATGTTAGAGGTGTAAAGAAAATCTATAATTGTGAATAGTAGCCATAATCATATAAAAAGAGTATAATTAGTTATTAAGTAAATATAAATTATATCACAGTCTCAGTGATAGGTATTTAAAGGTAACACTGGATTGGTCTTTTTTTATGCGTTTCACGCAGTAGAGACGAATCTCCAATATTCTTGTACTCAATAATTTTTTAATGAACCGATGGCTCTTAACCTCCTCATTTTCATTTTCAAACTCTGGAACACTGTACATAGTGTGGGTTCTATAGAAGCGGTCACTATCCAAGCTAAATATACTGAAAAATATTGATTTGGTTGATCGGCTTCACACATATATCTTAAACTTCGTTTTGACTATTATATGGTTATTATACTAAAAATGTATTGTTATCTTGCTTTAAATGTGCTTGTTTAGCTAAAAAAATTGTATTATCATTTTGTAAAACAGGTTATTGTTTCCTTAGATGTTAGTGATTTATATGAAGTGCCTTTACGATTAAATGATCAAAATTTATGCTCAATACTACTGGAGCATTTCCAATTGAATCCTAAACTACACATTGAATATCCAATTCTTGGGAAATGGAAAGCATTGACTCGTCAAATGGAGCTGGCATCGGAAGTTGTCCATATAGCTATAGTTGGAAAATATACCAAACTTAGTGACGCTTATTTGTCATTGTTGAAGGTAATTTAATGTGCTATTTTCTATTGCTTTTTTTAAATGTCATGTATATGCTAACAAAACTCAGGTCAGGGGAATTACGTGTCGAATTGAAATCCTCAAATGACTTAGTTCTGTTTAGTAACGACTAACAAAGTAGTCTACTAATCACCGTCATCGACAATGCAGGCATGTTTTGACTGGATTTTTACCCCTCTAAATGCAAAATGTTATTTCAAAACTGGCCTATACCAACGTTTAAACCGTTGATGGAAATTAAAGTCATGGGCGTCGACAACTTCACTTATCTTCAAGGTCTCATTAGCCTAGGTTTGTTGGTGCTCTGACCAAACTATGGCACGAAATCGGAAAGAGACGTGGACGAGATGTTCATCTGCTAACTATGGGGTGAGTATACCGGTCAACATTTCGCTTTGTTTTAATTTGTGGCTATGCAATATGGCCTTCAAAATAGAGAATATATGTCGGTTAGTTGCATCTGGTCATAAGCACCTCTGAAACATTGTTCGTGTATGTTTGGGCTACCGAGTGAGCAATGATGGTTTTAGGCGCAGGGTACTTGTTAAGAATGGGGAATCGATTGGTGAGATAGCGAATCTTCGTCGACTGAAATGACTGGAATATGTATTATGTGCGCTGAACCACATACCTTGACGTGGAATTTCGGATTTAATAGAATTAGATTAAAAGAAAACAGGAAGCGGCCTAACCAAGACGTGATATTATTCATTGAAGTCATTGGCTGTTAAATTGAATGATATAAGTAAGTGCAAACTACTCCCCTCCTGATTGCCGTAACTAACGGTTTGAGGCTTTAGGTGACATGGCTCGTAATTGTTCACTGATGCTGACGCGTTCACTTTTTATCCCTCCAAAATTATTTTGTACCTCTTATTTCGTTAGTAATTTCTTTTTTAGATCACATTTCTCGAGCCTTAATCGTTTTTACTACCACTATTCGTACTAATATTATATTTCCCTCGGTGATTTCTCACTATATTGTTGTAGTTGTGTAACTGAAATCGATACCAGGTTCTATGTTACTCAGGTCTAATTAACTGGGAACCGATTATATTAATCTTCACTTCATTACATGCCATAGGTCATTCATTTCCAGTAACTTTTCTATCGGAAAGCTCAGCTATTTTTACGCAGTTTTGCTTGAATTTTTTATTCTCCATCAGCTATATTTTGGTAAAATCCCCGTGTCAATATGTTAATAAAGTAATTTGTGGGATCGAATTTGAAATAATCTACAACTGCTTATGCTCCTGATATTTGGTTAACTAAACTAGATAGTAAGAGCTGGTAAAACTGCCTAGGAAACTAATATACACTAAGTCACTATACTAAAAACTGATACATAGGTACATGCAATTAGAAACATGAGTTGCCACCTCTTCAGGTAAATGCTCTTGTTTAAATAGCTCTTCTACACTAACGTTCAATTTACTATACAATCTTGGTTTGTCGTGTGAATTTTTCTTTGAGGTTGACCAATAACTGGCAACGAAAGGTCATGCATAAAATCTCGAAATAGAAGTAAAATTCCTGACTTCTGTATTCAAGAAGAAAAAAAACAGTACAGTACGTCAAAGATCCACCGTATTCAGGTCTTAAATTTTTTCTTTTCATTTGATTAGATCGTTAAATATTGAGCACGATGCTAATCACTGGATAATATCAGTTGATACGATTTTCACGTATGAAATTTAAGCTACTGACTTTTTGTGTTAGTAAGGTCGTTAAATTGATAAGCAACCGTAGTACTCATCAATTTGATGAAAATAAACTTTTGTTTAAAAATACAAAACAAAGTAAATGTAAGCATTTTATATAAAAATTATGTTTGAAATAGTCTCAGCGATTGAAATTTAAATAATTCCATCGTTTCGTTCAGCTAACTTGTCTGGACTTCTTCAGGGTAATAATCAAAATCATTAAAGATATATGTAGCGTTTTAACAATCAAATCTATACTGGGTTAATCCAACAATATTTGGGTGTTAGTTTTAGTAAATAGGATAACATGAATCAGTTCAATGGGAATCATGTGAAAAGTTCACGATGTGGAAATAAATGACAAACGAATTATCTGTATGTGTAAATATGTATATGTAAGATAGAGTTATTAATGAATGATATTCGGTGTTAATATGTTTTTATATGAAGGAAAAATAAAAGTGCAAGTTAAAGGTTGAAAAAATGTTTCTGAATCATTGAAGTGCACTTAAAATGAGAATCATCAAATAGATAATTGTATTGCTAAAAATAACTTACATTAATTCCAGTCAAAATAACGATGCATTTGAAATAAACAGGTTGAATAAAGAAAGGGTTTAATTACTTGGCAATGAGTATTTGCCAGGTAGTCGCTAGTTGAATACCATCCTTTCGGTCCCAGCTGTTCTTGTTCGCCCATATATACAGCGCTTTTGCTGTCAATCTTTTTTTATGAGTGTTAAAATCTTTCTGAAGTATTTTGGTCCCTCCAAAATTAATCTTGTGTCCTGTCTCTAATGCATGTAAATTAAATTTATTGTCAGACGATGTGTGACTAATCAGTACAAAATGATACCCGACTTCAAATATTACCAAGATTTCGACTTTAATGTATTAGCTATTTGTTAATGAATGTTTCATTGTCAGGGTTGACAGTTGTTATAATCTCTTTCTTACGGTTATGACCCAGCTATTCCTATTGCTTAGTATCCTTGGACACCAAATCACTCGACAAGACCCCAAATCAGAACACGGTTGAACAGGAAAGAGATTATATTCCAAATAACAAGGTTAGATGGATGCAAGATGCAAGTAAGTAGTACAATAGAGAAAACGTTAGTATATTTATAGTTTTTACATGAGAAGATTCTAGAGTATTCTCCAACTATCGACTAGTGCTGATCGGATAAGAATTAGCCAATCAGCGTGCACCAAAGCAATCGTGCATTGAGCATGCTTTAATCCAGTCTATGTCCTGCTAACAACAGTATTATAAATACCAAACTCTTAAGGAATTAAAGATTATCCTTCATCCTCGTATTAACAAACAACTGTTATCCCTCTTTTAAAACTGACAGTGATGGCATTTTTTAATTTTGATGTTACGTACTTTCCCCTTGAATCTCTATCGAGTAATCCAGATGATCCAAATTAAATGATGTTAACTTAGAAAAATGGAAAAGGTTCGTTAAAATCAATATCCAACTACGCTTCGTTTCACATTGGTCTAGCTTTTATTACCTTTATGTTCTTTTCTCAGGCTCTTCGTCATGCTGCAATTTATACAAATTTAAAACTGGATCTTTCACTTGTGTGTGCTGAAGATCTCGAAGAAAACACCCGTATCGTGAGTCCAGATGCATTTCATCAAGCTTGGCTCACTTTGAGTAGCTCTAATGCTGTTGTTGTTCCTGGAGGTTTTGGTCAGCGAGGTGTTGACGGGAAACTAGCTGCTATACGCTTCTGTCGAGAAAGAGGTGTGCCGTTTTTGGGTCTTTGTTTGGGCCTCCAATGTGCTGTGATTGAATTTTCCAGAAACGTACTTGGTTGGAAAGTAAGTCATTTCTTAAAAAAAAAACAATAAAAGATTGCAATTTACCCTAACACTATCGAAAATATGTATCGTGCATTCATCAACATGTACAAAATGTTCACCTTCAATCATGAACTGAACTTTTACAGTTCTCCCAACAGTGCTGAGCGAATAGGAAAAAAGGGCAAATTACTCGGTATATGGCTACAAAGGAACTCAACAGTCTTAGTTAAATGTACATTCTTAAAAAGAGTTTGTATCAAAAGAATGTATAGTCTTTTCTTTAATATTAATGCCATCAAGAAGATCAATTAGTTCAAATTTATCTTCTAAGGAAAACTTACAGTTTATTACGGATTGGGTTTAGCAATTTAGCTAACCATTTTTCTACTTTACGTGTAGGTGAACCACACATAGATAATATTGGTCGCAATTGATTATTAGGTTTATGTGTTTTAGGTAATCCATATAAATTCGGGAAAACAGAACCCGGAGGTTTTAGTATATTAAACTCCTCTTTGTTTATGATATTCATTTTAAGAAGCTTTAGTAAATTGGACTCGACTCTGGACTCCAATTTTCTAATATTAATATTGGATGAAACGTCCACCAGAAACTTACTCTGATCACCAAGTGTAGTTAACATTTTTACCTTGTAGTCACATTTATTCATATCGATCACCCTAGAACCTTTGTCAGGTTTGAGGATCACAATATGTGATCTACTTTGTAGGCTTTTTGAAGCGTCAAAATATTCCTGTGTCTGATTTGAGAATCATGAGGTGGTGGGCAATATCAACTAATTTTGCTTATTTGGAGCGGTTGGAACAAGAAAGTTAAGCGGATCATAGAAAGTTTCAAACTGAGTATCGATCGATAAGTCAGAAATGTCGACGGAGAAATTAAATCCGATAGATAGAGATTCCTTCTCAAATACAGAAATTTTAACTGATGATAAATTTGTTACACACTTATCTGAGTTAAATTGAAATGAATTCCCATCACTATCATCAATAATGTATTTATTCAGCGTTTGTTTAGTATCCTTTGTTTTAGCAACTACTAAACTACAGAAGTCCATAGATTTAATATGACATATTACAGAAATATTCTATAACACTTGTGTTGCATGAATATGAAGTTCAACTAGTTTATTTATCATTTCATCACATATTTCCATATGAGATTTCGCAAGCTGCAAAAGATTATAAACCTTTGGTTGCAGTTCATTAGATCGTAAGTATTTATAAAACTGTCTGGGAAATGTATGTGTAGTGATGCAAGTTTTTTAGAAGTCAAGCTTTACCTTTTTCAGATGCAATTTTGCACTTCAGATTAGCAAGTTCATTTAACATTATTAAAGAGAAACAGTTGACTATGGCATTTAATAAGGCTAGTCTATATACCAATGGAAATGTACACCATAATTGATTGCTACCTGAGGTTTAATGTCCATCTGCGCTAAAATTAATTTCTCATATCCAATATCATGATTCTTCCGAGACAATTTTCCTTAAGCGGGTCGTATAATTGATATTGTAACATTGATTTAATTAATAACCTTAGTTTGTCTGTTTAGAAGAAGAGTATTATTGATTTTTTTCATTGATTCCAAGAAGTCTTTGTCATACCTCTTAATTGACTGGGAAAGTGTTTATTATTGACGACAGATCCATATAGTTTCTGAATATTCATATTGAATATCTGAATATAAAAGAGCATCGTCTTGATTTGCACTCTATCGCGCATATCATTTGACTAAAGGAACACCAAGTTAGACATGGAGTATATCATTTCTATGATTAGTGTTCATGTTCCTTTCATAATATTAACGTTATTTTCTGAGGTCCCAGATGTTAATGCATTTGCACCATGTATGGTTTACCGGTACTTCTCAATAGTTTCTTCTTAAGACTTTGATTTCTTATTATTCAGTAATTCCGACCAATACAGTAATAATGGCACCAATGATTATTATTCAGTCACATTTCTAAATGTCACACTCGTTTTATGTAATCAAATTACTCTTGATTCTCCATTCGACTAACAGTTATTTCCACTAGTTTAACTCCTAAAATAAAACTATTAGTTTTTAATCTTCATTTATTTGCCTACAGTATTTTGACAGATTATGTTTATGTAAGAGGCTCTGTTAGGATTTTAATCTTAAACAATTCATAATTGTCTCGGAATCTACAAGTTTATCCTACTGATAAGTTTAAACAAACCTACTAATTTCCTTCCTCGATGAAATATCATATATATAGCAAGTTCTTTGTTTTGTAGACTTGTTAAGACTAGTCAATAAATGCAGGTTCGCTACGATTTTCATATCGAAAAGAAGTTTAGCTTTTGGTGGAGTTTTGTTCTCTGATGATGTCGTTCAGAAGAACGATGAAAGCTCCACGACCAAACCATCCAGCTCAGAGAACAAAACTCCACCAAAATCACCCACCTGAGCTACAAATCTTCTCCACCATCTCAAGTTTAGCTTTGCTGATAGCTTAACTTCATCAACCTGCGTAATTCAAGTGCAAACCGTTTGTAGTGTAGGTCTAATACCGGTTCCATTTTAATTGTTGTTTGTCATAACACTGTGCAAACTATATGTGACGTAGAGAGACAGGTTAACGTTCGTTCAAATTGTAAACGTAGTGGCCTGATGCTCAGTATTCGCCAGATGTTAGGCATTTCACTATAAACTTAGGTTAAGTTTCCTTCATCACACAACTTTCGATTTTTAGGCATAGTTGGATTTTGACATCAATACAAGTTTTGATATCTTGGAAAATTCGCACATAAATACTTCTTTGTTTCGACTGAGTAGTTTGTTTGTATATTCTTCTTCATTATGCACTCTTGATAACTCGAAAATGAAAACATCAAGAGTGTTTCTAAGAGAAAACTAATTAGGTTGTTGGCTGACCAAAAAAGATAACGTTTATCCGGTAGGTGAGGAAAGATAAATGGATTCTGTAAGCCTGTACCAAGCCAATATATACTTGAAAACTCACCCCGTCATCGCTCAGATACACGTAGTATTGTAGAAAACTTATTTGTAGGTTAGTAAATAGTCAACGCAATGGTCTCATGAAATAACAGTGAGTAAAGTTCCAGAACGATTGTTAAGGAGGTGAGAATATACGTCACACAGTTCTCAGCAAGACAGAAAGGCGCTGAAGTTTAATTTACTAGCTTCGATAACAATACAACTCATAATTGAAGCTCAGGAATCACAAACCGAGAAAAATAGTTCTACTTCAGACGTGAACATGGATGTATAGATAAGGCCTTAAAAGGTAAACAGACTTAATGTTGACTGTTTTTAGTTTTATTTCTTTACCGGAAGATGGAATTCAGTGTATTAATTAACAGGTTTTATGATCGTATTTATTTTTGAAAAGTGTACTAAAAATAAACATAAGTTCGGATGCTGTGCACTCGAACAATATTGACGGAGTCCAAGCTAATGGTAAGTTGTCACCAAAATTTAATTATTTTCCTTCATATCTTGTTGATTTCTTCTCACTATGACCCAATTGGAACTAAGACAACTTGGACCGATACACATTTAGGTCAGCTATCACTATCTACTACTGACTGATACTTATTTTATTTATTTATTGTTGTTGCTCCGTATGATATTTTGACTTGTGTTTTGTTCTGTTCTTTTACTTAGGACGCTAATTCCACCGAATTTGACCCAAATACCACTCATCCAGTGATCATTGATATGCCTGAACATAATTCCGGAATTATGGGTGGAACAATGCGACTTGGTCGACGCCGTACATTGTTGTATCTATCGGAAATTTCTAAATCATACTTACAACGTACCTACAAATGTTCAGAACTTATATGTTCTCACTTAGATTCACAATCAAAAGTTTTATCTGAATGTAGAGCGAATGATTCATACACTTCATCGAAAACCTTTAATTCAGATAGTATAATGCACCGGTTAATTAATGCACCATACTTTGATGCGCGTCATCGGCACCGGTATGAAATAAATCCAAAATATGTCGATCAACTCGAAGAATCAGGTCTTATTGTTGTTGGTCGAGATGCAGAAGTTGGCAATCGTATGGAAATCATTGAGCTATTACAACCTTTGCATCAATTTGAAAATGATTCGGATTTAGAAAATAAATGTCCTACTCGACATCCTTTCTTCGTAGCTACTCAGTTCCATCCTGAATATACAAGTCGACCTACTCATCCATCAATTTTCTTTGTTGGACTTGTATTAGCTGCATCTAAGCGTTTGAGTGCTTATGTTCACAATCCTTTTCGACTTAGTCCTACTCAATTTGTATTGGATGAAGATGATAAAAAAGATACTGTGGATCTATTTAAAATAAGTCCACCTAAAAAACTAAAGGATACAGTCAGTTACTGCAGTAGGGAATCTACCAGTACCTGCATTATGGATTCAATCGATAGTAGTAAGGTGACAAGCTCAGTCAACACTGATTTTTAAGAGGAGTTGACACTAGTTTCTCAGTGAGGTTTGTTTTTTTTCTATCTCATCCTTTTTCAAGTTTTTTATGCTCGTGTAAAACCACGTGTTATTGATTCGTTCTGTCTTTTTACCTGTCACTGGGCAAAATGCATGAGCCTAACTTGCTTATCACAATTGATATTCGTGGTCTATTTATGATATCATGGTGAATTATTGATACGTTCTGATTAGTTGTTTTATTGCATAGGATGAAATAGTATTCCAGTGCCTAATTTCCAGTGTCTGTCAGCTAACATCAAGTTTTAATTCTTTTTACTTATGAATTCAGTATTTAAAAGTAGTTTTTGATTTTGCTTTATCCGTGGAACCAATTTCAGACTTTGCCAGTATTTTAGATGTGTTGTATCAAATTTTGACAAACACAACAGCTTAGATAATTGTGTTAATATAAAGTGAGTTTCGACTTTAAAATATTTCAATAGTAAGACAATTAGTCTGGGATTTTTATCATCCCATTATCTTGAAAATCTGTCTCAAAGGTTTTATTAACTAAGACGAGTAAATCTAGTCTTTGTTATGCTTCTCATTGGTAAGAAACTCGGTTAAGAAGTAAGAGAGTAACTTACTAATTGGCGACTTCTGAATATGTTGTTCAAATCATTTATTATAGTGAGAGTTTTTGTGTATATTTGGTTGTCATCATGATCAATATTTGGCTACTCGATAGATGATGCAAAAAAAAATATAATGTGGTCGATCGAAAATCACTTAAAAACTGAACTATTGACGCGAATCCGCGAATGAGTTGGCACCAAATCCAGTGACTGTCATACTTATTTATGCGAATGCAGGAGTTTTTTAGAGAGTGACAAACTTTCGTAGTTTACATCACGAACTGATATTAGATAAACCACCACTAAGAACTAGGAATGATTGAACAATTGTTTTGTCCTAGTGTGGGACTCTGCGGTGCAAACTATAAAAGTTCACCAACTCCACAAAATCCCTGTACTACTAATAATTCCACACTCACTAGTGATTAACTTTTAGATCCGACGTTTCAAGTCCTAGTGAGAAACCGTGACTAGTAGTGTACAACCATATTGGGTGTAAAATAGTTATCCACCACAGGTAATGAAAAATGGCCGCTCAATATTGCAAATTAAATGAAGTTATTAGGCATCTACACAACTGGGTTTCTGCTCAGTGCTCTACAGGTTAAGTGTTCGTGCGCGGGACCGAAAGACATGGGTTCGACTCCCTTTGGTGGAGTCATGGATGAATACTCTCGATGAATTCTCTACTGGAACGAAATAGCTGTCCAGTATCTCCTGTTTATGTAAGAATAAGATCCAATCATCAATGATTAGAATAGTAGGTGGGTATATTTGTTGTTGTTCTGAGATTTAATTTTATTACTTCAACACATATCCCTCTTGTTTATTTTTCGATGTCTTTCTATTTCTGTTTATCATCTTTTAGTGTACTGTCGTCGCTGTGTTGTGAAAGTCCGGTTTTTATTTAAATCCTTCTTAGACTAATAAACTTATTTTTAATTGAAACTTCACCTTTTTGTGCTCCAAAAATTCTAATTATCTACTTCACTTCTTAAAGAGAAAAATGCAAAGTAACTGATCACAAAAAATGTAGTTTTCTGTAATGTAAATCCATCAAGGAAATTCGTTGTATACTAATAACTATTTTTGATAGAAGAGATTTATTTTTATATGAATAGTTATTTTTCATCTGAAATAAAATAAAAAATTCTATCGAAGAAGAATAATGCCGTTTGATACGTTTATCGCCTTCTAATTTTGTACTAAGTCAATATAAATTGTTCGTAGTACGTTTTCCTATCCATGTTATACGTCAATTTTCTCTATGGTCTATGTTATGTTTTTCTTTTTGTTTCGTCGTATTAAAATTTTTTCATAATTATCCACATTTGACATTTTTTTTCAAAGATGAACAGGCTTAATTATTTAATCACCTTCTTCTTTATTAATAAGTCATACAAATTTTAAAGTGCTAAAGTAACTCATCTCTTCAATGCATTTGATTCCTTACAAATTCCATTGTAAGATTTAGAAATAAAATAAGCTAAGTTTACTATATTGTTGTTGTTTGTTTCTCTTTTAAATACAGTACACAATAAAAAAGGTTTTATACTGTCTTTATTAGTTTATTCAATTCAAATAAATAAAAACAATTTAATTTCATTAGTTCTTGTGAAATGAAAAAGTTTCTTGAGACAAAGTTATAAATGAGTTTCGTGATAGTGGTTAAAATAGGTGATTAAATGCAGCGATAACTTGAAATCTAATCGTTTCAGGATATCTCGGATATGTTTACACCATCATCATGTCTCAGTAACTGATAGACATTGGCATATGATTAATTCAAATTGACCCATTAATTATATGTGCCTACTAAATTTAAACGCGAAGTAATTATTGTTCGAAAACATTGTGAATTCATTTATTGAACATCAGTATTCACTGAATGTCAAACATATTCACGGGTATTATGTAAATTTACTGGCCCAATTAGTTTGATAATAATCATTATGATTTGCTGTATTTTTTTAATAAAGGATTCATGTGTTGTCTCAGAATGGTAGTATTATTTATGAGATTGATTGGGTTTAAGTAAATGTCTTTTCTAGGTTTGGTTGATGATAAAAAATGGTTCCGATTGTCTAATTCTGACAACTTATTTAAGCTTAAATGGTTTAATAACAAATGTTATTCTAATTAATAAGATTAATTAATTGATGATTTTGTTATCGTATGCTTGTTAACAAGACTATTGACAGATGGAAATATATTTTAAATGTTACACTAGGTGACGACTAGCATTTGAGTCTCTACATTTAATTAATGAAACATTAGAATTGCCATGTTTAGGCCGATATCTCAAACGTAGTTTCACCTTTCGAATATCTGAACACCACTCATAAATGGTCTTCCGAACAGTGTATCTACACTATAAAAATTAGGACCATAAGCCTATCGAATTTGAGAGAATCATTGAACATTTTGATTCATATATTTGTAAAGTTCCATCGAATGATATATTTCGAAACTGACCATGAGTACAAACTACCTTTTTATTAAAGCCTGGTACAATATATTGTTCATAGTCAGATAGCGTAAACAAAACGTCTGGAATTGTCGAGTTCATTGAACATCTTCGTTTTGTAGTGACTAGTCTCATATTTTGCATAGTTTCCAGTTATAAATTTTGGCGTACGTATTATTGTGTAAAATGTTCGGTTTCTACTGAAATATTGTACGTTGACAAAAACGTACCAACCAAACTATCATAATCAAGTTCATCAGATTTGGATTGAAAATAAAGCCCAACACTGCAATTGTCGTACAGGGATTTCCATGTTTTTCTGAGCATCATACAAACCATCAATACATGACAAGCTTATTTTCTAGAATCCAAGTAATCAATGTATACCGTTTTATGTTAATTCAAATATTTGTTAACAATCTTTCAAATCCTTCTTGATTAGGATTCGGCATTTAATATTAAAATAGAAGGTCATTGTAGTTTACTGTGTAGGCATGATCCAAACAACATTAATTTCATGATAATTAAATCAATAGCTTATAGTCTATTAGTGCACTGTAAAAGTACGAAAGTTAATATAATATGTGTTCATTACTGCTATAGGATTCACTGATTCTCTTAAAATAAATAAGATAGCGGCTGACATGTAGATAATGTGATGTTGAAAGCCTGCGAACACTACTAATAACTATCAGCTACAAAGTGCTAATCCCTCTAATTACTCATAAACTCAGGAAGTCGAATATTATTATGCCTCGAAGACCCAATAGCTATTCATACCGAATTAGTCTAGGGAAATCCATTTTTCTAATTGACTGTAAGTTGTTGGACTACGAACTACTTATTGATATTGTTATTCTGTCAAAGAGAAATTGGATGAAACTAAACAATAAGGGTGAATAGAGAAGTGAATCAAGTATTTCTCTATCAACTTTTGGATCTCCGATTAAAATCAAACTATTGTTTTAGTCAGAATCGAAGTTTGTATACTTCGTTAGTATCGCGTTACTATTTAAACTAGAGCTGAATGTTACTTCATCTCAGTGATTAGTTGTTTTAAAAATAAATCTCTGTTATCTGAAGCTGTTAGAATTTTTTGCACTCGTTCCTAATATTACTAACTAAATTCACTAACCGATTGTGACAGTTGTTTACTATAAAGGGTCAGTCAATTATACTAGATACCACATTTATTTATGGTTTACTTCAACCACGTCATAAATTAGCTTATCAACATAATATTTTGTCTTGGAAATTCGGTTCAACGAATATTACCAATGATTATTGTGGCTCTAGCGCCGTCGTGCAGTTCCTCTTATTTCCTATTCCCAGCTAAGTAATGTCCATCGGGTACGTTAAATGTAAATGCTATTCAATACGTCGATGTAATATGATTACGGTACAAAGGTTTAATAATTTCACATAAGTTTGATGCTTACAAGGTTTTCCAAATGTGTTAGAATGAGATTTTGAATTCTGTCATCAAAAAAAAGTTAGCTGCAGATTTCTGCATAACAACAGCTTCTGTGTTAACTGTTATCACGAAAAATATTGACACTTACCAGAAGACCTAAAAATGTTATAACATGGGATAGATTTTTAGTGAATAGCAATACTTTATCAACTTCAAAGTGTGCGTTAAATGTAGTATTGTGCGCATCTGAACTATGAGACCGCTTCATTCTCTTCTCAAAAGTTATTGCATTTATAAGATAGGGGGGTTTGTGGAGATTATAGATTTTATAGCTTAAAGTCACGAAATAATCTTGGACTACCATTTGAAATCTAAGAGTATAAGCTGGCCGTTTCATTCTAGTATGGGACTTGTCGGCAGTACGTATTTACGACTGACTCCTGGGATCTAACCCATGAACTTCGGTCCCATGCGTGGACACAACCTGTAGATCACTGAACCGAAATCCACTGGTGTATTAGTTTTTAGTGACCCTATATCTGCCTCCATTTGGATCGTATGAATGATAGTTATCGAATGATTGCTGTCGAAATATACATTCCTGCTATCCTCGCACGTAGATCGATTGATTGTTATTGAAATACACATGTCGTCTATCCCATTATATAACCATTGACTTAATTCTCGTTAGTAAATAACGGAATTAAATAAGTCAAATACGATAATGAAGTTTAGAATACGTATATTTTGTACAATCGTTGATTAAAACAGACAATCAGCGAGACGGAGCGAAGGAAACTACGAGAAGAGAGCGAAGTGATATGCGGTGGAGAAGGAATGTGAGCCAACTCCACTTAATCAAGCGTTGATCAATATTTATAGCCGAACAAAAATAAGTTATAGGCATGTGATGAGTAAGATAAGAAATGCACACACATATGCTCATATAAAAACAGTCGAGATTGATAAGCGAATTAATTAGGAAGGCCAAAATGTGACTCAAGAAAAATAAATCGGCTTGTACGGAAGCTAGAATAAGCTTGATGGGCTTAACATAGCAACCAACTTTACAAGTCTAGTAACTCCATTCAATTTGCAATGTTGCGCAGCCATTTTTCATTACCTGTTGTGGATAACTGTTTTACATCCCACTTGGTTGTACACTACTGATTACAGTTTTTACTAGAACTTCAGGAGTTACATTTTGAGTCATTACGAAATAAGTATTTTTATAGATAAGTTGGTGAAGCCCTACTGCAATTACAGATAGGGTTCTTACAGAATTGAAAATCACTTTTTCTGGTGAATATGCCTAGGTAAAATTTCAAAATTCCAAGTAGGGTTTAATCATAATTAGCCATGATGCAGTAGCAAATAGGAAATTGCGAGTAAGTTTTGAATATTAGTACATTATTGTATACAACACCAATCTATTTAACGTATTTTTCAATTCGGAGTCCTCGAATTCTAAACTGATCTTTATTTAGCCACTAATCTATGATTTTTGATTGTTTCTAATCTGTTGAATCAATAAGCTAGCTGATGTAATAAAAATGTTATTATGCAAAAAGTATAGTAAACTATTGTAACGGCAATAACTGGGCAAGAAAAACTAAGGCGGCTAATGCACCACAGTAGTTGTGCCATGTTTCATGGAGTGTCTCAAGGAAATCAGAATCGCTTTCATCAACATTGATGACTAGAACGGGTGCTATAAAAACTTAAAACAATCTGATCACCACAATAGATCATTCAATTAAATCACTAGAATTAGATTTATTTTCGTCTTCGAAACCCAAAATGGTCATTCAGAGGTGAAAACGAGAGATATATGTGCTAAGAGAGAAAAAGATCCTGACTACCGATGATCTTCAGGGATGTTTTGAACAACAGAGAAAGATGGGATTAGTGTGTTGTCACATATGAAGAGCGCTTTAGAGGGTGATAAGATTTCTGTAAGCTAAATTTTGCGGAACAGACTTTTTGTGACATTAATCTGCATACATGTTTGATAGACTAAATTTAGTATCCGAAATCTACAGTAACTGGGAGGTATTCTCACTTCTGATTTAGTTAATTCCGTAAGTCATAATTTGTGTCTGAACACTGAACGCACTAACCATGAAATAATGACTCTTCAACTGATATCCTTCCGTGACTAAAATCTAAAATGAAGTAATAAAATCTTTATACGTGATTGCAGTTTTCAATAATATTTGTAGTTTATATAACTTCAGTTTATTATTATTAATAATGGCTTTATTCAGCATTATATTTTTGGTACAATATAGGATTCTTAGCACCAAGCATTTCAACGAGTTTCCTTTACAAAAATGGAAAAGGTGAAAAAACCGATGACTGCAAACATATATATATAAATTAAGTAGATCGACTAGCTGGAATTAAATGAGTTTTTTTAATATTAGAGTCCATACGGCTTTTTAACGAGAAACATGTTTATGAATACATGTTATCGACCAGGTTAACTCTAAAAACTTGTTCGTTGCTTAGTATATTTCCTAGATAAGGTATTGTAGAGCTTTTATATGTTTGCTTGCGTGCACGGATTTCAATGTATTAGCGTCTAGTTCCACCAGAAGATATACAAGAAAAAGGACATGAATGAATTGGATGGTTAGTATCTGATAGGATAACACCTGCCTGGAGTTTGAAAATTTTTAAATATCTATCCTTATTTACTCCATATGGAGGAGCAAATGCCACTTGCCAGCATTCTCCATATAACTCTCTCCTGTGAGATCCTTTCCAGTTTATATTCATCCTATTCATGTCTGCTTCCAATTCTTGACACAGTGCTCTTTGGCCTTCATCTTTTCCGTTTCCTTTCGGGATTCCATGTTAGTACTTGATTCGTGATGCAGTTTGATGATTCCCTCATTGTATATTCTATCCACTTCCAGCGTCTTTTTCTAAGTTCCTCCTCAGCTGGAACCTGGTTTGTTCTCCCATAGTAGGCTGTTGATGACGGTACATCCGACCAACGGACATTGAGTATAATACGTAGATAACTGTTCATAAATACTTGTAATTTTGATGATGGTTGTAGTAGTTCTCCACGTTTCAGCTCCATACAGTAGGACTGTCTTGACTTTCGTATTGAAAATTCTGACTTTGATATTAGCTGGCAGTTGTTTTGAGTTGAGTTCCATAGGTTGTTCAAGTGTAGGAATGCGGCCCTTGCTTTGCCAATCCTCTCCTTTACGTCTACAGCGGATCCTCATTGTTTATCGATGATGCTACTCAGAGACGTGAAACTTTCCAACCCTTCCAGAGTTTCTCCATCAATTGTGACTAGGTTGGTGTCCCCCTGTGTTGGATATAAGCAGTGTTTGTGAATGAAAACAAGGGCGACTTATTCAGTTCTGCGAACGCATATGGTACGTGTGTTGTAGTCATTTGCGTGTAGATGCTTGGATGTCTACACTAGAAATACATTGATGGAGATTTTAATTTCTGTATTGTGGCATCCAGAGAAATAGTGGCTGACTAGTTCACTTGAAACAGTGCACTTAAAGCAATATGCTAAATCGCGGTATATGTTGTTTATCAATGATGCTTTTCAGAGACGTGAAACTTTCCAACTCTCCTAGAGTTCCTCCATCAAGTGTGACTACGTTGGTGTCCTCCTGTCGTACTTGAGGACCTTGATTTTTCCATTATCATTGTCGAGGCCTTCTGATACAGAGGTTGTTGTTACATTAGTAGTCTAGTTCTGCATTTGTTGATGTGTATAGTATAGAAGGGCTAGTTCATCTGAAAAGCCCAAATGGTTTAGTTGCATCCAACCTGTTGCTGTATTTCGTGCTTCCCGTCAGATGTCGAGGTCCTCGTAATCCAGTCAACTACTAGAACAAATAGGAAGGGTCAGAGTTGTCAGCCTTGTCTGACTCCGGTCCACACTTGGAATGCATCTGTCAGCTGCCCTCCATGCATGATATTGCAGTGTAATACATCGTTTGAATCCCATATGATGATTTTCTCCGGTAAACTATGGTGTCGAAGATGTTTCCATAAAGTCCTCTTATCAACACTGTCGGATGTCTTCTCATAGCGATGGAACGTGATGTATAGTAACGAGTTCCATTCAGTTGATTGTTCAATGATGATCCGTGGTGTCTCGATTTGGTTTGTGCACGACCGATCTTTACCGAATCCGATGTGTTGATGTTGAAATTGAGCGTCCACTGAGTCTTTCATTCGGTTCAGCCACACTGTTGAAAACGTTTCCTGGTACTGATATTGGTGTGATGCCTTTGTAGTTCTCACGTTTGCTCAGATCTCTTTTCTTTGGTATCTCGATGAGGTGTCCTTCTTTTCAGTCCATCGGCACTTGTTCCTCCTCCCAAATCTTCAAGAATAGAGTGTGAACTATATTTGCAGTTACTTTCATGTCTGACTTCAGTGCTTCGGCTAGTATATTGTCCGGTCCTATTGCTTTCCCACACTTGATTTTTCTGATAGCCATCTTGATTTCTCTGGTTGTCTATGGAGTGAAATCTATAGGAAGGTCTGTGCGTGTTGCTTCGATATCGGGTGGATTCGCTGGACCAGTTTTTTCGTTGTATCATATAGCTGTTTCATGTTTCCTTCTCTTGCAGCTTTTTCCATAGCCGTTGTTAGGTCTTCCACGTATATCTACTTGTTAGTTCTAACGCTCTTCTTCACCTGCTTGTTTGTGTTATATCCGGACGAGAATATTGAATGGTAACTGTTCGGACCTATTTATGGACCAATACTGTATATATATATATATATATATATATATATTTCTTGTATATTTGTTAATTAGCTAAACTATGTATCTTCGTGTTTCTCTTATTACAAGCCTTATTTTGACCCATAGACTTTTATTATACGATTTACCGTTCTTGAGTTGTACAGAGTCTATTAATTACAGTCTCTCATATTCACAGCCACTTTTGGCTAGATCTTGTATAAATGCTGTTTTCTATTTTATGATGCAATGTGGTCTGTTTGAAATTCATGATTCAAATCACGGAGGCTGTGATTGGTATTCTGGACTCAAGAGGAAAGGCTAGGGAGGAAGAAGGACCGATTAGGACTCTAGACTGCATCACTGTTCTCTAATTAGTGATATCATTACGTTATATATTAATGCGGCACAAAATCACAAGTTATAAGAGTTTGCTTCTGTATATTCAGCTTGTGCCTGACTTTTTCTGTTCTTGTTCGGCCATTTTAATTGCTGTCTTCTTGTTCTTCCTTCCTCGAATCTTGTACATTGTTTCGGTGGAGATCAATTTTTTTTATCATGATGCTTGTTGAGTCCCAGAGCATCCTGACACGTTGAAGTTAGTGTTTCTCTGATCCATTTCCAGTCGTCTTCCATAGCAGATTCTTCTTCTGTGAGATCTTTTAGGACTTCAGACCTCTTGCTGAGAGTTACGTTGAATTGGTTGAGTTTTTCAGTAGGTTGGACGAAGTCTATAGTGATCCTTTTAACGCTGTTCGTCTAGTCTTCCAATGCTTCTTTGTCTTCAGTTTCTTCATGGCCATAACCAAATGGTGGTGATCTGAAGCTATTTTAGCTCCGTTCTTAGTTCACACATCTTCCACTGACCTGAATTTTTTATTGATACAAATATGGTCGATCTAGTTCTCCGCGGTATGATCCAGTGAAATCCATATAACTCTGTACATGCGTTTGAGTGAGAATATTGTGTCGCTTTAACCAATTTGTTGAATGCACATAGATTTGTAAATCTCTCCTCATTTTCATCCCTTTCTCCTAGTCCATGTCTTCCCATGATATCTTCATATTCGATGTGTTCCATTCCGACTTTTGTGTTTAGGTCCCTCATCAGGTTGGTGAGGTCCTTTCCTTGGGCACTTTGCTATGATCGGTTGCAGCCTCTCATGAAAATGATCTTAATCGTCGTCATTGCTATCATTAGTGGGTGCATAAGATTGGACAATATTCATTGTAATTCCCTCCTTCGTTGGTTTGAAGGATGCTTTGATGATGCTGGATCTGTGAGATTCCCATCCCATAAGTGCATTTCGTGTTTCTTTGTACAGCACCAGAGCAACTCTCTGAGTGTGTGAAGCATTTTCCTCTTTGTGACCGGAGTACAGCAGCATCTCTCTGATATCTAGCCTTTGCTGTCCAGCTTTGGTCCAATGGATGTCGCTGATTCCGAGAACCGTCAAGTTGTATGTCCTCATTTCCGTTGCTATTTGATTGGTCCTTCCGGTCTCTCACATTATCCGGACGTTCGATGTACCCATAGAAATTGTTGCTCTGGTTGCTAGAAGGGGCATCGGCATTGTGACTTTCAAAGAATCTCGGCTTTCATCATGAGGCGTCATGATTCTTCCTTCAACTCGGAGTCAGAATTTAAATGGTTTGATTTGTTTGATCTGGATGGTGTTATTTTAGCAAGATTGTTTTCTATGGAGTGAGGTTGCTGACCACATGCCCAACCTTCCTCTTTTACCAGAGCTTGGAACCGGCAGTAACTCTAGAAGCACTAGACATGAAGCTTGATGTCCATCCACAATAAGAACCTCAAACGTTTCACCCCACACCCTGCCAACTGCCCAGAGCGCTCTCCCCAATACAGCAGTCTTTACTCAATAGCTCGCGGAATAATAATGGAGAACAGTGAAGAATAATGGGTACTATGCAAGAATTTACAAATCGTAAGAGTAAATGTTGAATGATGTCAAAAACATGCAGACTCTTCATGTAGTTAGCCAGACGGAAACTTTCTTCGATATCAATAAAACAGGAGAGGACTAAGAGTGATCAGAGGAAAAACTTACACCAAGGTTAATGACCACTGACATTGTGTTCCAACAGTGTGTTTAGGTACTGTTCATGTCTCAGGCTAAAGTTAACAGTTTGAAGTTTAGAGGGATCAAGTGTGAGACCATTAACACCAGACCGTCGTTCAATAAGAGACAAGAACTCATTAATTATGTATCATTACCAAGGTTTGATTTGATAATTTCGGATAAATTGAGCATTGGGTAGATTGTTATAAATAAATAATATATTTGTAATATCCCAATGAGTAGAAAATTAGGTTTTCTGAGGTTTTGTGACTTAGTGTAAGTCACTTCTTCAGAGAATAAATAACCAGATTAAAATTAATCCAAGTTTAAATAGTACAACGGAACAATAAGAATAATATTTGATCAATCAAAAACAAGTCTGATTAGAATGAAATGCCATGGATTGGTACTGCAGTTCTAACATACCGTCATGGCACAACAGAAGAAATCCAAAGAATCTTAAAACATCACAGAACATTACAAAACAACGAACACACTACGTAATACTTTAGTTCGCCTGAAAGAAAAAATCCCTTTCATTTCCACACAGAACTGCGTCTACAAATTAGGTTCTATCGATTGTGATGCCTATCATATTGGAGAGTCATCCCGCAAAATCTTGACTAGAGCCAAAGAACATATTAGGTACACAAAGAAACCTCCTAACAATCCTGTAGAATTGAACCAACTTCAAATTAAATCGGCAATAGCAGTTCATGCCATTTTCAACAACCACCAAATCGATTTTAAAAATATCAAAATATTGCAAAAAGGCTTTTCCAACTACAAAGACAGGAGGGTAGCTGAGGCGTTCCATATAATGCATAATCCTACTTCTCTCAATAGAAAAGAAGGCCTTACCATACATCTTACTTGGACCATCTATCCTAACCATTCAGTCTGATCGTATTTACAATTTCATACTAGGCACAGTTTAAACGTTAGGTCCCTTCGAATGTGCCCGCCCTTTCGTTTCAACGACCTGACTAGAGGCGGTTTTTTCCGTATTTCAATTGCCGTGGGTTGGTTGGATTGTACGAGTATCAAGTTTTTTCATATATAAGTCATCTTATGCTGCATAAAAAAGCACGAAATAAATACCAAAAGCACTAATTTAGCATTCTCTGTTTTGTAGTGTACACTTTGGCTCTGTTGTTGCTTTGTAATTTGATCTGTGATCCCAACAACTGTAGTAAAGCTCAACGAAATGTCAAGTCACAGGTAAATCCTAAGTATTTGTAGTATTTCCTTGGGTTATTATTGTTGCAAGGAATAACTTTTTAATGATGAATCATGTCTGTTTTTAGTGCTTCATGCTCAAGTGACATTTCAGTCGACCTTACCGATGCCTTTCGAAGTATGATACTGAACAAGCGTTTCGTGTTCTGGGATGATTTTGATAGCGCCTTAAAAGAGTTCCAAAAAGTATGGAATAGTAATTTTATCGCTTCTCAGACTACTTATACTCGTTACATCTACACGGAAAGCAGGTTGCTAAAGGATGTCAGGTTCAACTACCTGTTTGTAACGTTTAATTGTACGTTTTGTCACCATGCTCAAAAGAAACACCCATCGTTTTACTTATGAAGATTTTGTGCCTACTTGATGTGGTGTTATACACTACTCCTGTATACGTTCAGAAAGCCGCTAGACAACACTATCAACGTCAATTGTTACTCACATAATTTTTTTCAGATACGTTACATAATAATATTTCACTTCAGTACAAAACCATGGTACCTCTAATGGATATAACTTTTTATGGCTAAATACAAACAAGTTATATAATATTCACAATTAGGTTAACGCTTAATTGCTTCTTCTTACATTTTATAAACAACTACCGACATCCATGTTCACCGTCACCGCAATCAAAGAGGTGAACCATATGTAATGGATTTTAAGGCTTATTTTCATGAAAACTCAATCTGTGATCTATTTTTTGACTAGAAACATGGTGAAATTTACTTGCTTGAGTTTGTATTGTTACAAATAACTATATTACGCTAACTACAGATTTACTTACGTGGTGAGCAAGAAATACGTAAAACTGTCAATAAATTGGAATAAAAACTATGTTACAAGAACAAGCATTACGGAAATTGATGTGTGATGAAAAAAAGCCTGTTAATAACTCATAAATAACGACAGAAAAAATCCACGACAATATGTTACATGTGCGCGAAAACCCGTGACTTAACGCGCATAATGTGCTTCACACTATCATATTACAAATTAAACTCTATCCTTTCTCACCATAAAGGTCACACAATTTTTCATTCTTAAACAATGCACACATACATACAAACAAATTTACATACATATCACTTATGAATCACCTTGACAGAAATGACATGACATTAATTTGTTTTTTCGATTGATCAAATATTATTCTTATTGTTCCGTTGTACTATTTAAACTTGGATTAATTTTAATCTGGTTATTTATTCTCTGAAGAAGTGACTTACACTAAGTCACAAAACCTCAGAAAACCTAATTTTCTACTTATTGGGATATTACAAATATATTATTTATTTAAGAACTCATTTGTTTCAAAGTGATATAAGGAGGTGGAAATCGGCATACATACAGTAAAATCGTCCTCATATTTAACAAAAGCTCTTTCTGTAAAAGATGGCAGATCATGTAGGAAGAAAGAGAAAAGTAGAGTGGAGAAAACAGCTTCTTGTAGCACAACATGAGTCAGTAGAGACGTTGAACGCTTTTCTTCAAAAAAAGTTTTTTGTCTTTTCTCAGATAGTTAGGAACATATTACTGAACCAAATATAAGTGTACTTTCTATAACTCATCAATTCCTTACGTGTTATTGGTTGACAGATTGATATAACGAATTGTTTAAGATATTTTTTTCATTCACGAATACTACAATAATGCGTTAATAAGATTAGTCACGTTACATCAGATCCAGGATTCATAACTCGGAATAGAGAACCAGCGTATGAACTAAATAACACTCTATTCACCACAATTACAAGCAGACACCTTCAGTGAATCCGGAGTAAAAATCAATGAGAGGAAATGAAATCACAAGCTTATAGCCAGTAGGCTGTGTTTGTTTGTCCAGGCTCCATGACTAATCATATTTTATTTTCACCATTACATATCACTGATTAAATTAATCATCTAGTAAAATTGATTTTTCCAAATCAGTTACTTGGGTTAGATTGAATTAAAAAGTTCGTGTATAAGTTACTTTCCTCAAAAAATATACATGAAAATTTTATGCGATAATGAATTTATTGTTAAGTGATTTATCTTCTAATCATCATTATCATCATCACCACCACTGTCACTTTCTTCCTCTTCTTCTTCTTCCTCCTCCTCCTCTTCTTGACCTTCATTCTGACGTTGAGCAGCTTCAGCTTGTGCAGCTCTCCAAGCTGCTTCTTCTTCAGGTGTCGGATCGTCAACCTCTGTGATTTCTAATCCTGATGGAAATTCTTCAAATGGCTTTGGCATTATTTGAGGATTAAAATTCATCCCAGTATATTTTAATCCCCAGCCTATGTAGATATTTGCAAAAAATCTGGAAAGCAGAATGTATAGAATTTTTAACATAGTAGAAACAAAAAGAAACGTTTATGAGTTATTTCGAACACCATATTTTGTCAATATCTATTACGTCGTCTAGTCAATTATAGTAGACGAGTTTACGCCATACAAACTCGTTGGAATAGAGTTAAATTTTTTAGGTTTAACTATTAGTTATATCTTAGGTATATATTGATATTTCTTAAAATGTTATTAAGTCTCAACCAAATTTTGCAAGCACTTAAAAACATAATCTACTCATTTCTGTTAGATAGTTTTTGAAGGCAGTTATTTTTATTGGAAAATGATATCAAACGAAGAGATGCTGAAATTCACAAATCATTTGACAGCTATTTCGTATTATATCATATACTAACTGAAGTTGAAAATGACAATCATGGGATGCCTGCCTATAGCTTTAAATGTGTTTATTTCCAAACATGAGGGTTCTTCCTAATATAGAACTGTAGGCGCGTTTTTTCTAAGCAGTTCCAAACTAGGAATAAACAGATATTCAGCAGTACTCTGTTCATCATATGACATCAATAAAAAGTGAAAATTAGCTACAAACTATTTTAAGCTTGCTTAAAATTTACGTTTACACGTTGCTAAATATTCCTTATAGGTTTTAAAATGTGTTTATAAACAAATATACTCATTTGGGTTCAATAAGTCATTCTCATAGGTTTGGTTTTGTTCATTTCTCTAATGCTACCTAAATAAAACACCACCTCAAATGTTCTGTAGATACACAAGAGCTGGATATGGTTGGTGTCATGT
Source organism: Schistosoma haematobium (assembly GCF_000699445.3). Lineage (NCBI taxonomy): Eukaryota > Metazoa > Platyhelminthes > Trematoda > Strigeidida > Schistosomatidae > Schistosoma > Schistosoma haematobium. The sequence continues at coordinate 23,441,638 of NC_067197.1, forward strand.
GAATTGAAGCACCGATCATACAACGTAAAATGTTCTTCCGTTTCATACATTTTGATATTTCAGTATTTATTGCCTTTCATGTACGTATGTTTGTATGTGTGAATATATATATGCATTACTTTTGTCGATTTATATTGTATTATTTAATCGAATATATGTGAGCTCACATGTATTTTTTACTTTTTATAAAATACATGTATTTTTTTTTACTTTTTATAAAGTAAGCGTAGAAATCACTACCAAATTCACGTGGCAAAGTACCATTTCATATGTACATATTTATGATATTTGTTGTTGCAAGACAGATTACACCAATTTTCTTAGTTTCGTTACTAAATGGTACAAGACCTGATGGTGTAGTGAACAAGAACACCAGTCGGGACAATCGAATGTGTTTAACACAAAATTACAGGACATGTTAATAAAATCTGACAATCATATTAGTAAATGCCTAATTTGCAAAATGTGCACCAATTGTCTCAAAATGACTCAGACTTCATTGTCCTTGCATTTTCATACAAATTGCATCCTGTTTCCATTCTTTACTGTTTGGTCCTCTTGTCTCTGCTGCCAGACCTTCTGTTCACGACCAACATCATATACTACTTATGTCAATATAAGTAGCACACACCGCAATGGTACTGAATTTAGTCTCATATACTTTGTGAATTCACTCTACTGATAATAAACATAACTTGACGCTGAATAGTTTGAATTTTGGATCTTTTTCTGCAATACATCTATCGTCTCAAAATGATATTTTCACAGATACTTTAAAGTGAGGATATTTAGGTAACCTCAGTAAACTTTAACGTGTCTATTCTCTTGTAGGATCCCTATCAGAGATAAATCTATTTAATGTAAGTTAAGAAGAAACAAAAGCTCATTTGACTTCAGAAATCCACTGGACAGTTTGATATATCTATAGTCTATCAGCTAAATTGTGTTTTAGCGTTAAAGACTTAGTTAAATATATTCTGATTCCTTACCTGCCTTGTGCTAATGCATATGCACCAGGCCAAATATTAGATGATAGTACAGCATATGCGTAATGAGGTATTAACTGTGAAGTAATGCGAGTTGACCATGGTGGAATACTACCAATTTCTGCATCTTCTGATAATGGGGTCAACAATGGAGGCCCTGTTTCGGGTTCAGGTTCATCAGGCTCCTCTTCTTCATCTTCAGACATTTCATCCTCTAGTTCGTCTTTTGTCTTGATTGCTGTATTCAACCTGAAATTGGAGGACAGGCACAAATATTATCAGTGGGATTAATAAGCTAATGAACCAACACTCGCATAGATATGGATATATGTATGCATAGATTTCGCGAAGTTAAATGGATATAAGTTTAGCAGACTGGTACTTTTATTGCATTTTAGCAATGAAAATTACTGTGAAATCTAGTTATTAAGCCTTGATCAAAGTTTTAAACCACTCGTCTCAACAGAATTTTGCTCATTTGATTTATGAAAAAAATCATGATAATCATATTTATGTTCTGCTCCAAGGCAATTTTAAACATTTTACGTACACCCAAATATTTAACAAGAACCATAATTTGCACGCTTGTTTGTCTCTTAAATAAATAATAACTGGGTTCCTTTTGCTTTCAAATTGTCTAGCAGTTAGTAATGATACACTTTGGCATGATTTGTTCTATTTTTTGGAAATCTCAATTGTCCTAATCTTTTCATTTATGCTGTTATTCACAAATTTTATCATTGTCATTTTACACACGCATAACGTCGATCGTATTTTATATAAGTGTTTGTAGAACGTACGTGTCTATCTGACTCCTGTATTTCTTACATTATTTATTTAAAATGTCACATCACTGTTCTGAGTCGGTGTATTGACGAACCAAAATGCTTTGTGGAATTGTTATATCTTTTATTGCTCGTCTGCCGTTCACCACTAGCGTGTCTGAAATATACATCTCTTCAATACAATTCGAATTTGGCTTTTTATAAGGCGTTGTGCTAAACCTTTTAAGTCGACAGGACATATATGAAGTAAGCAGGATCGGTAGTTCATGAACGTCAATATTGTTCGTTCGTTATGGAGTCAGCCAATCGGTCACCAAAGTTCCAAATAATTAACTGTCCTATACATCTTCACCTTCGAATAATGATAGCACACTGTCTAATAGACGGAGGTTCAGAATTTTCGACACGGTAAATATTTTTGATATCGCACCTCGATCGTACACCGAAGGATTCAAATTCTGTGGAAACTACTCACAGGAAAAAATAGTTTATTAGCTTTGGTAAGATTTCATCAGACCAAAAAATATACAGACACTATACATTAGTAGTTCACAAGTAAAACTGTAGTAATGAGTATTTTAGAAATGTACCTCATCCTTACAATTTGTATCATGCATGGCTTAAAGAGTTTATTCATTAGTACGATAGAACATTAGTTTATCTTACCTCGTTCTGAGGTAATGAATAGTCAAACACAAGAACGTTTGGAAATAAACAAATGAAAATAAGGAAAAATAAATAGGGGAGAAAACTGAATATCTTTATACACTTGTTTCTAAAATTCCAGTTTTATCTATAGCTTCTAACAATTAATTAGTACAATCTCTTGTTTTAAAAATGAATTGCGCAGGGAAATCATGCAGATTTCTAGGACCACCTACGAATTCTAATGTTTCAATTCAATAATTTCCAGGTTTCAGTTATAGTATGTAAGTAAAGGTTATTTATATTTATTTAGCTCATTTAGACTCGATAAATTTGATATGGAATCCGTTAATTTGTTTGGTAATTTGGAATATATATGGTACAATTTAATTTTCAAGTAAGTGTATTTCAAATCAGCTCAGGGTTCTTCAAAAAGTAAGCTTGATTCACTTAATAAAAGACCAAAGCACCTTATTTTAATTCAGTAACCTACAGTATTCTGAAAGATTGGTTGGAATATTTTTCCAGAAACTTTGTTATGATATATATCAGTCCATATGAACTTCATGATGATGTCTGAAACTTGGAGAATTACTACAACCACCATCAAAAGAGTACAGCCATCTATGAACAATTGTGTTTGCAAGATACTCCATATCCGTCGGTCAAACATCATTAGCAACAATCTACTGTGACAAAGAACGAATCGACCTTTAGTTGAAGAGTAAGTTAAGAATAGACGTTGGAGGTGGATAGGACATACACCTAGGAAATCATCAAACTGGATCACGAGGCAAGTGATAACTCGTTATTTTCAAGGTAAAAGGAAAAGAGGCAGATCAAAGAACACATTGCGCCGGGAATCTGAGGTAAACATGAAGGGTATGAATATCGATTGACGAAAATTGGGAAGCAGAGCCCAGGACAAAGTTAGTTATGGAATTTTGTTCGGCAGTCAGTGCTCCACGGAACCTAACAGGTGTGGGTAAATAAGTAAAAACCACTTAAATATATTTTACATGTCTTATCATTTAGATGCGTTTGGTTAGCGTTTTTTTAGCGAGTTAGTTTTCTACGGGATGGGGACGCTAACCCCATGCCCAACCCTCCTCCTTTATCCGGGCTTGGGACCGGCAGTAGCCCCCGGAGGGACTTCAAACCTTTTAAACTCTGCCCTGGCAGTCAGAAGATCTTCATTTAGAAGAATTATGACGCCTCATGATGAAAGCCGAATCCCTTCGGAAGTTATGAGGCCGATGCCCCTTCTGACAACCAGAGCGACCATTTATTTAGGTACATGGAATGTTCGTACAATGTGGGACACCGGAAGAGCCTTCCAGATTGCTGCAGAAATGAGAAGATACAACCTAGAGGTACTTGGGATCAGTGAAACACATTGGACACAAGTTGGACAACAACGACTAACTACAGGAGAACTCCTGTTATACTCCGGTCATGAAGAAGAAAATGCACCACATACACAAGGAGTTGCATTGATGCTGTCCAAACAAGCGCAAAATGCACTTATAGGATGGGAATCTCATGGACCAAGGATCATCAAAGCCTCGTTTAAAACAAAGAAAGAGGGCATTTCAATGAACATCATCCAATGCTATGCGCCTACCAACGACTACAATGAAGACGCTAAAGATCAATTCTACAATAGACTGCAGTCAATCGTCGAGAAGTGCCCAACAAACGACCTGACCATTCTGATGGGAGATTTCAACGCCAAGGTTGGAACGGACAACACTGGATATGAAGACATCATGGGACGACACGGACCGGGAGAAAGAAACGAAAATGGTGAGAGATTTGCAAATCTATGTGCCTTCAATAAGCTGGTCATAGGCGGCACCATATTCCCACATAAACGCATACACAAAACCACATGGACTTCACCGGATCACTCTACACAAAACCAGATCGACCATATTTGCATCAACGAAACGTTCAGGAGGACTATAGAGGACGTGAGAACCAAGAGGGGAGCTGATATAGCATCAGATCATCACTTACTGGTCGCCAAGATGAAATTGAAACTCAAGAAGCACTGGACAACGGGGCGGACAATATCACAAAAGTTCAATACGGCTTTTCTCCAGGATACTGACAAACTCAACAAATTCAAGATAGTCCTCAGCAATAAGTTCCAGGCCTTTCATGATCTACTCAACGGAGAAGGAACTACTGCGGAGAGCTACTGGAAGGGGATCAAAGAGGCAATCACTTCAACATGTCATGAGGTCCTGGGTCACAAGAAGCACCACCACAAGGAATGGATCACTGTTGATACACTGGATAAGATTCAAGAGAGGAGGAACAAGAAAGCAGCGATCAATACCAGCGGAACAAGAGCAGAAAAAGCGAAGGCACAAGCTGAATACACGGAAATAAACAAACAGGTGAAGAGGAGCATCAGAACCGACAAACGTAAATATGTGGAAGATTTAGCAACGACGGCGGAAAAGGCTGCAAGAGAAGGAAACATGAGACAATTGTATGACACGACAAAGAAACTCTCTGGAAATCGCCGCAAACCAGAACGACCAGTGAAAAGTAAGGAAGGCGAGGTAATCATCAACATTGAAGAGCAACAAAACAGGTGGGTAGAACACTTCAAAGAACTGTTGAATCGACCAGCTCCACTGAACCCACCCAACATCGAAGCAGCACCCACGGACCTCCCAATCAATGTTGGCCCACCAACGATTGAAGAAATCAGCATGGCCATCAGACAAATCAAGAGTGGCAAAGCAGCAGGACCGGACAACATCCCAGCAGAGGCACTGAAAGCAGACGTAGCGGCAACTGCAAGGATGTTCCACATTCTCTTCAGCAAAATTTGGGATGAGGAACAAGTACCAACAGACTGGAAAGAAGGACTCCTGATCAAAATACCGAAGAAAGGCGATCTCAGCAAGTGTGATAACTACAGGGGCATCACTCTTCTCTCAATACCGGGAAAAGTCTTCAACAGGGTATTGTTAAACAGGATGAAAGACTGCGTAGACGCCCAACTTCGTGACCAACAGGCAGGATTCCGTAAGGATAGGTCGTGTACAGACCAAATCGCAACTCTACGGATCATTGTGGAACAATCAATTGAATAGAATTCATCACTCTACATCAACTTCATTGACTACGAAAAGGCATTTGATAGCGTGGACAGAACAACACTATGGAAGCTTCTTCGACACTACGGCGTGCCTCAGAAGATAGTCAATATAATACAGAGTTCATATGATGGATTACACTGCAAAATCGTGCATGGAGGACAGTTGACAAAGTCGTTCGAAATAAAGACCGGTGTCAGGCAAGGTTGCTTACTCTCACCCTTTCTCTTTCTCCTGGTGATCGACTGGATCAAGAAGACGTCAACATCTGAAGGGAAACGCGGGATACAGTGGACATCTAGGATGCAGTTGGATGATCTAGACTTCGCAGATGATCTGGCCCTTCTATCCCAAACGCAACAACAAATGCAGGAGAAGACGAACAGTGTAGCAGCAGCAATAGGTCTCAATATACACAAAGGGAAAAGCAAGATTCTCCGATACAACACAGCATGCAACAATCCAATCACAATTGACGGAGAAGACTCGGAAGATGTAAAAACCTTTACATATTTGGGCAGCATCATTGATGAACAGGGTGGATCTGGTGCAGATGTGAAGGCGCGGATCGGCAAAGCAAGAGCAGCATATTTACAACTGAGGAACATCTGGAACTCAAAGCAACTGTCAACCAACACCAAGGTCAGGATTTTCAATACAAATGTCAAGACAGTTCTACTGTATGGGGCAGAAACCTGGAGAACTACGAAAGCCATCATCCAGAAAATACAGGTGTTTATTAACAATTGTCTACGCAAAATACTTCAGATCCATTGGCCGGACACTATTAGCAACAACGTACTGTGGGAGAGAACAAATCAGATCCCAGTGGAGGAAGGAATCAGGAAGAGGCGCTGGAAGTGGATAGGACACACATTAAGGAAAGCACCCAACTGCGTCACAAGACAAGCCCTCACATGGAACCCTCAGGGCCAAAGGAAAAGAGGAAGACCAAAGAACACATTACGTCGGGAAATGGAGATAGACATGAGAAAAATGAACAAGAATTGGAGGGAACTAGAAAAGAAGGCCCAGGATAGAGTGGGTTGGAGAATGCTGGTCAGCGGCCTATGCTCCATTGGGAGTAGCAGGCGTAAGTAAGTAAGTAAGTAATCATTTAGATGATTTGGTAAAGTGAAGAAAAGTACATTCACTGATTGGAGTCAACTAAAAAATGGAAAGAATTCATTCCTACTCAAAGATGTGGAAGTGTTGAAGTATTTGTTTTGACTGACAAATATTTAATACACAGGTACAAGTTTTATCTATGATGCCAATGAAATGTGCTCACATGAGTTCACGGTATTTTACAGTCTTGAAGTCCTAGTCTATTTTGCGTTACTAGAGTACGTTTGGACACATCTGCAGATCTCTGTATTATTCAGTACATTCAACATTATTTCTTCTTGTGATTGAAGTGGGCCTATATTTTCCTTGGTTGATTCAATTTAATTACGATGCACATAATTTGAATTCACTGAATATCACCTCTATTCCCTTTGCCGTATAATCCAGATAATGCTTAGGAATCAGCATGTATTTAGTAATTAATTTCGGAATAAATTATTGTATTGTTCTACATGCAAAGTGTAGAGTAACTAGTAGTACTTCCATTAAAACATTTTTCACTGACTTACGGGACTTTTAATAACATACAAATATATTCGAAGAAGAAAAATGTGTAGCTTTTTGAACGATTTGCTTCCAGTTTCGGTTCAAAGATTGTCTTAAGCCGAAGCTCGTATTATTGTTGATTGTTGTTGATTACTTTTGCTATCAAATGTAAGTGCATTGTGTGCCCTTACTGGGTCGTCGACGCACCTTTATTTTAGTTCTTCTCTTTTTCTACTATCTTTAATCACGCTAGTCTGTATGCTCCCCTAGCACACAAAGTACTTGATGGCTTGACTCGAACCGCCACAAATGTTGTCAACATGTCTTTTCTCAAGCATAGTTTGTACATCAAGAAGCAGTTCAGTTTGATAACCACACTCTAATTTTACTGGTTACAACTTGTTGGCAAAATTACTCATATATATATATATATATATATATATATATATATGTAAATTACGTGTTGTTTTACATGTCTTTCCATTTTGGGCAATATCAGAGTGGTTTAGTAACGAATCATTATTAAACTAAACCCAAAAATAAAAGTAGTTATCAACAATAAATTCAATATTCGTCTGAAGTCACAAAGCTAATTTATTTTTCTGGAATTTAAATTTAGCCAGTAACCAGTAGATTTATTTGCAAACTTATACGGTGAAAAAATGGAAACTTACCAAACCGTTCGACCTTGTGGTAATATATAAGCTGTATGATGAACCCAATTAGTTAAAGTAGGGTCAGTCAAATCATAAATAGTCATTGGCTCATATTCGGGATTTTCTATAAAATTTTCTCTCAAAGCATCTTCTTCTATTTGTTCTTCTTCTTCATCTTCGTTAAATTGATAATAATTTATTGGAGAAATTGTAGTTGATCCAGATATCCGTGCTATTTGTGCCCGAAGAAAATTTTTTTCGACTCCAGGGAAAGTTGGAAATGTATTAATTTCCGCTTCCAAATCACCCGTACAAAGGTATTTTATCATCCGGCTGGTGACAATCTAAGGGTTTATAACACCACACTTGTAGTTGTTATACAATACAGTTTGGTAAAAATTCGTAGCACCCAAACGCTAGTTAAAATTTGTACTTTAAAAAAATATTTTGTCTATCGAGTATTGTAAAAATAGAAAAAACAAACTTTTCTTCACAACTGATACTACTTATTAATAAAAAGATAGTTTCGATCACATGATTTGTTAGTTTTATAGTTGCATTTACATGTAAAGTGATTTAACTCCAACATACGAAATGTACAACACACCTATATTTTATCTGCACTGTATGTATTATTGTCCATTAAAATGCTGAGTGGACTGGACATTTGAACATTCACAAGCAGTTAGTGATATTAAAAGAATGGTCAATTTTTATGTCGTTGAGTCGAAGCAATTTGTGGGCTTTCGTCAATAATCAGTGAGAATTGTTGTCTTCAGAAACGGTCTAACCCGCGAGAATTTATCATTTTACTTAGTGTACAAAGTTTAACCACCAAAAGTACAGAAGGAAGTGAAAAGAGAATTCCGTCATAGAGATGAAATTTGATAGACAGTTATGACAAATATTTCAAAATGGCAAGTTTTTTTAAGAGAACGAAATGACTATTGTACAATGATTTGTTTGTTTTGCCAAACAGTAAAGTAAGCAACGTCCGGATTCGCCGTTTAAGCTATTATCATCGATAATTCTTTTGCATGGATTTCGTAAATCGGCAGTTGGTAAGACGGTCCGATAGTTAATCTGACTCGAAAATTAAGCATTTGTCAAACAAGCCCGTGTATTTATTTATACTACTAATACCGATGTGCCAGAAACCATTGAAGAAGTAATGTTCCAAAACCAGACACAATTATTTTCTCAAGCACAATCTAGCAACAGGCTAAGAATGAATCTAACATGAGAGTACATCTATTGAGGGAGTGATCTGGCATATTCCTAACTGAACATGATCATGCACGGATAAAATTTGAAGATGCAAAATTGTTAACTGTTGAAAGGAAATGCTGAAAGATGCATGCAATATGGTTACTACAATTAATTTTGATTAACTTATAGTCTTGATAGATCACTTGTTAATCACAGTGGTTGTAACCTAGAACAAAGGAAACTTCTTAGGTTACTCAGTAACATGGCTCTTGACACTAATTATTCATTGGCAGCAATGGGTTCTACTTATGTGAGGGACCGACTGGGAATTTGTTAAAAAGAACTTGTTCATCCACTTCCTGTCATACAAAATAGATTTGAAGGGAGATAACTCTGCAGTGTGACAAGTGACAGTCACAGTTTCATGGCTAAGATTAAAGTTGTGCCTCGAGGAATATTAAACTTTAATAATTGCGAAATAATTCCTGTAAATAGTAAGAGCTTTTGGAACCATTTAAGAGTAAGATGTGTGCAAAACATAACATTGCATAAGCCATATGGAGTTCTACCACTAAAAGAAAGTGGTACCATGTTTAAATAAAAGTTGCAATTTGAGTAATCATTGATGACTGGTCCTGTTCCTTCACTTTTAAATTTTCAACTCAACGAATGCAGAAAATGACATATGTGATTGGCACTTGCAGAAAAGACGATTGTCTTACACCTCATCCGAAAAATATAAATGTCTGGTATCATTTCTGTTTTCGAACAATCTCTAATCAAGTGTAATCGTAAAAATGGATGAAGTAATTACAAATATACTAACGCTTATATAACATGTTTGGAAAAATTTACCTGCTCTGGCGTAACATCGGGCAATCTGACCCAATCGTCACCTAAAACATTACAAACAAAGTATGTTTTTCGATTGGTGCCTTTCCCTTGTTCTTCTGGTGGTACTGGTAGTTGTGGTTTCCATTCGGATTTCGGAAGCGGATCCATATCGAGAATTGCCAATCTTTCGCTGAGTTGAACATCTGATCGTGCCGTACTTTCATTGTCTTTCAGGTTAGGGAGAGTGTCAGGTGAATAAATATTCTTATCATCAGGTTCCAGTTCTAACTCTAAAACGTAATAATTCCGGGAAGTTCCTAAATATTTTCCCCAAAACCTTACAAAAGTTGGTGAAATCTTCTTTAGAAACGATCGAATCGATAATGAAAGGTTAATAATTTCTTCATGGGGAAAGCCTTACTCAAAAACTTATTATTGAGATGATAAGACAAACCTATGCCTGCTTGGCCCAAAGCAAAGAAAAGTTTAGACAAATCAGGTAAAACTTCTGATCCTCGCACTTCTTTGGAAGGGACCTGATGAATTTGAAAAAGCATTCAAATTTTCACCATTTAAAACTAACTGTGAAATATGGCCGACGGCGTAACGCTAATTCAAGATCAGCAGAAACCTCTTTTGCACGTTTCAATAAGTGCAAGTCCGCTGAACATTTATACTTTTTAACTTTGCGACTAAAGTTCTCCAACTCTACAAGTGGGTTTTCACCACTCTTTTTTAAAATGCTACACAGCATTTGAACTAAATGGTCATAACTAAAAAATATTTTGACAGGATAAGTTAAAAATCAGTTCATGAACAGACATATTCAAACCGCCCTCATTACATCTCTGTAACAAGCCTTTTGCACTGAAAAACGCATATCTATTCGGCTTCAGCACAAAATCACCGTTCTCAAGTGCACTTTCATTAAAAACTTGCTCTTCATTGTTAACGCTAGACATCATTGTCCGCGCCCTAATGTTGTTATGACAGTCACATAGTCAAACAAATGATTTAAAATATCCAGATTATTATTCATTTCATAAAAATGTACTGATAATGTTTTGTTTGGAAATAGCGTTCTATTAAAAAAAAGGTTCCAGAGTAGTAAGTGCGCCTAAATTGTGTGACGCGGTGTACGCGTTAATCATGTGCGCTTATCACAATCCCGGGTATCCTCCAAACTACCCAGAAAGTATGTTGTTATTGATGATAATATTAACGTTGTATAAGCTTCTTATTATGCCAACTTCCAGCCTAGTAGTCAGGAATATGTTCCTGCGGCACCACGTACGAACGGTAATACTGGGATGTCTTTTATTCAGAACCAATTTATTCCCGACTTAGCTGTCCGTTATGGTTCAGCTATGTTTGATGAAGGTGCAAATTTTGTTCACAAAAATGTAAGCTCTTCTTTTAGGTCTAACTGTTATCAGGTTGACCAATACGTTAATCGATTTCGCATAAAATACTACTTTTCTGTCAATAATTCATACGTTGCCAAAAAAGTCGGGCTGATCTTGTTCCCGTTTGCTCATACAGTAAGCACTGTTCCAGTTTATTTTGTATTTCGATGGTAGCTACCCTCTATTTATGATTAGTAATATTGCTTCCGAGAATTAACTTTCGTCTTACGTTAAATATCTGACATTTCAAAGCAGTTTCTATGAAATTCAAGTATTCATTTGGAAGATGTAGGCTAGATTAAATCAAATTATTTTTCTTTGGAGGGCAGCTTCGTCATGAGCTGACGTTTTATATCCATTTTATTTGTGACTTTCTAGTATAATTCAGTTGATTTCTTGTTGACTTTTTGTCTCAAAATTTTTGATTTCTCGGAGTATGATTTGTCTGCAGTAGACGTAGAGATGAGTATTGACCGTATTCAGGAGTTTCTCAAACACCTTATCTCATTACTTTTTTATAAGAAAACGTTTTCGTGCCATCATTCAGTACAACTTATGTAGGATGAAATTCAAGTTATGCAAACGTTTACTCGTGATACAGATCGTATCCGAAACATTGACAAGTAAGTTATTTCTTTTTTGTTTTGCTCACAGTAAATACGATCAACAACATGCTATTAATAGCCCATAAGACATTCTGCTTCTTGCTTATCGTCAGTTGGCTAGTCAGTCATACGAAACGTGCACCATGGTACAAATGTATATCGGTCCAAGTAACCACAACACAGCGATATGAAATTATTGAGATGAATTCCTAAGTAGCAGACGTGTTCGTAGTGATAATAATAATACCAGTAAAGACTTAACGTTTAGAGAATATTATTATAAATTTACATCTATGAATTAAGACTAAAATAATTTTGGAACTCGGGATCTAAGGATAGCACATGCGAAGATGCATGCACAACGTTGCTATCAATACTAAGCCACCTCATTTCAGAACTTTCATATTTCCTTTCCTAATACTTAATTAAGTTCGCGAACAGAACAGATTATGGCAGACTAGATTCCAATAGACAGTTGTTTGCGCAACTACAAGAGACAGTAAGAGCTCGAAAAGATAATGACACACGCCGATGCTTTTTTGTTGTCTCTGTCTACGATCCCACTAATTGTAGTTTGGGTTAAGCTAAAGATAAATTTTATGAGAAGCTATCTAACCTTCCGAAAAGCTAGACGCTCCGATGTAGTAATAGTGGCGTGTGATTTTAAAACTCAATCAGTCAGCTACAACGTTGGACCAGGCACATGCATGCATCGGTCCAAATTGCCACACCTTATTAGCACAATAAAGTGAACGCCAAATTTATGGAAGCAGTCACTTCAGTGGTGACCTCGAGTGCCCTGGTACGGCCGTGAGTGGGGAGAGTCAACTCTCCCTCTCGAAATGCTTTCACACGGCCACATGCATATAACCACTACCAGGAAAGTCCTACTCACTTCCTTCTCGTGACAGGGGTGTTTTTTACGAAATTGAGAGGACGAAGAGCGAATGTCTGGCTCTTTAACCGAGTTGGTGGACACAGAGATTCTACCTAGAAAAGTTGAAAAACCCTGATTCCAAACTAATGGTGTACATGGGCTCCGGGATCCTGAGGGATGATGAAGTTGAACAAAAGTAGCGATAGTGGACAGTCTTGACGGACACCACTTGTGGTTGCGAAATCAGACGAAAGTTCGTCATAAGCTCTGACTCGATAGATAGTGTTCGAGAAAAGAGGTTTATATGCTTCTGAGGTGCACCTTTCAGTGACAGACATTACCAGAAAACCTCTCGGTCTACAGAGTCAAATACTGCTTTTAAGTCATGAAAAACTATCATTGTAGGACGCCGATAAGCATTCCGGTGTTCTGAAACCTGATGAATGGTGAATATGTGGTTGATGCAGCCACGACCAGGTCTAGGACCATCCTGATTTTCTTGTGGTTTTAGTTCACTAGTCTTTGTTAGGCGCCCGATAATAATTAAGTCTAGCGTTTTAGATGCTACATTAGTCAAATTAACCCTATTTATTTATTTATTTGAACACGTAAATATTGGTACAAGAATGCTTACCCCTTTATGGTTATCACATGATGATTTTGACCCTTTCTTATATATTGGGACAATCAGTGATTGCGACCAATCAGACGGGATTACGTCCAACACCCAGATTTTAGCTAGAATATTAGCCAACCTAATCGCTAAAATTGGACCACCATGCTTAAAGACCTTTGGAACCAATCCATCTGGACCAGCTGCCCTTCCTCGTTTCAGATTAAGTATAACTTTTTGAACTTCAGCTAGATTCGGGGGACCTACTTCAAAGTGCCATTCAGGCTGCCTGGAAATGGTGGGTAGTTGTAGAGTAGCTGAAGGCCACCTAAACTGTTCTCTAAAGTGTTCCGTCCATCTTTCCAAACGTCTGGGCTGAGAGCAGATAAGAGTGTCGTCTTTTCCCTAGGTCGCCTCACTCACACTTGACTTTTTAGTTCCAGTTCTTTATTAGTCTGAGAAGCTGTCTTGTGCTACCTGCAGCCGCTGCCTTTTTCATCACTTTGACAGTTAGGTAAACTAGGCCAAACTGGAAGTCACTTAGGCGAAACTTACAGCGTTGCGGTCTAGCGAACAGATAATAACGACCGACTGTTACAACTATGCACGGGCAACTGCCAATTTCTGGCAAAAATCAACTTTAAACATAAGGAGGTATATCGTTTTATGTGGCGACCTCTACAATCGACACATCGATGGACTCAAACGGAACACAGTGCCATAAGCCATTGTAGCAGGTGCTCGATTGTAGACTCCCTCATTCTGGAGCATATGTGCGAACTCGGATTACGCTTTAGTTCGAGCACGTATTTGTTTGCATCTTACTGGGCGTAGAAACGTCACCGCACGAAAACCCCTTACAGCTCAACTTAATGCTAAAAAAGTTATGAAGATATTTCAGAAACAACTGGGGAGCAAGTTAACTATGAAAGTGATATCCATCCCAAATTATCTTAGCATTATATCCAAAAAGCTGTGGATACAGCATTGATATCTTACTTACGCCTGTTACTCCTAATGGAGCATAGGCAGCTGACCAGCATTCTTCAACCCACTCTGTCCTGGGCCTTCTTTTCTAGTTCCATCCATTTCTTGTTCATTTTTTCTCATGTCTATCTCCATTTCCCGGCGTAATGTGTTCTTTGGTCTTCATCTTATCCTTTGGCCTTGAGGATTCCATGTGAGGGCTTGTCTTGTAACGCAGTTGGGTGCTTTCCTCAATGTGTGTCCTATCCACTTCCAGTGCTTCTTACTAATTTCTTCCTCCACTGGGATCTGATTTGTTCTCGCCCACAGTAGGCTATTGCTAATAGTGTCCGGCCAACGGATCCGAAGTATTTTGCGTAGACAACTGTTTTATTTATTTATTTATTTTAACACATAGACATTGGTACAAGGAGGCACCAAATGCATATGCGCCACACAAATCTCATTCGATATGTGTGAGGGCTGTGATACTGCCCGAATGCCCAAACCGAAGCAGGAGACAACTGTTAATAAACGACACCAAGGTCAGTATTTTTCAATACAAATGTCAAGACAGTTCTACTGTATGGGGCAGAAACCTGGAGAACTACGAAAGCCATCATCCAGAAAATACAGGTGTTTATTATTATTATTAGACAACTGTTAATAAACACCTGTATTTTCTGGATGATGGCTTTCGTAGTTCTCCAGGTTTCTGCCCCATACAGTAGAACTGTCTTGACATTTGTATTGAAAATCCTGACCTTGGTGTTGGTTGACAGTTGCTTTGAGTTCCAGATGTTCCTCAGTTGTAAATATGCTGCTCTTGCTTTGCCGATCCGCGCCTTCACATCTGCATCAGATCCACCCTGTTCATCAATGTTGCTGCCCAAATATGTAAAGGTTTTTACATCTTCCGAGTCTTCTCCGTCAATTGTGATTGGATTGTTGCATGCTGTGTTGTATCGGAGAATCTTGCTTTTCCCTTTGTGTATATTGAGACCTATTGCTGCTGCTACACTGTTCGTCTTCTCCTGCATTTGTTGTTGCGTTTGGGATAGAAGGGCCAGATCATCTGCGAAGTCTAGATCATCCAACTGCATCCTAGATGTTCACTGTATCCCGCGTTTCCCTTCAGATGTTGACGTCTTCTTGATCCAGTCGATCACCAGGAGAAAGAGAAAGGGTGAGAGTAAGCAACCTTGCCTGACACCGGTCTTTATTTCGAACGACTTTGTCAACTGTCCTCCATGCACGATTTTGCAGTGTAATCCATCATATGAACTCTGTATTATATTGACTATCTTCTGAGGCACGCCGTAGTGTCGAAGAAGCTTCCATAGTGTTGTTCTGTCCACGCTATCAAATGCCTTTTCGTAGTCAATGAAGTTGATGTAGAGTGATGAATTCTATTCAATTGATTGTTCCACAATGATCCGTAGAGTTGCGATTTGGTCTGTACACGACCTATCCTTACGGAATCCTACCTGTTGGTCACGAAGTTGGGCGTCTACGCAGTCTTTCACCCTGTTTAACAATACTCTGTTGAAGACTTTTCCCGGTATTGAGAGAAGAGTGATGCCCCTGTAGTTATCACACTTGCTGAGATCGCCTTTCTTCGGTATTTTGATCAGGAGTCCTTCTTTCCAGTCTGTTGGTACTTGTTCCTCATCCCAAATTTTGCTGAAGAGAATGTGGAACATCCTTGCAGTTGCCGCTACGTCTGCTTTCAGTGCCTCTGCTGGGATGTTGTCCGGTCCTGCTGCTTTGCCACTCTTGATTTGTCTGATGGCCATGCTGATTTCTTCAATCGTTGGTGGGCCAACATTGATTGGGAGGTCCGTGGGTGCTGCTTCGATGTTGGGTGGGTTCAGTGGAGCTGGTCGATTCAACAGTTCTTTGAAGTGTTCTACCCACCTGTTTCGTTGCTCTTCAATGTTGGTGATTACCTCGCCGCAGTGATATCTACTCTCAACTTAAACCAAAAGGTTAAGAAGAATCAGTGGATTTCACCGGCGTCCATTGAATTAACAGATGCTCGAAAACTAATCCCATCTGTCCTGAACACGATAATGTTCGGAGGCAGCCTAAACGTATGTTGACCAAAGTGAGGTTAGACGAGGTTCAAACCTGAGACTTTGTGACTATAAGTCGAACATATTAACCACGTAGCCAGCACTTCACTTAGGTGTGCATGTATGAAATCATATTCGCCATCAAAGTCTTGATGTTCTTATGGTTTAAAATCGTTAACAATGGGACGTATAGTCACATTTGCAGCGTTAGTCTTAATCTGTGAGACAAAGTTTGAATATTTTTGACCGCACTTATCCGAAGTTATGGTGTTGCTTGCTAATAATATATAGTACCCTATATTATTGTCAAGCATTTAATAAATAATATGGTTAAAAATCCTATACCATATTCAGTTGCTTCTGCTTCATTGTCAAAGTATAAAAACTCAGCGTAGAAACAAACGAAATATGGTCGGGCTTTCAGCATGAATCATATCAGAAAACGAAGGTAGTATAAGTGGCTTAATTTCTCAAAGAAGTGAGAATCAGTATTTGTATTCAGCGAATGTAATTAATTAAAGTCGATCATTGTAACACCTGATATCCATTTTCATTTGTCTCTATAACTCAACATAATGTTACCAGACCTCAAAAAATGGCTCATAACCAAATAGATTATATGTACTTATTTACTGAGTTGCAACATATTGTGTATGCAAGTAAACATTTTATTCACTCTTTGTTGATCGATTTCATTATTGCATCTATGTAACTTATTCGTTTATACTGTTTTTTTAAAATATTTTCACTTGTTAATAGAAATGGGGTGTAAATTATGATCCTGCTGGACCTGTTCCTCCGGGTGATGATATCAATGCTCCTGATTTGTATATTCCTTTAATGGCCACTATCACATACATACTTCTGAGTGGTGTTATATTTGGATTTCAAGGTCGTTTTTCACCAGAGTACCTTGGGATTTTATCTAGTGAAGCTTTTGGCTGGTTATTGCTTGAAGTTTTATTATCTCTTTTTGCAATCTATATCCTCAATATTCAGAACAATATTTCTTATTTAGATATAGTTGCCTATTGTGGTTATAAATTTGTCAGGTTAGTGCTTCAATTTATTTATGATTAATCGTGTTTATATTTCTCTGTTAATAATCATAGAATTTAATAATAAACTTTTAACAAGTTGTTTGTCTTGTTAGTACACTAAGATATCCCATGGTCTCAACGCCCTGAAAAATACAGATACATTAGCCAGTAACCGAAATCACGTGTAGCTCATTTAAACCCCTATCGGCGAAACAGCAACATTTAGATAGTCTATGTGGTTGTTTGAATGTTTAATAACAATCTTCATATACTTAAGAAATCCCCATTACATGAAATTTTGCTTGGTTAGTAAGTATTATTTTAGAAAATGTTGCATTTATTGTTCATCATACTACTCAGAGATTATAGGAATTTCACTAGGTGATATTCATTTACAACTATTCATTTTATGACAAAACTAACACTCGTCTTTTCTGTTGACTTACAATTTTAAAAAACACGGCTAAACTTGTATTGTTAAATCGGTATACATAAAATTTATTTTGACATTTCAAAGTTAAGATTATCTAAGTTATTGAAAAAGACACCCGAGGTCCACTACTAATATTAATATCTTAGTACTAAAAGTGAACATAATTGTAAAGATGATAGCAGTTAGACGTAATGGTGCTTACTATTCTCATTTCGGATATAATAGACACGCGTATCTATTGCTTTGATAGTTAAGTCACTGTTTTAGTAATCTCAAGTTGATTGTGGATTTTGAACCCTTAGTATTTTTTCATTCAAGAGGACTGACTTATTGGCAAAACTCATACTTTAAGATGTTGACAAAATCTGTATATTAATATACTTATATAATCAAACGAAGTAGTTTGGAAAACAAGTATTTCATTATGAATTATCAGTGTTTTGCAGTAGGTATATGATAACTCAACATTTGTTCGTCTTGTGCAAATTACCAGTAAGTTTCCTCGGTTTCTCATCGAAATCTTGCTAGCTTTTCTGTTCTCGGGGTGAACGTGAGACCAATTGTTTTCAAAATCCTCGTCATTAAGTTTATCTTCAAACAATCAAAATCACTGTCGTTTGTTTAAATTACCTAAATCTGTCTAATAATATCTGTTTAATTATGAATTCGTGGTATGAAGTAATGTTACCGATCATTTTACAGTGTCCTAACTCGTTGTTTACAACTGTTCTATTTTTTTATAGCATGATAGTTGTATTGATTAGTTACGTTGGTTTGGATCGACCAGGCTATTATTTTAGTTTACTGTATACTAGTTTAGCATTGGCATTTTTCCTCGTGAGTTCACTTATAGATTGTTGTGTTAAAGTTTTTTTTGTAATAATCTCTTCTATTGATCTCCAGCGGATAAAGTCTTATTATAATGTGCTACTCTTAATAATGTACCAACGTTAACTTGCACTTTCTATTAATAATTATTTGAATAAAATTAAACATGGTTAAAACTAGCAAAAATTATATTTCTGTGATTTTAAACAATTTAAAAAAAAAATTGGTTTTTTTTTAAATACTAGAACTTACTCAACCTAACCGTCACGATGCGTTGTTCTTGAGATTTTATATAACAGTATCTAGTCATGTCACAACTTGTGAATCTATATAAATGAATGCTAGGCAAACCTTTTACACATGCCACATGATAAGGTATGTATGTGCATCGTTTCCATTTGCTGCACGACATCAACTCATTTAGAAGAAACCAGCAAAGCCAAAACTACGGTTTTTGAATTTTTAAGTGAATACGTCATTTTATCTGTTTAATCAACTTAAAAACGTTCAGTACTCAAAAGTCAAATATAAAATACATAGTCTTCTGACGAACTTGAGCAAAAATTCAAGCACTTTTCGGATGCATTTCTCTCCCGTGCTAAATACAAGATGTTGTTTTAGAACTAGTCTGCATCAAACGATTAGAAGCAAAGTGGTTGCGCGTGTAGATCACTCAACTTATTTTGGGTTGGTGCCCGATAAATCTCGTCGTGGATTCAGAAATTTTTGTTATATTTTCTCAACTTGGGCCGCTTTTAGCTCAGGCGAGATATTCATCTTCCAAGTAGAGGATATGTATACCGGTCAATAGTTCGCTTTGTTTTAATTTGTGGCTGTGAAAAATGGTCTTCAAAATAGAGAATATACGTTTGTTACTGGTATTTAGTCATAAGTACCTCTGAAACATTGTTCGTGTATGCTTGGGCTACCGAGTGAGCAACGCTTATTTTAGGCTCAGGGTACTAGTTAAGAATGGGAAATCGGTTGTTGAAATAGCGAATCTTCCCCAACTGAAATGATTGGAATATGTATTATCCCTAACCTTTTCTGTTAGCACTAATACTGTCACTACTTTTAATACTTTAGTATTCGTCTTGATAATTCTGTCAAATTGTACTAATGCAGTACAACAACTTGAACCAATGCACTTGTGTCAGTTCTGCTCTGCGTTTGATTGACTGACTGAGAGGTCAATTATCAACCTCCGAACACTTATACAACTTAAGCATGTATGGATTTATTTATTCTGGGACTAAAACGAACTGTCATTCAACACTGAATTTATGATTTTTTAATATATACGTCGAGAAAGTTCTATTGTACAAAGAGAGAATTACTACAACCACCATCAAAAGAGTACAGCCATCTATGAACAATTGTGTTTGCAAGATACTCCATATCCGTCGGTCAAACATCATTAGCAACAATCTACTGTGACAAAGAACGAATCGACCTTTAGTTGAAGAGTAAGTTAAGAATAGACGTTGGAGGTGGATAGGACATACACCTAGGAAATCATCAAACTGGATCACGAGGCAAGTGATAACTCGTTATTTTCAAGGTAAAAGGAAAAGAGGCAGATCAAAGAACACATTGCGCCGGGAATCTGAGGTAAACATGAAGGGTATGAATATCGATTGACGAAAATTGGGAAGCAGAGCCCAGGACAAAGTTAGTTATGGAATTTTGTTCGGCAGTCAGTGCTCCATGAACCCTAACAGGCGTAAGTAAATGATCCATTAAGCGTAAGAATAAGTGGTTCATGATTGAATATTCAAGTTAGAAAACACCAAGTACTAAGCTACGAATATATTTTTTCCAGGCACTCATTTTATCCTCTTCATCCTATACCACTGTCTGTTACAGATTGTAAATTTACCGTTTTTTTTTTATTTTAATTATTTTCAGATAAGAAGCCTCAAACTCAAAATACTTCCACATGTTGAAGCATATCCATCTGAGTGTAATAAACGCCGATTATATTTACTACTTCTGATTGCATTCATTCAACCATTATTGATGTGGTGGTTGACACGTCGTGTTATCCTGTAGGGATTGTAAACCGTGATGTTTTTTTCCTTTGTTGTATTTATCATCACCATCAGATATGAAAAAATTAAATATTGTCTGAATAACATCATTTGCTTCCTAATTTGTGTATAAAAAATGTTAAACAGTTTTTATCTATTGTATAAGTCATATTCACTTTTTTTAAAAAGTATTTAAATATTCGCTTATTCAGAGAAAGATTTTCCAACGACGAATTGTCGTTACATGTCTAATATAAAAGTGTTAAGGATTGTAAAAGATTGTTTCTGTGAGTTTAGTCGTGCAACTGTGTCTTCGCTTTCCATCATATGCATGTATTCAATGTTACCAGCTATTTGTCTATCAATATAATTTAATTATTTATTGTTTATGTGTATTTTGTTTTAGATTCTATTATTTTATTCAATAATTTACTGCAGTTTATTAACACAGTTCAATTTACTGAATTGTTTACACTTTTTAATGGTAGATAACAAGCATTAAACGTCTTCAGTTTTTATATTCATCCCATTCTGAAGTTTATTACCCTTGCATCAATAATAATCACTGTCAATGATTTTATAATGTAGGCAATCATAGATTAGTGATTTTATCATACCTGAAATAATTTAACCTCATACTGACGAATCTAAGAATACTTTTAATGTTTACTTGAAATAAGAGACAGTTTAATAAATATCTATCATTTACTTTATTTCACATTTTGATCATTATTACCTTCATTAAAGGAGGTTGTTTTACTAATTTGAAGGATGTTAAATAAATCAACTTAAAATTTTTGTGTAAATGATGAAAGTATACGATACTGACGACTTCGGTCAACTCGGAAAATAGCATAAAGACTTTATACTTATGAGTAAACAACTGTCAAAATCGAAATTCTATCGCCATAAAACTCATTCATTTGATAAAGACCAGTTTGTGTCCATGACTTTCGATTCATGTACATGTGCTTTCTCACTATCACAATATTTATGTACAGATTCATTGAAAGATCGTTGAAATGGTGTTATGAGATTACTACTCGATAAACAAAATTCTTAATTATTTCATCAATCGGTTTATATGATTCAAGAGTGTTTGTCATTCAGTACATCAGTAGTGACTAGATTTAATTCAGAAAAAGAGGAACGGACCAATTATTATTAAAATTATTCTTCATATAATATCTGCATCAGGGTTAAGCACTTTTTGTAGTTTCTCTTCCCATTATGCTGTTTTCACTGTTGATGGCATCAACTCTAAATTGTGTGCAATAAAGGAAGGTACTTTTTACAAAATTCTTCATGAGTTGGATACAAATTGGCACTACTTTTAAATTTTGTTCAAAATGCCTGAAGTCTCTAACTTTATGCTGATTGACTTCTCAGTATAGTATAGTTTTTCTGTGGATTTTATCTACCCCTGAAAAATAGGTATATGAACTTCAAATCTTTTGAGTACTCTGCTTTCTACTCGAACAGTTACAAAAGTTTTTGAATGAAACTATAGATCCCGCGGTTATTTGAGTGATTTATATATTTGATTGATGCAAAACATGTAAATACTAGACTCGTTTCTCTTCAGTGTATTCATAAGACTCACATCTTTGTAGTATTATCACCTAATTATTCTGTATAATGTTTAATACTTCATTAGTTTTTTTGTCGATTAATGTACTCATTTTATTCGTCATCATAAAAGTGAGTTCAATAAAAGTATAGTTATTATGTGATAACAAAAATTCGTTACATAAGTATGTGATAAAAGATTATTGATCATACCACTGATTAATTATTTGAATGATTAACATTTGACTAAACAGAAGTTACACATAGAAGAAAAAAAAGATTCTCATGTTGTCACGATTATATGTCATGTGGATAAAGAAGATAACCAGATAGGCTGCTATACATATGTCCATGTAAACGATAAGCTTCATCTCTACATTCCAACCATATTTGATCATTTTTATTTAATTGAATAATAGCTTGATTAGTTACAGTTGCCCAAAACGTACTTTCACACCATGAAAGTAACACGACTTTGCCATTTTGTAGTAATCGTATACCTGCCTAAATATATTTTTATAAAAATTTATTTGCAGATAGACAAAATTCACATATGATAAAAAGTAATTTAACTAGGTTATAAGTGATAGATAACTAGAATATGGTTAAAATTTCTGAACTTGAAAAATTATATATCCCTTCACCGAATTACTTGAAGTCATCCTAGCCCTCCTTTCTGAGCATAAAATCCGAAAGATGAATTCAGATTTTAGAAAGTCCATTTTTTATAGATATAAGACTAATTACTTTAAAATCTAATTTTATGCTATGAACTTCATGTAATATAATCGATTAGTCGTGTTTTCAGTCTTATTTAGCCTTATGTATTTGTATGGTTTACTTCGCGGCAAATCTACGGATTTTGTGAATACTGAACTGTCAACTGTTTGGATACGGTTCGAGGTTCTGCTTTACGTACTTCGATGTAGGCTGTCTTATCGTAATTCCGAGCCCCGCAAAATTTTTGCTCTAAAACCTTGGATGCCAAAATATTGTGGGTTGCTGATTTGCACATAAAATATCATTTTGAAACCCAGATAAATTGATATCCAAATAGCAATTCGCTAAGTACGGATAATTGGTTATAGTCTAAAACTCATAACAGTAACCCTTCTAGCTGTTTCATTAAATGGTATGTAACTTGATATCCGAGCTATCACCAATTTTTTAAGTATTACGAACGCTTGACGAATGGCAATATGTTCGAGGTCTAGTGTATTCTGTCAGTGAATTGCGATATACAAAATGAACTGAGATGATGTGAGTTCTTACTTGGCTTCTTTCAGCTATCTGAATCCCGTTTCTTACTTACGCCTGTTACTCCCAATGAAGCATAGGCCGCCGACCAGTGTTCTTCAACCCACTCTGTCCTGAACCTTTCTTTTCAGTTCTGTCCAATTTTTCTCATGTCTGTCTCCATTTCTCAGCGTAATGTGTTCTTTAGTCTTCCTCTTTTCCTTTGGCCTTGAGGATTCCCGTTCCTAATTAACTGCAATTTGGTGACATTTCGGTGATTATTGAATTCATTATTTCTTAACTGATGACTACAGGCAAAATACCGGATAAATAAACTATCATTGTGAAAATAAAGTGTTGTGTGCTTCAAATTTATGCTTGTAGTACATTTGAATTTAATGACGATAGCTATTTTGTTCTGAGGTTGCTAGTGTTTAATTCAAGTTGATTTATTTTAAGAATTGATAGCAGTCGAAAAACCATTGAAATTTACAATCTTAGTTACAGATATAATAATTATATGATGTAAGAAACTATGCAAAAGGTCTATATAGACTCCGAAACTTGTGACAATAGACGATAACTTACGAGAGGATTTCGAGAAAAGTCACGCATATGGTATTTTGATATAATACTTTAAGAGTATAAGTTGTGTACATTCCTCTACTATGTGCTGCTCATTCATATTGACTGGTAAACACTATCTGATACAATTGAATTAATTAATCTGGATTTCTTCACTAAAAGTAACCCAATATCCACGAAGACTGAATGATCTATAAATCTTAGATATTTGTGAAACAGCCGGATTCATTTAATGTATAAGCGGTGAATGTTAACTCTTGTTTGTTGTAGTTGACATTAAAGGTGTGTTAATGAGCATCTTGGAGTGATTGTGTGGATAACAGTCATGTCCAATAATAAAGCGTCGTGTGTTTCAAGATTAGGACACCTACTAACAAAGAATGTATATGTTTTGTTCTGTGTATCACTATATCCAGTTTTATTTTAACTGGTCCTTATATTGTGGAAGCATTACTACGCCACTAACACTTACTAAGATGATGATAGCACTAAACAGTATTAAGTTACGTGAATTATGCAAAGTGCTCATCGAAATCATGATAAAAACCTAACTTCTGACATATATTATTTCTCAACTAATAACAGGAATTTAAGTCGTTTTGATTGCTTCAAATACACATGAACTACTGGCAAATTTACATCGTTTATTGACCTGAAAAATAAGTCAAGTAAATTGAACAAATTTAAATAGTTGTTCTTTAGGTTTTTAGCAATTGAAGATAATTCTGCTATGATCTCTGTTCTTTCTTTATCCAAAGTGAAATGCTTGAAATTGAGTATTTCATTCATAATTTCAAGATGAAAACTAGAGAGTTTATCTTGCATTTCGAATTTCACTATTACAATAAAAGTCAACTATTAGAATATATGTATAGAATAAAATGAATCATAAATGTTTTATTATTGTTCAAATAGCCAGATTGTTCTAATGTTCTTATTCTGGTTGGAAGATTTAGAAACTGTTTCGATACTGCACGTACCATGTCTAAAATATTTAATACCTCAGTAACTATCACCATTTATTTATCATTTAAATAGGTTTATTATTTTAAATAAAATTGGTATCACAGTTCATTGATATGGTTCTTTAATTGAATTAGGTAATCTACTGTAATTAGCACATTATTCGGTTGGATTTTGTTCATCAGAAACTTTTTACACATCTCAGATTAGTGAAAAAAATCATTTAGTTCATACGAAGCTTAAAACTTAAAAGAGTTATGTAAATTACCCAAATAATATTCTTTTTGTCGTATCGCTAATGAAAAATATTTTCAGAATTAACTTATGTTCGCAAACCCCATACCAAACAATAATTGTGTCCCCTCTAATCATTTACGTGCAACAAGATTTCCTAATTCATAATAACAAGTTTTTGATTAGTGGAGTTCAAGAATGTGAACACTGAAATAATTACCAACTCATATCATGACCTTCTCACAGTGTCACAAGTTAAAAACAAGTCACTAAATATGAAATAAGTTATCTACAGATAATTCGCTCTCCGCGTTACACTAAACATTGATTCCAAATCAGAACCAAAACAGCTATCCATTTTTACTCATATTTTAACAGTTCTCGAGTTGATATCGTTCCTTATTAAAATCTGTCTTCAAATTTCATCATATCAACAACATAACATTCCTAGTAGATTATCTTGTTGTTTTAACTTAGTGGTAAATTAATTATACTCTGATTTTGATTGTTTGTACATCAATTCCTTTTGTAAAACTTTTCGTTTCAAAAAAAGAAAAGAAGGTAGAAGTTGACAGTTATAAGTATTAAAAATAAAAATCAGAGAAATGAAATTTATCCCAAAAATTTATCTCATGCAATGAGATTAAGTTTATTTCCAGTGAAAAATGTAAATATGTATGTGTGTATACTTGTATTCGTTTTCTGCCTTTTTTCAACTTAGAATTTGATAGCTTTTAACACGCAACAAAAGCATTAGTCAAAATTTGTCATTTTATTGTTTATCTTACAGGGGTAAATCACACATATACCATTAAACAAAATGGAACATATATATATATATATATATATATATATATATATATATATATATATATATATGCGTTTTGTATGTATGTAAACATATGCAAATACATTTTTATACTTATAAAGTCTGTAGAAGTAGGAAATACAATTTTATTTCACTAGAACATTTATTTAACCTATAAATATTGTCAATGATAAAATCAGTGATTGTACAACGAATAGTCAACCAATCTCGTTATTTGGTTATGCGCATATTGATAGGGATGAATAAACAAGTTTTTGTTTGTAATTCTTTTTTAAAACCGAAACAGAATAAATATGATTCTCTTAAGCTTTTTAGTTTATCTTGAATAAGAATCTTTTAATCAATATTATTATTATTATTATTATTATTATTATTATTATTAGCTCTACACTTTATAACCATGTACTTGTGTCAAATTTAATTTTCAACTGAGAGTGAATATGTTCCCTTCGCGTGATCAACTTTCTTTTTTGTCTCTTTTTTTTTCTTCTGAAAAAATACTTAAAAGTTTGTTTTAAATAAAAAAAGACAAATTTTTACAGATTGGGGAAAAATGTTTAGTATTAAAACTAAATATTTCCATTCTGTGGAAAAGATGACGAAAGAAATAAAGATTTTTAGTAAATTTCAGTTGGAAAAAAGAGACCAGTTTTGACATGATATTATTCGACAGTAAAATCCTTACAACTTATATTGATATAGAACCTAGAAATATAATAAATAGTACGCTATGAATGTAAATCATCTAACAATTACATTTAGTCAAAGAGACAAAAATTCTAAAATAATCCTCGTAACAGATTTTTTATTATAAGCAAAGATGGATAGTGGGTAGTAGTAGTAGTAGTGTAATCAACGACGCGCGTCTCGTCCCATTTGGGATTCGTCATCTGGATTTACCTGTATCCCAGAGTTGATACTCGCTCCAGGACTCGAACCTAGTACCGTTCGCTTCAAACTCCATCGCGTCATCTACTTAGCTACTGAGTCCTGATAGCCACTAGCTTGTGCAATGAGGTTAAGTTTAAATTCGTTTTGTATTGTTTAAAAGATTGATTATTAGCGGTCCTAAACATCAATAGGAAGATTCAAATAAACAATGCAAAATGAGATTAAAATTTTTATTCTCCTTCGGTGTAAGAGACTAGCTTACTAATTTATAGGTTTACATCTCTTTAATGACCCAGTCTTAAACTCAAAATAAGTTAGAAAAATAATTCACGATGAAACTTCACTAACGTAAGTTGGGTTTTGATTTTAGCTTGCAACTGAGGTTGGATTTCCTAAACTTAGTACATCCTGCAGAATAGAGAATGCAATTGATTTACTTTATCTTTTAATAAGCCCTTCTGGAAGTTGTTCTTGGATTCCGTAAGTAATTTTGAAGAAAAATCTACTTATCTCCGGCTATCAAAGAGCTAATGAACTGGTAAACACATGTTGAATTGGTATTTTACGATAGTTTATTTTAAATTTGAAAGCATGTAAACGGATTATTATATTGCACTATAAGATTTACTGTGAGAAGTAACATTTGGAATTACCACTCCAGATACTGTAAGTAACTCGCTAGAACTATCTTCTTTGAAGTCAACATTCATAAATATAATTTTCTTCAATACTACGTCTTTAATCCGTGAGAAGTGTTTTTGCCTCATATCTTCCTTAACAAATCTTAATGAAAATCTATTTTTTATTTGAAAGTGGACTTAATCATGGTCTTTTAATTCTTTATAGTCTAACTGAAAAATTGTAAGATATCATAAACGTATAGATTACGCGAAACTCCATTTTTTAATTAATAGAAGACTATCATGATTTTTTTTATTACTTAATGTAGCTTATTTCTCTGTTCTGATAAAAGAATATATAAACTGGATTAGTTACTAAATACTGTATTGCCTGTTTGTATGAAAGTAGTTTAGTCTTTAAATTAAATCTACAACTGAAGAACTCCTGATTTTCAAGTGTACATATTAGAAATAAAAACAATATAATTTTTAAGGGAATATTATGTTTAGATATTTCAAATCAGATTTAACATAAACTTACAAGATCGAAAGCTATGTGTTGTGTTTTTGATTGACATTCCAGCTTATATATGAAAACTTAATCATTCTAATGTGAATATCTTTTAGATAATTTCTCAATGACAATGGAATGTAGTACTGAGTATCCGAAGTGAATATTAAATTTCATTTTATATTTGTATTTATAAGCATATATAGTGAAGTTAATACTACTATAGACTAAATTCTCTAACAATATTGACTCTTGTTCTTGTAAAAGCAAACCAAGTTCACTTATTTCGTTGTTTCTAACAGATCAACTTAAAATAACTGTTATATTCTAAACGAAGCTTTATATTAATACTAATTTAAAATAAATTTTACAACATTATAAATTTGTTGATTTCTATTTTTATCAATGAAATACTGGGATTTATGGAGATTATAGTATTTTCATAGTTGAATTCACGAATTAATCTAAGCTAGACCACTATTGAAAACCTAGATGCACAGGATAGTTAATATTCATATATTGATGTATATTACTTAAAATAACATGGTATTTTCTAAAATTATTTTAGTCATAAAATTAGATGTATAATTATTATATGAATGACTGCCAAGTTATAATGGAAATTGAATTGTGGTGATGTTCTGTTCTCCAAGCTTAATAGTTTCAGTATCATTGTAGACATCGTCAACATATATTTTATGTAGGTATGATCTTCAGTTAAACAATTTTTATCAGAAAACACAACACCGAAAATACCAACCTGCGTTGTTAATCTTCTACATTATTACATAGTCATTTGCAAACCTTTTTTATATTTGTATTACTCAAATTATATCTGTTTAACATATCAAAATAACTAATGAAATTTGCCAGTGGCTTAGATACCATTAAGTATAGATAGGGGATAAATTTTGTTAAGACTAAATGTTATTTTCCTTTTAAATAAAAATATACACAAGTCTGATTTGTAGATAAAAGGGAAATTAATTAATGTAAATGAATTATAGTTCTGCTTTTCAGTATATTATCAAATGTAGATTTTAAATCTCATTAAGAAGAGTTGATGAAAGTTATTTGGATCTGAAGTTATCGAAAATATGACTAACTGGATCATAAGCATTGTAAATCTTCACTTTATTAAATGAAGTTAGTTCAATTTTTGTAGTTAACAAAAAAGAACATTAATGTGAAAAGTGAATAATTGTTTATCCTTTTACATAGATAACCGATTTTATTGTTTTAAATCCTTAATAAAAAGTAGATAGATACAGATAATAATGAAGTACATCTAACACTATTAGTAATACCTTATAAATGATTCTCACTTACACACATGTAAAATGATCTAGTGACAAATATGGTATGAAATCTTAAACTGAAATGATTTAAAATCAATCTGGTGAAATAGAACTATATAAGTAACAAAAACTATTGTATGTGGATGAATCTCGCCTAAATGGGAAATCATTTGAATGCTATTAGAATCAATTTACTATCTTAACATTTTTAACTATATCAACGTTGTCAATTGTCAGATTGATATAGAAATGAAAAACCAGATCATTAAATAATCCACTTACCTTTTCATAACTTTGTGCTGATATAACTACAACAAATATATAAACACCCGAAACAGGAACGGTGAATATACCTGTAGTATTGTCATATCCGTTGCCAAGATTCAACATAACTGATTCAAAAATTAATTGACAATTTTTGTTCACTGGTTTATTTTCAATACTTGTTGACAAACCTGTATAAAAAGCTATTTGATATTCTACTGGTCTAGGAATCCATATAGGTTGTAATTTTGCTATAAAAAAAAAGCAATTTGACGAATAAATAGATATTACATCAGATGGTTTTGTGGAGACTCGTATATTTTAAAGCGGATTTACATCGAGGACTGATGACTTGAGAGAACGGTTGAAAATCAAGGAACACTGAAACACTTAGCATTATGAACTTAACAACAATAAATATATACTCAATAGTAGCTATCTATCAAATGGAATTTCTCAAGCCCCACAGGGTGATTGTAACCAATATATTCATCTAAGTCGTATGTGAGACAACTACTCACAAACGTTAGATGATTGGATAACTGAGGCTGGAATGTTGAACTCACTGCATTAACATTAATGTCATCGCTGAAAGACATGAATGTTTGGGGATTAATAACATTCAGTCGAGAATTCCTCATTGTATTAAACACATAACACTGATTCAATCCACTATTATTATTATTATTATTATTATTATTATTATTATTAGTAGTAGTAGTAGTAGTAGTAGTAGTAGTAGTAGTAGTATCACTGTAGTGTTCATGAAATCATTCTGATGAAAAGTCCTACATTACAACAGTTGTCTACTGCTTCCTAGTATCTAGTGTATCTAAAGCTGACGTAAGTTTACGATGAAACTTAATCTCAGAATATATGTAATTTTAAATTGATTAATAAAGCTAAATTATGATTCTATATTGTGAAAATATCTTAAAAGTTCAATCCATCAAGACTGTTGATTAAATATCCGTTGTAATATGCAATTTCATAACACAGAACTTAAGTAATTGATTCATTAAAAAAATTTGTATTAAAATAATAATAATAATATAAAAATATAATATTATAAGGAGAAGACGACCAGTGTAGCAGCAGCCTCAGCAGTAGTAGGTCTCAATATGCACAAAGGAAAAGCAAGATTCTCCGATACAACACAGCATGCAACAATCCAATCACAATTGACGGAGAAGACTCGGAAGATGTAAAAACCTTTACATATCTCGGCAGCATCATTGATGAACAGGGTGGATCTGATGCAGATGTGAAGGCGCGGATCGGCAAAGCAAGAGCAGCATATTTACAACTGAGGAACATCTGGAACTCAAAGCAACTGTCAACCAACACCAAGGTCAGGATTTTCAAAACAAATGTCAAGACAGTTCTACTGTATGGGGCAGAAACCTGGAGAACTACGAAAGCCATCATCCAGAAAATACAGGTGTTTATTAACAATTGTCTACGCAAAATACTTCAGATCCATTGGCCGGACACTATTAGCAACAACGTACTGTGGGAGAGAACAAATCAGATCCCAGTGGAGGAAGGAATCAGGAAGAGGCGCTGGAAGTGGATAGGACACACATTAAGGAAAGCACCCAACTGCGTCACAAGACAAGCCCTCACATGGAACCCTCAGGGCCAAAGGAAAAGAGGAAGACCAAAGAACACATTACGTCGGGAAATGGAGATAGACATGAGAAAAATGAACAAGAATTGGATGGAACTAGAAAGGAGGGCCCAGGACAGAGTGGGTTGGAGAATGCTGGTCAGCGGCCTATGCTCCATTAGGAGTAACAGGCATAAGTAAGTAAGTAAGTTATAACTATTAATGCATTAAGACCATATAGGAAAATTACCCAATTTCACCTACTGGTTTATAGTAACAATACTGATTACTTATTCATCTAAATTGATTACTATAATTTATCAGGATAATATTTAATTATTTATAAACTAAATTTTGTACAAACAATTTTCAAGGGACCAAGAAATAATGACATACATTTGTATGGAATAACTAACTATACAATTTTAACAATATTCTAGCCTAGTTTTCATCAATAAATTTTAAGTTACTAAGATAAAAATGAGTGATAAAATACACATCTAAATCAGAGGTTGCACTTAAGCTAATTAACAATTTTTTTATTTATATTATACTTTTAAATTAATAATTAACCTTACAGTTCTTAATGAAAGCTAAACAAAAATCAGTCAAGTTTCCAGATAGAATTGAGTAAATATATCTATAATCAAATTTATTTAGTAGATAATGATGCCACCATTTTATTTTATTCTGTAAATAAAATGTATCATTAAGTTATAAACTTTATTTTAAAAGGAAATGCTTCTTGAAGTCAGTTCTAGTAAGAAGTCATGACCAGTGGAGTTCAACCGGGTCTGTTGTGAGATATCAGCTCACTGAAGACAATCGTGTACGGTGGCGCAATTTCGTGGATTAGTTGAAGTTAGACATTAACACCATCGGATGACAGCTCAGTGGTCTAGTGGTTAAGCGCTCGCGCGCGAGACTGGTAGATCCTGGATTCGGATCTCACGGGGAGAGCGGGATCGTGGATGCGCACTGCTGAGGAGTCCCATACTAGGACGAAACGGCCTTCCAGTGCTTCCAAGTTTTCCATGGTGGCTTAGCTTCAATTGACTCATGATTTCAACTATTGAAATTACTAAAGTCTCAACAAAACCCTCATCAACTATATCTTAGTAGTATAGTTCTAGTAATTAAATTATTGTTAAGAGTAGTTTTATAAAAGAAATAAAATTATATATATATATATATATATATATACCTAGACTGATTTGTACATAATTATTGATTATGGTGTTAAATAATAGGAAACACTTGATAAGATCCAGTGATGCTGATTAATAATACTTGTCTATGACTTTAAAAAAAACGTATACTTTGCAGTTGTCCTGATGTAAATTGTTTACCGTGACGATTATTGATAATCGTTCTAATTTATTCCAGTTATTAAACTCAGTAAAATGCTATGTAGAGCCTGGTATTCGTGTAGATCGGTTCAAGTTACCATGTTCAATTAGTACAGTGGGATGAAACTGGTAGGGAAAGTTTCAGAATAGTAGGGATAGTAACATTATCAGTGGTAATAAAAAAGATTAAGTATCGAGGATACAATTTAAGAAATATAAATTAGTAACATATAAATACAAAACAAAAATTATGGGGAATTTAGACTTTCAGAATTTGGAGAAAGATGTAGAATGGGTGCACTTATGCCGTTGCAAATGATTTTCAGCCAAATCATTCGACGTCTGTAACCACTAGTTACTATAATCACGCAGATCACAACCAGGTTGTATACATTTGTTGAAAGGGCCGAGTCCACCTGTCAGTGACTTTATGGACTTATGCCGAGTTTTGGTTTGGCCTCCCATAGGTTTATAAGATTCTACTCCTATACGAGATAGCGTCGCCCGTCAAGGTAGGTGATGGATGGCATACGCTACACACGTCGCAAACACCTCAGTTGATCAAGGTATGCTATCTCTTCAATCGACTTCCCATCCATACCTAATATCCCATTCCTAGTGTTAGCGGGACATAGACTAGATTAAAGCATGCTCAATGCATGATTGCTTTGGTGCACGCTGATTGGCTGGTTCTTATCCAATCAGCACTAGTCGATAGTCGGAGAATACTCTGGAATCTTCTTATGTAAAAACTATAAATATACCGACGTTTTCCCTATTGTGCTTCTGACTTGCTATTTGGAATATAATCTCTTTCCTGTTCAACCGTGTTCTGATTTGGGGACTTGTCGAGTGAATCGGTGTCCGAGAATACTAAGCAATAGGAATAGCTGGGTCATAACCGTAAGAAAAGAGAGAGATTATAACAGTGGCGACGGGGAAAAACTAAAGAAAAATGGCGATTTCTTTAGAACAGTTGCGGTTAATATTACAGCACCAGCAGAAGTTGTTAGCCTTGCAACAACAACTATTGAACACACTTTTCACTCGACCAGAAAATAAGAAATCTGTTTATGATGCAGTAACAGACATTTCAGAATCATATCTAGTGGAGGGTTCAAATCCTTTTATACCTGAATCAGAACGTAATATTTGCAACGTGTCCGGCTCACAGCAAGAAAATACTGTGCTGAATGCTCATAAAGTTGTGGCAATACGAGATGATCAAGAGCCAGACCCTGTAGATGAAGCCCGGAGTCCAGAATTGAATGAAACACTACTGGTCCTGTCTAGCCCTGAAAATAAACTTCAGCTAGAACAAAATTATGGTCCACGTGATATTAGCCGAAAAAGCTATGGGGACTCGTATTCAGAAAATAACTGCAGTGACACGATGAACCCAAATATACTGAATGTTACTCAAAATCATTATGAGGTAGAAATTTATATTGAATCAGCTTATCCGATTTCTAATGACAATGTATCAGATATGGGTTTTCAGAATAATGCATGTAATTTTGATGAAATTTCTTATAAAAATGAAGAAAATATGTCGGCTGAGTCAAATTATGGTCAAAAGTCTAATTTAATTTTGTTAGATGTTGATTTCCGTAATGATCCATTATCCACTGATGAAATTTCTAATGGATTTGAAAGTAATGCTTCAGAAGAATTAAACTCTGACCTCAAATCAAAGGTCGTTCATTATCATCTAGTCATTTCTAGTGGATCCGACATTCGATGCAAGAAACATCGTTTAAATAAAGTCCTATTATTTGTAACTTGGAGATATAAGGATCCGACATTGTATCGCGGAGGAGGAGAATGTTGGAGAATTAAAAGTTATGCATACTTTTATTTTTAAAAAAATAAAAACGCCGGGAACAGACATGTCAGTCTCTGTGCGAGAAAAAAAGTGATAATTCTTTATTGCCTAGACGATGAACTAATCGGAAGCACAAGCCAGTCACTCAGTTGCAGTTGGACCCTAGCACCAGATCCTACGAATCTGCTCAGAGGGGAGGTGTTAGCGGGACATAGACTAGATTAAAGCATGCTCAATGCATGATTGCTTTGGTGCACGCTGATTGGCTGGTTCTTATCCAATCAGCACTAGTCGATAGTCGGAGAATACTCTGGAATCTTCTTATGTAAAAACTATAAATATACCGACGTTTTCCCTATTGTGCTTCTGACTTGCTATTTGGAATATAATCTCTTTCCTGTTCAACCGTGTTCTGATTTGGGGACTTGTCGAGTGAATCGGTGTCCGAGAATACTAAGCAATAGGAATAGCTGGGTCATAACCGTAAGAAGAAAGAGATTATAACACCTAGCCCAAGCATTGCTTACTGGAAGATAACTACCACTAACCTATGAATTTCCTCTACACTTAATGGCCGTGTTTCACGTGGACAAAGTAGAACGGAGCAAATTGCTAAATACTAAGATTGTCCTTTGTTTGAAAGACGGATATTTCACTAACCCCACAAAGGACTCAAGTCGCCAAAAGTCAATCAAGCCTACTAAATACGTGCGTCCAACTACATCACTCCCTTTCATTAATTCAGGCGATGACGCAAGCTAATCCTGAAGTAACATCGTACATTTAGATGTTATGAATTGTATCCTAAGCCTATTGAGTCATTGAAAAAGAATTATAGACAATTTAATGAAGAAAATATTACCTCCGATCATGCGACTGTTAAGGCTACAGCTGCTCACAAATTACTGACCGAAGTTAACTATGTTTGAGGAATGGGGTAGTGATTGACTTGAAATCCCGTTTAAATAGCCATGCTCTATCGTGCTGGAATAGTCGTTTATCATGTGAACGCTTTGTATGGCAAAAATCATCTACTCCACAAAAGCAGATAAACTGATAAATGCATATTAAGGTGGCCCAATGTGACAGTTATTCCGATCCACACTTGTTTTCTGTGTACAAAAGAGTCATGATCAATTCCATATTACACTTCGACCCTAGCACTATTTCTTACTTAATAAATCGTAAGTGTCATTTATTATATCAGTCATTATTTTTCTTTTCTGTGAAAAAGACGCTTACCGTTTACATTTCTACACTGATTAGTTCCTATGAACCCTAGAACTATAAAACAACATATATTAAGCACTTGAACCTTTAGAGTTTTTGATTGCTTTATTAAATTATGCAACATTTCTTTATTTTCATAGACTTTAGTATTCTATACTTAAGGATGTTTGGGCATTCTTGACAAATTTACTAAATAATGAAATACTTTTCTGTTTTACTATAGATTGCGGCACGTAAATTTAACAGTCACTCATTACTGAGTGATAGTTTATATGATGTCAGTTCAGTTCTTATTGATGGATGAAATTCACTGACTTTCAGTATAATCACTAGTCTAAGTTATTAAATATTGTATGTCTTCAACTAAGAAATATCAAAACGTTGTTTACAACCAATCGTCATTCATCTTTTTATATTCTGTTTTTAACAAAATTAACAAATTATCAGAATTCATGCATGATTTTTAAACTGGGTAAATCGCCAGGAATGGTGATGAGAGTTTCTTCTCTGAAACTCCATACAGCGATGAAAATGAAAATAATCGTCTAACATTATAGTTTTTGGAAGTTCATGTATGAAGGCTGGAAATTCGATTGTAAATCTGTCAAATCATCACCAGGATAATTAACGTTTAAAATCTATACTTTTTCTTAGATGCAGGGTTTAAAAATTGGCTGGTAAAGGCGTCAAAGCAATTAAAAACCATGAAGAGCTAACATTTTTAAAGTTAGTTTTAAAAACATAAAAGATGCGACATATCTTAGTGTTTTCTATAATTTTTGCTTTGAGATCTAGACGTTAAAATTGCAATTCATTTTCATGAATAATTTAATAGCACATCGATAAACTTTCTTTTAACTTACTTGTTTCTCCGCGAGGACCTGGTGGTCCAGGATTTCCTTGTTCCCCAGTTGGTCCAGCTGGCCCTCGAGCTGATCGAACAGGTATGCGTACACGACCATATCCAGATGAACTAGCTCCGATACATTCTAGTTGTAATTGGCAAGTAGATGAACTTTGAGAAATATTTTTTTGAACATGTGATGTATTACAAGTCAGTAATAATAATGATAATAACAGAAAGGCTACAAGATTTACGTTTAAATAGTTCTTAGTCTTGTTCATTTTTTCGGTGATTTAATGAACTTTTAAAATAATCTTGTTTTAGGTTCCATGTTCCATATGAAGGAAATCCAAATCCTTTT
Source organism: Schistosoma haematobium (assembly GCF_000699445.3). Lineage (NCBI taxonomy): Eukaryota > Metazoa > Platyhelminthes > Trematoda > Strigeidida > Schistosomatidae > Schistosoma > Schistosoma haematobium. Next base: position 23,478,574 of record NC_067197.1, read on the forward strand.
CCTCATGTCCGATTGGTAGTTTGCAAGTAGCCAATCAGAATCTAGTTTTGAGCAATTTGTATGTTTGCAAGTAGGCTGCAAGGCGACCTAAAAAGCATATTAATCCACATCCTCTAAAGCTAATTAGATTCTGTATTCAAACTTTAAGAATTTATAGTACACATTCTAATCATGGAAAAGATCGTTGTATATGGTCTTTATTTCCCTTCTATATTATTGTAAGATTGCTTTATTAAAACCATGGGAGCCTAATAAATTAAAATGAGTACAACTAATTAGTGAAAACAATCTATTTATAGTGCAACAATGATATGCAACGTACAGATCTAATTCCTGACTGACAGCTTGAAACAGTACTCTGTTTTGTTTTGGACGTACATAATATACCCTTCCATTTGCTCAATGAGACCTCATTCTCTATATTGTCAGCGTTATAAGTTTTGGCTTCTGGTGGACGGTGGCACAACTTTGTGGATTGTTTGAAGTTAGACATTAACACCATCGGATGCCTGCTCAGTGGTCTAGTGGTTAAGCGCTCGTGCGCGAGACTGTTAGGTCCTGGACTCGAACCTCACGAGGTGTGATCGTGGATGCCGTCTGCTGAGGAGTGACACAATATGACGAAACAGTCGTCTAGTGCTTTAAAGTTTTCCATGGTGGCTTAGCTTCAATCGACTCATGAATTTAACTATTGATGTATAGCTCATATACATGACAGATAATTCAATGAGCCATTACAACCATACTAGTTACATTTACGAATACCATGATGAATAAATATTGAGTATTTATTCACATCTGTCTAGTTTGAGCATTGTTGAGATATGCTGGTGAAATTGTGAAGGATAATTCAGTCGTGACTAAATTGTGTCCCAAGTAAAACTTATCGTAATTTAACATTTGTTTTTCATTCAAGCAGTGAAGCTTTGTATTCCGCTTATATCACCTCAACTATAGTAAATACTTTTTTGGTACGACTTTTATACACATCGCCACAGTCATCTCAAATTTAAGTTACTGACTCGATTTTAGCAAAATGGAATGAACTTAACTATTTGCAACTTTATCATATATTACGTAATATGATTTTCTGAAACAAATTCCCAGTCTCACTTAACTTCCAAAAACATTAAAGAATTGAAGTAGTGATTACTAATGACGCTTTAGATCCCCATTTCATCTTGTTTAGTAAAAATCTACTGGATGAACCTGTACTCCAACATCGACGTTTCTTCTGTTACGTCATTAAAAATTATTGGCTGTTCAATTTCACTAATAATAACTGTAGGCATTCTAAATATTTGGCATTAGTTAGCTTTTCTGACTAATTTCCTTCTGGAAACAGTTTGTCGATGTCCCAAAAACCCTCAAACAAGAATAGTAATAAACAATAGATGTTTCTGGGGATTGAAGGTAATATAATTAACGAACATTCACATAAACCCACTAACTGTAACCATAATAACCAAATTGGACTACCCGTATTACAGTTATGTATCGGAAAATTTAACTGGTTTCCCCCTCCTAAATAGCATAAATGCAGGCTGAAAAATGGAACCAGATGCACAGAATTAACCCACAATGTCGAAGAGCTGTTCTAAGTCGTCTATGTTTCCTAGATTACGGCTTCGTTATAGTTATGTAGTTGGAAACTAAGCAACATGGACCGAACTTGATTATAGTGATAACATTTCTCTGTCTTCCGCTAAGTTCTGAACATACTTTTCGTTCCTTAATTGCAACCTTGGTGAGACTCTAATTTACGGACGACCTTTGAACGAATCTTAAACGACCTTGACAATTATTAGCCAATCAGAAGACAGTATAAAGTAAAAATTGCTCAAACACTTCTGATTGGCTCGTCCCTAAATTAGAGTCTCGCCGCAACCTTCCCTTCTCAGTTGTACTTCTCACGTCTGGTTCTTTAATGTCATTATTGATATTGTTCCTACTTTTCAGTAACCTCTGTTGAATGGGTGGGAATTAAAACTAGGAAACAATCGTTCCAACTGTCTCATTGTCTGAAGCTGACCGAATGTCCAACAAGATGATTCAGATTATTCCTACAGTATGGTCTGTTTCATAAATACACAAGATTAGTCAGTCGGTAGTCAAGATTATCTAAAATATGAGAAATGTTTGGAAACTTGATTAATCGCAATTAGATTATCACTTATCACTGATTGACTACTTATTTTATGCATAAGACGGTCGCAAATATTGATATTCTACCAGTACTTTAAACCACTTAGTTCAACTGGCAATGGTTTACATTTACAAATAGTTGTTGCCATTATGTGTGCATTCTGAGAGGAGTAAATCGACGCTCCTTTTGGAGTACCTATCTGGACTCTGATCGTACCCTGGTCTGCGTCAGTCTTACCTTACTTTTCAGTGGCCAACGAAGTGACTGCCACCAAATGATTGATGTCAGCAAGTTGGTTGCAACTTCTGTTGCTAGTAAGTATCTAACCGAGCTAGCTTTTAGGCTAGCTACCATTCCACCGAAAAGTATAGATAAGCATTGGTTGCAACTTCATGACGCCATCAAAATGGCGAGTAAAGCCGCTTGCGGCTTCGCGAAACGTCCCGCTTATGAGCACTAGGTTTCTTCTGGTTCCTTACAACTCATTGAAGCCCGTCGGTCTATTCCAGGTAACCGTGAGTTTGACCACAAACGACGACTGTTACGTAATGAAATTAAGCAAAAATTGCGTAAGGACCGAGAAGCCTGATGGTCGGAGCGTACTAATGAGCTGGAAGCAGCAGCTGCACCTGGTAACTACCGGAAGCTCTTCCAACTCATCCGAGCCACTGGCAGCAAGGAGGCTGATGTGCGCGAAACAACCTAAGAGAATGACGGGATGCCAAACACCAACACCCATCGACGTCTTGGACGATGGGCGGAATTCTTCGGAGGGCAGTTCGACTGGCCCGCTGCTCCGGCAACATCGATCAGGCTGTTCTGCCCTCCATGGTCGGTGACGACTGATCCACCAAATGAGGCGGAAGCCACAAGGAACTCCAACTCTTGAGACGCTACAAATCACCAGGCCCAGATGACTTACCTCCGGCTTTTTTAAAGATGGTGGTGACTTTCTGACTAAGGAACTGACTGTGTTGTTTACTGAGGTCTGGGAGCTAGAGTGTGTATCGAGGTCATGGAATGAGTCGATAGTTGTCCCTATCTTTAAAAAGGGTTCACGTCGTTCCTGTAACAACTATCGGGGATAAGTCTACTTCCGATTGCGTCCAAGCTATTGGCTTCCGTCATACTTCGTAGGTTGTTCAAAACCCGAGAAAGATTGACTCGCGAGGAGCAGGCTGGCTTTCGTTCTGGTCGAGGATGTATTGATCATATCTTCACTCTCCGCCAAATGTTAGAACACCGTCATACTTATCAAAGACCAACAATCGTAGTGTTTCTTGACATCAGGGCCGCCTTCGATTCGTTGGACAGGACTGCTCTCTGGGATTGTCTATTGAAGAAGGGTGTGCCTGAGTTTATTAACATCCTAAAAGCCCTATATACAAACACCTCAGACAGAGTGTGGGCATACAACCACCTCTCTCCATTGTTCTATTCGAGCAGTGGGGTTAGGCAGGGTTGCCCAATCTCACCATTCCTCTTCAACTTTGCCATCGATGACATTCTGGAAACAGCTCTGATGGATGTAAGTAATGGTGGTGTGGATCTGTTGCCTGGAGAAAGACTTCCCAACCTTGTGTATGCGGATGATATTGTCTTACTGCGCGATAATGCCCAAGGCATGCAATCCGCACTTAATCAGTTGGCAATCAATGTCCGTAGGTACGGTATGTGCTTTGCACCTTCGAAGTGCAAAGTACTTCTACAAGACTGGCAGGATTCTAATCCTGTACTCACTCTGGATGGTGAGCAGATAGAAGTAGTCGAGAAGTTCCTGTATCTGGGTAGTCACATAAGTGCTGGTGGGGTGTGAGTGATGAGATCAAAGCACGTATAGTGAAAGCCAGAGCGACTTATGCCAATCTGGGCCATCTTTGATGCCTTCGTGATGTTAGTCTGGCTGTAAAAGGTCGGATATACAACGCGTTGGTGAGAGCAGTTTTGCTCTATGCTTGTGAAACCTGGCCTTTCCGAGTTGAGGACGTTAGGCGACTCTCTGTGTTCGATCATCGTTGTCTCCGAAGGATTGCTGCCATACAGTGGCAACACCACGTTAGTAATGCAGAGGTTCGGGATCGTGTGTTCGGGCACATAGACGATCATGCAATTGGTGTCACCATCTTGAAACACCGACTTCGGTGGCTTGGACATGTTCTACGAATGTCGTCCCACGTCATGCATTACTTGCCGACTCTGGGACTGGTTGGAAAAAGCGGAGAGGTAGTCAGTGTATGAAGTAGTGTCGTGGCATGAAAGAAAGCTGCAGAGGGCTGGCTTCTGTTGGTCCTTCACGACTCCCTGGCTTGGGTCCGAGAGATGGTGCTACACAGTGGCTAGAGATGTTATCAGATATGGCTCAGAATAGAAGCCAATGGCGATCCTGCTGTAACCTTCTTTTACTTTCTTCATAAAAATTGGTTGTATCTTCTTTAACTGGAAGAATTATTTCTAGTTGTACTTTTGCTAACTTAACTGCTTCTCCAGTTATTATTATTTCACTATTATATACCAATTTCTATTTGTTACTGTTCCCCTTTTTCCCATAAGCACCTTACATTCTTTATATCTTCACGTTCTCATTGTTATTGTATGACGTATATGTATTTGGTACCCCTTTGTATCAATATTTATGTGCTCAAATAAAAATTTTAGTTAAAATAAGAAAAAGTCCATTATTCGACTTTATGTTGTAATTGATCGTCAATTAAGTCTGTTAACCACTAAATATCCTTACTACCTTAAGAGTTTTTGTATATATTAACAAATAATTAACCCCAAAACTCCCCACTGATTTGTAATCGATAGTAATCCATTCGTGCGGGGAATCAGGTTGGATTATACAAATATTTTTATTTGTGAATTTAGTTATGCTGACAGTAGCATAATGTTGGACTTACATTTAACTTATAGTGTTAGCACAACTCTCAGAAATAAGGAACTCTCTTGAGTTCCGCCTCAAAAAGATTGTACTTAAGAACAACAGTAAATGTATAATTGGTTGCTGTAGTACTGAAAATGTGATCGTTCCCTGCATATTCAGAGATCATTGACCAGAATGTTTTCTATAATTTTAAAAATTATGCGTACAAACCCTCGCCAGACACTTTGATAATATTTTATCAGACAGAAATTTGAATATCCACCGTGACTCTGAAACCATTTATATAACAATATGATCAGTTGTTTTTTAAATATATTTGTTATCTTGAAAAAAACGTGATACGAATCTTAAAACTGATCAAAAATGAACCTTGTTTTCAATTAACAACAACATGAGAAAAATATCTGGTTGTTATTTGGAAGTACTGTACATTATAAATGAACAACAGAAGTCTATATTACTAAGGACAACTGAAAACAATTCTACCGTTCCTGTCTTGCTTCTGACAATTTGCAAATATCATCCAAAGAAACGTTCTTAACCAGACGACCCATACACAGACCCTAAAAAAGAAATGGTAAACCATCATAACTGATAGAAAATTTGTGAAGTCCATTGAAACATACTCGTTATGCTGTGCTGATGATATAAATTGCCGTGTGAGACATGTTGAAACAACATATTCATTTTCACCGATAACTGCAAGTTGATTTTCCTACCAAATGGAAAGCGAACTACGAAAACGACACAGAACCCCCTATATTTACACCATTATGATTTTAATAAAAGCATGCAAGTCCAAAAAATATATTACTACTATAAAAGGTGAAGTCGATCGATGCAGACTGACTGACAAATTCCCACTAGTTTCGGGAATGGAATTTTTAATTCGGAAAGATTCAAAAACAAAAAAACTAATCAGTTTAGTCTGACATAACTAGCTGAGAACACGTGTATAGTAGCCAGAAGCACTAAAGATTAACACTTACGCATCTGAGGAAGGCCAATCAAAACAATGCAATGGGAAGAATATGAGAGAATACGAACTCTTCTGAAATAATATTTATTAAATAATGCCTACTATCTTAAAAGCCTACAAATGTAGAAATAAGGTCAGAAGGTTATATTGAAATTATTGTGATGACTTTTCTACACTTCACGTAGTTTGTTAGTTAGTTATAATCAATGCAGAACCTTGTACAGACGTGTATCACATTACTTTTTCTTACTATATCGCCATGACAAGATGCAATTAATAAGATGAATAGCAAAGGAGTCGAAATAATGTAGTCGTAATGATAACGGGAGAGATTAAGTATTCAGAATGTGGTTCGAAGAGAGAGTGAGAAGGTATGTATGGTGGAATAATGGGACTCAAGACCCAGAAGAAAGTAAAGAGTGAATGTATCTGTGTCATTAAGGCTGATATTATCTTGGTTTTAGGGCCCATAGATACCTTTCAACCTATTTCGTCAGTTAACATTTCGCTTAGAAGTAGGTGGTGGTTGGGCGTACGCAACATTTTACATAGCTTAAGACTATATTGATGTCAATTCTACACCAAAAGCGAACAAGACACTAAAACACCATTATTATCGGTATAGGGAGTTTCTGAATCTAATAATTTACACCAGACCAAGCATAGACAATCATCGGAAACCAGAAAGCATTAGACGGCCATTTTCTCCTGGTATCAGGCCCATCGTCAGTATTCACCCATAACCTTATTAAATATACGAGTTACCCCCCAATCGCACTGGAAGATGTTTCGGCAATAGCACTAACTGATTCAAGTAAAAAATGTGAACCTTTAAATGGTGGTTTGGTGATCTAAAGGCTAGGGGCTTGTAACGGGACGACAAAGTCCTAGGTTGGATCCTCGGTAGGATTTTGGATGAGCAATACTGAGGACTACCATACCAGGATGAAACATGTCCAGGGTTTACTGCTTTACAGTGGCTATTTAACTACAACCAGTCCGTGATATTTAGACTCCCGTAGTCTGAGTGAGTACAATCTTTTAAGAAAATGACCAAGAACTTGAGTCTTTATAAATGTGAACTCTAACATATAGATCAATATGATTACGAGAATTACTTCGAAGAAAAATGAAATAGTTATTTCGAGTTTCAAAAACTATCGGTAATGTAACTACTTTACCAAGAGGTCTACGTGCTCAGCTTTAGAGGATATTATTATAACATGGTTACGTACAAAGTGGTGGCTAATAGGTCAAAAACAGCTTTCGATCAATGTGTTGTGGGTTGGGGTTTCGCTCCATTTACATTGGTGTGGGGTGCCAATTTGTATCAATACCCTCATACCTGAAGTGTGGTCCAAAAGAGTAAAGCTTTAATTTTTTAGATTAGTGTATTACCAGGTTACTCAAGCCGAAATGGTGGGACGGAGTTTGAACTTGTGACATAACTACACGAGTCATTTGATCACTAAGGTACTGACTTAAGCATTGTGTTGTACGCTAGGGTCTATTGGCACACTTCACCGCGAAAAGTTAACTCATATAAACGTTTGCTCATTTTGCAAATGGACTAAGCTTAGAAAAACAATGACATAAATGTTACTTTTTAAATAAAGCTTTGTAGTTGATGTTCTTTTCTCTTAAACTATTGATTTAACTATGAGGCTTTTATTATTTTTCAAACATAACCATAAGGAAAGACCTCAACGATAAAGCAGCTACTAGACATTTGTTATAAGTGGCTAACAGGTTGTTGTGTTAATACGGTATGTTATAGGATGTTATTAGTAATTGTTTTGTAACTGTAAGTAAAAATATTTACCTGCCATTTTCTTTAATCTGACTTTTAACCTTAAGGATATTATTTTTCTCATTTGCTAAATGCTTTCTAAATGTATTTTGTTTCTTTTCAGTAACATGGTCCAAACAATTACAAAACGTATTTAGATATTGTGACTCATTCTTCTGGTATCCAGTTTTACCAAAGTATTTGTGCTACAAATGCAATAAAATAACATGCCCAGATAAGAACAGCAAAATCACCTACAACAACCAGTCACGTTCCATATTGGCAGTGCAGGATATTACTCATTCGCGGAGAAATCCTAGCAACTACTACATTTTGGAGTTTGTACTAATGTCTTCTCAAAAAAAGTCAATGGAAGTCTCATGATTAAATCATTCAGTCCATAAAACATAACACTATTAAAATTTGAAAAGTGGGAATATATGATTTAGACACAAAAAGGTGGAACATGAACTAGCAATAATTTTGGATTGAAAATCAAACATACTTGAGAAATCAGATGCAAAATACAGGGCGATTGCTATTAAATGATGTAAAGTAAGAGAGCAGTAATTAGAAATCAGATTACGATAAGTAATTAAAATGATCGAGAGAAAGGGTTGCCAGACAAAATATTCAAACATTTGGAGATTTAGTTACAGAGTCAAAACAGAACGTAAAACAATATTAAAAGTATTAATAAGAAAACTTACGGTCATCACTGTTATTTCACACATATTCTTTTCTTTAAAAACTTGCTCTAACGTAGCGTACTCTCCTCGGTATGCGCCATTAACAATAAGAACTGTTGATGATGGTTCAGGAATAACAGTTTGAACGTGATTTTGATCCACTTTGATCTTTGTGTGACATTCCACTGTCCGTACGATAGCCTACGCAATAATAAGCACAAAATAATTATCATTTTGGAGGATAACTTAATTTTGCCTTTACTTTTATCCATAGCACATTTGTTCCGGGACCAGAAAATATCTACACACAAATGAAGCTATACTATTACAGACAATATATGACCAGAAGATTATACAACTAACAAATAACCAAACAAGAATAGAAGATGAAAGATATAACGATTTGAAGCCAGTCACATACTATCTTTTCTTGAGAAGCTTTTGAAATATTAGATCCGTACACTTCGAACCTTACTGCCGGTGATGAAAAACCATGGAGTAAGGAAGTACCTTACTGTCGTCGCACTCTTGTAGTCACCAGTACGAATTCACCCTCAGAACATCAATCTTGAGCAACCTGTCTGAAGTGATGAGACCTAAAGGAATGAGTGGTTCAGTCAATATAGTTCGAGCGATCGCCATAAGAAAGCCCGACCACCAAGTCTATTGGGGTTTATGTTTTGATGCAAGTGATTAATGATGAGCTTGACATACGTTCACTATAGTTGATAACACAATATCCAAAGTGAAATGAAAGGGATGGGATAGTTTAACAACTGATTAAGAAATATTTATTATTTTCTATAATGTTAAAGAACTCCGCCTGTAGTCCCTCTGGGACTACTGCCGGAAGACTGAAGAACATAAGATGTGATTAATGGAGACCTGAATAAAGGCTAGAATACTAAACAGGAAAAAAGAACAAACAAATAACAATGCTATGAAATAAAATACTTCAGGGGGTTTTCAGCGTGTTCTTTCCGTTCCCGACTGAAGCTGCTACCTTGACGCGGTGGTCGGGCTTGCCTATCGTGATGACCCAACCGATCTATATTGGCTGGAACATATGTGCATGTAGGTTCTACCATGTCAGGCAGGTCGATTGGTGAACGGTAAGACTAAAAGCAGCAACTCAAGAACTGAGGGCGAAGTCGTACTGCTGACTGTAGAGAGGTGTGACGGCAGTAAGGGGTTTCCCTCGGACAACCAGCATCTGCAGAGATGCTGTCTTCCCACAAGGAGAGGTGGGGTTGGAAAAGGTTGACCCTAAAAATGTCACACCTCACCTTACCTAACGGACTTCCGTCTCCGGCAGTAAGGCCCTTTGAAGAACGGAGCTAACACATTAAAAACCTTCCACGAAAAGGCCGTGCGCGACCGGCCTCAAGCAGTTGTCCCTTGGGCTCTGCGGTCACGCTCCCAGGTCGTCAAGACCAACATTAATCCAATTTCCTTTTCAGGTTCCTCAAGAAGTACCCTTCCACGGTGTGGGCAGCCTGGAAGTGATATCAGCCCTCATACCCGTAACAGCACACGAGACCAAGTTGGTCACATTCAAATCCTTCCTACACCTCCTAATACCTCTCGTATCTCTATGACTAACCCTCCTCATGTCTCTTTATCATCTCGCACCGCTAGGGCAAACGACTCGAGTACGTGGAACGCTATTCCTGGTCTCCTGAAACCACGCTCTAAACTACACGTAGGAGCTTTTAACGTCCGAACACTGTGCCAAATAGGACAGCAGGCTTCCTTAGCCAGGACTTTAGAATCCCGCGCCATCGATGTGTGCTGCGTCTCCGAAACGCGCATACAGGATCCGAGGAACGTCATTCATTTGACCTAAGCATATCAAAATAAAGAACCAACTCGATTCACAATTCGTGTATCTGGAAGCCCTGATTCTGCTTCCCGTGGCCTCGCCGGCGTAGGTATAGTATTGAGTCCTAGGGCAGAACTAGCTCTCTTAGAGTGGATCCCAGTAGACAGTCGTTTGTGCGCTGTCCGACTGAACAGAACAGTAAGGATCCGAAAAGATAGGGACACTCGTCGTTGCCTCTTCGTCGTCTCTGCCTATTCTCCCACTGACTGCAGCTCAGATGATGTCAAAGATGAGTTTTACAGAGAGCTTTACGACCTCCTAAAAGCTAGGCGCTCGGATGTAGTAATAGTGGCTGGTGACTTTAATGCTCAAGTAGGTAAACTAAGAGATAGGGAAAGACACTTGGGTGGATCTTATGGTGTCGAGGCTCAAAGAACAGATAATGGCGACCGTCTGTTGCAGCTATGCTCAGATAACCGCCTGTTCCTTGCAAATACTAACTTTAAACATAAGGAAAAACATCTTTTAACATGGAGACCCCCTAATTCGTCCCAACGTTGGAGCCAAATAGATCACATCGCTATCAGCCACCGATGGAGGGGCTCGATAGAAGACTGTCGCTCATTCTGGAGCACATGCCTAGGTTCAGATCATGCTCTAGTTCGAGCGCGTATTTGCCTGCGTCTTACTGGACGTAGGAAAGACGCTACAAGGAAACCTATGAGGGGCCTACTCAATGATAGTCAAGCTAAGAGTATATTTCAGGAACAACTAGGAAAACAGTTAGGCAGCCATGTAAGTGATACCCACCCCGAGGCAGCATGGAATGATATCCGAAAAGCTGTGGAAACAGCAGTGATATCTGCTAGTACGGTAACCCGTAGAGTTAGTGAGCAACACTGGATCTCAGCAGCATCTATCGCACTGATAGATGCTCGGAAACTCATTCCACCTGGCTCCGAACATAATGAAGAGCGGAGTCAGCTTAAGCGCAAGCTGACAAGAAGTCTACGCAATGATCGTGAACAGTGGTGGGTAGCGAAAGCAAGAGAGATGGAAAAGGCAGCGGCAATAGGTAATAGCAGACAATTGTTCAGACTCGTTAAGGAAACCGGAATTAGGAACCCAACTGTTATCGAAACAATCTCAAAAAGACGGACATATTATACATTTTCAGTCCAGGAGATTGAATCGATGGGCAGAACACTTTAGGGATCAGTTCAACTGGCCTTCAGCCACACTTCGGTTTCTCACGATCTCTAGTCAACCTGAATGGCAAGTTAATGTAGGTCCTCCGTCCCTTTACGAAGTTGAAAAAGCCATAGGAAATCTGAAACGAGGGAGAGCAGCAGGCCCTGACAGGTTTACTCCTGAGATTTTTGAGGATGGTGGTCCAGTATTACCAGTGAGATTGACTGAAGTCTTAGGTAGAATTTGGGAACTGGACGTAATCCCATCTGACTGGTCTCAATCACTGGTTGTGCCAGTCTATAAGAAAGGACAAAAGTCCTCTTGTGACAATCACAGAGGAATCAGTTTGACTAATATTGTGTCTAAAATATTAGCTTCAATAATACTTCGACGCCTAACCAAAGCTCGTGAAGAGCAGACTAGAGAAAATCAGGCTGGTTTTCGACCTGGACGTGGTTGTATAGGCCAGATATTCACACTACGTCAGGTTCTAGAACACTGACACACGTTCAGACGCCCCACAATCGTAGTATTTCTCGACCTTAAGGCAGCATTCGACTCTGTTGATCGTAAGGTTCTATGGCAGTGTTTGTCACTGAAAGGAGTACCAAAGAAGTACATTAACTTTATAAAGGCCCTCTACTCGAACACAACTGGTAGAGTGAGAGCTTATGGTGAACTGTCATCATAATTGATTACCTCAAGTGGTGTTCGTCAGGGCTGTCCACTCTCTCCATTCTTGTTCAACTTTGTGATCGACGTACTTTTAGAGATAACACTTTCCTCGTCTAGATTTCCAGGGGTTGAACTTCTACCGGGAGGTTCACTTGTTGACTTAGAATATGCTGATGACATAGTTTTATTTGGTGAAGACGCTGACAAAATTCAGAGTCTTCTGACCACTCTAAGCAACAATGCAAGCATGTTCGGGATGCGATTCTCCCCCTCGAAATGCAAAATGTTGCTTCAGGATTGGGTTGCATTGACACCCGAACTAATGATAGGGAGTGAAGTAATTGAGCGTGTCGATCGCTTCACTTATCTTGGAAGTCTCATCAGCCCTTGTGGTCTGGTGTGTGACGAAACCTCAGCACGGATACAGAAGGCTCGACTAGCTTTTGCCAACTTGCGTCATTTATGGCGTAGGCGAGATATCCGTCTATCAACCAAAGGACGGGTTTACTGCGCAGCAGTTCGTTCCGTCCTACTTTATGGCAGTGAAACATGGCCGGTAAGAGTAGAGGATATTCGTAGGTTACTAGTATTTGATCATAGGTGTCTTCGAAATATTGCTCGTATATCCTGGGACCATGAAGTAAGTAATGCAGCTGTTAGGAAACGTGTACTACGTAAGGATGGCAAATCAATTGATGACGTAGTGAAACTTCATCAGTTGAGATGGCTGGGACACGTGTTACGTATGCCCAACGACCGACTTCCTCGACGTGCGACATTCAGTGGTATAGGAGTAGGGTGGAAGAAAGCTAGGGGCGGCCAGACCAAAACATGGCACAAGTCCATGAAGTCACTGACAAGTGGACTGAGTCATGTTGGTAGGTGTTGACTACCTGGTTGGGGACCGCGAGATGATAGCAACCGATGGTTAGAGACCCTGAATGAAGTGGCTCAAGATCGTTTGCAATGGCGCAAGTGCATACACGAATTTTGATCTCCTGATTCGTCCTTGTCTCTTTTTTTCTCTTCCCAAATTTATTTCACTGTATTATACTCTTTAAGTAACATCTCCAAACACTAATCTTCCCGATTACTGCTTATAATCTTATTACCTCTACCACTACGGGATTTGAATCGACCACTGCATCTCTGTGTTAATGTGGTGTGGCAACTCGAACTGATGTACGTACGTACGAAGTTCTACGTTGTTACTGACTGACTGACTGTTACAGTAAGCTTTTTCAAGCTTTTCAAAACTAGTATTTAGGATCTTATTCCACTTACTAAAAACTCACAAGCTATGTATAGAGAACTTCTATCTATTATTAACTATTTAAAGCATTTTTATATAGGAAGCTTGTGTACAGTTATCCTCAATAATTAAACCTTAGCAGGTCGTACTACAACGTCAGAATCTAACGATTCCAAGTCCTTGGATGAAATAATAAACTCTATGATGGCTGTGTCGACAACAAAGTAATGAAATAAACCAAGGAAGGTATGTAGTCGCCTCTGAATATCGAGATTACCTTTCAAAATCGTGGACAAAGAAAAGTGGTCATCAGAAACACCCAAATTAATAAAATTCGAACCACAGGGTTTATCATCACTAATGGAAAAACGAACAGCAGTTATAGAGACCTATTTGATGTATCCCATGATGCCATACTTAAAGCATTTGGCATGACGAAAAACACATGAATTACGTAGGTGAAATTCGCCAAATGATAAACACTTACCAAACCTGTGCTCATCTATTCTGTGTTGAATTATTTTGTATATTTTCACGAAGATGAGAAGTATAATTAAATAAACGCGAGCTTATGTGACATTAATAATGTAGTCCATCTGTAGATTTGTGGTCCTTTTCGATTTCAGTACACTTATCTGCGTTACCATAATAGCCGACCCAATCCCGAAATTGTACGTTTGTCATGATGTGACTACTTAATCTTTAAGACGTTACTTGCCCCCAAATGTCCTGGTATGGCCGAGAGTGGAGAGAGTCCGCTCTCCATCTCGAAATACTCTCATATGGCCACGCGTATACAGCCTCTACCAGGGCAATCCTACTCACTGCTTTCTCGTAGCGGGGTGTTGTGTACGAAAATGAGAGGACGGAAAGCGAATGTCTGGCGCTTTAACCGGATCTCAAACCAATGGTGTACATGTGCTCCAGTATCCTGAGGGAAGAAACAGAGTATGAACTAATCGTTGGTCACCGGCTACCATGGGAATGCATCTCCTCACGATGCTCCATTGCCTTGTGAGTTAGACCTTTAGGTCAAAGGCTCCGGGTGTGGCCCCCTAAGAAAACTACTTGCTTCGGTTTGAGCACCCGGGTAGTATCACAGCCCTCACACTTATCAAATAAGATTTGTGTGGAGCATATGTATTTGGTACCTCCTTGTACCAATATCTATATGTTAAAATAAATAAATAAATAAGATCTTACTTGGAAGTCGCATAATTGCCTATACTAACTCGTACTACCTGACGGGCAGCAATATGACGTCTAACACTCCTGAAGGATACATTTGGACTGAGTATAGAGTAATCTATTCAATACAACTCCGTCTGGAGCCCCTCCGGGGGCTATTGCCGGCCCCAAGCCCGGATAAATGAGGGGGGTTGGGCATGGGGTTAGCGGCCTCATCCCGTAGAACACTAACTAAAAAAACGCTAACCAGAAAAAAATAATTCAAACCATTTTAACTCTGGCCTGAGAGTTAGGTCTTCATTTAGAAGTTATAACGCCTCATGGTGAAGGCCGAGTACCTTCGGAAGTCACGAGACAGATGCCCTTTCTGACAACCAGAGCAACCATTAATTTAGATACATGAAATGCTCGTACAATGTGGGACACCGGAAGAGCCTTCCAAATTGCTGCAGAAATGAAAAGACACAACCTGGAGGTGCTTTAAATCAGTGAAACACATTGGACGCAGGTTGGACAACGAACACTAACTTCAGGAAAGCTGTTGTTATACTCCAGCCATGAAGAAGAAAATGCTCCACATACGCGAGGAGTTGCACTGATGCTATCTAAACAAGCACAAAATGCACTTATAGGATGGGAATCTCGTGGACCAAGGATCATCAAAGCCTCCTCCAAAATAAAAAATGGCATTACAATGGACGTCATCCAATGCTATGCACCTACCAACGACTACAATGAAGACGCTAGAGATCGATTATACGATAGGCTGCAGTCTATTGTCAAGAAGTGCCCAACAAAGGACCTGACCATTCTGACGGGAGACCCAAATGCCAAGGTTGGAACAGACAACACCGGATATGAGGACATCATGGGACGAAATGGACTGGGAGAAAGGAACGAAAATGGTGAGAGATTCGCAAACTTTTGAGCCTTCAACAAACTGGTCATAGGCGGCACTATATTCCCACATAAATGCATTCACAAAACTACATGGATTTCACCAGATCACACTACATAGAACCAAATCGACCATATCTGGATCAATAAAAAGTTCAGGAGGACGATGGAAGATGTGAGAACCAAGAGAAAAGCTGATATAGCGTCATATCGTCATTTGCTGATCGCCAAGATGAAACCGAAACTTAAGAAGCACTGGACATCACAAAATTTTAATACGGCCTTTCTTCGGGAAACTGGCAAACTCAACAAATTCAAGGTAGCCCTCAGCAATAGGTTCCAGACCTTTCACGATCTACTTCAACACCAAAAGGCTGGATTCCGTGAGGATAGATCCTGTACAGACCAAATCGCAACACTACGGATCAATGTAGAACGATCAACTGAATGGAATTCACCACTATACATCAACTTCATTGACTACGATGAAGCACTTGATATCGTGGACAGGACAACACTATGGATGTTCTTCGACACTACGGCGTGCCTGAGAAGATAGTCAATATCATACGGAATTCCTATGATGGATTAACTGCAAAGTCATGCATGGAGGACGGTTGACAGACTGGTTCCAGGTAAAGACCGGTGTCAGGCAAAGTTGCTAACTGCCACCTTTCCTCTTTCTACTGGTGATCGACTCAATCATAAAGATGCCAACATCTGAGGGGAAGCATGGGTTACAGTGGACAGGTAGGATGCGGCTGGACGACCTAGACTTCGCAGATGATCTGGCTCTTCTATAACACACGCAACAACAAATGCAGGAAAGACGGCCAGGGTAGCAGCAGCAGTAGGTCTTATTATTTATTTATTTACATGAACACATATATATTGGCACATGAGGGAAACAAATACATATGCGCCACACAAAACTATGAGAATTCGAAGAGAAAAAAAAACAACAACTAACAGATAAGTGTAAGGTAGTGTAATAATAATAATAGCAATAAAAATAGTAATGATGGGGGAAACAGAAAGGTACAATCAGAAGAAATCTTTCAGTTAAGGAAGATACAACCAATTTTTATGAAGAAAGTAAAAGAAGGTTACAGCAGGATCGCCATTGGCTTCTATTCTGAGCCATATCTGATAACATCTCTAGCCACTGTGTAGCACCATCTCTCGGACCCAAGCCAGGGAGTCGTGAAGGACCAACAGAAGCCAGCCCTCTGCAGCTTTCTTTCATGCCACGACACTACTTCATACACTGACTACCTCTCCGCTTTTTCCAACCAGTCCCAGAGTCGGCAAGTAATGCATGACGTGGGACGACATTCGTAGAACATGTCCAAGCCACCGAAGTCGGTGTTTCAAGATGGTGACACCAATTGCATGATCGTCTATGTGCCCGAACACACGATCCCGAACCTCTGCATTACTAACGTGGTGTTGCCACTGTATGGCAGCAATCCTTCGGAGACAACGATGATCGAACACAGAGAGTCGCCTAACGTCCTCAACTCGGAAAGGCCAGGTTTCACAAGCATAGAGCAAAACTGCTCTCACCAACGCGTTGTATATCCGACCTTTTACAGCCAGACTAACATCACGAAGGCATCAAAGATGGCCCAGATTGGCATAAGTCGCTCTGGCTTTCACTATACGTGCTTTGATCTCATCACTCACACCCCACCAGCACTTATGTGACTACCCAGATACAGGAACTTCTCGACTACTTCTATCTGCTCACCATCCAGAGTGAGTACAGGATTAGAATCCTGCCAGTCTTGTAGAAGTACTTTGCACTTCGAAGGTGCAAAGCACATACCGTACCTACGGACATTGATTGCCAACTGATTAAGTGCGGATTGCATGCCTTGGGCATTATCGCGCAGTAAGACAATATCATCCGCATACACAAGGTTGGGAAGTCTTTCTCCAGGCAACAGATCCACACCACCATTACTTACATCCATCAGAGCTGTTTCCAGAATGTCATCGATGGCAAAGTTGAAGAGGAATGGTGAGATTGGGCAACCCTGCCTAACCCCACTGCTCGAATAGAACAATGGAGAGAGGTGGTTGTATGCCCACACTCTGTCTGAGGTGTTTGTATATAGGGCTTTTAGGATGTTAATAAACTTCTCAGGCACACCCTTCTTCAATAGACAATCCCAGAGAGCAGTCCTGTCCAACGAATCGAAGGCAGCCCTGATGTCAAGAAACACTACGATTGTTGGTCTTTGATAAGTATGACGGTGTTCTAACATTTGGCGGAGAGTGAAGATATGATCAATACATCCTCGACCAGAACGAAAGCCAGCCTGCTCCTCGCGAGTCAATCTTTCTCGGGTTTTGAACAACCTACGAAGTATGACGGAAGCCAATAGCTTGGACGCAATCGGAAGTAGACTTATCCCCCGATAGTTGTTACAGGAACGACGTGAACCCTTTTAAAGATAGGGACAACTATCGACTCATTCCATGACCTCGATACACACTCTAGCTCCCAGACCTCAGTAAACAACACAGTCAGTTCCTTAGTCAGAAAGTCACCACCATCTTTAAAAAAGCCGGAGGTAAGTCATCTGGGCCTGGTGATTTGTAGCGTCTCAAGAGTTGGAGTTCCTTGTGGCTTCCGCCTCATTTGGTGGATCAGTCGTCACCGACCATGGAGGGCAGAACAGCCTGATCGATGTTGCCGGAGCAGCGGGCCAGTCGAACTGCCCTCCGAAGAATTCCGCCCATCGTCCAAGACGTCGATGGGTGTTGGTGTTTGGCATCCCGTCATTCTCTTAGGTTGTTTCGCGCACATCAGCCTCCTTGCTGCCAGTGGCTCGGATGAGTTGGAAGAGCTTCCGGTAGTTACCAGGTGCAGCTGCTGCTTCCAGCTCATTAGTACGCTCCGACCATCAGGCTTCTCGGTCCTTACGCAATTTTTGCTTAATTTCATTACGTAACAGTCGTCGTTTGTGGTCAAACTCACGGTTACCTGGAATAGACCGACGGGCTTCAATGAGTTGTAAGGAACCAGAAGAAACCTAGTGCTCATAAGCGGGACGTTTCGCGAAGCCGCAAGCGGCTTTACTCGCCATTTTGATGGCGTCATGAAGTTGCAACCAATGCTTATCTATACTTTTCGGTGGAATGGTAGCTAGCCTAAAAGCTAGCTCGGTTAGATACTTACTAGCAACAGAAGTTGCAACCAACTTGCTGACATCAATCATTTGGTGGCAGTCACTTCGTTGGCCACTGAAAAGTAAGGTAAGACTGACGCAGACCAGGGTACGATCAGAGTCCAGATAGGTACTCCAAAAGGAGCGGCAGTCTTGTACACAACCACGCTGGCGGTAGCTGATCGCGATGTGATCAATATGAGTCCAGGCTTGAGATGCAGAGGGAGGACGCCAGGTGGCACATCGGCGATGACTGTGCCGAAAGTTAGTGCTATCCAGAAACAGGTTGTGCTCTGTGCACAGTTGCAGTAGACGGTCTCCGTTATCTGTCCTGCGACCAAGAAGTCCCCATCGGCCACCTAAGTGATTCTCTTCTGTACCTAGACACCCGACCTGAGCATTCAAGTCTCCAGCTAGTACTACAATATCTGTCGAACGCACTTTTTGGAGAACAGTTAACTGGTGATAGGATTCATCCCTGATTGCATCCGGGCTGCAATCTGTCGGGGCATAGGCGGAGATGACGAAAAGACATCGTTTCTCACGTCGATTTCTCCTCACTTTGGTGGAACTTTCTAATGTAACAGCACATAACCGACTGTTAATGGAGATCCAATCGATTAGTGGTGCCTCAGCTTTAGCGCTTAGTGCGACACCAACGCCAGCAAGATAAGACGAAGATGCCACAGGGTCCCCGGATAAGAGCACGTGAAATAAGCTTTTTGAAGCGACAGATGGAGAGCGAATTTGTAATACTTCATCGGAGTCTTGAATACGGGTCTCGGATAGACAACAAACGTCGATATTAAGACTTCCTAAAGACATAGCCAGCCCAATCTGTTGTCCGACCTGCATAAGTGTGCGAACGTTGGAGGCAGCCAGTTTGAATGGTGCACGTGGTTTCAGAAAAACTGCTTCAGTATTCGTACTTGGTGGTAGCATACAACTTTCAACCAGGCAGTGACTCGAGAACGTTTAGATAGAACCGCGTTTCCACCATAGGCGAGCTGCCGTATAAGTCGAAAAATAAGGATACAAAGTGGGAATAAAAGGGAGTGAATAAATGACACAGTAAGCAATAATAATAGTAATAATAAGTGTGAATTGTTTGACTGTAGATCAAAGCGAGAATAGAATTTTCAGTAAATATCATCATTTTCATCTTCAATTTATTTGTGTGTGGGCTGTGATACTACCCGGGTGCTCAAACCGAAGCAAGTAGTTTTCTTAGGGGGCCACACCCGGAGCCTTTGACCTAAAGGTCTAACTCACAAGGCAATGGAGCATCGTGAGGAGATGCATTCCCATGGTAGCCGGTGACCAACGATTGGTTCATACTCTGTTTCTTCCCTCAGGATACTGGAGCACATGTACACCATTGGTTTGAGATCCGGTTAAAGCGCCAGACATTCGCTTTCCGTCCTCTCATTTTCGTACACAACACCCCGCCACGAGAAAGCAGTGAGTAGGATTGCCCTGGTAGAGGCTGTATACGCGTGGCCATATGAGAGTATTTCGAGATGGAGAGCGGACTCTCTCCACTCTCGGCCATACCAGGGCATTTGGGGATCTTAAGATTCTACGACGCAACACAACATGCACCAATCGAATCACAGTTGACAGAGAAGCTTTGGAACATGTAGAAACCTTTACATATCTGGGCAGCGTCATTGATGAAAATGGTAGATCTGATGCAGATGTAAAGGCGCGGATCGGCAAAGGAAGAGCAGCATATCTATCTGGAACTAAAAACAACTGTCAACCAACATCAAAATCAGAATTTTCAAAACAAATGTCAAGACAGTTCTACTGTATGGGGCGGAAACTTGGAGGACTATGAAAGCAATCATCCAGGAGATACAAGTGTTTATTAACTGCTGTTTATGCAGAATACTTCGGATCCGTTGGCCAGACACTATCAGCAACAACGTACTGTGTGAGAGAACAAACCAGATCCCAGCGGGAAGAATTGCTAGAAGTGGGTGGGACACATATTGAGGAAAGCGCCCAACTGCGTCACAAGACAAGCCCTCACATGGAACCCTCAAGGTTAAAGAAGTGGAAGACCAAAGAAAACATTACGCCTAGAAATAGAGACAGACATGAGAAGAATTAACAACATTTGGATAGAACTAGAAAGGAAGGCCCAGGACAGAGTGGGTTGGAGGATGCTGGTCGCCGACCTATGCTCCACTGGCAATGACAGGCGTAAGTAAGTAGTAATCTTAAAGAGGGTAAGTAAAATGATAAATAGCCACTAATTCCGTGTTCTGACACTAATTTTGATATGCCTACAATCTGGTATGATCCCATACTTATCTGCTGAATTCTTACTGAAACATTTATTCAGACGGTGTATATGCTTGTGTTATGGTTTACTATTATTCATGAACAGTAAACGGATTCTAGTTTTTTTGAAATAGTGAATTGCTGTCTGACAAATGAACAAAGCGGTAATTCAGTGACCCGGTATCTAACTCAAATTAGACCTTATGATGATTGACATTGAAATATACATCCCAGCTAACCTCGTATACCTTTATCGACTTAATCTGCGTAAGTGAATAACGAAGTTAGATAAGCCAGATACGAGAATGGATTTTGAATACGTATATTTCATGCACTCATTGTTTAAAACAGACAATCAGTGAGACGAAATGAAAGAAGCAAAGAGGAGAGAGCGAAGTGAGACGAAAGGATGTGCGGTGGAGAAGGCAAGTGGGTCAACTCGATTTCACCAAACGCGACTCGATATTTATATTCAAATAAAAATAAATTATAGACATGTGATGAGTAGAGGAAATCAGCATTAATAAACAATTAATTGATAAGGTCAAAATGTTGCAAGTAGAATGAATAAATTGGCCTGTCCGGAAACTAGATCAACCCATGTGGGCTTGACATAGCACCAGCCAGTACAGTACAATGGGGTCGAGTGATATTTATTAGCGAGGCAAGATTAACTCAAACTACCACATGAACTGGTGCCAAACATAGGAAAATATAATCGCTGAAGAAAAGTAGTTCAGGTAAAGCTAAGAACAAGACTTCGCATAAAAAGCACAGCTGGCAACAAGATAGGAACTCAACGGAAACAGTATAATATTAAAATAAACAGCGATATGAGTCAGCCGAAATGTTCCTTTAAACGTCTTAGCTGCCTGTTGAGATCAAGAAGAGTCCAACCGGATGTGACAGAATCAGTAAACTCCGCCTGCTTGAAATCAATGCTAGATTAAGTTTCCGTAGATGTACAATGCTAAGAGACACCCATCGATATGGGATTTTTAAGATATCCTTAAAGAACAGCTTGTATGACGTCTATACACTTGAGTCCTACGGATTTTAATTAAATTTAAAAATAATGTTCATTATGTGTTTGAACAAGGAATATAAGCAGAAATCAAAGTTTTGGGATTTCTTAAGTCCTAAGAGAAAGTCCAGCCGAACAATAGATTGTACGCTGCGATGGTTAAGCGAACTTTAGGACTTTCGCCTAGTCTACTCCCAACATTTCATAGTACTCTAGAAGTAGATAGTGATACCCACGGATTTTTCTCATCAATACCAACTAGACAGTGTCAAGACACATTGGAACATTGTATGCATCTCAAAAACTGAATCCATTGCTTGAGATTCAAGTTTTAATTGAAGATGCTTGGAATCAGATACGGTATAACATCCGAAAAGTGAAAACCTGTAAGTCATAGTGTTGTTTCAGGAGTAGTAATTCGTGGGCGATCCGTCCTCTGTAACGGCCATTAAATGAAAATTTATCGAAACCGTAGGGTATATTGAAAGAACACAAAGAAAGATTGTTAATGAAAAGAATCCTTTTTGTGATGAAAATGTGCAGATAAATACTAATGACTGACTACCAGGATACCGACTTAGCAGACATTGTGAAGTGTCCGTATAACAAAACAGGTGAATATTAAGCAACTCAAGAGTCCAAGAGACTTTCTTCAAGACTAGTGATATGAAGTTTTTTGATGGAAGTGATAAATGAGAAGTTCCGTCTACGTGATGGGTCCTACAACGAGCAAAAATGGATGCTTCATCTCGCAAAATGAATCAACAATACAGCCGTATTGTACATTTGAGCTAACTATTACGGAGTCATGACATTAGCAAGACAGTAACATAACTGTTTTCTAACCGCCTTTACGATGCAAACTATTTTCAGTACAGGAGTTGTAGTATAGTTTTACTCTTAATTCTAAAATCCTATGCTTCCGAATTAGCCACTTTTAAGACGGCTTGAACAGAATGTTAAGACCTCAGAGAGCAAATATTCAAATAACGTTTGGTTGGGTCCTCAAGATGGGCAAGACAATAACAACAGTCTGAACTCAGTTCAAGAGCTTATTTCCAGGAACATGTGAGTTACTGAGGTGATAGTAACTTGATTAGTCTTAAGTAATAAGATGTCTGATTACTTAAATATCTGGACTCATTTACATATCATTATTACGCTTGGTAAGCAATTAACTTTACAACCACCCGTTACTTGAAACTTGCCTGATTCACAGAAGTATAGTATTTTGGTGGTGTTTTGTTCTCTGAGCTGGATGGAAGTATAGTATCCCAAACTGGTTACAGATATTTGATGATCTTTACATTAGCCATTATAAAAGATTTCCGACTTGTTAATTATGGAGCTAAACTCGCTTTAGGATATATAGAGTGAAACCTACATTGAGAAATATACAAACAACAGTAGACTTGGAACTATCGCAAAAGATAAGGTTAATTGTTTCATTCCTCAAAATGGAGGAATATGTTGTCTGACTATGTAAACTAGCACTGCATAAAATTTAAATGATGTGGATGAATAATTAGTCACACTAACCGTGTAATTATCCAGCATCTTCAAAACTGTGGCATGTCTCCAACGTAGATCATCAGGAAGTTTGCGATTGATTAGCTTGACTTCAATCCCTTCTGTCATCCAGTAATCTCTTCGATTTCTCTTGTCTTTAAGAGCTTCTTCTTTTTCCATTAATTCATCCAAGGCACGTCGACGAACTCCAGAAACTGCTGTAGTACGTGTGTCTTGCTTCTTTTCAGAACTAGATTTGGATTTTTCTTCACGTGCTTTTTTCTCAGCAATCAAGAGTGGATTCTGAAAGTCAAAGTGTGTAAAATGTTAAAACGGTAAAACTGCAACAACACCACGATCGCAAGTGTAGAAATTAAGTCTAAAAGTTGAAGTCATTATCAGAAGAAACAAGATACTTGCTTAAAATTCAGCTTCAACAAAACCTGATGGGAAGATAAAATACACTGAACTATGACTTTGATCAACTGAAGTGACAACCACTAGTATTAAAGAGAATAGGATTGCTTACTGCAGTTCTTTCCTTTTTCGGACCCAACGTCATAAGACTTTGAGTAGGTTTTTCCTCCGAAGAACTTGGGGAAGGATCAATCTCTGTGCTCATCACCTGGACAGGTGGCTTTTTTTGAGACAAAGAAATCTCCAATTTAATTGGTTCATCTTCGTTGGTGCGGATGAGAGGAGTGTATACGGGACCTTCCGTTTGTTCAACTTTGTTGATATTGTGTTCTATTTGACGCTCTACAAATCAATACAGTTAGCAATCACGAGTTTACCTAGAAACTGTTTGTTGATTTCATCTTCTGTCTTTTCCAAACGCTCACTCTGTTCTTGTTTTTTCAACTTTTCTGGGTCGCGATCGATGTATTCGATAAACCACCCTTTCTCAGTTTCATCTACCTTGCAAATTCCCTGTTTTCCAAGCCACATGCACAGTCCTGTAAGTGTATGCCATCTCGTCGCATTCATATGTATATGTTCTTTGTCTTTGATATATTCTTGATAAACGACATTGGAATGCACGCGTTTCCCACCAAACTGTCGACGTAGTATGTCGAGGTATCCTTTCAAAAAATCAGAAGAGAAACTGCTGATGAACTTTCCACCGTCTTCGGCAAAAAGTTTCATTTGCCTGTGGTGGGACTCCGACATCGTATGGCATTTGTAACCATTCTTAAAATTAACGTCAGAAAGTAGAAGGTACTTACTTCATCTCTGCACTGTTTTTGACACATCTGACAGTACCATCGCAGTTTTTGCAGTCCCTTCGATTTGATTCTGTTTGATATAGCTTTTGGAGTTAGGAAACCTGGTTTTTCTTTTGTCATCTTACAGCCCTCCAAGGAACGGACCTGGTTACACAAGGTTAGCTATTTCGAAGGTCAATGTCGGTTAAATATCCAATATCTTTTTCGGTGTACAGGTTACGGAGTAGATTCAACAGGAACAAAGGATATGATTCAAGTGAATTCGCCTCAAACCAATGAGGTTGTCTTACCGAATTGCTGTCACATTTCTGATACCTAGTTATTCATGCACACTAATATAAAACATTTAATGGAGTTATTTATGAATTTATTACACATTCTACATATAAACTGGAGAAGGAAAATGACTAAGAGAGTATCACGGATAATGAATTCTAAATTTTTTCAATTTTAGGGGAAGCCAGTCTTGTGTGTTTCCACAGTGCCTCAGCTGGATTCAACCAGTGAATCTGGTCTTCATTGTAAGCTTCATACTCATGTTTCAGTGTACAAATCGCAGACAGTTAGTTCTCGAAGACAAAGTTTTGTGGTTTGTACGAGTCCTTTTGCACCTGAATTTCTTACATGGATGATTTGTCTCGAAAGACGTAAAATCACCCTTGATCTTCTGTAAGCGAAAAAGGCTTGTAGCGGTAAATAAATCCCCAAAATAAATAGCATTAAGTTTTCGACATTGGATGCTGACCATATGTTTTAGTGGACTCATCTAGCTTAAGGCGCTCGGTCAGGCATCCGCACCAGATCACGTGTGGTAACGCCGTGCTCAACATCAACCGCAATCGCTAGCCAGATTAGATCAGAGAATTCCGATATATTGGTCATCGCCAAATATACTCTTCCGATCTCCTCGACTCTGTCTTTTGATTTCTCTTGGTGGGAACGAAATATATTAGAAGGTGTTACTGGTAGAAGCGTTGTCAAACACTGAATACCTGTGACATCATCATTGGTGAACCCGACGTGATCTGGTACACCTAATTGCAACTGTGAGTCTGTTCCTTTTTGGGATTTTTTATATATCATTGCCTTATTTTTTATTTTTTTTTAAACATTGTGATTTTTTTTTCGTGTTTTTTCTTGGATATATATATATTTTCCCCTCGTTCATTATCGTTCTTCATACTTCATCATGACTGAACAGACACCTAAAGTACTCAAGCTTAAGGCTTTGTCCCCACCTTCGTTTCAACTGATGCCTTTCTGGCCCGACAACATCGAAGCCTGGTTTTGCTACGCAGAAGCCGACTTCTCCGAGCACGGCGTGACCGACACACGTGCACAATTCCTCGCAGTAGTCAAGGCACTACCGCGCGAATTCAACAGGTACGTAACACCTAGTATGTTTACTAGTGATGTTTCCGATCCTTACGAAATCTTAAAACGCTCGATTCTTAAACGAGGAGATCTAACCGATCGACAAAGGTTAGATCAACTCTTCAATAACATCGATCTGCAACACGGTTCTGCGACAGACATGTTGCAACGGATGAGAGAGGTTATAGGCCTAAGAACTTTCGACGAAGGTCTATTCAAACAACTCTTCTTGTCAAAACTTCCCCAACAGGTGCAAGCAGTTCTGGTCTCGTTCCAGAACAACGGCTTAGACGAGCTAGCTGCATCTGCCGACCGCATTCTAGAAATTACGAAACCTTCTACTACCGAGGTATTTTCAGTCAAAGAAAGGCCTCACACGACTCAGAATGATACAACCGACTTATGTCACACACTCACGCGTTATCTTAGTCTTCGTACCGACCGTAAGAGATCGCGCACACCACGTAGAAGCATTTCTCGTAAGCGATCTGTCTCTAGACCACGAGAGACAGATAACCCCGACTGGTGCTGGTATCATAACCAGTATGGAAAGCTTTCCAGAAATTGCAGAAAACCCTGCAATTTTCCCAACACGAAACCGACTGATTCGAAAAACAATTCGGGAAACTTCCAGGCCGGCACGCGTTAACGGCAACCGTAGCCGGCGAACAAAGCCGTCTGTTATTCGTCACAGATGTGACAACGAGAGTTCGCTACCTCGTCGATACTGGCGCAGAAGTTAGCGTTCTCCCAGCAAATCCTAACGACCGGCTTCACGAATCGACCTTAAACTTACAGGCGGCAAACGGAAAACCGATCGCTACATATGGCAAAAGGTACGTTTACCTTAACGTGGGTTTACGCAAACCCATACACTGGATTTTCGTTGTTGCAGATGTTTCTATACCAATCATTGGTATGGACCTTCTACAACACCACAATCTGATCATCGATACGCGCAAACGGAGGCTAGTAGACGGGAACACTAATTTGTCCGTTTGCGTAACTTCTTTTACTGGTTGTAGAGTATCCCCAGTCACAGTTAAACATATGATAGACCCACTCTATCAACCACTACTCGATAAGTACTCTGGGATACAACAAACTCAACCGAAACTACCATGTGTAACCAGCAATGTTACACATCACATCACGACTACAGGACCACCTGTATTCTCTAAAGCACGACGACTAGCTCCTGAAAAGCTAAGGTTAGCGAAAAACGAATTCGATCACATGATGGACTTAGGAATCATACGACCGTCAAGTAGCCCATATGCATCTCCGTTGCACATGGTCCCTAAAAAGGACAGCAACGATTGGCGTCCAACTGGTGACTATCGGCGATTGAACGCGAAAACCATTCCCGATCGTTACCCGTTGCCTCACATTCACGATTTGACAGCTACCTTGAAAGGTACAACTGTCTTTTCGAAAATCGACTTGGTTAAAGCGTATAACCAAATCCCTATGGCTACTGACGACATACCGAAAACAGCTATCATAACTCCTTTCGGACTCTATGAATTTTCGCGAATGCCTTTCGGTCTAAGGAATGCTGCTCAAACATTCCAAAGATTCATAGACGACGTTTTTCGAGGTCTCAACCTCGTACACGCGTATGTTGATGACTGTCTAATCGCAAGTCCGGACAGAGAAACACATCTCAAGCATCTGGATCTTGTTTTCGAACGACTTCAAAAACATGGCATTACTGTAAACGTTCAGAAATGCCAATTCGGAACCGACTCCTTAGACTTTCTGGGACACACTATCGATGCTCAAGGCATTCGACCTCTTAGGACCAAAGTGGCGGCCATTCTGGATTACCCAGAACCGACCACCGTCAAGCAATTACGCACGTTCAACGGCCTGGTAAGTTTCTATAGACGTTTCATACCCAAATGCGCATTACTTATGAAACCTCTGACCGACCAACTTCGTGGAAATGCGAAATCCATTAATTTGGACGACACCGCACGAAAAGCATTCTCCACAGTTAAGGAACTGATTGCTAAAGCAACAATGCTCGCACATCAGGACACCCGAGCACCCATTAGCATCGCAGTAGACGCATCCGACTCAGCAATCGGAGGAGTCTTACAACAATGGGTTAACAACTCCTGGCAACCCTTGGCATTTTTCTCTAGAAGGTTGCTAGACACCGAATCGAGGTACAGCACATTCGGTAGGGAACTCCTAGCTATGTATTGTGCTGTACGGCATTTCCAACACTATATCGAAGGCCGTGAATTCACTCTTTTCACGGACCATAAACCGCTCACTTTCTCGTTAAGCTCTCCTTCTGACAAGTACTCTCCTCGTGAGTCTCGACAACTGGACTACATTTCGCAGTTTACTTCAGATATTCAACACATCTCTGGAGCAAACAATGTAGCCGCAGACGCTTTATCTCGTATAACTTCCTTGAACAGTTTCCAAGGAATCGACCTTCTTAAACTCGCCGAGCTTCAAAAAGAAGACAGTGATCTACAGCACGAGTTATCGTCCACAACACTTAAACTACGCATCAAACAGATGGGAACAGGTAAAGAAACCTTACTTTGTGACACATCTACAGGTAGGGATCGCCCAATCGTGCCGAAACATTATCGACGCAATGTCTTCAACACATTGCACAAACTTTCGCATCCAGGTGTTCGTGCAACCATCAAGCTTATAGCAGAAAGGTTTTGCTGGCCTGGAATGAATAAAGACGTGAGGGAGTGGGCGCGCTCCTGTGTAAGCTGCCAAAAATCTAAGGTTATCAGACACAATAAATGTCCCTTAGGCTCGTTTAAAACTCCCGATACCCGTTTCGACCATGTTCATCTGGATTTGGTAGGACCTTTACCAGATTCAAATGGATACTCTTATCTCTTAACCTGCGTTGACCGTTTCACTCGATGGCCAGAAGCAGTACCTATCAAGGACATCACTGCTGAAACAGTGGCCCGCACCTTCGTCGAACGATGGGTAGCAAACTTCGGTTGCCCTTCAACCATCACCACAGACCGCGGACGTCAGTTTGAATCTGATCTTTTCCGTCGTCTGACCACACTTTTAGGAATCACTCGCTTCCGAACGACCGCCTACCATCCACAAGCAAACGGGTTGGTAGAACGTTTTCACCGACAACTGAAAGCTTCGCTATCAGCAGCAAACGTTTCACAGTGGACCGACGCTCTTCCACTCGTCTTACTAGGTATCCGCAATGCAGTGAAAGCTGACATTGGATACACTGCGTCTCAACTCGTTTATGGAACGACACTTCGACTTCCAGGAGAATTCGTGGATCCTTCATCCTCTTCAATGAACATGGATCTAACCTCCTACACGAACAGGCTTACAAACGCAATGCGTTCAGTTAAACCTGCTTTCACTCGACCTCAATCAACTGATGTTTTCGTTCAACCTGGCTTACGATATAGTACACACGTTTTCATTCGTCGAGACTCGCATCGACGACCATTCGAATCAGCATACGAAGGACCCTTCAAAGTTCTTCAACGTGAATCTAAGTACTATATAGTCGATAAGAACGGAACAAACGATAGCATCAGCATCGATCGCTTAAAGGCAGCGTATTTAGAAGGAAATCCTATCCACGTCGATTTTCCTTCGGTACAATCGAACGACACGACTCCGACACTTACAATACCTCATCCGACAACCAACACACACGATGATACTTCGACAGTATCCGAAAATAAACTTAAAACGACGCGTTCTGGAAGAAGGGTGAGATTTCCAGAACATTTAAACGACTATTGCACGTAAGGCACTTCTCGACATTTTATATTATTTTTAAAAAAAAACAATTTTAATATGCTTATATATTTTTATTTCTATTTAAAAAAAACAAAACAAAAAAACAATTTTTTAATGCTATTACGTGTTCATGAGTTTATTTTCCATTTTTTTTCCGCCGACATTGTGTTTTTACGCACATACGAGTGTATTTCGACATGCACTTACATTTTCTTTTTTCTTTTCCAGGACGGCTGGAAAAGAACGATGACGTTTATGAGGATCCGAAATTTTCATTGTACATTTTCTTTTTTTACTATGTTGTACCTCCGTCCCATATAGTAAGGAAAGACGACCAGACGCTGCTAAATTTAGTAAGCTATCAGAAGAGTGTTTACCAACGACAAACTCGTTGGGTTTAAACTTCTGGCTGGCCACGTCTTAGGGTCGTCACTGCCCCACTAGGGGGGGGAGTGATCTGTAGCGGTAAATAAATCCACAAAATAAATAGCATTAAGTTTTCGACATTGGATGCTGACCATATGTTTTAGTGGACTCATCTAGCTTAAGGCGCTCGGTCAGGCATCCGCACCAGATCACGTGTGGTAACGCCGTGCTCAACATCAACCGCAATCGCTAGCCAGATTAGATCAGAGAATTCCGATATATTGGTCATCGCCAAATATACTCTTCCGATCTCCTCGACTCTGTCTTTTGATTTCTCTTGGTGGGAACGAAATATATTAGAAGGTGTTACTGGTAGAAGCGTTGTCAAACACTGAATACCTGTGACGTCATCAGGCTCATATAACGAAAAGTGAGTAAATATATTTGGTCCTTTAGGTGCGACCTGCCCTTCATCATACGGACCCATGAGGCAAGCCGAGGGATCAGAGCGATACATTATGAATAATATAGACTTGGGTACCGTAATTAAACTCATATTTAGAGGTAAATAAATCAACAGGTTAAATAGTTATTTGTATCTTTGACATTGATGCTGACCTCACTATCGCCAACTTCATTTTCTATCTCTGTTGTTGGTATAAGAGGTGTATGTCTTATGAGGAAAGGTTCTGCATTAACATTGTGAAATTCAAGGTGGGGCCGAGAGTAAGCTTTGAAAGGTGTTAGGAACAATTTTGGTGTGATTGTGCCGAGTTGTCTTCGCGTAAAGTGGAGTATTGAGTTTGCTTTTGTCACATCCTCCATATAGTTCGAGCGGGTATCTAAACTCTCCATGATTACAAGCTAACATTTTTAGCTATTACACTTAGAATCCTAAAATACAAATTTCTTCACGCGATACTATTTTTATTAAAAGTTTTCGGTAGTATCAACAAGCTTTTCGACGTAGCAGCCTATATATATATATATATATATATATATATATATATACATCATATGAATGAAAGGTTGTGTAGACTGTCTGGAGAGAAGACTAAGTTCACTTTCTTATTGATATAGGGGGTGGTTGTTATGTGCGACTTAGTGATGAATTTCACTGGATTTTTCGACCATTAAATTTAAGAAAGAACACAACAAGACCCGGATATTTCTTATGATTCGCCATCGCGCTTAGACTGTGTATTTACAAAAAAGAACTAATTAACAACCATTTAATTCTGGCTCCCCTAGAAAAAGCTATCACGCCATCATAACCCTCAGTTTTATCAACAAAACTGGATCAAGATATCCCACCAACAGCAGGCGCTGGAATTTTAAACGGTCAGACTTGTCAGCTTCACAGGAAAATCTACAGCAAGTGGGCTGGAAAGTTCGCCCTTAACACGGTTTAGATGCTCATTAGAATTTCTTACTGCACGCGATCCTATGTGTTATACGGCATTCTGTTCTGCTAATGGTCCTCAAATTCCACAGGTAGCCTACAGTCATCAAGAACCGCACTCTTGGTTTTCCAAGCAGCCAAAGGCAGTTCTAGGCAGAATACGAACGAACTGATAACAACAGCGCATACGAGCAGTACAAACAAATATAGAACATATGCACAAAGGCGATAAGAGAAAAAGGCTTCAGCATCAGATAAAGCTTATCCATAAATTTGTCTCCATTCAGGAAAGCTTACTCAGTTACACAGCCTCTCCTCGACAAGCCGAAACTGGAGGTTCCCAACAGCTGAGGTGAAAAAAGATTCAGGAGTGTTGGTACCCTGGAATTTGAAGTCTTATGCCGGCTGTGTCAAAAATGCCTTTCGAACAAACCTTGCACTGGTAACATTGAAGCGCATTTTTGGCCAGATTGACGGAAGAGCTTTCCATATAATCGTTAACAGTTTTATTCGTCCCTATTTAGAGTACGGAAACATAGTATTTCCTCCCTCACTCAAAAAGGATAAGGACACCCTGCAGACTATCCAACGGCGCGTCATGAAATCAGTTCGGAAACTCAAATTCAAGCTTTATGAAGAGCGCCTCCAATCACTAAATCTTTACTCATTATGGTATAGGCGTTTTAGAGGTGACCTAATTGCTTACAGCCTCCCTAAAACTTCTAAACATCCCCTTAAAAATATACCTAAGCATAGTCCTAACACAAAACTTAGAGATAACACCCAGAAACTGGAAACGCAACACAGCAGAAAGAACTGTAGACACAAATTTGAGAATGGCACAGGTATTCAGTGTTTGAAAACGCTTTTACCAGTAACACCTAATATAACTCGTACCCACCAAGAGAAATCAAAAGACAGAATCGAGGGGATCAGAAGTTGTATTTGACGATTGCCAATAAATCGGAATTGTCTGATCTAGTCTGGCTAGCGATTGCAGTAGCAGTTGAGCACGGCGTTCCCACACGTGATCTGGTGCGGATGCATGACCGAGCGCCTTCAGCTAGGTGAGTCCACTAAAACTAATCTGGTCAGCATCCAATGTCGAAAACTTACAGAGCTATTTATTTTGGGGATTTATTTACCGCTACAACTTCTACTCTTTGAGAGTGGTCAAATGCTGGAATTCGCTGCAACTTCCCATGAATCCTTTGAGAAAAAACTTGAAATATTCCTAAGAATTAAGAATAGTGCCTTACTATGATGTGCCACTTTTTCCTTCTTCTTCATCGATCATATCCCTATAGGTATAGGAACCTACAGGTTGCTGGCTGGAGGTAACGATGATCCTCTGTTGCAACATACGGACGTCCAACAAGCTAAATCTGCTTCTATTCCATCCAGAACCATTTGAAGTTGTCTTATCAGTTAGATAGAGATAACAGGGAACAAATAGTTCGTTAATTTAACCAATCTTGGGGTTTGGACGTCTTGCTACGCGCCTGAAATAAAGCTGTTTTTACTTTGGTTTCGTTGGTCTTGTTCTAGAGAAAGACAGCTCATTCTAGTCCTAGATAAACGTACTAATGTACTTAATTTTTTGAGAGGTTTGATTATTCGATGCATTAAAACTTGTCAGATATGCATAGACTTAATTTCGGACAATAACGTTTCGTACAGCGCTCATATAGTTAGAAAATTAGTTAGCACTTGGTAATTTAGCATGAAATTACTTATTACATATGTGATTGTTTCATCTTGGCTTTCAAATAAGGCATGAAATCTTACTGATTGCCCTAGAAAATCAACAAATTATTACTCACACATTAGTTTGAGCTTGTATATGAGCGGCCCAACGTCAATTTATTAGTAACAATATGTTTTCTTTAAAGAATGTGTGGTATCATCATGGATATGAGCAATATTTTTCATAGCAATATATTATTTGTATTTCACGCATTATGTTAATGGATGACAAAATGTCAAACTTAAGGTTTTCAAATTAAAGTTTGGCTAACATTTCCAAATACCTTGGGAAACTTAGCTCTCGTTTGTCATAAAATTCATCTAACTTAACTAATAATTTGGCCTTTTACTCAGTAGCCCACATTCTAGGACAATAAAATCTCAATATTTCACGCACACTTAGGGCTCAAAACAGATACGGACGTACGACGTATGTGTGAAAATGTACAAACTTCATACGTTTCTTTTAATGCAATTTTCTTTTAAAAAGGTAGTGTCAGCTATTAATATTATAATATTGCTTGAAATTTCTAAGGCTCAATAGTCAGTAATTGGCGATAATATTATGCTAAGTGTGACTTCTGGATCATTCTACTATTTTACATTACTGGCTCTTTTTCTATCAAGTTTTGAGCTTACTTATTACTTCATGCTTCTAATTGTCCTGTGGGCCGTTTTCCGTTTTATTTATTTGCTTTCGAACTGCACTTGCTGTTTTACCCTAATTTTTAGTCTTTCAGGGATCTTATCTCATCTTTCCTCACATTTTTATTTTAAAATTACCTGTTTTTATCGAGTACAGAATAGGATTTTACCAATTTTTATCAACTTTTTTGGACAAACGGATCGTTTTGGGTTTACAAAATGGATTTAAGTAAGTCAATCAATATTATCGCTATGATTTTAGCTACATGTTATGGTAAATTTTTCATTTTGAATCTCATCTTGAAAGGTCGCTTCTTTAAGCCCATATTATAAAATTAGTTTACAGATTTCGCCAATAAAAATGACCGCCGAGACTTAAAAGTGGCGAGAAAATGGATCGTATGTCAATCATTCTTCACTATTCTCATCATTTCGATAATTCACTGTGACCGTATCTTGTTACAATACAACTAAAGGCTGCCATGCAGTTGCACTGCATTACTCTGTGGCTGTGAAACAGTCCATGTAGGTAGGGAACGTAAAAATATTCTACCTTCTTTAAATAAGTGCCTTTTAAGTATGATTTGGCCGCCAAGTGAACAACCTAGGTTTGATATATATATGATTTTGTGTATGGCTGGTATGTTGGTTGATGGGCTTGCGGATATTTAATTTAAATTAAACCGCCGCCTACCTCAATAGCTGGTATCGGGCCATTGTGAAAGAAACAGTATAAAACCTATCGACCAAGTCGTTGGTTGTTGGTTTATACCATATAGAAAAAAGGTTAACATCTAAAGTAAGTACATTGATCATTATCGTTGGATGGATGACGATACATATGATGGGGCCAGCTGTATTGGCTTAGTTGTATTCCGTCTATCGATCCCTAAATCTTAAAGCTAGTGTTATTCTGTACTTTCCATTTTTCGATCCCACTCCTTTTTTGTATGCTGTGCTCTGTGTTAAGTTTTAGTTTCCAATCTTTCATACTAGTTCTAGTATTTTCGTAAAGTACGAGTGAACTTATTAAGTGTAAGTGTATTCTGCGTCACTGTTCATTTTAGTGTTATCGAACCTATCTTCATAGCGATTCTTCTTTGGCAAACAAAATAAATGACTTATTTTTATGTCAAGGCATCAACTTAGTGCTCTTCGAACCCAATATTTATTCCAAGCGTTCCTGAATGTTGTTCAAATTTATCCCACAGGAATTGTTCGATTGACACTAAGCTTGTTACTGCTTCAAATGA